>NC_090948.1:33740773-34405502 GCF_040807025.1 Struthio camelus
CAGTGTTTGGGGCCTGTATTTTAAACCCTTTCTGCAGCTGGCAGGCTTGCTAGCCGCTCGCTGAGACTGCTGTTAGGCTCCGGGGGGGGGGGGGGTGGTGGTTTCTTCAGAGGAGCGAGCAGCTCGGAAACGACCAAACTCTCGCTGTGGTGGGGGGGAGCATCGGCGCTGTGTTTGTTCCGTGCCGCGGCGGCAGCCGCACGGCCCCCCGCGCCCCGCAGGGCTCCGCGCCGCGCCCGGCCGGGCCGGAGCGACTCGCGAGCCGCCGGCGTCGGACCCCCTCCCCCACCCCGCCAACTACAACTCCCAGCAGGTGCCGCGCGGGGCGGGCGCGGCGGCGCCGGCGCGCGCGGGGCGGGCGCATGCGCGGCGGCGCGGCCGTCGGTTGAGTAAGGCGGGGTGCGATTGGCTGCGGGCGGCGGCCGGGTGCGGGACGCGCAGTGACGGAAGGAGCGGGGGGCAAATGGCGGAGAGATGGTCCCGGGGCCTGTCCCGAGCGCGGCGATAATCCCGGCGCGGAGGAAGCGGCGCCGGAGGAGGCGGCGCCGGGGGCCCTAGCGCCTGCGCCCGCCCGGGAGGCCGCCGCCGCCGCGGGGGGAGGGGCGGAGGCGGGGGAGCCCCGTCGGCGAGCGCCTGTCGCAGGCGGCGGATCGGCGGCCAGGAACCGCGGCGAGAGCCACATCCGTGGCGCCGCCGCAGCGCGCCGGGCCGCGCCGGGCCCCGCCGCCCCCGCTGACGCCGAGGTAGGTGCCGGCGCGGCTGGCGGCGGCCGCCCGAGGCCTGCGCGGGCCGCCGCGGCGGAGCAGGCCCCGGCGGGGCGGCCCCCGGCCCTCTCCCGCTTCCGGGGCGGCGGCGGCGGCGGTAGCGCCCCCCCAGCGGGGAAGGCCGGGGCGGCCGCGGCGGGACTTTGCTCGGGGGCGAAGGGCGGCCGGGCCGGGCCGGAGCCCGCGGCGGGGGGGAGCGGCCGGCGGGGCAGGCTCTGCCCTTGGCAACCGCCTCGCTGGGCCTCGGCCGCCGCGCGGGCCGGGCCGGGCCGGGCCGCGGGGGCTGCTCTGCGGCCCGGCCGGGTTTTCCTCCGCGGCGGGGGAGGGGGCCCGCGCGAAGGGAAATGACATCAGGCGCGGCCGGGCCCGCACGGCGGGGCCACCCGGTTCCGCCAGCACCCGCTGCCACCGGCACCCCCCCGCCCCCCCGCAGGGGGAGGGGAGGCAGAGAGAGAGAGAGGAGGGGAAAAAAAAAAAAGAAACTGTCACCGTGGGATTTCATCAGCTGCTCCTGCCTCCGTGCATTTAACCTATTTTCCTTTCCTTCGATTATGTAAGAGGGGTGGCGTAGCAAGGAGCAGCGAGGAAAGATGACTGATGTGCCTTCTTTACGATTGTCGGTTGTTTATGTCCGGTCGGCCTGGCAGGGTAACTCCGGAGAACACAGGCGGTTTATTTTTCGGTTTGTGCTTGTATTTATCTTTCTTGTCCTACTCCACATACTGCAGCACGAGGTGTGGAAAGGAGAGAGGCAGGGAATGGAAACAGAGTGAAATTGGCCGAGTTTATTATTTTGCCCTGAGTGAAAAAACAAGGGAGAATTGAAAGTGATTAATTAAAAAAGAAAAATCCTTTTCTGTTGATATTCTGATTTAAGGAGGTACATACGTCTGTCCTTATCTTTAATCAGACTTCAAGCTATGCGTTTATAGTATAGGGTACTTATCTTTCCCCAGACACTCATCTTTTAACCTGTTTCCATCACGTAGCATATATATATATTTGAGTATTGGCCGTTTTGTTCAAATCTTCTTTAGAGAAAGCTTTAATTTTTAATCTTGTGAATAGCACGGTCTAGAGTGTAGAGCTCTACTTACTGAAAATGAAGTACTTTTGGCTACAGAAATCTTTTTTTCAAAACTGAACAGCACAAGTCACAGTTTAAGCCTGCCATTATTTTTTGCGGATGCTGAAAGGGCAAACTGTTGGGAATATTTATTTAAGTCAGGGAGAAAAATGTGCTTGTGGTGAGCAAAATGAATTTTTCCTGATAAGAGTTACATAGAAATTCAAATGTTATTAAATAGTTCATTTTTTATAGCTGTAAAAACTGGCCTACTATGAAATATTTTGATTTCTATTACAAGTATTTTCAAGGAGCGGTGAAATAAAACTAGTAAGTTTGATTTGTTTTGCTGTTCATTTTCTAAAATATGTGGGGAGACTGTAGTTTCACTCTTGGATGGAAAATAGGAAATTAGCTAATATCAGGGGAGCAAAAACAGTAGTTTGACGGCCATGTTAGGAGTGCCGCACAGTAGACAGGTGACGCTATGGGAAGAGAGCGCTTGCTGTTTAGTTTAATTCTGAGTAGCAATGAGAAGTCCGCAGAATGGTATTTCATAGCACAGTTCTGGCCAGTACATAAGCATATGCCTTTATCATCCATCTGCTTAACTGCTGGGGAGTTGAATGTTTCCCAGCACGGTTGTTCCTGGATCTTCTGCATTGCAACACCATCTGGTTGGTAAACTTCTGAAACTTATTTTTTAGTTCACCTAGCCCCACAGATGACCCTAGGAATTGCTTGGTTGGTACCATAAGTGAAGCTTGGCCTAGTCTGATAACGGGAGACTATTATTAGTGAGACGATCTTGCTAGGCTGCAGTGATAGAATGACATTTTTGGAAAACAGTCTGGCTTTTTTGGCAGAAGTAAGTCCGGTATTTCAGGTTGAGAAACAGCGTGTATCATGATGAGAACTAAAATATGAAAGACGGACAGTACGCCACCGATTCAGGGGAATAAAAATAGTTTTTTCTAACAAATTTATAGTGTGCTCACAAGTTTATTAATGAAGATTTCAAGCCCTTTTTTTTATACTTTAATATATATGCAAAGGGTTGGCACTTTAAAAGTTGTTTCTTTAATTCTGTAGCTTAAAGGAATTTTTTTCCCTTTTTCCTAACAGTTTTTTTCTACTCTGGAGAGTACTTTCAGACAAAAGAGATGGACTTGGTTAGAGTCATATTGACTATTTAAAAAAAAAAAAATCTACTTTCCTGTTCATGTTAGGGCTGAAAAACTTAATAATAATAGTTAAAAAAAAAAAAAAAGATAGAGATTCTGGTTTGTAAAGTAGATATGTTAGCTCTATGTTCTATATTGTCATTTGTCTAGGAGTCACGGTATTTGTTTTGGCAACAAGAAACAAGCTGCTCTGTCTTCCTTCTTGAATCAAACAAAAGCAGCAATAGAACACACCAAGGGAAGTGTTTAAATGTGTTTCTGTTTAATCTGTTTATATTTAAACTTTACTCTTTTGACAGAGCAAGCTCTGAACTGGGCTACAGCTATAACAGCCAGTAAACAGTGATCATTTGTGTTTGTTTGCAGTAGGTATCCTCCATGTTCTTAGAAACGAATTTAGAAATGTCTGTTCCTGTCCGTTCACCAAATCAAGCCCAGCCATGGGGGGTTGCTGTGTACTGGTTTTGGCCATGACTGTGCAGATGGTATAAGCCACAGGGTATTACCACAAAATATGCTTACTGTGTAAGCCTGAGCTTTTAAGAAAAGCATGAGGTGAAATTGTTATTTGTGACGAATTCGTATTTAAAACATCTATATCAAGTTGGAATATTTTGACAGTCCCTTTAATTTTTAACTACGGAGAGCCTTCTTAAAATGATACTGTGTTATGGGATTCTAGCGGAGTGCTACACGTTCAGATGTGCTGAAAGTATTGTTTTGTTTTTTGCTGATGTTTCATGGAAGCAGTGCCATCTATACTAGGAGATATAAAACTAGAGCAAAGCACATACCAAAAATAATGCACTCATAGCAGATTCTTCTTACAGATTCATTGTGCAATATCTTTATTTTATAAATGTGCAAGTAACTGGATTTCAGGTTAAGTTGATGGATGTGAAACTTGTTGCAGAAAATGTTGACAGATAATGGCGTTCACCTGTGGATGAATTCAGTTAGTCTGTAGAAAGGAACTGATGATGTATCTGTTGTTAATGTGAAGCGTGAATGTCTCGTGCTCATAGGCCCAATAAAGGGTGGAATTGCAATCGTTTGTACTAAAAAGTTAGTAAAGCTGTTTCTTCTTTCTTTTCCAACAGAGAATATGAAACAGGAGCCAAAATGACATCCCGATTTGGAAAGACCTACAGCAGGAAAGGAGGAAATGGCAGTTCAAAGTTTGATGAAGTATTTTCCAACAAACGGACCACCCTTAGTACAAAATGGGGAGAAACCACCTTCATGGCCAAATTAGGACAGAAGAGGCCCAGTGTCAAACCAGATATTTCCGAAGTTCCTAAAAAACCCAAAGTTGAAGATGAGGTAACAGAGGATCCATTTGGATTTGACAGTGATGAAGAGTCTCTTCCCGTGTCTTCAAAGAATGTGTCACAGGCTAAAAGCTCCTCTCAGCTGGAACCCGGTGAAGCTGCTCAGTCTGAGGACTTCACTTCTCTACTTGAAGCTAATAGCAGAATTAATCAGCCAGACAGCGGAGAAAACATTGTGTCCAGCAAGTGCATATCTTTTGATGATACTGTTCCCAGCTTAAAAGAAAAGAGCACAAGCAAAAACGTAGAAGATGGAGAATGCAAAGGCAGCAGTGCTAAACTCGTAACTGCAGGTACATTGACCCAACTGTCTGAATAGTGTTGTTACCCTCTAGTTTTTCAGATCTACGCTGAGGATTAGTGCTTTCTGAGGTTGATTAAATATTCTAATCAAACCTTGGGGCAGCTGATTTTTCATCTCCTTTTAAACTATAAGTGCAACGAAACAATGTATGTCTTGTGTTGGTCTGGGATCCTTGGTACTCGATTCCTTATGTCTGCAAATTCAGATACGGTGCTTTAAATTCAACATAATGCGTTAGCCCACTTTGTGTAGAATGGAATAATTATCTTCCTTTTCTGACGTTTGTTCTGAGCTTTGTGCTTTCATGTCTTTTCAATATGTGGTATCATAAAAAGTGAAGGTTTGGTAATAATGGAATGTAATGTTCTTAAGATACTGACTCTAATTTAGTGTAGGTAAATGGGGATAAGGCTTGCTGCCTGCCTGCTTAATGATTTGTATGGAAAAAGTGGGTGCTCTGAATTTCTGTTGCACAGAAATATGTTATTTTTCTCAATTAGCACACTTTTTATCAATGTGTTTGTAAAAGCTTCAGACTTAGGAAGCAGAACTCTGTCAAACTTCTAATAGGGGCTGTTTTCAGGCCCCAAAGTGTCTGTTTATAGGATAACTTTCTGATTTTGAGCGAGAATGCACAAACCCCGTGGTGCTAAACATCACTCTAGTTTTGTTCAAGTCATTCTTGGATAAAGATCAGGTGCCATTATATTTCATTAGAAGTTTTTATATAATGGGCTGATTAAACTGCAACTCCTAACATTGGGCAGAAGATCACATTAGATGAATCTTGAGGAAGATAACAGCTACTGACTTGCTCTAGATTGTCACAATGGACTTTAATGAGAAGAACTTACGTAACTCTGAAGTCTGAGGTATAGCTGACTTATCCCTCGGATCAGAAATTTGAGTGGACTTGTTCACTTGTTATACAGTAGACAAGGAAGATACTGAATAGTGTGAGATTTGTGTCACGGTGTAAGAGGAACCAAAAAATGTTGATGAAACTGTAGTCTGTCAGAAACAAATGTTAGGCTACGTAGTTTTTACCCTACCCAATTTTACCCCTATTTTTGCTGCTGAAATTATTCTTATTTTTCATAGGGTTCTGCAGTTTATTTGTAAGTACTATGTGAATTCAGGCTAGAAATGAAATTTATGTTCTATTAACATAAAGTTATAAAAGTTTTCAAGAGATTCCTTCTCTGCTGTTTCATCTCCTTGTAAACAGTGATGAGTTTTGTTGGCTATTGATGAGAGAGTGCAGCAGAGGGGGTGTTAGAATGAAACGATTTCCATGTAGGAGAGCCTAGTGAGAAAGTGTTTTTCGATTTAGAAGAGAAAATATTTCGAGTCTTTTGGGGATAAAATAACTTGGGGAGGAAACGTGATTAGAGCTCTAAAAATTCCCAATGCGTAAAGGGCCAGGAGGAACTGAGTGCAGCAGTTTCGTTGCTGCTTTCTGGTTCTGGTGTTGTGGAAAAAATAAAATATTTAGAACAGGAAATACTACTTCATTTGATGCTTCTTTAAATTCTAGAACTCCTTTCAAGAAAATAATAGTTGTGCCATAAATATATATGTTCTCGAAAAAGGAAACTGATAAGTTTTGATGGATAAGTTCACCAGTGATGTTTGAATGTAAGGGTGGTCTGGATGTAGGCAAGTTACTTAAACAACAGTTTACTGAAGGAATATTGTTCTTGCCTGTGTTCTCTAAGTACTTTCTACTGATTGCGAATCCGTCAGAAATGGAATGATGGCCAAGGTGGATCTTGCCCTGATAATGCCGTTCTTTCTGAATTTCCTGTAATGAGCAGTTTGCACCTAGTCAAGTGAAGATTAAAAACCCACTTCATAATTTTGTTCTTCAGAAATCAAATTAAATAGAGACTGAATCTGCCTAACATCCCTAGAAGGGGCATTAAATAAGGGTAAGGAAACAAAGATTATGGTTTTAGCGATAGTGTTTGTTTCGGCATTTAGTGCAAGTGAAATTTGAATAGATTAGGCAGCTATTATGCTTGTAGGTAGACTTATCTGAAGTAAATAAAAATAGTCTCTGAAAGCGTCAGAGGGTATAAGGTAAATTGGAGGGTATAAGGCTATCTTCTAGAACTGGAGGGAGGTAATCTTATTGTGTGTGTGTGTGTGTTTTTTTTTTTTTTTGAGGCGGGGGGAGAGAGGGAGATTGGAGAAGAAGAATCTGTATGACAATAAAAAGTTTGTTTCTTACTGTGTGGTTTCCTAAGGTAAAGTGTACCCTTGCTCTCCTTGTAACCATTTTCACTTTCCCTGCTGCTCCTGACCTCAGCCACATTCAGCCAGGTTTGTGTAAAGGGTATATAGATCCTTAAGCTAGTAAGTTCTACCGTTTCTGGAAAAAAAAAAAAAAAAAGCAGATGGGTAGAAGAATATTAATATTCCTCATATAAGAAATCCCTCAATGTGAGGTCAGCCTTTTTTATACGTGAGTAAACCCAAACAAAAAGCTTTATCTCTAGATGCAGGAAACCGGGCTATATTGATACTGATGTTCATGCAGGTGCCTGTTAACTTGTTTTAAGTGCAATTTTCTAGTCCTCGTCCTGCTGCTGACTGGATCTTGCGTGATTTAGGTGTCAGGACTTCCTGATAGCACGTGTCATCGTTATGCCTTAATCCTTAACCTAAGATAAGGTGAAAACTGACTTTAACGTGGCTATGCACAAAGTGAGAGCTGCAATCTAGTCTGCTAATTTTACTCCAAATGTATTTTCCTGCCTTGATGTTAATTTCTTTAGATGTTAAAATCAAGGTGATGCAACTTCAGTTAATTCTAACTAATGCTTGGTATTTAAAAAAAATGTCCCTTTCTTGCTTAAGTTGTACAACCTTGTAACACAATTAAGGATTCGTGTCTTTTGTTTAAAATGGTGTGGCTTATTGGTCTTTTTTTATATATAACCCTCAGCTAGTACTTGTAACAATCTCATTTTAAAAGCTTTGAGAAGCTCTTAACGTGGAAAGCCTCTTGTCATCTTACTCTAACATTGCTTGATCAAGACTTAATGCTGTCTGAAATATGTCCCTGAGTAATCCTGTACGTAACTGAGGTAATTTAAAGATGGTAGGAGTTCAGGTAACTCAGAAATAGTGAGAGAGTATCGGGTATTAATAGTTACTATTGGAGAACAGATTTTGTCAAAGTAGAAAAACTTGATAGCTAAAAAGTAAGCTGCCTCGTTTGAAAATTGTTAAACTAGTAGTTCATACCAAGCGAAAACACAAAAAATTAGTTGGTAGAAGGTAAAGTTTTTTGAGAGAGAGAGAGAGAGAAAGGCTTGTAGTGGGATGAGGTGGAAAACCGCAGAGCAATAATTACTATTTTTTTCCTGAGATACCTTGTTTAAAAAAAAGAGTTTGTCTCACTCTGCAAGGCACAAACCCAAGTAAGATTTAACACTAAATCCATATGCGTGCAAGCTTTAATAGAAAAACGCAGCCTTGCAATGGTAATTGTGAGGTGCTAGTTTAAAGTTTTCTGGTAACTTTTTGTTAAAATACTACCTTTAGCTTGTGTGTTGAAATTGACGTAGTATATTTTCAGTTGAAAATTAAAATGAAAACTTCATGCACTTTAAAACTGTGTGGAATTTTGTAGGTATTAGTGCGTGGGTGTGTTTCAACTTGGATGCCTGTAATTTCCTTACTCTTGCGACTTCAATTTAAGGCAATGCTACTTGTGTAGTACTTCTGGCATTCTTAGATAGGTTGCGTTTCAACTCCAGACACAGAGATGCTTGGGTACTTGTTGCCTGCCATCTTTTTCTTATGTACCCTAATGCTAAGTTGTCTAACTGTCATTACTGGAGGTTTTACTTTAAGATGTCAACTGCAGTTCATCGGAGATGGCAAGGGCAAGGGATGGTCTTGAAAGTGCTAGGATGATGTTTCTGGAGCGCACACCTCATGTTCCTGTTCATAGAATATTTAATAATATGACTGACTTACCTTAATATCGGGTTTTCAGTAATACTTTTAGTTGAGAAGGATTTTAATTGAGCATGTATTACTTTAAATCTACCTGGTTTAAAGCCTGTGAGCTTTACTTCTTGAAAATAATATTTTGTTTGCTGTGGAGAAATAGAGAATAAGGTGGCCTAAAATCACTTTTCAGAGTACAGAGCAGTGTAGGAATGGTGTCCACTTCTACTGTGTTGCGGTGTTAACTGTTACAGATCTTGGAGTTGTTGTCTAGGCAGTGTCTTTTGAGTTGTTTTAAGAGTAAAAGGGCAGATGATTGCACCTAAAATGCAAGTTTCACAAATACTTTTTGCCTAACATCTAAAGTTATTTATGAAAATAGCTGTTCTGCATACTGCTACTTGTTATTGTGTACAAGTCTTCAAACAAGTCTTTGTTCTGCAAGTGCTTTTGCTCTTGATTGTGTAAGAAAACATTTGGCTGTTGTCTGCTGTTCAGTTATGAGCTGTTCTGAGAGATTCAGCAAAGATAAGTGGTTAAGAAATACTGTATTTCTAGGTAGTTCTTACCATCCTTGTTTTTCACTTGGGGCTTGTGCACGTATCAGTAGCAAGTCAAAATGGTAGATGCAGTCCTGCTTAACAACTTGGCTTATGCAATGCAGGAATGAGGTATACAACTGTACTTAACTGCTTCATGACCCAGTATCCAGAATCTAGCTGCTCAGAAAAAGTATCGAGTGAGGTGAGTAATTCACAGAAAATGGTTGCTCTGGAAAGAAGATAGTTCAAGTCATGAGCTCTGTTCCCTACAAACTCCCCTGATAGTACCCTAATGAATGTCTGCAAAGTCTCCGTGTCCTGATTATGTGGGTGGGGGAGCCCTATCTTTAGCGCTAAGTTTCAACTTCTCAAATGAAAGCTTGCTCCCACTTCATAATTTAATTTGGCAACAAGATTTGCCCCAGTCTACATTTCAAATTGTTTTAGAGCTTCTATTTTATGTTTGGCAATGGCATTGACGTTTGAGATCATTGTTAGACTTGGGTGTATCTTTCTTTGTTTGCAGAGTTGTTTAGTACAACCCATTTGCCTCTTGAAGAAGAGTTTCAGTTTAGTTCATGTTCTGCCCAGAAATGGGGCAAAAAGTTGGGAGAAACCGAATGAGGTCTGTGGATTTGTCTGTCCAGGAGACAGCTGGCAGCAACCATGATTAAAAAGAACTGCAGCTGTGTTCTAGCTGTCTCAAAGCATTAAGAAACTGATGGCAGGGAAGGGGAAAGGTCTGCCAGAAACTCTATGCTCGTAGGATTTCAGTATTACGAGGTTTATTTAGATGGCAGTAGTGTTGGCTCTGTTGGTAGTTGGAGGTTATTTGCAAGTCCTTTTTCCTTCTCTTGTTTTTGTTAAGTCTCCCCCTTTGTAAGATGTCCTGTCTCTCCATACACACAGAATTTTCTTGCTCTATGGGTAGCCCAAGTTCAGACTACTATGATACTTCTTTTCAATTCTGCTTTGGCATTACTTGGATAGTTCTTTGAAGACCGTTGGAGACCGACCACTCAAAAGTCTGGAAGGTCTAAAATACATTTTAAATATCAGTATTTATGTTAGTTTGCTAAAAGAGCAATACAAGAGAAAACAATTTGGGGGGGGGGAATCTTCTGATTTCTGCAACAGTTTTAGAGTGAGCGGGAAATGCACACCATATATCTCAACAAAAAAAATAAAATAAAACCAAAAAAACCACAGACTTTTCGTCACTAAATCTAGCATAAAACAATGTATTATTCTAAGTGTTGTGAAGAAGTCTTATTAGTGAAATGTTTTTATGTCCATGTATAGAGCTTTTGAAACTCTTCATTTGCAATCTATAACTTACCTTTTCTGAACGTTAGTGAGCTGCTCGATCCTTTTTCAGAATTTACACTTTAAAAATCATTCTTTCTATATGGACTAGTCCAATGGACAGTTAATTTTTAAAAGGTCAGACTTTTGACTGCTTCTTAGCTTCTCTCATGTTTAAAAAGTTGAAAAAAATTTGCATTCAAAGCAATTGTTCAGTGCTTTTAGAAGGGGGGAAAAAAAAAAAACAACCCTGGTGTTAACCTTTTGAGCTAGCCAAAGTATGCAGAGAAGTAAAAATAGTTGGTAAGGAAACAACTTCAGGTTCAAGTAGCTGAGATCTTATCAAACGTATGGAAAATAAATTGTTTCTAAAGTTCAAACTATTAGTTGATATTTTCATTTAGGAAACTTTATTTAAAAAAAAGTGACTTATTAAGTACAAGGTTTCAACGTATTTAGGAACAGTGCCTGAATTTACCGTGACTTAGAAGTCAAAGGAGAAGTTTGTTGCACCTGTTATTAGTGCCTATATATTTATAATGAGGCTTTATTATTTTTGTCAGAAGGCCTTACATTGCTAAAAAGGTGAAGATGAGCCTTTTTGCCCTGTACTGGCCCCTTGCGTTGCCTGTCACGGTTTGCCTTGTTTTCCCTGCAAGGGGGAAGTCAGCTGGCTTCCTGGATCAGCTTTCTCCTGCTGCTGTAAGCAAATGATGCCATTCTGAGTTATTGGTGAGGAATAATGTGTCCGTGCTGCTGGGCTTTCAGTCAGAGGTGATTGCATGACAAAGCTAGTTGATTCTCTGAAACATCTTGCTTTATGCAGTGTACCAACTCTTCTGACAGCTGACTTTGATGTTGCACAACTTCTTATCTCTTCAGGACTGTTTCAGTTTTTTCTTTCTGACCAAAATTGCGGTGTTGGTGAGAGTTTTTCAGAGCTTAATTGCTGTAAGACACAAAACAGTTTTCTTTCTTTAGGAAGTGTTTTTAAAGAGATATTAATAAAAACTATAATTTATCCTTTATTTGAGAAAGTTGTAGACTTTCTATGTAAATTGGGCATGGGCTGTGGTAACATAACTATATACTGTTTGGAATTTTTAGATGATAAAATACCAAAGTCTACAGAGTCACATTATAAGTCAGATTGTTATGAATGCAGATAGATACAGATGGGAGGCAATTGGATTAAAAAAAATCATATGGTAGTCTTGGAGATATATGTTTGCCAGAAGAAAAACAAATTTTAAATGAAGTTTTTGAGATGGTGTAGAAGAGTTTCTAAAGCAAGATTAGAAAGAAGAGTGGAGGAGGAATGACAGGTTTTTTAAGCTGTGGAAGATAGGCTTGTAAGACCATAAGTGCGACTTGGACAAAAATGCGTGTCGAGGGGGGAGGGGGAAGGATCAAAGTAAAAGGGATCATTTAGGGCACGTTACAGGGCTTGAATTTGGTAGAAGTTCCGAGGCTGGCTATGGGTGACAGCAAGTAACCTAGGATAATTTCAACCTGTATTTTAATTGGAGAGGAAGTGGCTTTAGTAATGAAGGAGTAAATCAGTAATTTGGAGGTCTGCTCCCCCCCCCCCCCCCAAAAAAAAAAAAAAAAAAAAAAAAGATGATTATTACTGGGAAGGCGATTGCATTAAGCACAATGCTTTGTGGAGTTTGGCCAGGTAAGCATGTGTGGGTTGGTGTGAAAGTGCTATTGAGATCTACAGTGACTTAAGATATGATGAAAGACACGTGATGTGACTAGGCAGAATATCTAATGGTTGCTAGCTAAAGTAGATAAGGGGGAAAAGGAGCTAGATCATTACTTAAGTTTCCCACACCAGTGAAAATTATGCTTGGGGTAAAGGCAAGTGATTAGATTCGTGAATGTTTCCTACACAAAGAGGGGAAGTGGTTGTATTGGCCTGCACCTGTGTATAAGGCTTCTATTTCAATTCATGTATAAGGATTTTAAAAAAAGTTATGTTCTGGCTGACAGAGGTTATCGTGTTTGCATTGGCATAAGACAGCCTTTCACAGTGCCTGCTGATTGCATGTTTTCCTGGTGGAAAAAAGTCTGTGAGTAACTACTCTTTAGGGCTAAACAGAAGTCCAAGGTGAGAAACACTCTTGCAGAGTGGAGCCGTGGCTCAGTGGGGTGTTGTAATAACAGCAGTTCACGTTCTGAAAAGCAGTAGAGAAGTTAACCCAAATGTACTCAAGTTAACCTACAGATCCATGACCACGTGTAATAAAGTATCTGTACTTTGCTTCTGATTTCTTTATGCAATGAATTTTTTTTTTAATAGACTTTTGGCCAAAAGTGTGACATGATACTGAAGTGTAGCTATACTTGGATAAATAAGAGAAAAATTTTTAGCTACTCTCAGTGGCTAATTGGTGACTAATCGATTCACAGATAACAGCACAGGTTGCATGCAGCTCCATAGAGATTAATCTGTTAGGTTCATGGAATTAAAATAATGACTTATTACGGATGTTGAAAACTGCATTATGAAAATGAAAGGCTGCATTGTTACCTGGTAAGCTAGGTGACTGGAAAAAGAAAAGGAGCTTTCTATTTCAGAAGTTACGTGTTTAGCAGAATAGCTACACTAACTGAAATGAAAAGATGTAATGGGACAGAGAACTCCTTTCGTACGTAATCTTGCTAAATAATAAATTCAGGCCTTCTGTATAGATTACCTCAGAATTTTGATATCCTGGATGCCAGAAAGGAAACAAGAAAAGCAAACTATTCTTCAGGAAAATGATTCCATGTTGGCAGTAAATTGAATATCTTCACTTAAGAGTTTTCTATGGAATTCTTCTGCAAAAGAAGATGCAACTAAAAAACATCTACCAAGAAGCAAATGCTGTCTGTTCAAGCTGCATGTGATGGAAACTCGTTTTTTTTCCAAAGAGAATAACCAGAATTGCTTAAAATCTGTAATCGTAGCTATGGCGTGATGGTTCTATAAACTTAGCTATTTTAGTGATTCAGCCATGAAACTGATCTCGAGAGTAACCTTCTGAGGCTCTCATGCTTCTTACCTTCTAATTTATGCCTGCTAGCAGGCAACGCTTTTCCAGATTTTACAGGTGGCAAAGGATAGCGATGGATCTAGGGAGTGAATTCTGACCGCTTCTTAGAACTGCATATTTTGTATCCATAAGCCTTTTTTGTATTTCCCAACTGTTCAATTGTAAGCAGAAAATGGAGTGAGGGAGTTTAATCTGTTACCTTTTCTCCCTACCAAGTGCAACATTTGATTTCCATTGTACTCTTTCCTCTTCTACTCTATAATGAAATTAATTTCCCCATGAGGAGAAAAGAATGGCTTCTCTACAGTTGGTCAGTCTGCTGGTTTTCTATCCGAACCAGGGAGGATGCCATGGGTATCTTGTTCCGCTCTCTTACCAGAAATGAGGAATGTGATACAGGCACCTGGTAGAGATTTATCTTCCCCTTTAGCGTGATCAGCTTTGAGCTGTAGGGTAAAGTAATATCGCTTTATGCTCTGGAAGATTGGTGATGGTATAATAGGACTGTACCGAATGATTCTGACCCTTCTGGAACATCAGGCACGGCTATCGCTCGTAATGAGCTTACAGACTGTGTTCCCAGCACAGGGATCCAGTGTCTGTTCATCCACTGTACCCTGTTAACGTACGTGCCCTCAAGAGTTGGGGGCGTGTGAAATCCCTGGATACTGATTTTGTATCTTTTTGTTAATACCTTCTTTTTCTTGGATATTTCTTTTTCTTACTTTTACATCTGTCTTGGTACTCAGGTGTCGCTAGGTAAGGTGGAATCTCTATTTGAAGAAGAATGAGGATTGAAGAGGAAAAGAGAAATGTGAAGTTAGCACCGTGCTACCTACCTACCTGCTCTTCTAAAGATTTCACTGCCTATAATTAACTTTATAGGTATTCTAAATGAGTTCTGTGAGTTTACATGTGGTTAATGCTAAAAGCAACCACATCTTAGTTGGTAGGTTTTTTTCTTTATAATAGTTTTATTATGTTTCTTCCAGTACTAAAATGGAGGCTTCTATAGCTAGTTACAGAGAAACAAAGGTGCCTGAGTTCTTGTTCAGCGTGATCTGGAGAGCAGCAGGTCTTTCACATGTAACTTAGAGCCTACTTTGGTTAGCATTTGTCAAGAATTGCTAGAAATAAGAGAAAACTAACGTAGGATTCAAGTTAGTGGGACTACCATTTAATACTGAAAACTCTTCCGTGTGCAAATAGAAGAAACAAGCATTTATTTTACATATAAGCCTGGTTCTGATAAGAAATCAGACACACGTAGTCCATCCTTTTATTCTCTCTGCCTTTCTAGTAACTTTTGTATTTGTTAGCGGCTTTCAGTCAAACCTTGAGCAGCAAGGAGAGATTTCTAAGATAGTAACTCATTTCAAGTTTTGTGAAAAACGGTAGAGGAAAAACAAATTTGAATTGGTTCATCCGTTCCTGTAACTTCTCTTGCCTCTTCTGCATGCCCCTAAGGAAAATGCAGTTATGACTTGGTTCCTAACCCATTTTAAAAGGCAGCAGCAAGCTGGCTAGCCAGCACATGTTGCTGCGCATGATCTGCTGCGTGCACTGTCTCCTGCCTAGTCAAACAGGTTGGTGTTGAGGAGGTTTTGGGGGGTGGTGTTTGAGCTGTGAGGCAACAAGCTTGGTTTGTTGTGCGAGCCTCGAACCTGTTAAGAGAAGAAATTTACATTAAGGGAAAAAAGCATTCTCACGGACTGGTCTGTGCTCAAAGTAACTCTTAAATAGCGAATAAGGTATTAAAAGCTCCACCCCTGATTTATTAACAAAAGAATATAGTGCCCATCTTTAGACAGCTAGTGTTTCACCAGAAATGATGATTTGATTTTTATGGAGCTGAGGCTGATGGTTGTTTTTTTTTTTTTTAGACTCTTGGAATTGAGCAACGTAGTCCCGTAAGGTAAATGTCAGTATGAAATCGGGACTGGGATGGGACACCTTTTTGTTGATGGCTGCTTTTTGACTTTGACGTTTTCGCCATGAAGAGTGCTAGGTTTTCCAAGGATATTTTCCATTGACTTTTAGTGTTTCATCCTGCTATGTGTTGTACCCTAAGGATCAGGTTATGAAGCTGCTAACTCTTGCAACTTCTTTAATTGATGGAAAGAATGTTATCTTTTCTCCAAAGTTCAGTATTTCACCTTTAAGTAAAAAGGCCTTGTCAGACTTCCAAACTGTTCTGAGAGTTGGGAAGAAGTATTTTTGCAGCTTTCCCTTTCTCCTTGAACCCACATATTACTAACAGCTTGCAGGCCCTGCCTGGAGTAGGTTTTGATCAAGCTTGAGTTAATGCAGCTCCAAACGCTGTTGTGACGAACCGTGAGCAGGAATGAGGGTCATTTCTTGCAGAGTGTATCCAAATGTTAAATGTGTAATGCTAAGAGATCAGTCAATCATAGCAGTATAGTTTCATTACTGTAAACGTTTGAGTATGTCACCAGTGGTGATACTGATGAGAAGAAGAAGAAAAATTCTGAGCTGTCCCGAACATTCTCATAAGCATCTGTGGAACTGTCTGCGCAAAAAGATCAGTAGCTCTAGTCTGACAAAATGGAGCAACTGTGGCAAGATGTGTAACAAAGCCTGGAAATGCTTCAAGCTTCTGGGACTGTGTGGGAAGTGGAGAAAGTCTGATGATTTCCCCCATGCACACATACCTTCTTCTCCCTCCTCCCCAAATACTTTCAGAAAGCTTCTGGTATTCTGTTTCCCTTTTGTAAATCACCAAAATGAAAGCTTTGCACTAGTTGCTTGTTGAACTGTTTCTTGTTCTAGGCACCTTAGCCAGGCCACTCCAAACTCTGCTGGCCTGTTACAACTGTAATAGGTAGTGCAGCTGGCTTTTACCTGGTCTGTTTTTGCCTGGTCTCTTCCTTGTGGTCTCTTGTGATTTACTGCGTGCTCCTGGGATCACACTTGCTTGTCTTGTCAACAACTGCTTTATTCTTCCAGGTGTTGGTCAGTGGATGTCACAGCTCACTATTATTTATGCCAATAACTTCCCCTTATGTTTACTTCTGTTTTTCAGAGGTGGGAAAGAAAAAATGTGTATTACCCACTACTCTGAACAGTGGAGGCTATTTCAAGTTCAGCTTTAGAAGTGCTCAGATTTTTGTGATTTTAAAACCTTTACATGTTTGTCTCTGTTTCGTTGCCATTTTTATAAACAGTGCATAGTATAAAGTCACTGGAGTCACTTAGCCAATTGCAAAGATAATTTGCCAGCTGATCTTCATGTTGGTTGTTTTAGCAATTTCTTTTTCCATCGTGACCTCCAGAAGTGAAGTTCTTGAGCTATGTGAATGGAGAGACTGCTTTGGTGTTTGTTGGTTGTTGTTGTTTTTGGGTTTTTTTTTTTTTCCCTCTTGCGTGCCTGCACTGGGAGAAGACTTGCATTAGGATCAGTAGTCGTGCTTAAGCATTCCAGCATGGCTTTTACTCTGGAAAAACTATTAGATTTCACGCTTTCTTATTTAAGACAACATATAACTAAAGATTCATGGTAAGAAGCATGCTGGAAGTTGTCTTTTTACCTTCAATTAATAATTCAAATTTGTTTCCTTGTAACATACAACATAAAACAAACTTATCTATGTATGATCCACAATTTAAAAACAACAACCCCCCCCCAAAAAACTTCTTACTCTGATAGCATTTTCTGAAAGCCTGCAATTTTATGAGGTGTTTCACTGTCTCAACAAGACTAATTATATGGGGCCTTGTGTTATGACCATGATCAAGTTAAATGTTTGGGAGTGGGGAGGTATTCCTTCCTTTTTCTTTACCACGTAACGCTATAGAGGAGTAATACTTCTAAGGGCTATTTAGGAAAGTGCTTTCAGGCAGACATTAGTTTCTTCTGAAGAAAAATCTTTTAAACCAAGGATGAGAAGTATTTTGAGTCCTTAATGAAAAAATAAAGTTGAAATCTGAGACATCTTAAAGTCAAAACTATCAGGAATGTACAGCTGAAGGAGTTAGGTGTTATTTCTCTAAAGCAAATACATTTCAAAAAAAGAAGTCTTTCAAAAGAAAAAAAAAGTCTCGAATTGCCTTTTCCTTGTTGCATCTATCTAAGAGTGACTGCTCATATTAAGTATGCATTTAAAAAAAAAAAAAAGTATGAACAGAATATTCACTTTCTATCCAGTTTGTCTAAATAAGGCAGAAAGTTCACATGCATTTCTATTTAATGTTTAAAGGTTTCTCACTAGAAAAACAGTATGATTTTGAGAATTCAGTTATATTCCTGCTGAGCTTTCTCATGTATCTAGAAGAATATAAACCATTGCTTTATGTAACTTGAGTATCTTGCAGTGTATGAATTTTAATTTTTGTCTCTAATGGTCATCTTACAAAGCTGGCCAGGACTATAATCATAATTATTTTAATATAGCTTTTGTGAAGTCTGGTTGCACGCATCAGTCTGTGGGAAAATATCTCATAATGTATTTGGTGGGAAGGAGGAGGGAAAGTTTCACTTTTTTTTTTAGTTCATCAGCAATTCTTAAGACATCTCTAGCTTGTTATTGACAAACTAGAGCATAAAATAAAGCAGGAGGTGTGTGTATATATATCTGTGGATGTTTTTCTTCTAGCCATCACGTTTAATTTGCCTGCCAGTCCTTTAGATTTGTTCTCTCATAATCTGGTAATTAAGTTCTAGAGATTTAAACAGAGCGAACAAATCATGATTACTACAGAAGACTCTTATGGTTCTTAAGTATATTGTGCTAGTAACAGGGGGGAAAAAGGCTCCAGCGGATTTTATAGTTATAGGATATTGCTGATTTGAAATTATGTGGGAGATTTCACCTGGTATAGGTGAAAAGAGCTCTTTTCAGTTGAAATTGGGAGGAGAAATTACATGCCTCTTTTGAACTATGGAAATCTAATCATTCACAAATAGTTAGTTTTTTTTATATTTTCTATGTGCTTTCCGTATCAGTAAATAAAATGACATGTTACATCTTTCCGGGAGTCTTGCTAGCTTCCGCTGTAATTGCTGTTATGGATGTATATTTTTTTAATCAAGGTTATTGGATACTGTACATATGAAAGGCTTTAGGCAAATGAGTGACTTGCAGTAATTTCTGTTATAGAAGCTTCAATTTTTTGACTACTATTGACCCATTGATGAAATGAAAATAAGAACTTGACAAAGTATTTTTTCAGAAAGTATTCCTTTAAATGTCACTGTGTAGTTTTCTACTCATGCATTATGATGATCCAGTTTTAAAGTCAAACTTTCTGTCTTGCGTACAGGAAATAGTTTACTAGTAAAATTTTCCAGCAGCCTTGCTTACCTCTTACAGATGAACACCTTTTCATTCTCCTTGTTGTTACTAAGACTTCTGAAGTACCAGGTGGTACTTTTTACAGTTCCGGTGTCTGATAGGCCCAAAATGGATGTGTGGGGGTTTTTAGCTGCCAGTTGTTGGCAGTTTTTAAGAGTGACTTTACAAGCATTGTTTAATTTCCAGCTCAGAGAGGAATAGGATGGTGTGTTTTGCTGACACTTGCTTAATCTTTTTAGAGACAGCAATTCAGAATTCTAGCCTACATATGCACATGTCTTTTTAAAATGCTTAGAGTGTACTAAGTCGGACAAAAAAAGTCTTACTGTGATATACAGGAAGAGCTGTTATGAGGTGCGTTTAATTATTAAGATTATTTTTTGAAAGTGTTTTAAATGTAGTCTTTGTTCCAAGCTAAGAATTGGCAAAACCATTTGATGGGGATAGAATGGATTTGTTATGTATTAGTCAGCTCAGATGAGCAGAGAAACTGATTTTGCTGTCTTATAAATGAAGAGAAACATGAGAAATTCAAGCCTAGAAGGACTAGGTGTATGATACCACTCAGTCTGATAGGAGTATATAATTATACAGATGTACTAATGCTTTGAATTACCTGTGTGCTTTTTTTTTTTTTTGGTGGGGACTGGTGTTGAGGAATTAATAGCTAGCTCCGCTCAGAAATTTTGTACTTGGGACTGCTGGGAACAGTGGCAGGAGAAGAAGAGCAGGAGATTGGTTAAGTGTGAGGGTGAGAGTAGGGCCACATTGTGTAGAAATTTACTAGCTTCAGTGCAGCAAGCACAGAAAAACTGAAATGGAGAAAATAGATGTGAAGAAGCATGTACTTATCGTAATGCATCTCTCAACTGATGCTTCAGTTTGTCCAAATGAGGCTGCTGCAATAAGTGAGTAGAATGTTTTGCTCCCGTAAGAGGTTACAGAAGAGTGGATGAGACTGGCTTGCTTGCTCAGTCTTACAAATATTAGGCTAATTTTAGCCCATTCTAAAATATTCTAGTGCGATTTGTAGAATAGTTTTTCAGTGTATGCAACTACAACATAAATTTGAATGATTCTTTTCGGTAAAAGTGAATTTTAGTTGTTCGTTGTTTGAATTTATTGTTACTTAATAGAATAATTAAAATATTTAACACATGTTAAAAACTTTTTTTTTTTTTTAAATAAAGGGAAATGCTGGAGTGTTCTTCTGTCTTTCTTACCAAGACCTAGTAGATGTCAGCTTTAGCTCTTAATTTCTGATAAACTAACTTCCTGGCAAAGAACTGAAAAAGTAAAGAGGTTTCAGCTGCTAAACAGTGCTCTAGAACTGATGACTCTGCAATGCATTTAAGTCTGCGAACAGAACTACAAGGAGTATATCTTAAATGAAGTGATCTTAAGTGAAAGGCATAAATATGTACTCACTACCTGAATAATACTACTTTTAAGTAGAAAAAAATCTAGACTCTAATTTGAATTTGAAAAGGTTGTGCATGAACGTATGTATTAGAGTGTAATAATGCTTTTTGTTGTGTGGTAGTAGCACAATGTAAAAATTTTTTTCAGAGTAATTGATTAAATTTCTTTGGAGACGTGCTCCTTGGTAATTTTTTCCATTAACGTTTTGGCAATGATAGTTGTGTGTGTGTGTGTGTGTGTAGTTGTATTTTTTTGGCCTCTTCAGTCTGTTTTCCAGAGTTAGTATGTTCTTCATCTTTTGTGCTTGAAAGTACAGATCAGAGCAGAGATGACGATTCAAGCTAAGATTATGCAACGTGAAATTTCAGCTTGCCTCGTCTCAAAGCAAGTTCCTGAATTATTTGGCTGTTGTGGTATAATGTACGTACGCACATGTAGCCCATTCCCTCCCAAGGAAGGAGATATTTCATCCTGTTATGAAATGCGACTTTTTAAAATCTCAAACTTCTGTGGGGTTGGAAGTCTGTTCCGTTTCCAGATATGCACACTGAAACTTCTTCCAAACAATTCAGTAAAGTATTGCTTAGACAGACATCCATATTTTAAATGTTGCTTAGATTTTTATTAATTCAAGTAAATATGCACTCCATTATGGAACAGTAGAGGTGAGGCTACAAAATAAGGCATGTTTTAGTGAGAAAGTCCTAAAAATTAAATTTTGTGAATTTAATTTGCTGCTTTTCATGCCTAAGTACTATGGTAATCTTCACCTGCCTAATAAACATTTGGGAAAAAATATGTAGTACACTGTCAAACTGTCTTTGATTATGGAAAAATTGATTTTGTTTCAGTCACTTAGATTATTGCTAACGTTATCAGATTAAAATGGGAATAACAAAGTTTCTCTTATTACATGTTGATGTTGAAACAAAGATTAATCAAGATGCCATCATGGAGATGGCTAGGACCGATGTTCTTCAGGAAAGTTAATACTACATTTCATTTAGTCTGTGAAGAGCTTTTTTATTTCTAGTTGACTGCTTGAACTTCTACAACAGGCCTCAAAGTCTGTAACCTGTTGAGTAAACTGTAGGATGATTTTCAGCAAATTCATGTTCTGAGTTTCTCTCTCTCTTCTCCCCCCCCCCCCTTTTTTTTTTTTAATTGAATCTTTCTCCCATAAAATCTGTAACTTCAGATCTTGTTCCACACAATCCATTAGGGTTGTGCGAGTTGAGTATTTTGTGTTGATTTTTAGTAGAAGCATAACAAATAGGTAGTTGGAAATTAGGCTTGCTTTATAACGTGGGTTATTTTAGATTTTTGACAGACTGTTATTGCAGTTAGGAAGTGTTCAGAACGGTTTTCAAATAGGTGAGGAAATGAGGAGCTGTTTAAACGTTCACTGTATAGCCAGGCCTAGATTGTGTGCTGTTCATAGAAGATAGTTGGTTGTGGGGTGACATTGGGTAGCACAATCTGTTCACATTTGCTGCAAAGTTACTTTGTTCTGAGCTGAGTATCGTTAGCAGCAGAATGGAAAATGGCATTCTTAGCAAGGTCCTGAGACAGTTATGAAAAGCTGTAGCAATCTCAGGACATCTTAATGTTACTTGCGTCAGAAGTAAACTTTTGCTCGGTGAGTGAACGTGTGCTGCAAAATGAAGCATGCCTGTGGTCCAAGGTAGAGGTGGGGTGGATATCTCCTGAAAGACCTGTGTGTTGTTTATGCTTGGAGGTTCTTTGGACGCTTCCTTTTTGCCCTGCAGATTGTTCTTAAGAATCCTTATCCTGCGCCCAGGACTTCGTTATTTCTTTAGCAGCATAGCCTCGGAATCAAAAGAATTTGCCAAAATTTGTGCTTGGAATAAAGATGTTACAAATGAAATAACAGGGGGCACTTGCATGCAGCGGGAAGGATAACTGCAGGGAAATAGTGAGGCTATCGATGAAGCCTTGATTTGGGCTGGAACCTCTTGATGACATTCTGACAATTGGGATGAATAGAGAGGAATTCAGTCCCTTCAGGGCAGACAGAGTTCTTGCTTATGGTGTCCTAATAATAATTTTCAGATTAAAAACAGAACTAGAGTAGACCAGGATTATTAGATACAGTTCTCTGCAGTTGTAGAGAGCTTCATAAGAGATGTCTAATCCAGCAGGGTTCACAAAATGTCAACTGTTTAGGCACAGTGAAGCAGTCTTAGGATCTGTATTAAAACACAAGAAACAAGACTTTCTATGAACGGCCACAGGAAGAAAGACCAACCAAAGACTGGTTGGAAAATTTCTATGGGAATTTCCAGGGAATTTCTATAATCCTAGGAAGTGGCTTGTGTATAACACAGCAGAGGAAAAGTGATCTCACTTAAGGAAGATTTCTTTCTGAGCTTAAGCTTACTCATGTTCCAACCAAAAACATGGACAATGGATATTTTGATAATAGAATCCTCGCCCTAGCTATGGCCTTTGATGCTTCAGAAGGCGGCAGTTGTTTTTCTGGTCCTCCTCCTTCATAAACTGAGTTTACTCGTGAAGGGTAGAAGAGAGGAAATTTTTTGACTGTCTGCAAGTATGAGGATACTCTGAAGTACAGAACTAACAGATGTTAAGTATGGCTCCATAGGTAACCCCAGAGAAACTGAATGATTAATCAACTCTTCTAGCCCTTTCTTGGGCTAAATCAGACACTATGCAACTTGTTACAAAGCTTTAATTTGCAAGTCTATTGTAGTTTCAATAGCTTGATATAAACAAGGATTTTTCTGTTGTTATTGTTAGAATGTCCTTAGCTTGTTCATGCTGGAGCAGGGACCAGTCACTGTGCCTTGAGTGTGTTGGGGTTTTTTGTTAGGTTTTTTTTTTTTTTCTTCCCTCCCTTCGAAACAATAGCAAATGTGTAATGGGAATGAAAAATTTTTTTTGGAGTGAATGTTTTAACTAAGCATAAAATACATTCATCCTGTATACAGGAAGGGAAATAATTTTTTCTAACTAGAAAATGCTGTAGAATCACTCTTTACCACTAATTGTTAATTGTAAGTCACTTGCGTGTGAGACAGACTGAATGCTGTTTTGACTTTTTTGAATGCTTTATTGCAGACTTTTCTCCTTTTTATGTAGATTGTATAGATAAATAACTGGTTGTATTTAGGATTTACTGTTTAGTTACCTTGATGTATGTTTTGTCAAAATGACGCTTATTTCAAGATGATATGTTTTTTTGCTATTGACAGTAGGAAGATTTTATTACTAGTAAAGGAAGTTTATCTTCCTAAATCTAGGAAGATTTTATTATTAGTAAAAATTTTAAACTGGAAGGTTGAGAAAGTGTGTCAGTATAAATCGGGAGAATAAGGACCCCTTTAGTGTGTTCTGTCATTGAGCAGTGAGTATTTCCTGTGTTATGCTGCGACTTCCCAAAGTTGCCTGTAAGGGTGGTGATTCCCACTTCCCCCCCCCCCCCCCCCCGCCCTGCCCCGCCCCGTGCTTTTTTGGTAATAAGTTTGTCTTTTCTTGTAGATAAAATGCAGAACTTTAATGAAGATAATGAGAAGAACAGTCACTTCATCTGTGAGAATGCTGAAGACAATAACAAAACCAGTGCTGAAACTACAGACGTTTCTGGATACAACATTGAAGCCAAGGACTTGCCCGATTCTTGGGATTCCCATATCGGGAAAGCAGCAGACTCTCCGTCAGAAACATCTCAGACTAAGGGGCCATTAAGAACTCACTTGTATGAATGGGAGGATGAAACTGAAGACACCAGAACTGGAGAGTACGTATTAGATTTTGACAATGAACATCTCTCGGAGATGAAGAGCAAGGATGAGGAGTACGACAAAGAAGATACTGAAAATCCAAAGGAAGCCATTAGCGAAGAACTTGTGCAAACTATTCCTAGGCCAAGCAACTGTAGGACGTATTGTAGATCCAACAAAGCAAAACCACAGGGGGCAACAAATTTTGACAAGCTAATGGATGGCACTAGTCAGTCTTTATCCAAAGCAAACAATGACTCAAATAACGATGGTCTGAACCCCGCAAGAAAAATGTCTTTAAGTAGTGGGACCAGTTTTAGAGGGACGGTTGGACGGACTAGAGACTACACTGTTCTACATCCATCGTGCTTATCAGTTTGTAATGTCACTATACAGGATACCATGGAACGAATTGATGAATTTACCACAGCGACTCCTACCGACTTGGGAGAAGCTGGACGTTTAAGAAAGAAAGCAGACATTGCTACTACAAAAACTGCAACCAGATTTCGACCAAGCAATACCAAATCCAAAAAGGATGTCAAATTAGAGTTTTTTGGGTTTGATGATCAAGATGAGGGAGGGGGAGATGAAGGCGCCTCTAGAAGTTCTGGAAGTTCCAATTACAAAATTAAGTACTTTGGGTTTGATGACTTGAGTGAAAGTGAGGATGAAGATGAAGAATGGCAGTTAGCAGAAAGAAAAGCTAATAAAAAACGAAGTAGAACTGCACCATCTTCCTCCCTACAGTCAACCTCTGAGGGCAATGAAAACTGTTCCCAGGATAGCCAGCTCAGTACTAGTGCAGGTAAGCAGAACTCTTCTGAGATACGTATTTAAACTTTTAAATTTAGTTGATCTTTATATTTTGTTCTTTTTACCTAAGAGTTTGCCAATCAGTATCACTGACTTGGAAATCTAAAAGTTAACTCGACTTATTTCTGCTATGATCTTGTCTCGTGTTCTGTAGTTGTCTTGAAGAATACTTTGTACCCCTTGATCTCATGCCGCAGGCAGAGACCTTTCTTTTTTAAAGTAAGGTTCTTCCCTTTTTGTCATGTTGGGTGTACAGTAGCTCTCCCTGGAAGGCAGAGATCCTTCCACAGAAGCCCCACATCAAGCCAAAATGACTGAGGAGTGCACAAATTTTTGATTGAAATTCTACAATTTATATTAGAGAAATGTCTATGTAAATGCCACTTCAAGATTTGAAATATGTATATATTTTTTCCTTTCTGTGCTGTTGAACTTATTTGTAAACAGATTGGAACTTTCTTCAGTTCTATCTTAGTTGACGATGCTGAACTCAAGGGAGAGAGGCTATTGGGATCCCAGAAACTCCAGTGAGCTGCTCATGCTTCCTTTAAGTGATGACTGGCTTTCTGCATGTTCAATCACTTTTGCTTCCAGTTTTCGGCAGCAAAGCTGGTATTTCCATCTTCTGTATAGGTTAAATATATAATTGTTTAGATAGTATTTGAACAAGTTCTGGTGTATGAGTGCTTTTGAAAAATTAGGCCATCTCTTGATGGTCTGCGGGTCCCATGTAATGAATTTGATTGAGGTCAAGGTGTGTTTTTAGCAAAGAAGAAAGGGAATAACTTTGAAGGGTGTCTTTCAGCTTTTTTTTTTTTTTTTTTTTTTTTTTTTTTGAAGAAGCCTAATACTAAAGGGCCATGTCTGTAGGAATAGGCATTTCAAATCACTTCTGTTCTAGGGAGCCTTTTGTCCTTCCACTCTGAAGCATGAAGCAACAGAGGAGTTTTTATCCCTTCACGGAAATTATTGTAATTTTAAGACTTTGGCAAGAAGTGTTTCATTGCAGTGAGGAGAGGGGAGGATTCAACTGTAGCCTTGCAAACACCGGAAAGCTGTTTTTCCTTCAAATAGCTTCTGCTACTATGATCAAGAAATAAAATTTCCAGGAAGAATGTTCATGTCTGCTGTTCTAGTTACAGCTTTCCCTAAAGAATAGCGTTGTCTGCTAGACCTTTTAGTCAAAGGTATATGTATTTGCTAATGTTTTTGAGTTTTAAAAGGACTAACTTGATACTAGGGTTATTTGGGAAGATTCTGTTTGTAAACAAGAAGCTTGCATTTGTTCTCAAAATTTTTTAGTTCTGGTGAGATGCTTGCGTTTCAGTCTCTGTGGAAAATGGGTTTGCCTTACAGGGCTGCTTCTGCAGTGTTCCAGCCGAGCTCCTCTGCCAGACTAGCCTGTGTTTGCTCGGACCTTTATTCCAAGGGGAAAAAATCCCCCTTACACAATTAATGCAGTTGAGATGCTAATCCATCAAATAATCCTTTTAGCTGCTGTTCTCTGGAGTCTGAAAATATCTTCAGTTTGTGTTCAACACTACGTTCACCAGAGAGATTATTATACTCTTATCTATCACAGAATTCTGTGAAGTGTTTTCCTAAGAGAATCCCATGGCACAGGTAGATGTAAATTTGTGTTTTTGTTAGTGCCTTAAACGTAGCTGTGCAGCTCTCAGGTAAGAGCTGGCTCTCAGTACCCCAATTGAGATATACTTTTCCTTTTATTTTTGTGTCTCCTTTGCTCACTTGATTCCTGTTTTGGGACATTGTATCCAGGTGAGATTTGACGTGCATTCTTTTTCTGAAAATCCAGCGGGTGACTTGAAGTTTATTCCCTGACTCATCGTACAGTTCCTAGTGCAATCTGTGTAGTACAGATTAGACAGGGAGCCTGATGTCACCGTAACATTTGTAAGCCTCTTGGGCACGTTTATTGTTGTCTTCTCTTGGACCTTTCACAGTCTTGAGTATCAATGACAGCTCAGAACATCCATATTAAAGTCCTTAAATATAATAATGGATTTATTCTGAGTCTCTGAGAATTTAACAAAGACTTCTGGATCTAAACCTGAAGATGGGGTAAAAATGCGTGTCGTCGTTGTGAGGCATCTCCTTTACGTACTGAAGAAAAGCCACTCCTGCATCCATGGAGAATGCAGGTGTTGGATCGAAGAAAAAGCTTTGAGAACCTCTTGCAAAATAGTTTTTGCCCCCGAAATTGCAAACAGTGCTGAAAGGTGGTAATTCTACCCCAGTGAATCTTGTGCTATTCTTTTTAGTACTAATGAATAGACCCACAGATAAAAATCCAGTGTACCAACTCCAAGTTGGCAAGTTAGGTACCAGATTACCTCTCTGGTTTCCAGCCCTGGAAGTTATTAGGCAGATTTGTTGTTCCCTTTGTATTTTAGTTTATAGAAACGCAGAAACACGTGGCCAATAGTGTATTCATTCCCTTGGTGGTAATCTGTATCTCACTTCAGATTTTCACAGAATTTAAATTAATTTCTCCTGAGGAACTACCAATTAATGAAGAGATTGTAAAACAAGTCAGCGTTGGTGGCTGACTAATGCCGGTAGCTCAAAGAATAAGACAATTGGACGATTTCAAAGTCTTTGTGTTTAAAATATCTCCAAGAGAAGATGTGGACACGTAATCATGCTTTTTATTTTTTTTAATTATTATTATTATTTTTTTAAGATAATGATGAGAAGGTGGGATCACCCAAAGAACATAACTCAGTTTTTACAGAGGGACATAAAATTCGTTATCTGGTGGAAAGAGTAATGTATTGAGGTATGGTTAATACAGATCATTCAAAGGACTTAAAGGCATGGCAAAGCTATGAGGCCTTTTCCTCTGTGAAGCTTTAGTGAAACAATCTCCTATGTTATTTTATCAATATGGGAGAAAAATCTTTCCTATGTACTGCAAATATAAGAATCCTAGGCCCTTTGAAATCTCCCATGTAGTTTACTGAGGTGTAAACTGCCCTGTCAACTCCAAATATTAGTAGGCATGAATTCTGAAAGGAGCTTCTTAGTTTTTCTTATTCCACCACTTCTTCTAAGTGTGGTGGTGTTTTTTCCTTTTAATTTTTGGCTGCCTTTCGCTGAACTATCTTCTGTACTGTTCATTTGATAGGCTTGCCTGCTGAAATCTATTTCATAGAGACGCTCTGGCCTTTACGTTCCTAGATGCTTTTCGTACACTTTTTTTTTTTTTTTAATGGCACTTCATAACTTTTATGAGCCTTGAGATTTTTAGTGAAGCTTTGAGTTCTAGTTAAAATTTCTACTTTTTTCAGTTGCAATCTAAAATTCTCTCACATATCGGTGTAGCAGCCCGATGAAGCAAAGGCCTCTTGCTCATGAGCCTCCCAGCTGCGATCTGCCAGAATACCAGGGGCTAAAAATACTGGTTAAACTTTACTAGATATAAAACCTATTGGTCTGAAACAGTACCCGTGTCATTTTAGTAGAGTCATCCTGTGTTCTGGCTGCTGAAGAGAAGCTTTTGACACCAAAGGAGAATGTCTTAATTATTTGACTATGTTAATCGATGGAGAGTAGCGTCCAAGGGGAATGGGGAGCTAATCAGAAGGAAACGTGAAACTTAACCGAAAAGAAATCTAAGTTTCCGTCCCCTACGTTTTGGGAACAATATTATACTTACGGAAATACCTGCTACCAGTTTGCCGTCCTTCTTCTGAAGACCTTGTTACAGTGTTCAGTAGTTTGGGTGGTCAGTAAGATTCTAATATATTGTGACCTTGTAGACCCCGGAATGTTTCGTTTCCCAGCTGCTCTGCTGGGGCATGTTAATACTCACTTTACTATGTTTCTTTTGGCCAATGACAATAAAATTGTTACAGAAAGTGGCAAACAAAAAAAAAATGTGAAAAAGGCTCTGACTAAACATTTGCTTATCTTAATATAGCTTGGCAGAAATAGGATGGCACAATTGTCCTAAAACGTTTCCCTCAAGGAACATATAAATACCTTTCTCCTTTAACATGCTTGTTTTTATCTGCCTTATGTCCTTCTTTACTATATATCCCTTAAGCAGTAATGAAGATCTGCTGTGTTCTTGATTTAAATCATAGTAGCAGTTACTGTTGTAAGTATTGCAGCTTAACGTTTTGCTTTGTAAATCAGTTCTGATACATAACTGAACACATACATCATGCGCTCATCCTCTTTTCAGTGACCAAAAGGAGATTCCTACGGTCTTTATGGATAATAAAATAGCTTTTGTATATCAGCATATCTAGTACTCAGTTTGCTTATGATGAGCAAATTCACCTCCCCCCCACCCCCCGTCCCCCAAAACACTTTTTTCTTCTTTCCTTACATCTCTGCAAAACTCAGTCACCTTAATAGGGTCAACTTTTTTAGCCAGCTAAGAGTACATCAAAGTCCTCAAAGGCAGTGTCCCATTTGGACTTGAAAAATCTTTAGCAGAATTACTGTCAGACTCTAAAATAAACCTGGATGGTTTTCCTTAAGAAACTAGGCTTTTTGCTTTTACTGTGGTGTTGCTTCTAGTTAATCTTTGAACTTCTTTCTGATTTTAACCAAGTCTGACAAATGACCTCAAAGACATTAAATGTCTTGAAGATGGTTGGAGAGAGAAGAAAAGGTGTTATGTGTTTGCCTACTAAGAGGCCAATATGATTCTCTCTTTTGCTTTTTAGGCATTGCAAAATCCATAGAAGAGAGAGCCAGTGGAAAAGTCTTTGTTAGTGTCAGTGCTTAACAAAAACTACTCTTGGCTCAGTTAATATTAAGAAAAGATGTCGTTTTCCATTTAGTTTATGTTTGAGAATCTGGTGTATGTATGCAAAGTGCTTTTAGGATACCTAGAAGGCTGCAGAGAACATTACCCAAATAAAAGCATTCCAGATAATCTTGTGAAACTAATTGCAAAAGTATTTAAGATACTGAAAGCATCAAAAGATGCAAATTTATTATATGATAAGTAGAGTTAAAACTTCTTAATCAAAAATGTTTCTTTTGAGTTGAAAGTTATCTATGTGGGATAGTTCAGTATCACATAGGAGTAGAATTCAAAGGAAGGAGCTTAGATGACTTTAAAATTACAGTTGAGGAGCTATAGAGCACTACTAATAAGCACTGTACCAGCTCCAAGTCATAGTGCAAGGAACAAATTGTAATGGTGATTTGATGTGTGAAAAAACATCTTGTGTTTCTAGAGCGATTTGCATGTTTGTAATTACTGTGGTAAATGAATTCTTTTTTAGCTTCTAATCTGAAATAGTGGAGGGAGCAGGTATCCAGGTCTGTTGTTTTGTTTGACTTTGGGAATTGCATTCAGGGTCTGGCTTCTTCAGAAGTATTTCCAGAATTTGTGAGGAGGTACGTCCAAGCAATTTGATTCAACTCCTTTAATTGATTAGTTCCAATGAAGGCCTGGGCTGACTTTTATGCAGATTTGGAAGCAGTTTTGCTTTTAGTTTAATGGTAGACTAATAGGGGGGCAGGGAGCAGACCAATTACTAATGTTATCAAAATGTCTCTTAGGAGGTCGGTTAGTTTTAAAAGCCCCATTCGTGTCATATTCTTACGCCCTTGTGCTGGCATTGTATGACTGAGCAGAAAGCCATTGTGCTGGGGTGGGAGAGGCTGATTCCCGTCGGTGCCCCGTGGTGTGTCCTGCCTGCCCTGGCCTTGACAGAGCTGCTGAGATGGACTACCATTTAAAATACATTTAGGCCTTATTTTAAGAATACTTGTATTCTCCAGCTTCTTAGACTATAACAAGATATGCAGCTATTTTCAAACGAGGTAAGGTTTGTGTACTTGCAAGTGCATTTTGAAATCCACTTGCCTCTGTTTAGGGATCATTTGGTTTGCTTTCGATTGCCTCCTCACCTAGGAATTTGACCAGACCTGTTTACTGGATATGTGTGCGCTTGGAAAGCTGTAGTTAAAATGGAGTAACTGATCCAACCCGCTTGTATGTTTGCAATGCAATTTAGAGTAGCAGCAGCTTCTTTGGAGTAGATCAGTTTTCTAAACTGTTTTAAAGATGAAATAGTGCTTTGCTCTGCCCGTCTGTTTCCTTTTTGAAATGTATGGTTACTTCTGGTCTGTGCCAAATAAAAGAACGTAAGTTATTCTCTAAGGGATGATGCTTCAAATGAAAGACAGGTTCAAAGAAAAAAAAATAGGACAAGATTTAGTTAGAGCAGTGAATTGGAAGCTTACAGTCCAAAACTGAGGAGTAGAAATACTGGTGAGACAATTACTAAGTATATTGACAGGCTCTTCCAGCAGTCACTTCTAGCTGGCTCCTGTCTGAACTGATGCCTGCAATTGTTCTTACGTTGTTTGCAGAAGAATAAGCAGATATAAACATGCTGCCTTCATGAGAAATGAGCAAGATCAATTCTTTAGTCCTGTAGTCGCAGTAGGAAAGTTTCTTCTTCTAACTGCGCTTCTGAAGAGTCCCATCTACCATTTAATTCATTTGCTCAGAATTGTGGCTATGAGCCATAACAGGCACGTGAACCTGGGGGTTCACAGGAGTACATATGTGGAATGGGGAAATAACTTCAATTTGATAGGATAGGGAAAAATGTTACAGAAATTGTGACAGTGTATGTTGTTATGATATTATCTACGTATTAGGACAATCCAGTCAGTAAACCTCAGCTCCATTCAGGGCTATTTCTGATTGAATTTAAAAATGATTTTATGTCTGAAGGTTATATTTGAGTATTATATAAGTTCAGAAGCTATAGATGTGGAAACTTCGGATGCAAGAAACACTGTAGCAGTTCAACAACTTCCTTTATGATTGTGTTTTATGCTTATCTTTATCTTTTACAGATCTTCTGGAGTTTTCAGAGGATGCATCTGGTGTGCCCGAAGGCAATAAAAAGTCCACAAATAAACAAGGTGATAAATCTAAGGAAAACACCAGGAAGATTTTTAGTGGGCCAAAGCGGGTGAGTAATAATGCTTCTAGGCCAAGATAAAGCTCTTACTTTACTTAACTCCTCAGTGTTAAATTTTCTGCTTATATATGTAACAGGGCTTTTGCCCCAGTATGTATCTGCATTTGAGATAATCTGTTGACTTTTACTTTTAAGATTACACTTTACGTAAAACCTTCAAGTGCAAAACTTTTTGTATTGATTACTGAGAATTTCGCTTTCCAGATGCAAGTCTGAGATCAAGGACTGCGTAATGGTAGTTCTTTCCCTTCTAGATTGTTGTTAAAGCACCATTACACGCTATGTGGTGTTTTCCTTTCCCCATTCTTCAAGAAAAATATATCATGTTACAGGACTGAAGTTGGAAGCTTGAATTTGGCATGGATATAGTCTTTGTAAGGACTAGCGCCTTTGATTGATTGGCATATGGAGTAGTTAGATGCTTTTAATTAGAGGGGGGAAAAAAAAGAAAAGAAACCTTAGACCCGTAGCACCCACCCCACACCCCCAAACTTTGTATTAGGTATGGATTTGCCCTTTCATATTGCAAATGAAGCTTATTCCTTTTGCCAATGCTAGGTGTCTTTTTTTTGTATCTGATAGTATACATAACTCAGTGTTTTGATGTTTTTAAAGATACATGTACTAAGAAAGTTGTATTTATCTATTAGGTGAAGCTTTGCAATAGTAAGATCCATGTGATTTCTATTCAGTGAATTTTTTTCTTACTTGATCGTCCAGGATACCCATTTCTAAAGCTTAAGGCCTTTTCATAGGCTTTTTGCAAAATGAGTTCGCGTTATCTGGTGAAGAGATTTAGCTCTCTTACCATTGTGGCAGTTCAAAACTGGTGTAATAAGGGAAAGGAGAAACTAGAGAGGGAAATACAATTGCATTTCTCGTTTACCCTTGAGTTCCTTCGGGTTTGGAAGACCTAGCAATTGCACATTAAAATAGAAATGTTTTTATATGCAGAGGAATGTGTTCAATAGTTTAAAAGTTCTAAGTATTTTTAAAACAATACTTTCCTTTGTCATTTTTTTCCTTAAAAAAAATATCCTAATGGTTATGTTTTTCATAAAGGTATCTGGATACTGAATCTTGTACTGTGGCTTCACTTGAAGTTAGGTTTTAAGGTTCCCCCCTCCCCCCTCCCCTTCCCAGAACTGAAAGTTTAGGGTGTTTTTTTGTTCTTATTTTTTTTTTTATGTCCTGAGCTATCTTGATGTATAATCATTTTTCCATTTAAAAATGTGGGTTTGCGGGCGAATGAAGGATGGCCAATTTGTTAACATTTCTCAAAGTATGCAAGGGAAACGTGACCAATGAGCACTTTCAGTTGTGTTGCCCTTTTGAGAAGTGTTATTTCTCGTGACTTCATGACTTTGAACAGAACGTGGAACTGTTAGTCACTACCTCTTGCCTTCAGGTTTTGAAGGTAGGCTACCAATGGGTGAGGCAGATGTTTTCAGAAGAACTTAAATAGTAATTTTTGAAGGTTATAATTTGTCAGCTTCTGCTGGTTAAATAATAATTTTTTTTTTTTTTAAATCAGAGCTTTCTGTTGGAGAACGGGTCACAGTAGACTGGGAGACAGAAGTACAGGGAATGTGACTTTAACTGTAGCTGTCTTGTTTTATTTTTCAGCAGCACAAAACAGCTGTAGGTGTTCTGGTGAATATGGATTTTTAAAAACTTTTTTGTATTAATGTGCTTCAACTTTTTACACGTGAAATACTTGAGGGTTTATATAAAAATAATTAATCTTGAATATATTTATCAGGAAATTAGGCTAAAAACCTTACAGCAATATCCTACTATAAATATATATTAAAAAAAGACTGAAAAACATCTAGAAAATTCACGCTTGGGAATAAACTTAATTGAAGTGGAAGATATAAGAATTAAACAGCGTTTTTGACCCTGTAGTGATGGAATTGATATACAAGTAGAAATGCCTGTAATTGTACTTCAGTTTTAAACTTGAATGTTCTATAATCATATAGTTATTGCATGGAGCTACTGGGGAAAAAAAATATTTATGAAGCCTGCTTTGGGAGTAGATTAGAGACGCTGTAATTATCTTCCTAAATTGTAGATATGAACTCTTAATCTCAATTCTATTTTAATGAAATTCTTTTTGTAAGAATAAAAAAAAAAATCATCTGAAAGCCTTAACCTGAAAAATAACTACCTGATCTAAAAAGGGATCTGTAAAACTTCTTGTACTATTTCATTACCTTATTTATTTATCTTTTTCTTGTGGCAACTAGCAGATGTTATTTTTTGCTAGGTGGTGATGTTAGAGGTATGACCCTTTGGGTCACATTGAGCTGAAAAGGAGAGAGAGCTCAAATTCTCGGGAAGCAAGAGGTGATGTGGTTTAAAATTCAGTAAATCCAGAAAGCGGATTCGCCCTCCAGCACCCCCATTTGTATTTAGCAGCGCTCTCACTATTAACTCCTGTTAATGGTTTTGAAATCTGACCATTACACTGTAATGTTAGAGTCCAGTTCTTGAAATTTTTAGCATCTGTGTTGTAAAAGATTATAGACGTTAATGGCTAACTTCTCACATTAATAGTGAATAACAGTGTTTCTAAAAACTGCTCTTAAATAAATGTAGGGAGTTTCATTGGAGTCTTTGACTATTCATACAGATAATAATGAGCATAAAAGTTGCAGCAGCATGTATGTTATGTTAGGGATGTAAAGTTTCAACCTGAATTAATTCTACTTTTAAAGGTGATTTAAATCTCTTTATCCTGCGTCTGAGTTGCAGGGAAAATATTATGTTCTGTAGCAGCATAATTATGTACTTAAAGTACATAAACATTGGCATTACTTGACTCCCAAATTATGGGTGTGAAGCATGAATGAGTAGCATTTGCAAAAGTTTGTTTGCAGCTGTTGAAGTTTAAAAATTTTAATTAAATTAGCTCAGCATCTTGCTCCCTAGCAAATAAGTTTAGGAACCCTATATGGCTGTGATAAACCTTTGGACCTTTACAGCTTAATCCTCCTCCTACAGAGGAATCGTTCTCAGTTATCAGGCAAAATAAGGTGTGCAAGAAGTCTTTTTTGTTGCTATGGTATGACTCTAGTCCGACTAAAGACTTGAAAATCCAAAGAAGCAGCCATAAAAATTCTTTCCTGAGATCTCTTCCTCCTGCCTTTTCACCACAAGGCTCAGACAGAGCGAGCAAATGAGGAAAACCAGTTTTTTTGTAGGAATAATTTGAAACAGTTGTAAATGGTCTAATGCCAACTATCCGTGCCTCTAAATAAGACCCTGGGGGGGAAAAACAAAAAAGATTTAAATAGTGACGTTAAAGAGAAATAGTCTATCCCCAAACTTAATCTTGTGTTTATAGTTCTAGAAATTGACGAGTGCTTCTCTGGTGTTTAGGGCCAGAACTACGCTTGCAGTCAGTGTTTCCGTTGCCCCTCGCATTTCATTCAGGAGCATCAGATCCTCTGAAGCGCAGATTGTTTTGGGGAAGGCACTCTGTTCTTCAGCTTGCAGTGTCCGGTCAGAGGAATCAGCGTGCTGATCCTAGTTCTGCCTGTGGCACAGAAAGCCAGCCTAAGCAAGGTGAATACTGACTACCTGGGAACGTTCCGAGGTCTGAACGTAAATAGAGTTGCTCTTCCACTCGGCTACAAGGGTAGGGAGCCTTTCAGCTTTAAGCAAGGCTGGGGAGAGACCATAATCCTTGCATTAGTGCTGCTAAGCCAGACGGAAGACTGGCTTACTGCCTTTGCATGAGGTGAGGCAAAGGAGGTAAAATGGAAAAGTGTGAAATCTTCCAAGTAAACATACCTAAAGGCATTCTCTGCTTTTTCTCAGATGGGGGCCCAATAGCATAAAATTTCAAGATGTTGGATCAGTACTATGTCAGGATTTTGTTTATTCTATGCCTTAGAATTAGTTAACTTTAAAAATGAGTCTTCTGGAGTTAATTTCTTAGCTGTCGCTATTTTTTTTGCACTGAGTACCTTTCATAATGTTTTTGTGCTAGCATTGACAGAATGCAACTTAGCATCTGTAAACTCCTGAAATTTTCTGGGAAGGATTAAAAAGTATACTTTGAGATTAGTGAAGTGAGGAAGAGAGTGTACATCATATGGACTGTCTGTCTTCCTGACTCATGGACTAATGCTCAAATTAAAACTAGTAATATTAGTCCATTGCTTAATGACTTCTGGTGTCGGTTAGTCACATGACTTCAGTTAAAATTTATGTACTTCCCTTAATTCCCATGGTGAAAGTGGGTAGTTAAATGCTTATTAAAAAAGCTAACTTAAATATATTCTCTTGTTTTAATAAGGTCATCTTAAAATAAGGTGAAATTTTTCTAAACTCCAGTGTCCTACCTCTAGAAAATCTATCTATTCTGCAACTTTGTAAACACTTCTTCTGTGCGCCCACAGTGAGAGGAAGAACATTATAGCAGTGTGCTTTTTCTCTCATTGTGTACCTGTTGTATTGTATAGGAAAAGGTATGGAAAAATGTCTTTACCACTGACTTGAGTGTCACATTGTTTCCCTTGGGCCACTGACTCAAGTATTGAATGAAGGGTTTTCCTGTGCAAAGCACTTTGTTGCACTGTTTCCAATAGTGGCGGTATCTTAAAGTTATTTCACTAGTGTGGAGTGCGCTAGCTGGAAAAAGTTGGGATCTTGTTGCGCTAGGCTTAAAAAAGATGGTAAGGAATGATTTTGTCTGAAAAAGTATATTGGCATAGGTATTTGTTTGAGCTGCCTTTGCTCTCCTTTTGCCCCGCCTGCTCACCCTTGTCCCCTTGTTTCTACAGTTTGACAAGGCTGTGTATTGAACTAAATTAAGGAACTGATCTGTGTTTAAAAAATAGCCCTCTGATGGGAAGTATCTAGTATGAATCCTAGTCTGATTCACCAGGATACTGTAAAAACAATTGCATCCCCTCAGCTGAGGGAACAGTAGAAGGAGGATTACGTCGTCTTAACCTGGTTAAGTCAACATTGCAACTGAGAAATGCTCACTAAACACAGCTGGCGTTAGAAGGATTACACGTATTACTTTGATCAAGTGACGTTAATAGAGTTAGTCATGACAGCAGTACAGTAGTGTTGAATACGTGAGTGAAATCACTGCCGAATTCAGACCTGCCTTAGCCAAAAGGTTGCTTGTGAACTCTGTGGCCAAAATGAAATTTGGTTCAGTTATCCCTATGATCACTGCTCTTCATATTTTATTCAAGCTTTACAAATAACTGCTGTGCTGTATGTCCAGCGAAGTGCAGAAATGCATGCGCGTTTTCAAACTATTTTTTGTTGTTGTTCATAGGCCAGTTTGAAGGATGTATCAAATCACTGGTGTATGAAGAGTACTAGTTTCCAGTTAGACTGGCTGTCTAACTGTTTGCTGAACCTGCAAAAAGATTTTTTTCTTCTTTTGCATAACTTCAGTTTGATCTGAAAATAGTACGTAGTTCATAATTTAATTGCATCTTCCTTGTCTTGTCTCTTCATGAGTTGGTTATCTTGAGTTGTCATGTTCCTATTACAAATTTTAGGTGCTGTGAGGATTTGTCAGTCCTTGAAAATAAAGCTTACATGTGGTTCTTTTGCTATTAATAGGATTTGTTGCGATGCAAGTTTAAGGGTATAACCAATGAGGTCTTTAACAGGTAAAAGCTTTTTCCATGGATGCTTCATACTGAGTGGAAGAACGTGTACGTATTAGCTTGAGAACAAACGCTGTGTCTAGGTTTCCTCAAGTCCAAGATGAAATACTTGTACCCAATCTTTGAAAATCTTTCAAAGTTGAAGAAGAAACCATGGCTCTCGATTTGACTTAATAATCTTAAGGCTAATATGACAATGATGTGTGCGGGAGGGGGAAAGAAACTAGGCTGTGCTGTGATCTATAGTTTTTGCACTGAACTTGTATTATACTTCACAATAGATTTTTATCAAAGACATCCTGCAAGTAACATTTATTTTTGCTTGCTTCCAAATGAATTTTCCTTTCCCTGAGTTAAATTGAGATTAAAAAAAAAAAAAAAATTAGAATTGAAGTTTAACTTAAATGAGGATCATTCTCTCTTAAATGCACCGCCTCAGTTTTTTACAGATAATTATTACCCGTAGCTTATTTTAAATAGTCTTTGAGAAGCAGCAGTGGAAGCCCAGTTCTAAAATTGTGCTATGTCAGTTGCAGTCCTTTCCACAAAGTTTTTAGTAGGACCAGAGTATATTAGTCAGAACTAATTTTAGAGAGCTGCTCATTTACCTTAGTTACTATTACTTGAGAATGTTTCTGCATACTAAATGTTTAACTTGCATAACCATTAGGAAAAGTGTGCCCTACAAAAGGGAGGAACAGTGGCAACAAAGCGTTTTCTGTGGCGTAAACCAACTGATATTACACACATTAAAGTGCTGTTTGCCTCCTAATTTAGAAAAAATACGTTTTATTGATAGGAAAGATTGACTATAGTCATCTCGACTGTTGAGTTGAATTTTGATAATCAAAAGTCTTTAAAGTGTCTGACTTGTATCAGCTTAGCTTGAGAGACTGTCATTAAGCCAGCAGTCTTTTTTTGTCAGCAGTTTGACAAACAGTGGTGATCCAGTCTGACAACCTGTGACAGCATGTTGCTGCTTCTGTGGTATGGTCCTTTCATTTACTAGTTTCGGCAGATCATCTGTCAGAAGCACGGTCCTGAACCGAAGTGTTTGTGGATTTTTGTCCAAAAATCACTTGTTAGAATGGTACGTGACTGATAAGATGCTTTAACTGCTGGCCAGTAATAAACAGCTTGTGTATTTTAAGCAACCTTTATATTGCTGGAATAAAAGTGATATTTGTTAAATTGATTTGTTAAAGCTGAAGTTTCATATTAAAATCATTATTTCACTTAACGTTTGCAAAACCAGATTCTTCTGTAAGCAAATTTATTTAATACTGGCTTCCTATTGGTTGCCATTGGGGTTTTTTTTTTTTTTTTTTTCCTCTTTTAATAGTCCAAAAGCGCCTTTTAAAGCTAGAGTTAAACCAGATTCTAATCAGGACTGGCTGATTTTTAGATTAGTCACCTCATTTGAGGAGTGAAGTAGCGCCTGTAACTTTAGTGTATTGAGTTGGAGCATAAAACCTTGAAGGGATGAAAGCAAATGTCAGGAGCTGGTCTATTAATTGTTTGCTACTCAAAATCATTGTCTTTCCACTCTGTGATGCTCCTGTGATGAGGAAAGGTTGTTCCACGCTGCAGCAGTTGCAGAGCCGAGATCCTACCCGCAGGCAGAGCTGCTTCCTTTCAGTCCTCCACATGCAGCTGTTACTCAGAACCGCTGTAGTGCGTTCCTTCTCCCATGCAGTGTCTAGAAAGGTGTTATCAGTTGAGATGCTGCTTGTCCTGAAAACGGTAGGCATGTGAAGTGTGGCATGAAGGTGACAGAGGCTACCTTCTCGTAGAAGGAAGAGGAACAAGTTATAAGTAAGCGTGGAAAAACTTATCTCCTTGTGTGCACGCTTATGCTTTTTAGGAAGCAGAGAAATCAAGTTGGATGGAACATACTTAATGTCACAGTGGAAAGCTTTGTTTCTTCCTTCCAGCTTTTACTGGTATTAACTCTTTGTAGTCAAGAAGCGAAGATGCATTAAAATAGATTGAAAGTGAGGCAGAGCCCTTCACAAAATCCTCTAAATGCGAATAAAAACAACAGGTACTTGTTCCTTGGAGATTTTTATCTTGCATCCTTACATTCCCCCTTCCCCCTCAATCAGTTCCAGTGTTTTAATAATTGGGGAACATGGGGTAAGCATATAGGGTAAATGCTCTGTTGCGCAAGGCTTCAGTCGTGCTGAGAGCTCTAAAATGGCAGCAAAACTGAAAGACGGCAAAATACAGCAGTTTCGTTTGCCAGTGGGAGCTTAACCTATATGCTGATAAATATGCAAAATTGTTTTCAGAGCTGCCGTACTGTTTGAGCATGGTTGGTTCACCCAACTTGTAATCTGTGGCTCTTTTTACGTTAGATAGTAGTGTAGTGTAGCATGAGCAAATTTTAAGAGTGAAACAGTTGGTGCTGAGGTCCCAGCATCTGCATTATGCACATCTAGGAGTTTTTACTTTGAGTTAGCTTTATTTTGATCCTCTTTAGGGAATACCCATTAAAAACTGGAGTGAGTTAGGTGCACTCTGGAAGAGCCTCTTCCAGTTTAGTTGCATCCAAAAAGAATCAGGTAAGCACACTTGGAGACTCTGATACAAGCCAAGATGTGGTTACTGACGGCGATTGGGAGATGAACTTGAAAAATGCTTCCCTTATCCAAACTGAAATGTCTTTTCACATGTGCGCGCGCACACACATACACAATCTTTAACACTTTTCACAAAGGACGTGCTTATCAATGAGTATGCTGATCTAGTTACTTGCAGGCAGAAGCAGCTTTTCTCTTCTCTCAGCTCAAGTTCTGTGTTCACAATATTGTAGTGATGTGTCTAAATTATTGTACTCTGACCCGTTTAATTGGACTTAGTGCAGGTGTCAAGCCAAGTTAGTAACTGCCACTGTAGGTCGTCTGCTTCAGAGATGACCAGTTTGGGGCACAGTCAATGTAAGCAGCGTACTGAACACCCTTAGCTATTTCTGTTAAAGAATGAATCTCATGTTTATCAAAATATCCTATTTCTTCAAGTTAAATTTGCATGTTTCGCTTGGATGTCTGACCCATCATGTTGTTGTGCCCTGTAGGCCTCTCCTGAGCTTTCAGGAAGAGAGAGCATTTTGAAATTCTGAGGTCTGATGCAAGGAAGAGTTCTGTGACTTCCCCCTGACCTGTTGTGTTGTCTGCAGCTGAGTCTCTTAAACCTTGTCAGACTAGCAACTTGTGCTTGTTTAGTTACGTACGTTCATAATGCTTTTGTGCACTGCGTGTTTGCATGTGTACTGCAACAGGGAAGAAGGCAATAGAGAAAATGGAGATAATGGAAGAAACGTGTTTTGAGTAGCCTGAAGTAGACTGTTTCCTGACTTTTTGGACTCAATCCTTGGGATGTTTTTCCCCCTTTTATCTCTGTTACTTTCAGCCTCCTCAGAGCCACAGACTGTATGCGTAGTCCAAGTAGTCACTGTTTTTGACAATTTAGTTCAAAGATGCATGCATGCAGGATCAATCATATCGTCCATTTCTATGGTTGACGACTTTCAGTGGTTCTGAAGTCTACCTGCATGACAAACGAGTCTCTAGAGACATTCAAATTAGTGGGATTTGCTTTAACTGCTTTTTGCTTGTTTTGTTGAGTGCAGTAACGTTCACTGCAGGATCATCAGATCACCTTTTCAAATGTTTTTAGCACATGAGGCTAGAGTAGCTAATGGATACCTATTTGCTCATAATAGAGAGATTTGTTGAGAAAATACTAAAGGAGATCTGTTCCTTTTAGAACGCAATTTCTTTTGTTTAAGTATTATTGAAACTCCAGCCCCTTTCTTGTTTTGCCAGAGTAAAACAATATAATGTTGCCAGGTGGTAGTCTGTGGTACCAGCGCTGTTGGACCACTGTGAAGAAACACTGTGCTTTGTGGTCGAAACTGGCTTTACCTGCGGAAATCTGAAGACAAGGTAGGCTAGGCAAGAGTAACCAAAAGCGATGGGACTTTGTCACGGCGCTGGATTTTGCCGAGGTGTGTCCACGGAGCTGTTGCTGGTAACTCAGAGTTTCACGTTCATCTGTGTTCAAATACAGCAACTGTTCTATCCTTGTGAACAGAAGAGCATGCTTACTTTTCTGAAAGAATACAATACTAGCCAAAGATACTGATTTTAGCTGCATAGATAGTGTTAAAACAAATCTGTGTTTATTGTCCTAAATGGTATAGCAGCTCATGATAAGTGGCCCACGGCACTCAGAAGTGGCTTACTGGCGCTAATCTTCTGCTGTGATCCAAATGATGGAGGTGCAGTTCATGTTCTGAACACTGAATAAATGGCGTGGTCCTGACTTGCTTTATTTTCTAACTACTGTTGGTAACTGCTATCTTATCTGGGGTCCAAATTAACTTTTTTGTGTTGCGCAGCCTTTACTGAATCGATATTCCATCTTCCTGTTTGGAAGTGAAATTTCTTTTTCTGTGCTCTAAGTGGACTTTTGTTCCTTTCCCCTTTCAAAAGAAACAATCCATTATGAATAGCTGTGTTGCTTAACATATTTGTCATATTGTCTTTCCTCTTTAAAGTAAAACATTCAGGAGAGAGTAGTGCTCTTAGTAATTAGGAATCCTTAATGGTAAATAATGAAGTATTTTGATTTTATTTTGAGTCTCTGGGAACTTATTTGTAGTTTTGACTAATATCTGGCATACAGTCTTCTTACTGACTGCCCTTCTGATATAAATAATACATTTATCAAGAAGTCTAATAAAATTTTTTTATTGTAACGTCCTTTATCTTGGAAAGTGTTCTTGCCTGCAAGTAGCTGCTCTTTCTTGTTTTGCCAGTATTTTCAGCATGACTCATGCCCCTGGCTCTTATTTTCTGCCGTTGTTACATCTGTGAACGGCAAGCAGTGCTGCATCAGTACGTGTAGAGTGCCAACTCTTGAAATTTCTGCTTTGAGGCTTTCAGGAATGAGAAGTTAAGCATGACCCACAGTTTATGCCACTTGAAGATGATATAAAACTGACAGCCCTGTGCATTTTGTTTAAAAAATAAAAATAAAGTTCTGTTTTTGCATCCCAACTCACCCCCCAAACCTACATGCGGTGTCATACAATATAACCCTCTTTACACCTTGACTGAATTATTTGCACTCTTTCAGACATTGGGTGTAAGCAGCTGTCAGTTCTGTACAAACTTGTATGTGAAAAGGAAATTTCTCTGCTCTGTTATTTAGTAGAAGCTCTTACAGCTGACTAATGTTCCAGAACTTACTGGTGTTAAGACCACAGAATTCAAGGGAGTGATGTGCTTCCACTTGCATCTATTCTAAGTTAATTTTGAGAGGAAGCATTCTTGAAGAAAATTCTGCATTATTTGAATAGTAGTTTTGCCTTGAGGAGAGACCAAGTCACTTTCTTACCTGACTGCTGCTTGAAAATCAATATTGTTTTTTCAGAGAAGCTTTTTATCACAAGTATTTGAGGTGTTTAAAAAACGAACAAAAAAACCCTTTTGCTGTTGTGAACAAGCCCTTCTGAAAAGTCTTTGTTCACCAGCCTTCATTTGATCTTTGATAATTTTCCTGGCTTCAGTTGTGCTGCGCAATAATCTAAAGCAAGTCTGCTTGGTGCTTACTGATTGATCAGTACTGATGCTGTTCCTTTGCTATTGTTTTGAAAATTCATCTTTGTGCGTTGCAAGGAAATGTTTGAAGGCTGCTTTCAGTAGTTGTAAAGGAGAGATGCATTTGCCATGCCCACTTGCGTGAGTTGTAAGGGAGGCTCCAGAGTCTCTGGATAACTGATCAGAACTGATTGGAAAAATGCTTCCTTGGGATGTAATGTTGGATTTCTGCAGGAGTGTTCGTTGTTGAGCTCTGTGCGGTGTGAGGCAGGGTACGGGATCGATGCGCACCAATGCCCAGCTTCCCTAGTATTACCTCATGATACTGGGAAGACATAGAATCCCAAGTGAAACTACTTTGGTCTAAAAGTAGAAGATACTGCAAGGGATAGTGGCTAGCAATAATGTTTCATGTGTGTTTGAATTTTTAAATACTGTTTTTTAGTTACAGTTCAGCTTCTGTTACAAGAGATGTTTTAAATGAAGACTTCCTCATTTTTCGAAACAGGCCTTTTTTGGTGTCATTGCTTGATTTCTCACATGAAATACAGCTTTCTTCTATATTGCGTTGTTGGTGTATAGGAAAGCTGTAGAACAGCCTAAGTTGAGCCTGGTCGTAAGCGTGGCTGTGCTCTCCCTGCGCCTGCCAAGGGCCCTGTCCTGTTCGTCGTGCGACGCAAGGTCCGAGGGAAAGGGCGGGTAGGTAGGGCACCAACAGGGCTTTACACAGCGGGGCAGCAAGCATGTGCTACTCTTCCCTAGACCTTCATGAAAACTGGAGTCCCGCTGCAGCAGCAGAGCCTGCCCCGCTCTCTGCCCCCGTTGTTTCTTCACTGATGCACAGGATTGGCATAAATTGAGGATCCTTTCCGGCCCAGCCGTGGGCTTGGGTTTACTCCCTGCTGGGTGCTCTGAGCCTCGCGCTGCTATTACAGAGGCCTGAAAAGTTTCCGTGCTAGCATGCTATACCTGCCAGACAGGAAATAAAGGATTATTAATATATCTGTATCCTTTATACAGGGATAGAATACTATTTGAGATTATAACAAAGTTTTGAGACTGCTAATAAAGAATATCCCATGTTAATAGGACTTCTGGCAGCTGTAATGTACTACGTTCTTGTCACGACTGTAGTAGTTAAGGTTTCCTGCAATGTTCAGAAGAATTATGCATCGTCTTTTCACCAGCCCTCACACTAAGCTGAAACTGAGACCAGCTACGTTCTGTACTTCCATGTTTGTTACTCGATAACGATAGATTTTTTTTTCTTTGAATTATCCCTCATACGAGAATATAAAATGGCACCCAGAAACTTATGCTCTCTCTTCCCAACCTGTGGTATGCACTGAGATAAATTGTGGAACAGTTGAATAATTCAAGGAAAAAAGAAAATATCCAGAGAATCTGTTTTTCCTCCATTGCAGACGTTTGTCAAACGCTTTATCGCCGTTGATAAAAACGCATCTTCGTTACTAAGTTCTTTCAATTATTCATCACAAAACCTGATTTGAATTCAGCATAAGAATTTGCTGCTCAGAAATTGTAGAGGAAAAGACGGTTAGCCTTTTTTTCCGTTTTGTCAGCATTTAACTTTTTTCAAATAAGGATCTGTGTAAGTCAGTCTATTTTTGGACAGGCATTTCCAGTCAGAACCGTAGCACGTGAACTTAAAACTAGTTTTGCTTGGTGAGGCTGTAGGAAATTGTACAAGTTAGTGTTTCTGGTGCTTAAGAAAGTTAAAAATAACAAACACTGAAATCATTCACTGGTGGAAAAAACAGGGAGAGGAAAAGCCTTATCTCCGCGTTCCTATGGAAGCCCACTGCGGCTGTGTGTGGCTGCTGAAGGACTGCTTAGGGCCATCATCTGCAAATATATTGCTTAGAAGAGCTTCTTTGGAAATAGCTACACCTGTTAAAACCAAGGCCATTTTGTGTGTCTGTTGCTGATGAGTACATGAGCAGCCTTTTTTTTTTTTTGATATATAAAAATAAACAAAAGAAGATTCAACCAAGGTAAGTGTCTTATGACAACAGAGGGAGAGTAGGAGAGGCTTTTCTTTTACCTGGAAAATAAAACGATTTAGGGCTTGACAGATTCCCCCCCCCCCCCCCCTTCAGTCCTGAAAACTCATATCTTAGAGTTTGGTTTTGCTAATAGTCTTCAAAGTTTTGTTAGAGCTTTCTCTTCTTGTAAAGAATAGAAAAATGTAGTGAGATACAGAGTTTTAACAGTGCTATAGTTGATTAGGAACTCTTGACTTAGAGAATCTCTACTTTCCAGTTTTGGATATGCCAAAACCTTTTTACACTTTCTAGGCTGGTATGAAATCCAGAAATGCTAGTATTGCAAGGTTTGCTGATTATTGTTCTATGGAATATTTTCGAGCCAATACCTGTTTTATGTAGTTGGTAACTTACGTTTTTACAGAAAATTATTTTTTAAAGCCCATCTCTTTTTATATTTTTTCCCTATGAAAAACACTATGTATGTGAAGTGATACATAATTACGTTATGCAATTAATATGATACTTGACATAATATTACAATTTTCACAATTTTAAAATATATTAGTCTGGATCGGTAAACTCAGATACTGGAGATCTGTCTTAGCTTCCTCTAAGAATTATGTTGTATTTACTTAAAAAAAAAAAAAAAATCAAGGAAAGTAAATGTTTTCAATCTTCAATTTATTTTGACACATCTTTGGGCAGAAAAAGTGCTTCTTAACTTATATTAATATGGGTTAAGGCATTTCATTTGAGTATTTTCTGTCTCTCCAAGCATGAAAATCTTAATCAATATTGCACTTTGCATCAAACCTTTATTCATATTTTCTACTGACAACTTTTTTTCCCATAGCTGTCTGTTTTCTACAGAAAGAACAAATTAAGAAGAAATATTGAAAAAATTATTGAAGTACATACACCTCAAGTCTTTTGCTGTTTTTATGGGTCTGTATGTCTGTACATCCATTAGCTACTTCAAAGCCTATCAAGTTTTCTGATATGTACTGTATTGAGAATGGGAGTGAAAATTTGCGTTGTTGCAGAGGCAAAAGGAAAAGAGTGAAACTCATTTACGTAGCAGGCTACGTGCTACGTCCCTTTTTGAAGTACGCAGTGACTACTGGTAGGTTTGCTTAAAAAATAATTTGTTTTTTTATCTTTTAGTCTCCAACAAAAGCTGTATATAATGCTAGACACTGGAACCAACCAGAATCAGAAGCTCTGCCAGCACCACCGGTTTTGAAAGCGCCTAGTGTCCCAGTAAGTAGACTGTTGTTCTTAAGTTCAGTAAATCTCCTTTAAGATTCACTGATACTTTGGAAACCAACAATTTGGGAATGTCACAGTAATGCAGAATGACGTCTGCTTTGTCCTGTGAGCCACTGGGTATTTGACAGGAAAGAAACTATATCAGTGGAAATACTCTAGAGTGAGATCTTCCATCTTGTTTCAATATACAGATACCTAAAAATATTACAATGGAGGTGTGTTCCCGAGTATGGTGAAGTTAAGCTTTCTAGCAATGGGGGTGTCACCTTATCTTCTGTGACAACCCCTAGAATTATGTCACTAATCTGCCCGGGAATCTGGGAACTACAAGTCAGAAAGGAAGAACTTCTAAAATAAAGATAGGGTTTATTTCTCCTTTAAAATGGAGGAAAGTATTGGAAGTTCTCTACTTGGGTCTTTAGACGACGTGGAAGAGACGGTTTTCTGTATGTAGCTGGAATGGCTAATGTGAACATTTCAGATACAAGCATTAACAAAGCACAAAACTTAATAAGAGGTGTTCTTAAAGAAAACGAATTTTGTTTGTTCAAAAGCCAATGTTCATAGGTTTAAGGTGATTTTATTTTATTTTTTATTTGAGTTATCCTAAAAGCAGAATTCAGAGTCTTGGGCTATATGTGTGTAAAAGCCGTCACTGTTTATGCATTTTACGTTGTCAGTAAATTTCATTTCGTTTGGTATCTTACTTGCTTGACTTGCCGGAGAACAGAAAATCAGAACGCAGATATCTTAATGCTGATATATCTTCAGCTTTTTGTTACTGTCTCTTTTTTTTTTTTTATTTACTTGTTCCACCTGTCTTTTGATTCCAAGACTAGCTTCCCTTGGCTTTATGTTCTTTTTGGTCGCATGCTTGCAGTATTCAGAATAGCTTTCCTTCAGTGTTAACCATGCTGCCTGGGAAGCATAGATGACTCGATTTAAAATAAGCATTAGGGCTAACGTTTGAGGAGAGATCAGAAGGTTTAGTCCTTGCTTTTCCTTAAAAAAGCAAATAAAAAAGACCCTAAAACCCTTATTTGGTTTAACTTGTATGCATTTGAAGTGAAGGCTTTATTTCTCACCGAATCTTTATATTGATACGATTTTATGACGTATCTGCTGTCTAACCTGAAGGCAGATTTTGTTAGTTTACGTTGTACTAATTGTGTGGTAACACCTCTTCTGACGTTTGTAGCTCTTGATATATTCAGACCCTTCAAAGACCTCTAAATCTTCTTGATTAGACACAGTTGAGTCTTCGGACATATCCTTTCCAGGTTAAGAAAATGTCGGGATCTTTCATATTTGGGCAAGCCATTTCCTCTTTCATCAGACTTCTGCTTTGTAACTGGAACCATCAAGATATTAATTCAGGAATATGACAGAGATTTGCTTGAACAAACCAGTTAGGGGAATTTGTCTGTAGCTGCTCCTGATGTTAAAACGTAATCCAGAATTTCTTTCAGCCACAGTTTTTAACCTTGATTTATATGTATATGACCAAAATGGGAGCGTAACAAAAGAAATGAGCCTTCATCCAAATGTTCAGCTGCAATCCCTGCACGGATAATCCTGCCTCTCTAATTTCTGTAGATAGCTGTTATGTGCGGGTCTGGATACGTTTGTCTTAGGTTCATGGTGAGAAACCATAGCACGTAAACAGCTTACGCCAAGCATCGTTTCTTATGGCCTTTCCAAGCTCCCCTGGAATTTGCTTTGCAGGGGAGGCTGTTAAGCAAGACTGGGGTGAGGAGGTTCCGCTTCAGCGGGCCTCCTGCTTTCACAGACTGATCATGTCCGAGTCCTCCAGTACGTGCTCTAAGCCAGCTTTTCAGGATAGTTTATTATCGTTCCCCCACTGCAGTCTGCATAAATGAATATGGAAGTGCTGCGTGCTGATAGAGGCAGTATGTGATGAGTACTCCCTTAATACAGCAGGTTGTTTTGGCTTTTCTTTTAATTTTGACTGGTGCTGTACAATGCACAGCAAAAAGGCTTTCCTTCGTAGCACCTTCTGGAGTGCGTTGCAGTTTGTGTTCTCCGTACCTGAGTGTTAATTCTAGTTTTTCGGTGGGCCTTTCTGAAAATATTCACCTTTCTGTATGAGGAAACAAAGTGCATGATGTTATTTAGAGACTGAGAATGAGTAAGTGACCACTGGTGTTGGCCTTTGCTGCACACTTAGATTTTGGCGTTTGGATGTCTTGTTCCCATGAGCCTCTTTTTCTCCAGTTTGTGACTGAATTTTGACTGAAGAAGTAGTCTGAAGATAAGCTGATATTTCAGCTCAACCTAGCCCTGAATTAATACAAAGAAGTATGTTGAGGAGAAGTGTGTAAGACTTGCCTGAGGCGACTGGGAATTTGTCAAAAGTTACTCTAGACCTGACCTAACAGCACGTTCTTTACTGTCTGTTGTATGTTCGGGATATGTTTTGTTACAGTTCATGCTGTAATATGTTGTTCCGCAAATATTAATGATGCAAATATTTAGAAAGCCAGTGTATGGAGAATACCAGGAATTTACAAGGGCCTATTCCACCTGTTTGAAGCTGTTTACCATGGTTCTCTTCTCTGTGTGGAATTTTGTATAGTGCTACAAGAAGTTATATTGGTAGTCTTCTACCTACAGACAAAATACAGACCAATTTGGGAGTATCAAGTCAGAGAGCTCAGCTTCTGATAGCTGCACCTGGAAAAGAACAGTGCAGTAGCCTCCACTAGTTAGACATGAGAACAGCGGACGCTGAGTTTTACAGCTCAAGCTATGCTGAGACAGTGATTGCGCAACGCAGTGCTGCTCATATCAGGACCAGTGTGCTTATAACGGTTCAATATAGCAACCAACTCTGCTAATCCTGGAAGCTCCAGTGTAAGGGGGTAAGATATTTGTAAGTATCAACAAGTAATTGTTTTTTAAACCCTGAAGTTGGTTGTTTTACTTACCCTAGAGCTTAAAGACTGAATGTAAAATACCCCCCTCATTTCAGAATTCCACTGGAGCTTGTCTGACTATTCAGAATTGTTTCATATTAAAAAATGCATATAATTTCTGACGTATTACAACTTTTTTTAAAGAGTAGGTACATTATCACACAGCTTAGGTACATCTTGGTAGTGTAAGGCAAGGACTAAGTAGTCCCAAAATGTGAATTTGACAAATGCACACCTGTTCTGTTTCCTGATGTATTTAGTGTATGTTTACATGCTCAAAACATCTGCCCATTTTAGCACTTTCTTATTAATAGGTAAGGCTATCTTCAAAGGAGGCAATTCATAAAGATGATGGAGTTTTTAAGGCTCCTGCACCACCTCCCAAAGTGATAAAAACTGTGACAATACCTACTCAGCCCTATCAAGAGATAGTAACTGCATTGAAATGTAGGAAAGAAGACAAAGAAGTAAGTATTCTTAAACAAATTTTTAAGATAAAGAATTGTTGGTAATTCTAAGTGTTGAAGGAACAGTGTCAAATTGAAATTTGGCTTTTCTATTAAAACTAATATCTTTAACGAAGCAGTTGAATGGCCTTCATGGACTTCTTAATGTTTTCTTACACTCAAAACTGAGTAGATTTTAAAATGTACTTGTTAATGTTGCAGTTGATCCCAAGAGCAACTTACCTAGGTCAAAATATTTGTCTCTTCCAGTTATACACTGTTGTTCAGCATGTAAAGCACTTCAATGATGTAGTGGAATTTGGTGAAAATCAAGAGTTCACAGATGATATTGAGTACTTGCTAAGTGGATTGAAGAGCAATCAGCCCCTAAACACACGTTGCCTTAGGTAAGATACCTTAATATAAAACACTGCACTTCTATTCAAAAGAGCTAGTGAATTAAATGTATATCGACTGAAGAAGTGACCTAATTTTAAAATATTGTTCAGTAGTTAGTTACCCGGCACTTCTGCTGCCAAGAATAGAATTTGGAAAGAATTGTCAAGATGATAAATTGTGAGTAATGAGAAGTTGTATGATTAGGAAGATAAAATAGGAAATGGTACAGTAAGAGTGCACTTTCAGAGCTTGTTTTTAAGATATTTTCTGGTAACTTTTCCTTTGCTTAGTGTGATCTTACATGAGATGTCTATTCTCTTTTTTTACTGCAAAATTCAGTTCTAAAATAAAATCTAAACTAGACTAGAAAGCGTGCAGCTTAAGGTTTAAAACTAATGTAATGCTGAGATATCGCTCAATTCTAACTGCCTTTTCTTTGTTTTCTGTTGAGAAATAATATAGCTAACATCCAGCGCAAGTAATGCATCCTCAGTGTTAATTGGAGGCTTTCCTAAGATGTCTTGGAGTACTCACTGCAGTCTTTATATTCAAGTTACACATTATTGCTGAGCTAGTTTTAAAAAAAAGTTGTAGTCTTGTTTTGAAAAAGTTCATTCATTATTAATATTGGTTTCCTTTCTCTAGACTTAAAAACGATCAGGATGCTGTTCTGTAATGACCTAATAATTTCTCTTCTAGTAAATTTTCTGTCTGTTTAGCAAGCTACAAATACTAGAAAAGAAAAACTTGCATCCACAAAGACAGCTGAAGAGGACACTTTATTTGAGAGATTACTGTGGATGAGAAAAAGCTATACGTTTCTGATAGCTAATTTAAAAATAATTTGTTCTCCGTGTTCTTCAAGAAATAGCAACGGTTCTTGCTGTGCTAGTATAAATTCAAGAAATCTGTAACCCTGCTTGTACATGCCTTCTTATGGAAAATAAATTAATACTATGGTGACAGTTTAGGATTGTTTTTCAGTCAGTGCGCTTAATTTGCTTGTAAGGCAAGCTTCCTAGGATCTTAAACTGACTTTTTTACTTTCCAAATTTATGTCATGGAGTGTAACTTGAATAAACACCATAAAATTTTTTCTTTCAGTTAACAAATTAAAAGAAAAGTATTTTTCCAAAGGAAATCTGTGTGTAAGGATAGCAATAGACGTAAAAGAATCAGAAACTGATAGGTAAGCTTTAACTGGTTCTGTTGTGATTGGAGACAGAAAGATCCCTTGTTCTTAAAACACCATCTCAAATGAACTTCTTATAATAAGATCCCTTTTTTGCAATGGGAGACGTCATTGACTATCACTCTTGCGTTACTCCACGTTTAAAGACAATGATTTTTTGGCAGACGCTATGTTGGGCTGTACTAGGGCTGATAGGCAACTTGCTGATAAATCTAGGGAAAAGAACTTTCATTTTTTAAAGTAGAACTCCTGTGTTGGTCGTTGATTAGACTAATATGTTAACTTCAGATTTTTCCTGAAACCTGTAATGTTTCCATCAGCCATGAATGCAGTGATAAAGATTAAAATATTCTTTTCTTGTAAAAGGATTGTCAGGCATGAACGGATCTGATCAGTCAAACAACTAGCTATTAGATAGTGATGGAAGCTCATGTTCATAATTTCTAATCATGCCTTAATCCATAATAAATTCTCCTGGGCCTCTAAATCTGTCTTGCACTTAACCCATGAAACTTCTACTCCCAATTTAGCTATTCCAAATTATTTCAGTTTTTATTTGAAAGGTACAAGTTCAGCATACCTTTTCAAATGCTGTTTCTAGCCAACTCTAAAATAAGGAAGTAGACACAATTGGTTTGGAATAAAATGCTGCTCTGTTCACCACTTACGAAGTTGGCTTGTATAAATTTTACAAGAAGCGTCTTTACAAAGCTTTTAGAGGTCTGAGGTATATGGTCAGTCATGTTTTTTTAGACTTGTTAACCACATTTATGAAAATGGTAGGTAATCTTAGTTGTTCTAATCCGGGATTGTTTTTTCTCTAGTGTAATCAGCTTGGCGACAAAGTGCGCCATGCCCAGCTTCCGAATGCATCTGAGAGCACACGGGATGGTAGCCATGGTTTTCAAAACACTGGATGACTCCCAGCACCACCAGGTATTGATATGTTGTGTATTTTATTACAGCTTGACTGTTCTGTCTACTTAGTGTGATTTTTTATGTACAGGTAATTCAAGTCAAGCATTAGAGAAGGGTTCTACTGGAGGGGATTTCTGAGATCAGTGGCTTCATTTTAGAAACCTGCAGTGAAGTGGGAAGTAAGAGCCCATGTAGGTCTCATGACAAACTCTCCTTCCACTGTTTACATGCTTCTAAGTTTAGAAATTCATTATAAAACTTACTCAAACTTCTTAAAAAACTGGCTGTGCTTTGGATTGCTATTTCAATTGTTTTATCATTGTATTTTTGCTTCAATGAAAATACTTTAAATTAAAAAAAAAAAACAACCCTTAATCTTTAAAGATTACTCGTAAATACCTTTTTTCAACTTGTTTGCAAGTAAATGATTTCCTTTTCCTTAGCAGTTGTGGAGTTTTTTGCATGTGCTGTGCTTGTCTCCTTGAGCAGTGCTGTAATTGCAGTTTTAAGATGGCTTGTGTATGTGCAAAGAGTAATGAAAAAACTAGGAAAGGTAAATTTTTCTGTTCTTATACTGCCTTGACCTGAGAGTTAATAACTGAAGCTGTATGGGGTTTTTCTTTCTACCCTAATTTTACAAGCTCAATTCATATATCAAGCTTAATTAATGTTAAACACTACTTTCACATATGAACGCCACTAATATTTTTTTTTTTTCCAGTATCTGAAAACCATGCCTCTGTGGGATATCCCTTGAAAAGTGTTGTTAGAAAAGCTGAACACAGAAAATGTTACTTGAAGTGTGTAGTAGCTACGTATATCCAGTTAGGCTTCTTTATTTTATGTAACAGCTCTTAACAACTACTGGAAGATACTGGAAAAGAAAATCTTGAATCCACAGAAATCTTACTGTGGGTGGTGAAAAGCTATAAAGCTTTAAGTAACTAATTTTAGATTAATAGTTTGTTTTCCGTCTTCCTCGAAAATTACCAGTGGCTAACTCCAGTACATGGGAACCAGGTTCAATGTATTTGTTATTTTGTGAGCTGTCAAAATGGTGCTGAATGATGCTAGAAATAAATAAAGCGCAGTCGCGCTATTTAGGGCAGTTGCCACCACTGAGTTGCAAGAGATATGCAGAAGGCAGCTTCAGTTCCTTGGAAAATGTACAAGCTTGCTCCGTATATTTTAGGCTGTCTTTTAGCGTTTACCATTATTCCTTCATTTTCAAAAGAACCAGCACATGCAGCTCAAAAGGAAATTGCATGCTATTATTAGTCCGCAGTAACAAAAAGCATTGATTATATTCACTACTTTCACTGTATTTGATGAAGTGCTCCCTTTTATCAGGAAAAAAAAATTTGGAAGTTAATGTTGTAACGTATTTACAGTGCATTCTTGATATAGGCTATACAATATTACAAAATCATTGATTCATCAAACTACTATTAATAAATACTAAGTTATATTCACCAATTGCACAAGATCATATGTTTCAACAGCAATTACCTCTTTGCATAGCCATGCTGTCTTTATATACTACCCTTTCCTTTACTGATTGTTTCACTAGAACTTTAACTTGTTTAAGATCGATAAATCTCAGTGCAAGGTAACTCAAGAGTGGTAGATCACAGTGAATTCATCTTATGTGGCTTTGAATCCATCTAAGATAAATTTAGCTTGACGGGGGAAGAAAGAAATACACAATTATTTTTGTTAAAATTTTCTATAAAATATTTTGGAAATGAGAGAGAACTGGCACAATGACAGTGCTAATGGAAACAAATACGACCATATATTGTGGTCAGTGGCTTGATACAGTGGAATGGGCTGAAAAAGTAGGGTGCTTTCTTATTTCCCTAAGGATATAAAACAGCAGTTGCAAAGCTATTCTAACCAGCATGGAAAATAAAATAACCAGCTATCTTACCGAATTACATCCTCAATTTTTTTTTTTTTTTTGCATGAAAAGTACATGTTCCACCTAACTTTCTTCCAGATATGTCTTTAATCTCCAATTTCAGTTTGTGACTTTGTCTCTCCAGCTATGCTCGAAATGCTTTGGAATATTAGGTGATTAATTTAGAAAAAAACTGTCCTTTCATTATAATTGTCAGTAATTAAACCACAGAAATGTGGTTTTATAATCTCTTCAGCATGTGAATAACTAAAAAAAAAAAAAAAAAAGAGTAAATTAAACACAGTGCCGAACCCCAGAAAATAACCATCTGTTCCCACAAGTTGGAGTATAAATAGAACTAGCAAGGGAAGACAAGGATCAGAGTGGGTGTAATTGGCCTGCAGTTTCTGCAGTGTATGTTCAACTAGGATGTTTTTCTGAATTCTGTGGAAGTATGGGTTGCAACTCTATTGTTAAGTATAGTTAAAATCTCTATCTAGAACAAATTCTATTTATTTTACCTTTTTTGCTCCGCTCTACAACTCTTGTTTGGAAGCAGAATGTGTTTTAAGTGTCTCCAGGAATAAAACAGGAAAAAAGCATAAAGCCAGTTTCACTACTACTTCTTTGGGGTTTTTGTTTGGTTGGGTTTTTTTGTGTTTTGCTTTTTTTTTTTTTTTTTATATTGATCAAAAATTAGTTATACCAATGACTTCCCCCTCTCTCCCCCCCCCCAAAAAAAAAAAAAAAAAGCTCAGAATTCTGTATGTGCTAGAGCATGAGCTAGCTTTCAGACAGTTTGGTTAGCTGTTCTTAACAGATCTACGTTTACAGAAGATCGGAGCAAATGTAGAGTTATACTGACGATTAAACCAACCTACCCGCAGGGACTAGGAGAAATGAGTTCCAGAAACCCGTATCACCGGCATGTAGCTGAATGCAGTAGGTTCACTTCTTGGTATAAACACCTTTCAGTTTTGGAGGTCCTTGCTGCTTCTGGAACATCACTGTTTTCCTGTTGTATTTCGGTGTCTGGAGGTTTATTGGCCTGATTGTTTTCTGTGTTAATGCTGTCACAGGAATCTAGTCCTTGTTTTACACACATACACCCAGTTTGCTCTGCTTTGCTAGCTGGCAGTCTTCGGGCAGCCTGAAGCATTCGAAGTACTGTCTTTCTCCCCAGTTTGGGTCCCTTCTCATCTGACTGAGGTATCTTAACAACTGAATGGAAGGTCTGAAAGGACATGGTGACAGATACTTATATGGAGGGAGGCCTGTTGCACTGTGCATGACTGTTACACCAGGAAGTGAGTTGGACTGCGAAGAGTCCCCTTCTGTGCTGGGACAGGCGGGACTGGTACAGACATTTATGAAATTAGTCTGATTGCCCTTATCAGACTTCAGAGTGCCTCTGAAGCAGTTCTGAGTACTGATTAAGAGCAGTCCTTGGCTTTTTGAAATGCCTAAATACTGACAGTCTAGATCATACCTTCTGCAGTTTCCCTTTCTTCACTGCTGTGTAGTTTCTGCTTGTCAGAAACTCCTCTGGGGGCTCGAGCATTTTCCACCAGGCAGCTCACCCTGGATATTGCTAGTCACTAGAAGATGGTTCTTCTCAGCTCTTGCTTTATTAGCTCCCATTTTGGCTGAATAATGGTAGGTGGCGGAGTGCTTGGTTGCCTTTGGTTTTGCTGGAGTGCGTGTGTGAATGCTGTGTAACCGTTGCTGTTCTCCAGGAGCGAAGTGCAGCCTTCTTCCCGTAACACGAAAGTTCCTATAGTTTTAAGCCAGATGCAAGTAAATCCCAAGTAAATGATTTCTATTATTTAAATGATCTAGTTGCAGAGTTGTTTATTGGAAAAAGTGAATCGAGTTTGAAGAAAAAGCATATACCATGTTCACGTAGACTAGCTGCGTAAATTGCTTTCTACCTTACATGGTCCAGCTGACAAGGCTGGAGTAGTGATATTCACAGCTAAGATCCAGTTCTTGAATCGCTCTCTATCTTGAGATTGTATTTGTAAAAGATGTAGATTTGGAAAATCTTACTTCCTTCAGTATTCCAAATACATCTTTGGTAATTAGTCAGATTCAGGTCCTTGATTCCTACGGGAAGGAGTTTTAACATACTTTTTGGCAGGCTGTCAGCTGCCCTTTCCTCCTTTGGAAAAGCTGATGCTGCCTGGAATGGCCAGGTGTGATTATCACCCGCTTGTAAAATAAACAGAGGCAGCTAATGATTGCTTCAGTGGTTGGCTGAGCACTAACAGCTTGTTAATCTGTTATGGGACAGAAATTCTGCTCTTTCCTGTTGAGCTGGGCAATATTTACATCCCAGAATTAAGCTCTTCTACGATTTCAATTTACTTTGTACACAAAAAAAAAAAAAAAAGGAACAAATGCATGCAGCATGTTGACTTTTCTGTGAGAGCTGGATACAATAGTAACCAGTCATTTCAAGGAAAACTGACCCCCAGCTCTTTCTTAATGTCCTCTGCGTGCACTGATGTATTCACTCTTCTCCTCCCCGCCCACACCGGACAAGCCCAGTGCTGTTTTCATGAGCCCAGCTTTCCCCACCACCTCGATGTCTTTGAAGGCTTCTGAAAGTGTTATGTCTAGCAGAACTCAGTTCTCCATGAATGTTTCTCTTCTTTATTAGCGCTTGGGGCTTGACTAGATAGCTGAGTCTCTTGGTGCAAATGCTGTACTCACCAGCACCTAGGGGCAGGTTGCTTTGGTCTCAGCTCTTCGCTCTTACTGTCAGTTGTCTCTTCCTGTCAACCGCCTTCTGCCTTGGATTTTCTGGATCCTCATGAAGATGAATTTTAATTTCTTCTTGAAGAAGGTTCCTTAGCCAGTAGGAGATCCCTGTACATCGTCAATCTCCCATAAAATAGGGATGTTCAAGGCAATAGTGCTTGCTTGCTTAAGGGCTAATTTGGGAGGAGGGTGGGTTGTTTTTACTCTGGCTACTTCCAAAAAGCAGAACTCCTCTAGAAATTAGGTGTATTTATGCTGGGAATGTCTGGTAAATTACTGACTGTCAGACCTGCTCAGCAGAATTGGGATGCATCTCACCAGGCTCTCTTTCCCTTCACATGCAAACACTACTCTTGTGATCTCTACATCTTTCCTGGTGCTTTCTCTCACCAGCTTATCCCACCCAACCAGAATTTTCATCTTCCTTGCCGCATACCCTGCCCTTTTTCACTTTGTTATCCTGCCACCTCTCTCTCCCGTAATTCCGTAACTGTTGGAATTGCCATTTCTTAGTCAGTCTGCAATGCTGAGTCACTTCTAAAAGTAGAAAACTCTGCTTTTTCTGCAAGGGTTTTTAAGTGTGTTAAATGATTTGTGTGTCAGTTGTATTGGTTGGGAAAGCTGCCTAACTAACTTGCTACAAGGAGTCTATTTATGTACAATAATAGCTAATCATGCAAGCGCCAGTGTAGATCAGGGCTTGACAGGCTTTTTCTTCCGTAAATCTCCAGCTTGTTCACTGAAAGCTGTGAAATTTTTGCCTAACATGTTTACTGAAACTCTGTTTGTTTGTTTGTTTTTGTCTTTCTTCTCCGCACCCCAGAATTTGTCCCTTTGTACAGCAGCTCTAATGTACATCCTGAGTAGAGATCGTTTGAACATGGATTTAGACAGAGCTAGTCTAGATCTGATGATTCGGCTTTTGGAATTGGAACAAGATGCTTCTTCTGCCAAGCTGCTGAATGAAAAAGACATGAATAAAATAAAGGAAAAGATTCGGAGGCTGTGTGAAACTGTTCACAACAAACATCTTGATCTTGAAAACATCACGGTGGGTATCATGCTGTTTGGAAGCTTTGTGTGTAGTAGAGCGCTTAATGAAATGGAATTTGTAAGCATCGACCTTTAAATTTCTATCTTGCAGCTCAGAAGTCATAACGCTGTCTACTTTCTATGTAGAATAATGATTGTTGCAAGTATTTTCTTTTAAGTTTGAAAATTCTTTTCTAAAAGGCTATTAGTAGGATAAAGTTATAATGTGCTTCAGCTGTCTGACTCACTATTTACTGCTCCAGGTAAGAGTAGCTAGGTAAGGGTGGTGCTTAAAAACAAGTAACACTTTGAATTACCATATGTTAAGGACCACATTTGAATTATTTGACTTTGTTTCTTTGCCTGAATTTTGGCCTACATGTGTTCATAAACAGTAGGGGTTGTTACATGAGAATAAGTATTTCCTGTTAAATTTAGAGTGCGGTGCAGGTACAGTCTTAACATCTGTCTTAGAGAGACTGACTTCTGTCTGCTCAAAGTGTGGTGCAGAACATACGTTATCTTAAACGTGGATACTTCATTTTTCTTCTTACTTTCTCAAACATCCTTGTTTTTATGAATATATCTTCAGCTGCAACAGAGTGAACTGATTTTCTTTAAAGAAAAAGTCAATGATTTGATGCTAGCATCATGCTAGCTTGAAAAATAGAGGGTAAGCTGTAAGTTTTTGAAAACAGTGTATTTAAAGAATTTATGACAGACTGACTAGCTGAGCAGTCATAGATGGCACAACTAGTAAAATGTTTTTGCTTTCACTGTATATTTCAGTATAACAGATGTTAGCGTGATATTAAATTTTTTTTAACCTCTTGTAATACATTTTTGTTCATGTTCTAAAGGGTCATCTTAAATTTTTGCCATTTTCGATCTAATACTTAAGCAGGAAACCAAAAACCTCTCCTGTCAGGTACCTGAATTGAGCTTTTCAAAGCTTTATTTCTGAAAGTAACGCTTCAACTCCTGTCGGTAGTCTCCTAATTAGATTGTGTTCTATTTTAGGTTAGGTTAAAAGATAATATGGCTTGTTGAAGTGACATTTTCTTTTGTAATTGTAGTGATTCTCTCCCCCAAACCCCCCCTTTTTAGGGAATCTTTTTAAAATTCTAGCTGTGGAACAGGTTGCTGAATTGGTATGAAAAGCCAGTATTACGTAGCAGTAGGAGGAGTCAAATTTTGGGGGAAGGAACATAATCTTGATGTTGTCACTGTTGACTGTTTGTAATCAGTTTAGGGTGGTACATAGAAATTGTGATGATTTTTCAGTTTTAAGCTTGTTTCCTGAAGAACTAAGAATTACGCAGCTAGAAGTCTCATTAATTTTCTGGTTGTTGAAATCTGCAGGAGAGCAAATACGGAGTTGATTTCCTCTACTTTCTGCTTACTCTGTTAATTCGTACAGTCTTAAGATATCACTACCAAATGAAATTTGTTCTCTAGGTGGTGATTAGCTAGGAATTGGTAGAATCGGCGTCTGTATTCCAGTGCTGTTTTGGCACCGAAGGCGGCTCACGTAGCTCACAGTCTGTCAGTGCCAGGATATCCTTTGCGCTATAAAATGCAAGACAGCTCCCTTTATGAAGCATGGAACAGCTGGTATACAGGTTCCTCATTGCTGAAGCATCCCACCACACAGCCCCCTGTCTCCTGTTGGAGTTTTCCTCATGTCCATAGTCTCAGTTGGCCTGATGTTTGTATAAACCTTAATTCTGTTCTTGAGTTTTCTTAAGCATGAGTTTTAAAAGAGAGAGGAACTCCTTAAAAGGGGTTTCCTGTCCAGGGAGGAAGTTGTCCATAAGTAAGAAATAATATTATCCACGGGTCATTGTTTTTAGATTTTTGTTCTGAGGCATCTCTAATTCTTAAAATAAATTGAGCTGCTATTGTAAATGTGTTGAATAGTACCTTTAGTACCTTACAGATGGAAACTGGTTGCCTCCCATCATCTAGAAGCAGACACTATATAGCACTTAGAGAATGTATGCAAGCCAAATGAGACGATTAGGTTCTCTTCCAGTTCATGGTAGTAGCAGTGGTAAGTTGAGTCAGTGATAGACTTGGTAAGTAAAAGATAACATTGCTGTTACATAGGTCTCTGTCACAAGCTCTAACAAGCAGTGTCTGTTCTGTGCCAGATGACAGGCAGAAAATGCTAACAGAAAATGCAAATCTTCTGGGGTAAAAAAAAAAAAAAAATTTTTTTTGTTTTTTCAGACTTTTATGCTTCCATTGAGAAACAGAATGAATGCAACAGATGTTTTGATGGTTCCAGCTTATGCTTAAGCAGTTACACCTTAGTGTCTGAATCTACCACAGATCAAACAAAGATGATCAGTATTGCCTGTCTTTTTACACAGACAATGTTATTTATGTGACTCTAGCAGGAAGTTAGATCAGGCTAATTTTTGAGTACTTGTAAAGGTACTTGAAAGGTTCTGTTTTGTAGACCGCTATGAATGTTGAAAATTTAAACGCAGAAATTGAAATTATTCTCTGTGTGTTGAATTTGTTCAAGTTTTCTTGCTGGCTTAAGGTAAGATCCAACCTGAAGAATTTAGCCTTGTTAGTGCGTGGCATCTATCAGTCAGCATAGCTAGTTCCCATCTGTTGCATCTTTACAAAAACCTTCTTCTCAATTAGTCAAGAGATTATTTCGTTTGTCACTCCTAGCGTAATGCTGAAAATCTGAGGGAGCCATGTTTTGAACTGTTGGGATGGTGTTAATTCTTATGTTAGTCACCATAAACTTTTGAATAGAATTGGCTTACTTCAAAAGTTAAATTATAAGCTTTTATTCATTTAAAAAAATGCATTATTGAAAATTGTTTTGTAGATGGTTGATGGTGTAAATACTGTATAATATTCTGGGTTTTTTTTTGAAGTCTTATTGCCCTTTGTAGGAAGACTAAGCACTATACTTTAAATATTGAGTGGACTTTCATGGGACAGGATGAAGATGTTCAGGAGGTCAGCTAAATCTTTTGGAGCCCTTGATCTCTAAAGGAGCGTTTCTGTTAAGCATCTGTCAGCCTGGATTAGATTATGCATGGTTTCAGATATCCCTTTTACAGCATTTTCAAGCTCGTTCTGTAAGAATGAAAGAAATCTTCAGAAGAAAATGAGAAGGCTACGGTGAGCTAGGAAACTGTAGAACTGCTGTCTGAAGGGACCCCTTTCCTCCCGCAAAGCACTTTGCTCGTTTGGTTGGTCTCAGTTCTCACTCCAGCACTTGAAATATCCTTTGCGATTACCTTGTTAACGCTCCTTTGTGTGTGCAGCTTTCTGGTGATGAGCTAAGACCTCTGTAACCAAGTGTGTTTAGTTTCCCCCCCAGTGGGAGGACTGAGTGGCTGTTGGCAGGTAAAGGTAGTTAGCAGTTCCCCTGATGGTGAAACAGTTGCAGGAGTGACTGCAGCTTTGTTTTCGCTTCCTCTGTCGGGGGAATTGAGATGCTGCTGACGCGGGGAGAAATGACCTGTTGTTGGGTTTTTTGCTGTTTTTTTTTTTTTTTTCCATCCCCCCCCCCCCCAACCCCTTTCATGACCCAAGGAGACTGGGCTCCACTGGCAGTGGAGAAATACTCTTACTAACTAAACGCTCATTGTGACAGTGTGCTGTAGAGGTTGCTCCTAAAAAAGGAGACAAGTAATTTTGGGTAGTAACTCTTCTTTATCAGTGCTAATCTTCAAATTTTCTTCCTTGTTTTTTAAAAAAAATTTTCTTTTCTTCTTTTTTTTTTTTTTTTTAATAACAGAAAGGAGCTGAAGCTATTGGGGGTCACACAGTTTATAACTTGGTTTTCAAATACAATGGGATGTTTATTCAAGCCTGGTGGGCACTGTTTTTCCCAGGAGGTTCAGAGGTTTGAGCTGCTCTTCTAGAAATAGTGGAGAGCTCAGAATAAGCACAGGCATCCTTGAAGCATTACAAATCAAATGTGTCAGGGAAGGAAGATAACTTGAAAAGTGATTACATCGAGTTGGCTTTTATGATATCTTATGCCCCTTTTTTTTTTTTTTTTCCTCTGACCTTTCATAGTTGCATTTGTGTGGCACACATGAAATTATGATGCTTACAGTAGCCCAGATTTACATGTGTGTTTCCAGATGCTACAGAAGTCTTACATTAGTCAGATCTGTGTAGATGTAAATTATTTTAAGTGTATATATATATTTTTTATTAATGCTACATTATTAACATTCCTCTTTTAGAGGCCTTTAGGAAAATTAGTTAAGTAGTCTTGACTTTAGAGATGGTCCTGTTTTTGGTTTAAAACATGGCAGGGGATTATGTGAGATAATCACCTAAAATCTGTTCAACTTGAATTTGTGTGGAGAAACCTTAGGTTCAGTGTTGCTGATTTTTGATGTGTATTGCTCTCCTTAAGTAGATACAGTAAGTAAGTTTTCTATGATGTTTCAGTTTGTTTTTTCTTTTATGAGTTTAAAAGAAAAACACAACAAAAATCTACGCTAGAATCAAATGTATTCTGCAAGCAGCAAAGCTAATGTATCTGGGAGACAGAGAAAGTGTTCACTGTGCCTTTTCTTTTTTTTTTTTTTTTTTTTTTTTTTTTTTTTGCTGTCTGGGTGATTTATCCACTTCCTTCCTCCACTTGTCTCTTTTGATAGTAGGAGAAACAGATGAAAGGAGGCTGTTTAGCTTTCCTGAAACATTAATAAAATCATGGAAAAAGTAGAAAACGCAAAATATCTTTCTTTTTTTTAAGCTATGCACATTTTTCTGTCTGTTCTTGCTCCCTCTGGTGGTCCTTCTACTCAGAACCTGTAACTGTTTTCATGATTTTTGGGAGGTGAATGTGTATGGTCTGATATATCGATTACAGCTGCATATGATGATTTCACTAATTCTAGACTCTAATTCTTTCAGACTGGGCATTTGGCAATGGAGACATTACTGTCTCTCACCTCAAAACGAGCTGGGGATTGGTTTAAGGAAGAACTGCGACTCCTAGGTGGTCTTGATCATATTGTAGATAAAGGTATGTTAGAAACGTCACTTTGACAACCTGAAAAATATATGTGAATCTAAGTTGTATTCTTTTCATGTCCGTTTTCTCTGGTTTAGAAAGAAAAAAAAAAAAGTATTTTTTGGAACTTCAAAAAAACTATGCCAGGTTATTGGGGAATATTTGAGACTTTAAAAGGAGCATTTCTAAAATCAGTCCCTGAGTTGAATCGAGCTGGGTCTTAAGTTAAGTAAGCAGAGGGGTAGGCAAAGGAAGGACTGACAAGATGAAACTGTTTGACTTCCAGATGGATTCATGCTTCTAAGGTGTGGGGAGAGTGTGTGCCATCTCTTTTTTTTTTTTTTTTTTCCCCAAAACAATGTATCTTAAAAATATGTTGATATATGTACAGTTAAGTGATGTCATCATGTGCTGTAGAATCTCTTCTTTGTCAATAGAAAACAAAATCTACAGACAGGTAATTTGTTCACAAAATTGTAAAGCCAATTTTTCTAATTTACTTGGAGAAATAAAAATTTTTGAAATGCAGCTCATGATGTTTTCACGAATGCTTTGTGATACTGTAGTTTTATAAAGCGTGAAATGAGGTGGGATAGCTAGTTTGTATATTTACTTTTTGAAGACCTCTTACTGATAGCAGAAAACAACTTCTCTTTACTCTCTAGTTAAAGAATGTGTGGATCACCTAAGCAGTGATGAAAACGAAGAGAAGTTGGTTGCTTCGTTATGGGGTGCAGAAAGATGTTTACGGGTCTTGGAAAGTGTGAGTATGAGCAGATGTATTGTGTTTCTGGAAAAATAGTGTGTGGTGGTTTTTTTTTTTTTTTTTTTTTTTTTTCAAACGGGCCTTTTCGATGTTATGTAACTATATTATATATTTAAAGAACATAAGTAACAGTGTAATACTACTTTTTTTTTAAAGAGGACACTAACTTTCTGATATTTATCAGTGTTCCTAGAATGTTTTGAGAATTTCTTCTATCATTCTGTATGTACGTACAGTATTGCAAGTTAATTACTGTTAAGAATACCAGAATGATGTTTCATAAGTTCCTGCTAAAAGCTGCTGTTTATGGATATTGCTTGCTTAGCATGAGTTTGAATTTCTAGTGTATGTTTAGTAATAATACATAATAATGTGTTTTCTTAGGAGCAATAAATTTGTGTACGTTATAAGAATTACTACTTTCAAACTTAAGCTCTGCTAAGCACTAAGAGAGCAAGTTGCCCCGAAAGTCGAGCCAGTCCTGTGATCAGTTGAGCATGTATATTGAGATGGTACATGTTTTCTTATGAGACTTTCAACAGAATTAAAATACATGGCAGTTTCATGGAGCTTAGCTGAAAGCAACTGTGAGCATATGTTTGTCTATAATGCCTGAGTTTCATATTTGTCATCAATGTTGTTCTTGTTTTGTATTGTGAGCAACAGAGAAGCGTTGTCATGTTTTAGCAATAGTACTCTGCACATCAGAAAGTGATGCTCAGGTTGAGAGTTCAGGGCAGTGAATCTTAATGAATGATGATGATACCTTAAACCTGAGTCAGAGGGCTATAGCTGCAGCTCTAACTTGTTTCCTTCAGTGAAACAGAAGGACAAACTAAAGATACTGTAAAAGCAAGCTAGAAACTGGGAAAGAATGAACAATTGCTTATGCAGTAATGCAAAGGTGGTCACTTTAAAATGATGGCACCTAGTGCTTTACTAGTCTTCTGCAAAGTTAGAGCAAAAACTTTCATATCCTGTTTCTGCTTTTGTATTTGAAGATGATTGTTCCTTTTAGGGGATGGAGCTGCTGTGCAGCAGCTCAAACTGTGCGTCATTTAGGGGCAGCATATACAAATTTGAACTGGAGGACGGATTGTGATGTAGTAAGATATGTAGGAACTTGAGAGTGAAGATAAAAATCAACGAAGCAAATCATGCAAAAATTTAAGAGACTGAGAATTTATTCTGAATTCCCTCAGAAAGAAAAACTTGATTTTTATGGTTGGATATATAATGAGCTCTCAGAAATGGAGCTGATTCAAATCTTAAGAGTAACATGGGAGAAAACAATATCTTATTAAGTTATATTTTGTACATATTCGCATACACACATTTATGTGCTCACCTGGGACTCTGTAGTGCCAGGATATAGATTCAGGGTTCCGCTGTGACAGAACATTCTGCTGCAGAGTTTGTTTTCGCTGTATCAAGGGAGACGGTTTTATCTTCACTGCCACAATGTTGTGGGGTTAGTTACAAAGTGCAAACTTCAAGGAAACGTTGGTACAGTGATAAGGGAAAAAGCTTGCACTGGATAATAGCCAAGAAATGTGGAACTGAATAGAGAGAGCTGGGAAAAAATACTTCGGGGGGGGGGGAGGGGAGGGAAGAGTCCCTTTTTTTTTTTTTTTTTTAAATATTACTTTTTTCTCCCCTTTCTAGGTAACTGTGCATAATCCAGAAAATCAAAGCTATCTGATAGCGTACAAAGACTCGCAACTCATAGTCTCCTCAGCTAAGTAAGTTGTAACAAAATGACTTTTTTTTGCATAACACTGCTCCTGATATGCCAAAAATAAACCAGAAAATGTTGTTATATCAGAAAATTCTAGGGAGGAGAAAATGTAACTACCACTATTGCTTTTCATGAGGTAATGATCAAGTTATTTTAGATGAAGCATCAGTAACTGCCTGAGCACTAACAATAACGTAGCGTTGCCATTGTTGGTACTGTAAACGTTGCAAGCTGTGTATTCGGCTCCTTCAGTACCAAGGTAAGATGAACACAGAAGAGGACTGTTGGGGAAGCTACTTGTATTTATCATGGTTTTCAATGTGCGTTTGCTGAAGTGAAGCCAATGGAGAATTGATAGTTGGTGTAACTAAGAATTAGAATACTGAAATAATGTTCTGTACTGTTTTCCCTGACAGAGGTGCTTGTACGATCACCTCTAACTCGTTTATGAATCTATGTGAGTTCTCAGTCGACTGGCAGGAATTGCATCTCTCTTGCACTGCTCGAGTGGTTTATAAAAGAGCAAATGAAGCGGAAAATTTGACTCTGACTGGAAACAGAATTTCATGGTTGTAGATTAGATATTTTGAGTTTCCTGATGGTTGTTTTTTTTTTTTTTTAAAAGAATCTGTTCAATATGCTATTTAGACCAATGCATATTTTGACATCTTGTTCTTCAGCTTTCTTCTTCACTAACATCATGCAGTAGAATCATGCCTGTGGTCCGGTGCTGTTATGAGATGAAGTTTATTTCCTGCTGGAAAGTTGCATGTCATTTGTTTATTTTAGAATGGAGAGAACTCTGAGAGCAGGACAAGACAGCGTTTAGATAATACTGCCAGAATAGTGTTGTGCCTTGGTGGTCAGAGGATAAAAGAGTCTGGGTTTGTAGAGGTGTCTCATTTTAGACCTTGTAATGTGGTGGGAAAGAAAAATGAACTATTGCTCTTGAAAATTCAAGCTGATAAAACTCTAAACCACAAAGCTTTTCTGGGTGGTTTTTTTTTTTTTTTTTGGTTTCTTTTCATAATTTCCGTTGGCCTTGTGAAAAATTTTATAGGTGATAAGTTTATCATGTGTCCCAGCTGACTGGGTGTCTTAAACTTCTGTTAGAAAAATTCCGCGTAAGTTCTATATTTACACCGTTTTTCCTGATAAGACATGTAAGAGTAGAATCTCCTGTATGTTGTCTGGGTAACTTTGTTCTGTTTTTTCTGTCTTCAGAGCTCTGCAGCATTGTGAGGAGCTAATCCAGCGATATAATCGTGCTGAAGACAGTATCTGTTTACCCGACAATAAGCCTCTGCCTCAACAGAATGTAACTAACCACGTGGGCAAAGCAGTGGAAGACTGTATGAGGGCCATCATTGGTGTCTTGCTCAACTTAACAAATGATAATGGTAAAACGAAAAATATTAACGTATCCTGTACTGCGATATCAAATCATATATTAATATAAATCCTTTTCCTACCGATTAGGGTTTTCCCCTGTACAGTGCAATAAAGCAGTTGTGTGTGGTAGATGCTTGCATTACAGTAATCAGTAATTTGTCTTTGGGAATCGGATGAGTAATTGCAAGTATTGACAAGATGCATGCTTTGGCTAGAGGGGCCAGTTAGTCAAAAAGTTTTATCCATGTGTTTGTGATTATGAACATGAATGTTTCTAAAACTGTACTTTTAAACTCTGTTTATAGAATGGGGTAGTACAAAAACAGGTGAACAGGATGGTCTGATTGGCACAGCTATGAACTGTGTGCTTCAGGTTCCAAAGTTCCTACCTCAAGAACAGAGATTTGATATTCGGGTGCTGGTAAGATACTATATTCGCTACATTAATATAAGATTTGTCCCTTCTGGTGCACGTTTAACTACTCCAGTTCCTAATTAAGGATCAGGCTGTACAGTTTTCGTTGACCTTATATGTAGTGAGGTACTTAAAGCGGGTTTCTCTGAGGTCCAAGGAAAAACTGCTGAAGGGTTTTGTGATTTTGAACTCTTAAGCGTTTTCCCAGCTTATATGTGGCAGAATTTGGAGAGTAAATCAGACTGTTTGGAAGCATAAACTTGCTACTGTTGAAGGATTATGCATGATGCAATGAAGCGTCGAAGGATATCAGGTCATAATCTCCTAGGTGTACATATGTGCACCTAAGAGCTATTAAAAATTGCAATACAACGTGAAAATGTGGTATTATGCGGGAGATCTGCAAAGTAATTACTGGTTAATAAAATCTGTTTGGTGGGAAAAGTCCGTTGTTGAGGAATGAAGAGACTTAGGTAAACAAGTCTATTAATTAACTCATTTTAAAATGTGTCTTCTATTTTAGCAATAGAGTGGATGTTATTATTTGGGATAGGCCTTGTCAAACGTATTTGCTTTCTCTCCATGTAAGGTGGATCTGTGTGGCCTAAGTAGCAACCATAAAGGTATATATGTTCATAAGGTCTTTTAAGAATGTAAGCTGAAAGTTGGGTACTTGAATGCCTAGTCTATAAGTAAGATCTCATCTTCAAAAACACTGAGAAGGTCTTTGTATTCAGAATTGGAGAAATCTTGAAATTGTATGCAGGAATCTGTTATGGTTCATATTTCTTTAAATCCTGAACGCTCTGTTTATCAAACTATTTCATAAAGGCGTGTTAGTAAGCGTTGTGCATCCTCAGAAGGATGAGATCTAAAGCAGATACTTAGCTGTGGAGGTGGTTTCACTAAATTATCCTTTTTTAATGTGTGTAATCCTCTTTGACTCTCCAATTCTTCCAGGGTTTGGGTCTGCTGATCAATCTGGTAGAGTATAGTGCTCGGAATAGGCACTGTCTTGTCAATATGGAAACATCATGTTCTTTTGACTCGTTCTGTACGGGAGAAGGAGATGATAGCCTAAAGATAACTGGGCAGATTGATGCTGTTCAGGCTTTAGTGCAGGTAAGAAATGAACCAGAAATGCACTTTTCCTGTAATAGTTACCATTTTTCATTATCAGATGTTCCAGGATAAATTCAGCAGTGAGAACTTTTTTTGTCAAGATTTTTTTCCTGTTCAGTATTTTGAGACTGTGGTACAGCATAGTAGGGGAAGCGGGTGCCTCTGACTTTTACAGTACTGTCCATTACAGAAGCAGCTCTCCTGGTAAAAGACAGTGGTATCGTTATTACGGATGTCCAAAGGCTGCACTCATCCTCCATAAAGCTTTCTTGTTCCAATATGGTTTATTTCTAGTTTTGCTTAAACCAGCTGTAAAAATTGCAAGCTACGCTTGTCTTACCTACCTTGCTTCCATAAATTTTTTTTTTATGTACTATCTTATGAGAATTAAATTTATTTTAAAAAATGGCTACAACATGCATTATAGGAGCAATAAAATATGGATGTCATGAATATGGATGTGAAATGGTATTCCTAAACACCGTATTGACTAGTTAGGAAATAAATACACCTATAATTTTGGTGAATGAGGTCCAGCACTCGACCTAAAACAAAAGTAATTGGAAGAATTTTCATTTAACCTCCTCCTCATTTTAATGGGGCATTGTGAACGCTTTCAGCAGTACTTCTATTTAATTATGTAGAATAACTATTCAACAGCATACAAAAACCATCAACAATCAAAGTATTAATAAAGGTAACTGTCTTAAGGTATACTGCTCTGCAACGTAATATTTAAAATACAGTGGTTGTATGGTTCAGGAATTAATTCACAGGATGGGAGCGCATAACATGAGAGCACTGCTGAGGTCACGGCCTCAACGAGTAAATTACACTCTTCAATTTTTGCTTTTTATATGTCCCGGGGAAAAGCTAAGAGAGCAAATGGGGGTAACTAGCATAAAAAGAAAATGGGGATTGGTAAAGAACAAAATTTCACAAGAAAATCTGACTATTTTTCATTCTTTCAGCTGGGTCTCAAAATGATTTTGCCTTTACGGTGCCCAGGAGGAGCCTGCCAGTTGGTTCAACACCGGGGAGGGAGGGAGGCCTTGCCTGTGGAGCACAGCATCAGTGTTGTGATAAATTATATTATTCTTTCCTTAAAGAAGAAAATGCTACTGTGAAGAAAAGCATTGAGGACTAGAACTACATTAAGGGGTCAATTGTGATGGGGAAATAAACTTTCAAATATGATTTAATGTGTTTTAGTTGTGGTTTATAATAGAAATTCTTCTGAAATTTTTCCATTAGCTATTTCTTGAGCGTGAGCGAGCAGCACAGCTGGCAGAGAGCCAGACAGATGAATTGATTAAAGAAGCTCCTGCTGCTCAGCATGATAAGAGTGGGGAATGGCAAGAGACAAGTGGGGAGATACAGTGGGTCTCCACAGAAAAGCCAGATAGTACTGAAGAGAAAGATAAGAAGGAAGAAGATGATGAAGAACTTGATCTTAATAAAGGTATGTTGTCAGGATTGGTGAGCTGAGAAAAGGTAAAGAACTGACTGCATAAATTCCCACCTTATCCTGTACTTCCCATCTACATGCAGTCTCTTGGGCTGAAATTTCCTCAGCATAATCTCCCAGGTGAAACTGTTACAAATCATAAATAGAAGAGCTGACGTGTGAAAAGTAATGCTGTTTTTTTGCTGCTTACAAAAAAAATTTAGTAGTACTGTATCTCAGTTCCTTCTAAAAACCCTTATTTTTTAGGGACAGTCTGCGTAAGGAATATTCTGAAACGGGTGGCTGTTAGGCCCTTTGCGTGTTCTTACGAATCGGTCTTTGAAGGTTATCTGCCTTAATTTTATTTTCCCGTGTTCTGTGGCTCGCTCTTGTTACGCGCTCCAATTAGTTCTTTTCTCCCCTGACGCATTTACGCATATTCTGGCTCTGTCTTCAGTCCCTGTCTTTTTTTTTTGTTTCTTGGTTTTTCTCACTCTGTTGGTTTACATATCAGTTACCTGTTTAATTCTGTAGCGTGCTGCATCAGTGGTAGTTTATTTCAGGAATTTGAGCATCTGTAAGCTGTGTGGTGTTTATCTCTGGAGAACAGAGCTAGTCAGAAGCATCAGTCTCTCTCATTTAACTGTCTCGTGTTTTACTGTTCTGATAGTAGATGTGGTAGCTTACTTTCTCCAGACTTGCTTGTGTGTTTCTTCAGATCTCTTTTGTATATTTCCGTCCTCCTTTTTGTAGCTCTTGTCAGTTGGTGTCCATAGCTATTTAGGGTTTGCCCAAAAATAGTCATTAGTTAAAAGGTGCTATATCTGTTATCCTTCATACAGTAAAATTTGCTTTCGTGGAAGTCTTATTGATGAATGTCACATGATACATTTGTGTTTTGGTGTGTTAAGCATACAAGGTGCCCATTAAAATGGTACAATAATAAAAGTAATATACAGTGGAATTACATTGAAAGAGAACGAACACAATTTTTGTGTTAAAGGATGTGTGTTGCAGAGTTAAATATTGAGGTTCTGATTCATGTTTCTGAAGTCTCGGAGCAAAAACTTGTCTCAGATGATAGAATACCTAAAAGTGTTACTGAAAGGTTGTATTTAACGCAGTAAAAGATACCAGCTGTGTTTGAAACTGCTTAGAGGATACAGTACACTCAGTTGGGATTTTTTTTGATTGTTTTTTTACAGCTCTTCAGCACGCTGGGAAGCACATGGAAGACTGCATTGTGGCCTCATACACAGCCTTGCTTCTAGGCTGTCTCTGCCAAGAAAGTCCAGTAAGGGAATAAGTCAATAACTCGTAACTCTAGAAAATTTTTTAGTGAAGTAATAAGTTGCAGTTTTGAAATGGATTTATTAGGGCTCTGTGTGAGTTGCTACATTGATGCTGCCCTGTGCATAGTTTTCTGGAAAGTTGTCAGAAGTATTCCATACAAAACAAACCTTCTGAACATCAATATGTTAAGCAAAGAGCCTTAGACTTGAATTTTTTAACCTCTTTCACCTTCTGCCCCTTTGTGGTTAGTCTTAGCTCACAGGTGAACTTAATTCTGGAAAGGCAAAAGAAAATTGGCTTACCTGTTTGATTGTTATAAAAGCTTGATGTATTTTTTCAGTAGTTTCAGTGAGCAAAGCTAACGTTCGGGTTCTTTGTGTTTTTCATCCTAGTCTGTTTTAATATTTTCCCGCTGAAGTCATGTGAAATTGCAAGTGTGCGCATGAGTTGAGGATGACTGACTCGGATGGGAAAACATAATAGAAAGTTGAAGTTTAAATTTTAAAATGCAGAGCTCTAAGCAATTGAAAGTTTCATATACCCTTTCAAATATGCTCAAATGAAAATGAGATTCAGACCTGCCTTCAGACTTGTTTGGACTTACCATGAGGGCAGAAGTGGTCTTCAGCATGCTGTTCTGTGGCTTTTTATTTATTAAATCTATGTCATTTTAGTATTTGGAATAATATTAAGAGTAAATTCAATAATCCTCAACCTGTAACAGTTATAAAGGGAGATTCTGTCCATGTCAAGAGGATGGAGGGGCGGGGGGGGGGGGGGGGGGGAGAGAGGGTTGCTTAGTGGGTGGTTCTTGATTACCCTGTAGGCCCTGGGAGTTCTAATGGTGGTCATGATCTTTAATGGAAAAAACTTAGGCAGTTGCTGTTCCCTGTAAATAAACCCTGTAAAGGTATGAGTTTGTTTGAGAGAGACTTGATTCATAGAGATGGCAGCAACAAGCAGTCCTAATGCTATGAATGTACTTGTCTTACTGCATCCTACCCGCAGAGTAAGGTGGGTCTTGGGATTGGAGAAATATTTCCTAGATTAAAACCGATTGTTTTATTTCTCAGATCAATGTGACTACTGTGAGGGAATACTTACCTGAAGGGGACTTCTCAATAATGACCGAAATGCTCAAAAAATTTCTCAGTTTTATGAATCTTACGGTAAGTAATATGTATTTTAAATATTGCAGAATGTAGACATTTTTGTAATTGTGTTTTCTGTTAATAGTCTCTTTTAAGACTCTCTTATTGTTTTTCAGCAATGTTTTTAAAAGAGCACAGGATGATAATCTGTCTTTTTGAATACTAAGTTACATTTTTTTCTGTCATTGCTCTGGTAGTAAATGGACAGAAACTACTTCCATCTCATTTGAATGTGACTGGTCAGGAAAAGCTTTTGCATCTTCTGCCTGAATCTGATTGTTTTTACTGAAATGTAATTCTAAATACCAAAAATCTGAAGTGAGCATAGCTCTTAAACATTTTAAAGAGGTATTACAAATGCTTTTTTGTTACTTCTGTTTCCTATTGCATTTTTCAGTGTGCTGTTGGAACAACAGGCCAGAAATCTATCTCTAGGGTGATTGAATACTTGGAACACTGCTAGATACTTAACTTCCGCTGCAGGCACTCTAATGCTGGAGCTACCCTTAGACAAAAGAAGACAGTCATGAAAGAAGTCCTTGAAGGATATACCAAGAGCATTCATCTGTGTCATTCGTGTTCGGATTTTTAAGGCTACCTGGTCTCTTAACCATGCATTCAGCGTTTTCTAAAAGACAGTTACTACATCAATCTGCAACTATCAAAAATGAGGGGAAAAAGGTTCTGAGGAAAATAAATAAAGAAACCATGCTGTTTATGATGCAGTGCAGTATTTAAATATTTTTGGCAGGGTTTGCCCTCCCTATCTTTTTTCTTGCTTTGTTCATGACAAGTTTCAAGGGGAAAAACTTGCTGCTGATAGTGCAACTGCTGTTTACTGTTGAGCCACTGTTTCATGCCAGCCAGGTGCAAAGGCAGCTTAGCTACTGAGGTATCAAACAAATGTTCTAATAAAGAAGTTCTGGACAGCAGCACCGCTCCTATTTGAGTTTAATTTGCTCTTGCTTTTTTATTACTAGATTATTCCAAAATCATAAAATATAAATTTTTAAATACTTTTGTGATTTTAACTACTGTCTATATTTAAAATTTGTTGGAATCCAAAGAGGCGAGGATTGGATAGTTTATTTTTTATACTGTTTTGATTGAAATTAGGTGGTTGAACTATTTCTCAGTTCTAAAACTGTCGTTGCCCATATACTGTAAGCTGATAGACCATAACATTTGTAGTTCCAAGAGGCATGCAAACCCATAAACACGTAAAGCCATTTGAGGATATGTTATTCACAAAAGAAATAGTTACTGTAAAAAGTTGTGCCCTGCTTAAAAAAAGAAAAAAAAGAAAGGGAAAAAAAAAAAAAGATACTCAATCCCAGGGTAGTTTACACTTCTGATAAGCAGAAACTTTGAAATGCTGTTTTAATTTGTTTCAAGGAAGCACTCAAGATGTATTTTATAATGCTCAATACAAAGAATTTGGATGTTTTAGGGGGAAGAATTTTAAAGAAGCTAAAACACCAATGGGGATTAATGTTTCCAGCTGACATAATCTTTCTATTTCATTCTTCTGTAGTATGACAAAGTTTAAATGCATACAACACAAAGCCTTAAATTGCTGATATAGCGAAGATTTTGTTCAGTCTGAGGTCTAGTTCACAGCAAAGCATTGTGTTTGAAGACTTAAGTGGAACAAAGAATCCCAGAAAATACCTGTTGTTTTTTTTTTTTTAACACTTTTGTTTTTCTTGCACTCGTTATTCAGACCAACAGAATTGGTAATTATTTTTATTAAGCTGGTCTTGAATATTTGCAAACTGTTCTAAGATCTGCTTCATCAACATTTTAAAAATACCTGTGTAGGTAGTTACATCATGTTATTCCATTGAATTTGTAAAACTTGAAGCCATAAGAATATTAGTTCTATGTATAATGAGGGGGAAATAACAGGAAATCTAACCTGCTTTTAGATCTTGTGTTATCTCCATGTATAAAGTTACAAACTCGTGCTTTTGTATCAGTGCCAGCTGTAAATTTTTTACATACAGTGGCTGCCTTCTATGTCTTCCTATTTTTGATAATGCAGATTGTTGGGAATTCTGTAAGGAAGTAACTGATTAGCGGCAAAAATCCTATGTTGGTCATAACTTTTTTGCGTTTTCTCTCATCACCTTCTAAAACTTAGTGTACCAGTGTAACTTAGAAAAGTTTTTGAGGTCATGTTCCCCTTTGAAGACCAAAAAAAAAAAAAAAAAAAGTATTGAGAGAGAAAAGCTGTATGTAAAAGGTCTACATCAGGAGGAAATTATTGAATATTTTGCCCATCTAGTCTTCTGATTTTGGAGGTTTTCATTTATAGTGGGATTTCAAAATGATTATTTAGTTTTTTTGTGGAGAGATGGCAAGAGCAAATAGAGATGCAATGATGGGGGGAAAGCAGGGACAACTACCTTTCTTCGTTACACTGGTCATTGGAAATTGATTTACCTCAGTGTTTAACAGTTTTTTTTTTTTTTTTAAGTGTAACTAATTGTCAAGCACTGACAAATGCAGATTTTTTTTTTTTTGAGGGTGGGGGGAGAAATCACCCTGTGAACTGCAGTGCATTTTTGTGTGTTAAACCCTCAAATAACTCTGCATTAAAGGGTACTTGAGGCCAACTTGCAAATTAAAGTTTTAAAGTAACTTTTTTCCATTGTAAATATTTGTGTAAATACTCTCAATTGGAAATTAGAACAGTAGAGTACTTTTCTGAATCCAATCCTATTTTTATTTTATACAGTATTTCTCAGCTGTGATCTTTGGAGCAAAAGCCAACGGCAGGAAAAATAGTTTGTACCAGTTTCATGAAGTATGTCTTTGGGTTTTTGTAAATAATTTTAACTCAAATAAAATTGCTACTTTCAATACATACCTTGTCTTTTAACATGTAATAGAACACTCCCCTGAGTGACTGCAGAAAGAAGGCAGTGTCAGGTAAATTGTCAAAAGGGAGGGAAGACAAAAACAAAAAGGCAGGAGCAGTCTTGATGACCTTGCTCCATTCTACGTTGAGGTGTTGGCACACTAGCAATCAGTTCCTGGACCCCAGGCAATGGTTAACCAAACCAGCTGGGACTTGAAATGTTCTGGAAAAGAGGCACTGAATCTTTTCATGCGTTTTGGAGTTTGCCACACGAGATGCTATTGGTCCTTCAGTTCATGACGTAGCATGTAACAACTCCGAAGAGCTGGAATAATATGCTAAAGTATAGGAGAAATGGGACAGTTCTTGCTGTGGTGATCTCTTTCACATCTCGGAGGACGGTAATGACTACTTTCTTGAGCGAAAAATGTGAAAATTAAAATCGGTATTGCTCCGTTTCTCTATTAATCTGAACGATGCCTTAATCTATTAATGACGGAATTTTTTGATTTTTTTTTTTTTTCTTAACTGATGCAACTTGATACAGGTACGAAATACAGGCAGTCGTAAGCTGTAGAGCAGTTGGAAAGCGTGTCACCTCACTGCTAGTTTATTAACAAGCATCAGCATAACGAAATTTTATTTCTGTGCTGTAAAGGGGTGTTACTGAAGTTTGAAATCTGGAACAATATGTTATTAGTATATGGCACTGTAGGAGGGAGATGCAGCTTTATGTAGTCAAATGTTTTCCTAGAAATTCGTAACAGATCCAGTAAAAGAAATACTACTACTTGTTTGTTTTGTCAGTAGGTGTCTAACGGAAGCATTATATGCAGATACTTTGAGAGGACATCAGTGTGTTTAGATTAATAGGGCAATTTTGAGGCTTCTGTAGAAGAATTCAGAATCATAGCCTTTCACATGGGTTATTTCACTTTCGACGTTCAGACCGCTTTGAAGCGCATGATTTGCGTAATGACAAAGCACTCTGGCACGATCCACGCAGTGCTGATATATCAGCAGCTTAATGTAAAAGCGGGAAGTAGTGTTGGATATGACTTCTCAAGCTGGTCTAGTGGAGTTGTTTTAGGTGCCGTCAGCAGATTGACTCTCTCAGTAGAAAGCTAAAGCAAACTTTGTTCTCGCCCCTGTGCACAGCTGCAATAGCAGTGAGTCCTGCTGGGGAGTCCTGCAGGGAGCATCACCCTGTGGCTGCATCTATGTGGACAAGAGAATCATGGGAATTCTCATGCCAATTTTAGTGTTTTAATAACATATTTTAAAACTTCTCTCTACCAGGATATGTGACAGGAGTTCTTGCTCTTAGCCATGTTTTCAGGCTCGGTTACCTCACTGAATTGACAGAAAGAGATGTCTGGCAGGTGCAGTAGCAAGTGTTCAGTGTTCCCTCTTTTCCTTTCTGGACATCAATTATCTCTTCTTTGACTAGGCAGAAGTCAAAGCAGATGTAGTTAGCTGGGACTATTACCAGGTAAGCCTATCTGCTGTTTTTAGCAGAGTTTCTGTTTTCCTTACTGTGCTACTGTTGTTGGTTAACCAAGCAAGTGTATGTGTGATTGTAAAAGATACAGAGGACTTGAGTTGCTGCCGTTCTTCTGTATCAAGCACTTCCTTATAAGGTGGCTCAGTAATTGGGTTTTTGAAGATAATGAAATTGGAACTTACCCTGAACTCTGCTAGCCAAACGTTTTCAACACTAGGGCGATTCCTCCTCCTCTGCGTAATACTTGAGTCAATCTTTGGGTAAAGAATGCTACAGGACTCTTTCAGCTATGTGCAACACAAACCATTTACACGTTTCTCTTAACCTGCCCTAATGGTCTCCCATCTAGGGAACTGCATTTATTTAGACATTGGCAGCATCCACAGGTATGGATCATCTTACTGTTTTAAAAAAAAAAAAAAAAAAAAAAGAAAGTAAAACCATTATAAATAATGCAACTGCTTGAAGTCCTTGTCCAAAGGTAGATTGATTTACTAATGCCGCAAGGCTCTTCATTCTGGCTGTGAAAATTAAACTTTACTTGCAACTACAAGTTAAGCCTCAGGTTTTCATGCTTGTGACACTGTGACAGTGGCCGCTCTCTGGTGAACCATGCTAGAGAGAATACCTTAGGTTTGAAATACAGACACGTCAGTCTGTTTCACCTGCGGTCTTCCAAATCGTACCTCTGTTTCCTAACCCCCAACTTTTGCTATTATAGGATGAACTCCCATTTCATCAGCTTGTAGGAGTAAGGGCCAAAGAATTTCTTGAAATGTGTCAAAAGCTGAGTTACTAAATAACAGGAGGAGGTGTCCAGACAGTAGCACCTCTTTGCCTTTACGCCTACTGTCTTGTACTCTCATCTTGCTTGGTTGGTCCAAAATTTAGTGGAAGATCCATCATTGCATGATCATTACTAGGAGGGTAAAATTTGGCAGTGTAAAATTCAGTAATATGGCGAGGATGACTAGTGCTTCTTGAAATTCCCACTATTTTTTTCATTCACTCCATTTAGATTTAGTGTTTAGCTTAGGAGCTCTTCAACAACTTTCTGTATTACAACAGGAGCTGTAGTCGTACCCCTGCTTTTAATTTTTAAAACGGCAGGGATGGAAGAGTGTTAACGCTGTCCTGGAGTATGAAACATTAAATTATTCCATCTACGAAGCTGACCATGTCACCGAGTCATAGGATGACAGGTCAGTGTTGGTCAGGTGAGTGCGTCCAAATTAGTTAATGTGTTTAGTTTTGCTGTTCTCCCCGTTTTCTAGCTCTGTCGCTTTACCGTCTTAGGACTGTGTGTTCTTACCATTGGGGGAAAAAAGGAATAAATACACTGGAAAAAAAGGATGTTCTACTAGAAGAAAGATTTAAGTCAATGGTGGTCCTGTAAAATTACAGAAGTAATAACCTGGATAAACATTCCTGTAAAGAATCCAAACCAGGCTTTTTCAACAGGTTCTTAAATTGCACGGTTTTCTCCTTCAACTTCCCTAATCAATCTGATAGAAACCAAAACTTGTGCAAAGTTACAGGAGCTACAGTTGGGGCGGGGGGGGGGGGGGGGGATGTCAACAACAACAACAAAAAGATACTGGAAATAGCTTACTTATTTTCCAGTGAGTGATTGACCAAAGAAAACGTATTTAACTCGCTTGATGGGAGAAAAGCTTGTCAATGTTTGTGATCTATGTCTTAGCGACTGTTACAGTTTGGTGTCCTTTTACATTACAGTAATATACTGGTAGAAAGCCTATCAACATGAGGTCACAGTATTCTGAAATAAGTTCAAGAAAACTTTGATTCGAAACGTGTCTTTGTCTATACATATGCATGTACCCATGTGCAAACCTATATGTAGTTATTTTGCTTCTGTGCTATTAGCAGTACCTAACAGAACTAACAAATGAAAATTAAGGTAAAAGATATTTATCCAGAGATCGGGTGAGAAAGGAAAGGAAGGAGTTGCTTTCGCATCAAATGAATGGCTTCAGAGGCAGTTCAGGACCTATACACACACCTCATTTCCTCTGGGAATGATCCCAAAGTTGTCCACCTCTGGTTTTGTTTTATGGATGTGCTGTTGGCCTGTTCCACACGTTTGGCTCTTTGAGGCATTTCTGGAGCAAAAAGTTTTAAAATACCCAGCCTACGTTGTTTTCCAGTCTGCTGTTTAATTTATAGTCTGTATCTGAATGGAATTTAAATACGAACCAGAAGGAAAAACAGTAAGGGATTGCTTGTGTCACAGCTTTACTCTGGGCATGAATTTATGTTCAAAAGGTTAATCTTCAGGTTACTAAGCTTCAAATTTAAAGTAATTAGTAGCGTATTATATAAACTGTTATATAACATCTGATGTCATTTTACTGGCTCATATTTTTTAATTTTTTGCCTTCTCGTTTCAGCAAGGAATTATAGGGCAAAGCTATCCTATCCAAATTAAAAATGCCATCATGTTTGTCTAGATTAAAATGCTATAATGAATTATACTCTAGCAGCAGAAATAGAGCATTATAAACAAAACAAGTGATGAAGTGGTTGTAGTCTCCTTTGCCCTCACGTTTTTAAAAACCTGGCAGTGCTTTTAGCTTGATATAAGTTTAATCTTCCTAATGGGAAAATTAGATTGGAATTTGTGTGCTGAATATATTTATCTGTATCATGCATCTGATTTGTAACTGGAACTGGATCTTTCAAAATAACTCTTTATTTGTCATAACGTAGGTTACGATGAGATTCTTACTGAAGATTTTAAATAACAAATTCATAGCTATGCATCCCAGATGATCGTAAAATTTCCTCCCTCATTTGGTATAGGTTATAATGGTTCCTGAAAGTATCATTTCAAATGTAAGACAAAAACAAGTTTCACACAGGGCTTTGTATGTCACTTATGTATTCCTGTAGAACATCCATTAAAATTGCTGGGGCAAAATAGTACTCCAGGATGATTTGCTAGTCTATTATACACCCAGCCTAAGACTGTAAATAAAGAACTCATTCTGTAGAGAGCACTAAATCCATTTTTGATGTTCCTCAGAATAAGATGGAGATCCTCTTGTCATCAACCTGTGTTAAGAGGTTTATACAAGGTTAAAACATGCTGCAACTGTATTGGAAGTTTATTTAACACCTCTGTAATTGGTGTTCAGAAGTCCTCAGCAAGGAGAATTGGTTTGTGCTGTTTGCTTAACATGCAAAATTTAGTTTGAACTTGAAATCTTCTGAAATCCCTCAGAACATGCTTTGCTTTTCAAACTTTGCTAGCTGGGACCAAATGAAATGGCTCTTTAATCACTGTTGTTTACACAGTCCTACCCTCCTCTTTGAGGATTTTCACTGGACAGAGTTTCCAAAACGTTGAATTCAAAGCTGGATGTTGTTAATCTTAGTCTGTCCTGTGTTACACCGATGTTTTTTAAAGCCAAGCTCAATCTTTATCTGTTTCTGGAATACACTCACCTCAGCAAATGCTCAGTCCACGCCTAGGATTTGAAGGTCCTCCTGAAGCAATGCTGGCATGAGATCAAACCTAGTAGAGGCAGGTGTGGGGAGGCCCATACAGCGCGTGCACTCGAGCTCCACTGAGCAGAGCGATGACACCAGATACACCTGGGCCAGATGCCAGGTATGCATGTTTGTATGGTTACTGTTGAGGGCAGTGGAAGTGGCGCTCTCAAGCTCTGGCGCAGCAGCTCAAGCTGTTCATCAGAGGAAAAGTACAAGATGAAGGTACCTGCTCAGGCTGCTGCTGCTGAGCATTGGATTCTGCTAACACTCCAACTCCACTCTGGGTCTCCTGGGCCCAGATTTCACCAAAAGGGCTGTGGAAGCTGAGCCGTCGCTAGCATCGTTCCTGGGAAGGAAGCGCTCAGCACCACTGGAATGTACTTTCTCTCCTAGGTCTAGCAAAAAAACATTGCAGTGGGATGCTGAAATGATGCACCTGAAAGACGCCAAGGGATTCTATGAGCCCTGACTTGGCTAACTACTCTCATATGTGAGATACCGTTCAGACTTTGTGAGTATGTGGCTTGACTTCCCAAATAGGAAGGAACTATGTGCTCTCCAAAAGGTAGAGCTCGTTTCCCTTCAATGTGTTCTTGAGCATATGTAAGAAAAGATTATCAGGAAGAGCAGGATTGTTCTGTACGGTCATACTCATCTGCTTAACTGGTGTTTCCTCAACCCCAGTAGATTACAAATTATTTCATGATCTTGTGGGCTTGTTGATGTCTGAAAGATTAGGTGAGAATTCTAGGTTTTCAGACTACTGGAAGAAAACGATAGCTGAAACTTGTCGGCCAGCTATCACCAATATTCTCTGCACCAATAGTGGGTACAGAGAGTACCTTCAGTTAACAAGCTTTCCCTGCAGATGAAATCGGAGATGAAGAAAACTGAAAGGCTGAAGAAACTGATGATGCAAGTTATAACAGATGCCTCAGAAGCTGGATCGACGTTTGGGCTTGTTGTGCTGGTTGCACAGCACTTTCTGTTTTGAAGCGTCAAGAATTTCTTACAGAGAACAACATGCCACAGAGAGCTCTCAAGGGCTCCAAGTGAGTCAGCAGCGAGCCAGCGAATGCCCTTCCCTTCCTGAAAGGGATTCCAGCAGTATCTCAGGCTGTCCAAGATTAGGTTATCTCCCAGCATACTGCAAAACATACCACCTACAAAGAGTTGCCACGAAGACGGCATACGTGTACTACTCGGCCACAAGCAATTTGGCTGCGATACTGAGAACTTGCCAAGCCACAGCAAAGGTCAGTGTTCTGCCCTGGGTTTGGCGCTGCACAGTGTACCTCAGCACACATGACGACAGGTTCCAGAACCACACTGGCCCTAGTCTACCAAGTGCTTCCTTTGGAAGCTGTTTTGGTCTCTTCCACTGAATGCAGTTGGAAATAATAATACACACAGGGCCACTAAATCTCTTTACTACATCCTCTCTACCTCTTCCCCCATCTCGTTTCAGCATTACTACTTCTAGAAGATTTTACAAGATAACTGTCCTCCTTGCTCCACAGAAGTGCATGAGAGTTGTTCTTCAGCAACAGGAAGAAACTTCTTAGTGTCTTGCTCTGGAAAACATAAATCTTGATCCTGACCTATTCCTGAAGACTGTTCTAGGAAAACAAAGCTTCCGGGGGGGGGAGGGGGGGGAGGAGGAGAGAGCTTCTGTTTTGGGACACTGGCAGTAACTTCCATCAGTCCAGGCTGCTTCATGGTACTTGATTTATGGCCGAAGTTTCCAGTGCCAGTCCCACAGAAACAACAGGCATTCATGAAATTATCAAACCTGAATTTGCATGTCACAATATCCAGCGCTGATTCGTCTGTGGAGTACCAGGCAGTGGTAGTTCCACGTTTACAAGAAAAGGGGAGGTGGTTTATTTAGAAGTGGACTCATCGGCTATGATGTCCAATCATAAAAATGAGTATTTTCTAGAGTAACTCTAGTTGAGATGCTGTAAAAGGTATGGATCACGTAACCTCTCGCTCTCCATGTTTCAGAACACCCAGCAGCATAAGCACCAAACTGCACACAAATGTAAGGAAGATTACAGCCCTTCTGCACTTTTTACCTACATAAGGAGAGCATGAGGAGGCCCAGGAACATTCATAACCTGGTTTTGAATACAGTTTGCAAAAACAAGCTCCTTCAGATCGTGAGTTCAAGAGCGACAAATGTATCTCTATGCTGACTTTGGTAGCACTGTAAAAATACAGTAACAGGAGGTCAGTAGCTGCTGAAGGTATAATGCGACTCTGCTGTAACTCTGCCTTCCCTGCTCTCTCCTGCAGCTGGCAGTAGTGGCTGCCTTGAGTGCTGAAGGGTTGTTTGAAGCATGCTGGAAGTCCTGAGTCTGTGATCAGAGGCTTGGCCCCATGAGGGGGGAAGATCTGAGATCTGTCCTACTCCCTGCTGTGCTTATGTGAGAAAGGCGGTAAGTGCGTGTGGGGTGGGCTCCAGAAAGCCTTCTTTCAGCAACCTGTAGTCTCATGTGGGGGAAACAGCGTGCAGAGAGCAGAAGTGTGCATTCTTACCTGTAAGCTATCACACCAGCTATGCTTTCCTTTAGCTCTGGCTAGGGACCTCTTGTGCTATTGTATAACCCAGCCATGGCTCTCAGGACAGATTGCCAGCAGAAGGGTTCAAAGGAGGGTTCTAAACATACCGATTCTTGGTAATAAGATGGGGATTTAGGATGGGAATATGAGGTTTTATGAAAGGAATGTGAAAATAACGTCTTAAATAGCATCCTGTGCATATGGTTAAATAGATTCTGAAACATAAGAAAGGTGACCGCTCCTGCTGAAGTTTACATGTGTCTACAGGAAACAGACTGTATGTGAATACAGGATGTCTGTAGTTAACTTACAGTACTACTCTCTTACAGCACAAAATTTACCAAAGAGACGCTATTAGTAACGTTGGGGCAGGCACGTAGTGCTTTACTGTCTTACTGTTTGTCACTGTTTGCAAAGAATTAGAAGGCAATGAGCACATGGATAAAAAGAGCCTTCTTGGAAACTCAATGGAGGGAAAAGTGTCAAGGAGATGCTAATGTCGCAGCATAAACTGCAGGAATGCAAACTGCTGATTACCAATGGCTATCAGGTCCAACTGGTGTGGAGCAAGAGCCTTAAAGTAAACCAGCAAATGGCTGTGGTTTGTAATATGTCACTTACAGTCTTTCCTCTAGTTCCAAATTTGACCACAAACTTTCAAAAGATGTTCAGAAATAATCCCATAAACCACAGGTTAGCAAGTCTGATTTCATTGTAAGGTAAACTGCTAGAAATTCTGAACTATAATAAAGTATACACTGATTAGGTACTTGGCTAAATACTGGGGGGGAATCAGCTGCTGTAATATAGAAAGGAACAGTGAGTAAGGATTGCTCTTAAAATTCCTAAGGAGTTAGTAAGAGGATAGCTGGCATGCAGTCAATTTAAAAATAAAAAAAAATTGCAAGTGTTGGCTGAAAAGAGTTTGGGAGGTCATGTAGTCCAGACCTGTGTCTGCAGTGAGATGGGTCACCAAGCTAGATCAGGTCAGCCCTGGCTTTGTCTAGCCAAGTCTTGAAAAACTCCAAGGCTAGAGATTTCGCAGTAAAGAAAATAAGGTGTTCTTGTCAAATCAAAAAAAAAAAACCAAAATTTTTTTACCAAGGCCTCCCAGAGAAACAAAGCTATGCCTAAAGAGAAAATAAGATAACCAGCAGTCCAAAGGATGAAATGATAGGAGCTGAGCGGGAATAACGGTTTCATCCTTTCAAGGAAGGAGAGCCCTGCTGGGTCACCAGGACATGGGCCGAGTTCTGCACCGTTCCATAGGTCCATGACTGACGTGACGTGGGGAGCGTGTAGGGTGGGGAAAGGGCAGCAGGCTGCAAGTGATCAGTGATGCACGAGAGACGCATACTATCTGAACGCAAAGAACTGTAGAGGATCTAGTAAATGACTGCATGATAAAAAGCGAGATTAAATTCATCACTGATAAATGCAAAACAATGCACGTGAGGAAAAGTAACTCTATAGCTACGTGAGTCTAAACTATAACTTTTCCCACCAGGAAAAAACGTCACAGACTACTCCCTTTCAGTAGTGGGCAAAGACAACTATAATATGAGGAATTATAAGGAAAGGAACAGAAGCAGAAAATGGGAAACATCATCATCTCACAGCGTACATCTATGGTGCTGCTGTATTTTGAATATGGCATGGATTTAGGAGATAGCAGGACAGAGGAACGTAGAGAAAAGCAACCTACCTTCCTTTCTTCTGCTTTATACCCTAAATAATGAGACTTACAAAACAGCTAGGAGAAGTTAATTAGGCCAGAATTCTTCAGCTTGGGGAATAATGACTAGAGGCATATGATCATGGAGAACAGTAAACTGAAATATGGTGTGGAAAAGGTAAATAAGAAATTACTCTTTCTCCCAAAAGAGCTCCCTTTCCCTCTTACAAGAGGGAGCCTAATGCAATTATCAGGCAGCAGAGTTCAGAACAAGCCAAAGGAAGTTTTAACACAGCACAGAATTAAACTGCAGAACTCATTGCCCCACAATAACAGGGGGAGCCAAATATAAATGGATTTAAGAAATCACACAAATCCAGGAGGAGTGGTCTGTTAGTGGCTGTGGAAAATAATGGTCTTGATTCAACTTCTCCCTGGGGAGCAGCTGCTGGAGGGACATTTACAGACAGATCACCTGAACTCGCGTGAGCTTTGTGCGCTCTGGGGCACAGCACGCAGAAGGGAGAGCTGAAGGTTACGTTGACCTACTGCTCATTTCTGCACTTTCTGGTTTTCAGAGACATGAGCTGTGCAAAAGTTGATGTCCCAGACAACGGGCAAGAAACATCAAGGATGGTGTCGCTTTGAATTTAAACTACGATTGTTCTTGTGGTTTCCCCCGCCCCCCCCCCCCTTTTTTTTTTGTTGAGTGGATTTCTTGGATTCCAACAGAAGAGAGAAATGGTGTGAATCATAGGAATTAGTGGTCCTGTTGGCAGCTGAAGTTCAAGTGTGGGTTGCTGTTAAGCCCCACTGCCATTCCTGGAGGTAAAAGCTGTGCTTCCTGCACAAGCCCTGTCATCCTGTGTAGTCCCCTTTTGTCCCATGTGCTTTACTCTAGTGAAATGTGGTACGGAGGGTACTTCACTATGTTAATAATACATCTCAAGCAACAGCCGGTGGACTCCCACTGTGAACTTTTTGCTACTAAGTCTTAGCCATTGTATACAAGGCAGTTAAAATTCACTGAAATGCGTGAGGGAGTACTAGCAGGTCTCCCCTTTCAAATTTCGCAGCATTCCCCCTCTCCCTACTGCCTCCTTCAGTTTATGGGAGCAAGCATGCTCTTCAGTATGTACATGCAGCAGGAACAGCTGTACTCAGAGCCTCACTCCTCGGTTAACTGGCAGTGCCCCAGACACCGCAATGCTTCAGAGTTATAGTTGGGCTTAAAGAGTTGCGTCCCTGTGTGACGATCCTAGAGGGACAGACTCGCTGGGTCTTAGGCTCCCACACCAAAGCACTGGTTTTTCTACGGAAGGAGCTCCTTGCACATGCTTGGATGGTGGCATGGGTCTATTCCCGCTTCTTCAGTTCCCTGGGTATCTATTTTCCAGAACCTAGCAGTTACCCATTTATCCCCTCTGTGCCTCTCTCCTACCTCTAACTTCCCTTCACCTCCCTGCTTTTTCCCAGCCCCCATATACCTAGTGTGCATCTGTAAAAATCATCTGTATTCTTTCAAAAAAATCATTCAAGTCCCCTCTGAATAAGCTGCTGCACTCAGACTGTATTTTCAAAAATATTAAACACCATGGGCAGACAGACATGCTGGCAGATCTTGCTCAGATTTCGACGCTGGGTAGGGTTCCAGCTTCTCATCCCTGAAGATGGCTCAAGTTCCGTCCTCCTATGTATCCCCTACAGCTGTTCAGGTCACATGAAACCAGGCTGCTGTGAAACTGCCTCACCCAGCCTTTCTGTAGCTCGTTGTTTGGCACATCACACATGCCATCGCAGGGGGCTCAGCACTCCCTTTAACGCTGACGTCTTCCTCAGAGCAAGCGAGAGTCAGGCCGTAGCTGTGAGATGAGTGACTAGCAACAGAGACCACTAAGGGGGTGGCCAGGCCTGTGGGCACACTCCCCCTCGCCTTATGAAATGCTAGTTTGGGGGTAGTCTGTACCCATAAAGTGGCATTGCTAAGCCCAACTCACGCTCTGTTGCATGCCACTTGCTCTGGGTCTGCCCAAGGAAGCGTGCAGATTTTAACATAATTATGGAAGTCAGGCTTTAAACAGGACTTTTCAAACTTAATTGCATATGGAAGTGACACTAATTCAGACAGCATCTAGAGGAACGTACACTGCTGTGGCGTAAGTCCAGCTCTGTTAATTATTAAGGAGCAGTATTTTTAGAGTCTGCATTTGCAATTGATTCCACATGACTGTGTCCTTGTTCCCATGAAAGTTCATCACAATGTCAATTCTTATTTGATTACAATCTTTATTTTAAAGACGCTACTGCGTCTGATGCAAACATCAGATGTTTGCAAAACCTTTACTTGATTTCTCTGGCCCTGCCCCCAGAAAGCTAAATTATTCTATGCACTTTAGCCATATTTCTGTAATACTACCGAGTGCCAAGTTTACCCAGGATATGAGTTCACAGAAAGAGAGAGGGAAGAAAAGTTGGTCTGCAAGAATACAGAGCTCCTTACAAAGAAACGTGTAAATGTTTTCAGTTAAATAAGTAATCTGCCATTCTTCCAATTTAAACTTTTTAAAAGAATTATTTTAATTCAAAGACTTTAACTGCAGCATTTGCAAAAGCAAGAAATCTGTTCTGCCAAAAAAAAAATATCCTCGTAGCCTTGATGGCTCTTAGTATTATTTGCCTAAATCCAAAGACTAATTTACATATAACAGCATACTATCGCGTCAGCTTTTAAATCTTCTTAAAATTCTCTTCTTGCTAGCCAAATTTTAGTTACTTTCTTCAAGGAAAGTAACCTGTGGTCTAGAAGCTCTTCCACATGCAAGGAGCTTCATCCTGCGACTCTGATTGCACTGAGATCTTTGAGTATTACTGAGAAAGCTTAGAACAGACTTACCTTCAAAATCTTGATTTTGGTCAAAGATCCTATATAAAAAGCCAATAATGTATTGTTAGTATGACTGAAATCTTAACAGTCTAATTCAGGAATCATTATTAGTACAGATCTAATTATTACAGAAAAACCTCTGTATCTCTATAAAAAAAACCTCTATATGGTAAGAGTCCCAATAATACAGTTAAAATTGTTATACTTACCCTTCTAAGTCTCTGCCCCTTTTCCTGGTGTTATGCTCACCCTTCCACTGCTCCTCTGGATCTTAAGGCTGCTGGTTTCAGTCTGGTGCTGCAGGTTTTATAGCCAGTCATCAGCAACTGGAGGATTTTCTTAAGAAGACTATGTTGTTGATGGCAGCTTCTTTCTCACACTAGGATCCACTTGGGCTCATTTTTATATGTCTGCAAACATGCTTCTACAGGCTGCTCTTTCTTCATTGGTCTGCAACTCCCCATTACATCCAAATACAGCCATACATTTACTGTATGAGGTGCGCTTTACTTACGTTGTTCTTTGCTCTCTTTGTTACCACGAAAAGGGGTTTTGTCTAGCTCCAGGTCTGTATTTTTGTAATGGACTGTCGGCGAGTTGTTTATAGCTGTGGGGTGCCAAGCTGGTGCCAAGCCTGTTCCCCTCATCCTCGGTCATCCCACGCCTGTATTCCTCCATCCCACCTCCTGTGTCTCTGCTTCTCTAGGCTCCTGCTATTGTACAAGGCCTGTATTCCTCTATCCTACACCATTACATTAGTTGCAAGTATCTCGTTCTGCCCAGAGTAACTACCTGTTACTACTAGCTGTATAAAACTCTGCTTGTACTATATAACAATAAGCACAAGCAAAAAGAAATTGGCTATAACCCCCTGATCAGAAGAAAAAAAATGCTGTTAGAGCTAAAGCAATTCAAAACAACGCTGCCGACAGGTCAATGAAAGTTCAGCGACAAATCTCAGTCCTGAGGCCTTGTAAACTCAGTACGAAGCCTGTGGCCTATTAGTAGCAGTAGCAATACCTATTACAGGGCTACCAGCACGTAACTGCTGCATCAGCAGAACGGAGGTAAGTAATGCTGCTCCTGTGTTCTAGCTGCAGTCAGAGCAGGGCCTGCCCCCTGGCAAAAACTGAGGCTGTACAGGTGCAGAGTACCAACATCGTGGATCTTAATTATTGCTCAGACAATGAAAGAACTCAGCCCGACATTAAGACCTTGCTCCAAGCTGGCTGAGCAGACGCTTGAGCGGAAAAATAGCTTTCTTGTGAGATCAGCCTATTCAATTCAGAGAAGCGAGAAGAGCAACTCATTGTTAAAACAGAAGGCAAAGTAAGGCCGTTTCTCTGCCTGTCAAGTAACTGGTAACTCCTCCCAAGCTCTTTACTCCACGTGCTTTGTCACGTTTAGTTAACTCTGTCCTATGAGAGTTGGGATTTGTAAAAACACTTGGCAGAGGAAATACTGCTTTCACACATAGCAAGTGCCAAGCTTTTAAAAATTAATACTGAATAGAGAGCGTATTTGATTTTATAAAAAGGTTGTTGAAATAGCCCACGTTTCACACTGAGCTTTTAAATAATGCCTTGTGAATTTTCAGGAATAATGGCTAACTGTCATTGGAAATACTATAAAGCTATGTGTCTTTCAGTAGTTACAAATCTACTTTTCCCCTGAGAATAGGGAAGGGAAGCCATAGACGCTGGCGTGCCTCCGGGGGCCGGGGGGGTCGGCTCGCCGCTTGGCAGTCGGGCGACAGCAGTTGCTGCTCGGCCAGCACCTCGCGAGCGGCTCTGACCCAGCCAGCGCCTTAGGAAGTCTCCTGCCCCGGAACGCTTGGGAAAGGTAATCCCCGCCCATGAAAGGTAGGAACTGAAACTGCATCAGGTAGACAGGACTTCATTACACCTGCTGGAGGGACGCCCCTTCCGAGCCTGAGTGTAGTTCACAAACGGGACAGCTCTCCCAGACCCGACCTCTCCCAGGGCTCGGGGGCCCTGCTGCTCCTTTTGCTCACCGAGGGCTTGTGAGCTTACATTTCTTCACCGATCCCCCCTTCCGTGCCAGACTGTGAGAGGAGGAGCTGTGTATTTCCCCGTCTCACGGCCACAGGGCAGGGAGGCAAGTAAAAGGCCGCGAGGCGCTCAAAGAGCAGGGTGAGCGGTGGTAAGCTTTTATTCCTGCTGCCTGGATTTTACCGCCGGCTGCAGAAAAGCTGGGTAGGGCAGGAGCAGGCGCTGGATTTACCTGGTCCCCGGCGGCGCGGGCGGTTCCTGGTGGAGGGGGGGGGGGAAGGGGCACAGCCCCCCCGGGCACCGTGCTGCAACGCCGAAACGCGAAAGAAAGTCTGTGAAATAAATTCACGCGGCTCGGAGTCGGTTCTCGCCGCTGAGGCCCCCAAGGGCGACGCGAGCCCCGCAGCTACCGCGGGCGGGCGGGCGGGGCGGGGCGGCGGGAGCGCAGCGCAGCGCAGCCGTTCCAGAAAGTTCCTCGGCGGCGCGAGGCGGCGTGGCCGTTACGCCCTTCGGCGTCGCGAGGCGGCGTGGCCGTTACGCCCTTCGGCGTCGCGAGGCGGCGTGGCCGTTACGCCCTTCGGCGGCGCGGCCGCTCGCCTCGCCTCGCTTCGCCTCCGGGTGCTTTCTTCTGCTCGCCGAGCTGAACCACCGTCTCCAGGCTTACGGCGTTTTTATTTTGAAGGGCAGAACTCCTGATAAAATCCTGCAGGTAAAGAACGTGTTTTTTCGCCAGGTTTTGTAAGCGAGAGATGACCCCGACGCGTGGTGTTCCCCCCCCCCCCCTTGCTTTCTGTGTTCGGGGCGTTTTGGCTGCAGCTAGTCGTGGATTTTCTCTTGACCCCCCCCCCCCGGTGGAAAAATACTAGTTTTTTTTTTTTAGAGTTGAAACTGTGAGAAAATAATTGTTTTATCTGAAATATCTGATGCAAGGGAAAAAAAAGGTATTTATAATACATCTAGTTTCACTAAGGATTACAGGACTTTTTTTATTTAATTCAGTTCAGAGATTTCAGTTTACTTAATGCTGTTCAGCGATTACGGTTCTTCTACACCGTAACGGTGTAAGTCTTGTTTCCTTAGGAAGCCAGACAGAACTGACAAAAACTAGTAAAACATACTTACAAGTATTACCTCCCTCCCCGTGAAGGTGTGTCATCTCTCCTCAGCCCCAGAGGGAGACCCTGCCACAGTTGCCTGTGCGTGGTCCTGTCATCCCAGTCTGTCCTGTTTGCTGACTCGTGACCTTTCTTTCATTCCACACAAAGCCAATGTCTATTTTCATAAGTCAAATTTTTAAACTGTAAGCAGTATTTTTCTTGAGGGGGGGAAAAAGATGGTAGAACCGTTCTCCTACACAATGCTGTATGCTCAGCGTGCGTTCTGGAGGAAACTAAAATATATTGCTGGGGGGAAGAAAGAGCAATAACTCAGAATAACAAAGTCCTACTTAAAATGGTGGTTGAGGCTTACATGTGTTGCAGAGTAACCAGCGACAGGCCTATATCTGTTGAAAAGCTAGAAGTGAGAAGTTAATTGTTAACTGTACCAGTGGTTTTCTATGCAGGGGAAATTGCCTTAGTTTACAGATGGTGCTGATGAGAAACATCTGATTTTGAGTGACCACACTGAAGGCTCACATCTCTGCAGAGATTAGAAAAGCCGCTCTGTGGTCATTTTGGGAATGTTTAGCTATCAGTAACAGTTACTAAAGCTACTTGGTGTCAGATGTTGCTTGGGAGGTTACTAACGGGGGGGGGGTCCATGCTTAATTATATGATCCATCCAGCTGTGGTTTCTTTACTACTGAAAACTGATGTGCTTTTAGGTGTGAATTCTGTGTGAGTGGACATATGCATCAAACTGCAAACTGAACGTGAAATAGACCCTTCCCAAATTCCCTAGGGATGCACCAAGGTGGAGGCAGCCATACTCTTTGTCTGGATGAACAGAAAGCAATAAAACATAAGCTGGAATGTTACTATTTGGACTTGCAGAAAAGACTCATTACTGCCCTTGTGCAAATGAAGTAATGAATTCAAAAGAGAGAATAGACTAGTGATCAGGATGTCTATACCATCAAAGATCTTTGCATAAAACAGAAAATGGCCTAATTCAACAACGTAGGAACTAAGCAGAGGATGGCTGCAGCTTGAGCAATTAATTATTAAGAATCAGGAGATAGGAGATATTACCGGTGGGGGGGGGGGGGAGAACACAGCGTAACGTAGAAGTGGCTGCTGAACTGCATATAAAGTGAAGATAGGACTTGGAGGCTTTGTTTCTGTGGTGAGGGATGACTTGAGGTCACTGACTGACGTCTCATGTTTGCAACCGCTCGTGTTTTCCCCAGTGAGGAAGCTGAGGGCTGGGAGTTGAGTGATTGTTGGGGTGCTAGGAGTGCCAGCGGCAGGAAAAGGGAGAAGAGAGAGCACTCAAAGGTCAGCGGCTGATTCCAGACTGGTTTTAGTGCGTTGCGTGCTTGCAGGGGAGGGGAGAGACCAGCCCAGAACAGCCAGCACCTGAGTTGTTCCCATCTCTGTCCTTTCCCTTTTGCGAAAGGTGACTGATTTATTAAACTTAGCAGAATGCTGCCCTCTGCACTGGGCTGCTACCTGTCCTCTCTGACTTTGGTATGAAGGGAGTGGGAAAGAGGTTGGATCTCTCTGGCTTGGCTGTTGTGTCAGGACCTTTCCTGTTCTGTGCAGAAGTCTGTTTGGGAAATCTAGTTACGCAGAAGAGCCTTATTTGCTGCTTCTGACTCCCAAAATCCTTTGCTTCAGGGAGATGTGTCCTTTTCTGTAACTCCTCATAAGGTCACTTTTGAACTGCTTGCAGTTAAAAATCTGAGGTTTTTTTTGGCTGCTTTGTTTTTTGCAAGAGCAGAAACGTTAGCTTGTTCTAGCCAAGGGCCAAACAGGATGTTCCGTGGGGCTACTTACGCTTCCTTTGCAGCCTCAGTGGAATAAAGAGCGCGTACGCTCTCGCTCCCTGCCTTAAACTGCAAAGCGTTGTTAGAAAGTGTATCACTTCAGGAATAAACATGAGGGTTTTCATATCCATAGTCTGTGTTTGTGCTTATTGGAATAAGTAGGAAAACGTCTTTGAGCAGAAGGCTCCCTTTCTGAAGGCAAAGCGTAATGGATCTCTGTTGTTGCAGTATAAACGTTTTCTTTAGGCCTACAAGTATTCACTGTTTTCCACACAGTTGTGGAATCACAAAAGGGCTGAACAAAAACGATAACCAAGTTATATAGTCTCTTTTCCTTGTAGCTTGTCAAAATACTATTATGTTGCAGATTCAAGACTCCAGTGGAATACAGGTTAATAGAAAAGGCTCACTCTTGCAACCTTCCTCCGTGCGGAAGCTTAGAAGGTTTTTGATTTCTTAAGCAGTTGCACTGTCAAGAGCGCTTGCTTAAATTCTGTGGTTAGATAACTGCTGAGATGGGCTGTATGCCTTGTTTTCTGTTTTGTTCCTGATCGCCTGGTACATTAAGCAGAGAATGGTACAGGCGCTAAGTGAATCCTTGTTAAAATCCAGGCACGCAGTTTCTATTTTAAAACTTGCACGTGGGATTTTTTTATACTACAATACTGCTGACTTGGCTGTAGCTATACTTAGTTCCTTGCCCTCTGTCCAAGCCGTTTTTAATTCCAGTGTTCTATTTTAAAGAAAACTGAGAGAAACAAGAGAAGAAGCGCTTATAATTCAGTCCCCTCGTTTGCCTCCGTGAAGACAAAGATTGAAGTTACTCTTGAGAGGAGGGTAGTAGGTTGTCCAAAATTATTTAATAGTATTACAGAGTCATAATTCATGCTGGTCACATCTTACAATAGAAGTACAAATTGTACTGTTTGTGAAATTTCAACGTTCCCTCGCCCTCAAAGAAGGGATCGAGTCTCTTCGTTTTGCCTGAAGAACTCGATGCTTTCATTGACTTCGCGGTATGAAATCTGGAAGCAAAGCTGGACTTTTAGCTTGTTGGCGATAATTAAAAGCAGAGGTTTTGTTTGTGCTGAGTCACTTTTTTTTTTATGCCATACGTCTCTATGTAATAAGCAGCTTGTTGCTAGCTTTTTATATATAGTTATGTTTCCTGGAAGGCCCGTGAGTAGGCTACATTTGAGAAAATTCAGTTGCAGCTGAGCTGAGTTACTGATGATTGTATTTTAGTATTATGAGCTGAGTTACTGATGATTGTATTTTAGTATTATCATCAGGAGCCCATCCCAGCTGCTCTGATCTTTAAATAGACACTGGGCACTGGCAGAACCTCAGGAGGCAAGCGAGTTCTGTAGGGGTTTCTCTCCTGAAGTTAAAAAAAAAAAAAAGTAGGTGGTCATCCTCTTCTGAATCCGTGTGTACTGGTACTACTTCCGGTTGTTCATCATTGCTCCCTGGCTAAAATTTCTTGCCATCAGAGCTTGTTCCCCATTGGCAGCCAACTGAGCTGGTCCTGGTACAACCCTAAGTCTGCTTTGAGAGAATCATTCGGATTCCCTGTGACATCCGCAAGGGCAACAGCTGATTTTGCTGACTCAGCCCCTCATTGCTAAGATGTCGGCCGTGCGCTTTTCCCCCTGTATTTATCTGACGTAACCGTGCTGCCAAAGTGTGGATGCGTAAACCAAGCTGCAGTGTGCGTGCAGCATTACAAGTAACTCGGCCAGTCTGACGCTTCCTTCTAATGGCAATGTACTGATTGTAATTCTTTAAAATGAAGAGAATTAATAGTGTGAAGAAGCGCTGGCTTCTTGTCTTTGGAGCTTAAGCGTATGGCTTCGCCTTCCACTCAGCTGTAGAGCTGTCTCAGAGGCTCTCCTCGTGGTAGAGGAGCATGGCAGAGTCTTCACCTGCACTCTGAGGTAGTGCCCCTCAGTCTGGATAGGTAAGTGTGTGGCTAGGAGGAGTGTGTTTGTGTGTGTGTGTGAGGCTTTCGATGTCAGAATAATTTGCACTGCGTGGGCCTCAACAATACAGGTAGTGCAGTTTCTTGGCTACTTTCTTACTCCCGTGCAAAGATCCCCGAGAAAACTAAGAAGCCTTTAGAGCAGATTATATAAAAGCCTGCATTCTGAGATCTGTATTTCAGCACTTCTGAAATTTTGATGTAGTGTATTACATGAGGCAAGTACGTCGTCAGGCTTATGGCAGTCATCAAAGAGAGTCTTTGGGAGTGGTAGGGGACTCCCCTGGACGAGGTAAGTACTTGCCAGACAAGCTTTGAAATTTCTTTTGTGACATGTAGTGTACAGTAGAAAGGAGGACCAGACGTTTCTCTGCGATAACTATAGATTCTGAGATGAAAAACAGCAGACAGGAAAATTCAACCAATAAAACATAGGAATATCTAGCTGCTCTAGCAAGGGTTTAAGCCTATCATTGCTATGTGCTCATAACTGAGGTGTTACCATGTATAGCTGTTTAGGAGAAACGTAGCTCAGGAATTTTTCAGTTTGATTTTTGGGCTGATGTTCTGCAACAGAGATTGCTGGAGTAGGGAGCACTGCCTTTGATTCCTTTCTGCTTAGCTCAGAAATCTGCAAAAGCTTTACTTTAAGTGATAACTCAGAATTGTTAGCATCAATTAGCATTAGGATCCATAGCAGACTTGTTTCTCCTTTCCTGAGCCCCTCTAAATTTTTCCAAATTCTGGGTCCAGATCTTTAGCAAGGCTTAGTTGGGGAACGTCAGTGACTTTTACTTGCTTTGGTGCATAACCTTCAGCTGCACCTTTACATGCACTTATGTTTTGAAAACAAATGCCTCAGTCCTTCCAAAAAAAAAAAAAAAAAGCCGAATGCCCCAAAAGACAATATCCAACTTTTGTGATTAAAGTGAACAAGAGTGTCCTGTTTCAGTGCACAGTCAGTGAGAAACATCTGCAGATACGTTTCCTTTAGCATAAATACAGTGTGGTGTGGCCTGTAGTTCAAAGTAATGCAGCCATGCAGAGTGTTGATAACTGGAAGAGTGGTGTGTCCTCGAGAGGGGTTGGACAGCTCCTCGCTAGCTTGCTTTGCTTTTCACCTTTCACGCGTGGCCCTGCTCTAGGGAAGTCAAGCAGAGGTTCACTAATGAGATTGATTGGAACAAGAATGGAGATAGTGCAGATGTATTTTTGTTTGTGTCTATCCTTCTCCTACCCTTCATCTCTTGTCTGTGGATTGTCAACTTCAGAGCTTTAAAAACAACTGACCGTTTTTGTAGGGAAAACGGATACAGACGTGATGCTAAATGAACGAGCTCATTGGTAACCTGCTTGTTTGGAGCAGACGTGGCAAGGCTAATTGGCAAAGAAGTCTGAAGTAGAAGTGACTGGCAAGGTGCCCCATACTGCCCTGCCCCATGGCCCTTTCTGCCTTGCTTGCAGGAAGGAATGATACTTGCATCTGCAGCCTTGAAAATAATCCTATTAGACGCTTCTGCAAAAAAAAAAAAAAAAAAAAAAAAGAGGCAGCCAACATGCACTCTGATTAATCCACAGCGAATCTATTGTAAAGACACCCCCTCCCTTTGCAGCCTCGTATTTCCACATGCTGTTGAATTGAAATGAGCACGAGGTTGCTCATTTCAGATATCTAGGAAGACAGGAGGGGGCTATGACAGCCTGGCATGCTTTACTTATTCAATTAATGAACCATATGAGGAAGGGAAGAGTTACAGGAGATCAAAAAGGAGCTGTCATTGGCCTCGGTGCCCCTGCTGGGTTTCAAATTTAGCAAGAACAAACTCCTTGTTTCTGGGATGAGGGAAAGACCCTTTTCCATAACTGAAACGTCCCAGCTGCTGTTTGTCCGAGCCTGTCCTACTCTTCCTCAGCGCCTTCCTGAAGCAGGTGAACGCTCATAGGAATCTCTTCTAAGGCATATATGCATTATTAACCGTTCAGGTTGGATAGCAGCCTTGCCCTGATTTGCTTTTCTGTGCATTAAAACAGAGAAGCAAAGGGTGAGGTGAAAAACATTGGTGCCACTGAGCAGACTGGGAGAAGATAGAGCTTTTCTTCCAGAGCTTCCTGCTATTAAAGGTTTTATCCTTCGTCCCTTAGGAAGTGAGGTGCGTGCTGTTGCACTGTTTCTCTGCCAGGTCCCTGCCTAATACTGTTGATCAAGTTCGGCTGAATTATCTCAAAGATAGTTTCTGTGAAGGCCAGAAAAAAATGATGGTTTGCATAGAGGGGAGAGAGACAGACAAGTGAGTTCTCCCAGAGAGAGAATACTGACATAGTTCAGGTTATCTGTGTTCTGTTTGGCATCAGCCAGCTGTGCAGGCAGCACCGGCTTAGCACTGGCTGTCCCTTGCCTGTGGAGGTATCAAAAAAGATGGAGCTGCTGCTAGTGATAAGAATGAGGGTAGTGGCGGTGGCCCCAAGAACAGGGAGCAACGTTTTGTTGATTACCGGTTTTAAGGGGGCAGTAGCATATTCTAATCTACTTGGTTTCAGAATTCAAGATAGCTTCAAATCAGCCATGCCAACGACTTGCACGTTTTCACTGTGTAAATCTGCAACTCTAAGAATCTTTGGGAATTCTGGTTTGGGTTTTTTTTCCAATGAATTTGTTTTGTCTGTCGCATAGCTGTTGTATAATTAAGTCTTTTAGAGTTTTTAAGTTGAAAAATTATGTAAATAACACAAGTGGGGAAAAAAAAAGCATGTTTGAAACACACTCCTAAGTCAGAGAAATTTCTGTAGCAGGAGAAAATATTAGAAAGAGTGAAAGGAAAATGATCAGATCAGGAGGGGGAGTTTTGCTTCTGCGTTATCGCGTGCTCAGTGAGACTCACAGAGCCTGTATGTCATTGGAAAATAGTGGGTGGTTTGTTCTTTGTATATGTTTTGTTTTTGAAGAACTGTAGCAACCTTATGGACAAAGTCGACCCTTGCAACAAAGGGTGAAGAAGGGATTTTGGTTTGAGGAGAAGAGTCACAGGCCTTGCTATATCATGAGCTGGGGAAAAAAAAAAAAAAAAAGGGAAGGCAGTGACTGAAACTTGATAAATTTTTGAGAGGGAGAACGAGAGAAGAGAGGGATTATTTTATTCTGTATCACTTTAATCCAGCTCTGACAGCGGCAGAAAAATGGAGATACCCTCGCTTTATGTACTCAGTAGAAGTGATAAGAAGTGGATTTCTCCTGAATTTCAGTCAGCGCCTACTAGCTCTGCTCCTATTACAATCACAGAAGGGTAGGCCTTAGAAAGAGACAGTGTTTGTGTTTGCTAGTGCCATCTACAGGCTTTCAGAAGTAAAAATATGGAAATGTGTTGTATTAAACATGAAATAACAGCAGTTTGCACACTGTAAGCCAGACAGCTGAAAAGATGTTAATAAGCGTTATTTACCTCTGAACAATACACTGCTGCCTCTCTACGGCTAAGCTGGAAAACTACATATGTAAACAACTGATTTACTAAAGCAGCTTTGTACATAATCACAGAACTCCATCTTGGTATACTGTAGTGTCATTAGATGCATTGCAAACCCACTGATATTCTGTGTTTTGTGAGGCTGGAGCAGGCTCAGATTGCAAGCAGGCAAGCTTCCTGTTTTCATAGTATTGCCATTTGGACCTACAGAATTTTCGAGGAATCAGTCTATTGCTATCTGTCAAACTGTTTTTCAGAGTGAGTTTAACTCCACTTCTGAAAAGCTGATAGCATTTGAATACAGTCCAATTTCCTTTATAACTCATGCTTAGAAGATTAGTCAAGGTGGAAATCTGCAAAATAGCTTGGGTTACATGACAGCAAACATTGTAGCCTCAAATGAGTGAGAGCCCCTTAAAATCGGTGAGAGACTTTACCTTTTGACTTCAGAAGATTTTGAGTCTGACTGTTATTTGCTCTTGCTCTGGATAAAAGGCTTTAGGCATCTTGCACATTTGTGTAATGTTCAGCATGTCTCTGCTGGGCAATTACAAAGATGGGGCGTGACTCAGCTCTGCCTGAACATTCTGTGGGATGGATTTTTTTTTTCCCCAACATAGGCAGGACTTACAGTACTTATATCAATTTCTGTTACCAGAGTATCAGTTTAGTGGCTTATAACTCAAAACATTTGGGCAGAAATTTTTCATAAGGGGACATTGGTGACCCCTCCCTGCCCCCCCTCCCCCCCCCCCCGAGTAAAAGCATATATAGAAATGTTTTGGGAGTTTTATGTAGTGATTCCATTATTTTGGAAAAGAGACTTAACATACAGTAGAGATTGATGCTTTTTGTCAGGGAAAACTTTTTGACTCTGTACTCAACTTGGAATGAATTTCAGACTCTCAAAGCACTGGCGTTAATACGTGTTCAGCAAAGGCTGGTTAGAATTTAACAGCTGAAATTTCTGTCCATATGGAGAGTTAGCCTGTGAGGTAGCTAACGAGCAATAAATTCATACCCCAGCTCATTTTGCACTAATATCCTGTGTAGTCAAGCCCTGAATCTGCAGTAATTCATGTTGCTTATGAAAAGAGAGGACAGAAAATGAAAGTGTACTAGAAAAGTAAACAAATAATTAGCCCCAATATTTGCAGTATTTTTAGAAAAATAAGCCCTGAGCAGTAGGATGTATCTGTTAGTACATTTTATTGCTAGATATTGCTGTAACATCAGAAGACCGTTGAAAATGAGCATTGAAATCTGATCTGATTCCTACCAAATGTTTTTGTCTGTATTCTTCCTTGGATAGTATGTGACCATTATCAAAATGAAAATTTATTTATTTATTTATTTCTATTTTTACTTTTTTTTAAGGCAGAGTTTTTCTCTCACATAGGTAGGTAATGAACGTGCTGCTTCTTAAATCTCTACGCAACGCTGGTATTTTTGTGTGTGTTTTTATAAAAGCTACCTCTTGGCATGTGATGAAAAAGTGTAAGTACCACTCAAAGTAACTGTTTCTATCGTGTTGCGTCATTAAGAGAACTTACTGATAAAATGTGTCATTCTTATACCAGACAGTTATGTAGATAAATTGATGTTGACCTTCTATCACTTTCAGTGATCCATTCTTTTGGGAAAACGGGTACGTGCAGTTTCTCTTCCCAGAAAGATTCAGTTTCACGTAGACCTTGGTTGGGGAAAAGGTGAACCAGTCTATTGCTACTTATTCCCAGTCACTTTCAATCCTTAGACCACTCTGTATTGGTTTATTATACCTCCCCTTGCCATATATTCATCATAGGATTTATTTTTCCATTGCAGTCTTCCTAAAACTGTGATAATGACTTTATTTTACTACTTTAATATCTTTAGAACACACAATTTTGAAACCTGTAAGAATGTAAGCCAGGATGATTTCAGAAGAGCAGTTAAGTTTGTGGTTGCGTTTTGGAAGACAGGATCGTTATGTACCTTTTTTTTTTTGTGTGTTCTAATAAATAAATCTGTGACAAAAATCTTTATTTCCATGTCAGAACTGTTCAGTGAATGACACTGGAGGTGTTTAAATCAAAATAGTCTGTAAAACTGAAGCTCAAATCTTAAATGTTAGCTTCTAGCATTACTTTGAGTGTGCTGTGATAAATTAGCCAGTAGGTTGAATTCCTGAATCTATCTCAATTTTGTCTTTTTTGGACTTTCAAAGATGGAACAGACTATAGCTGCTAAAGCACTATTTCTGTGGAATAAGTGACTCTCCGAGTTCTGTTACATTTTGTTCCTTTTATCGACTCGCTAATTATGCATGGTGAGAGCCACACTCTGCTCCTGCCCTTTTCTGCAATCAGGAAGATAATAAGGTAACTTTAAATGCTTTTCTTTCTTTACCCCTCTACAAGACGAAAGTGGATCAATGGAGAATTCTGTAGCAAGCCAAGCTGGTTTTGTAAGCATAATGACTACCAATTGAATCGGGTAAAATTAATTCACTCCAATTGCTTATCTATATTGTGGTTATGTGTAAGGTGCCCACTTCACAAAATATCTGCTCACATGAGTGCGTTTTAGAGGAAGTACCACAGAGCATTTTGTGTCATAAAATGGATTTCTTTGGCATGTAGGTGACAGCTGAATACCATAATGAAACATTCAATAATTGCATGCAGTGGGGGAAACCTTGGTGGCCCTACTGGGACCAGTTGCAAAGCTCTGGTCATTTGTAGATGAGCAGGTGAGTAAGCAGTTAATCGGGCATGTACACTAATAATAAGAGACCTCTGTAACCTAGGGCATATAGTGGGCCTTGTCCTGCTTGAATAGCTCTCCCCTTAAAATGACTGTATTACCAATTAGACTTCTCTAAGCTTGTTTTCCCTTACATCAATATCCTTTGTGTTTCTCTTGTCTTTTAAAGACTTTGCAGTTGATCCATTTCCTCTTTGATTGTGGTTAGCTCACTGGGGGAGGCCAGGGTTCCACTGCAGTCACATACTTGTTGTGTTTTCACTTGCTAATAATTTCCTTAGACTCATTGTTACTAATTTCCATGGATTTATTTTAAGTTAGGAGATCAGAGGCAGAGTTGAATATCAAATCCTAACCGGTAATTAGGAGGAGGATGGCAAAAAAGAGCCCCGGCTGAAAACACACTTACGTGAGCTGTAAAAAGGCAAAATACAAACTGCGACCCTAAAGTAAGAAGTGATTTTATTTTGTAAAAGCTTACAAACACAAATTACTGAATTCATTTTGGGCCGTGTGTTGTTTTTGACACAACCAGATGAATTTGTTTCCCTGAGCACTCAGAGATGCTGAGTTAGTTTTGTATATCCTGCAGAAAGATGAGACTTCAAGAGAAAGTTACCAATCTAGTCACCTAGTTAATCGCTACAAAAGGTAGGAAGTGATGTAGATTTTCGATGTGCATTCATGGTGATTCACTTCATAATTACAGGATCCCTCGTTTGAGGAATTTGAATGTTATTTATCTGTGACCTTTTGTCCTTTGTCATCTTGGCATCCTTCACCTACCCTATGTGCAATTTTAGCTGGCGTAGAGCATAATAACTTTTGAATAAAAAGCCTCTTAAAAATCATTCTCTTGATTCAAAGGTGTACTTAAAAACTTGCTTCCTTTAAGTTTGTACATTTTTCTGTTGAGTAAAATATTATAGGAGGGGATCAATGGGAGTCGTTTGCAAGCCTGAGTGGTTTGCTGAGTCATGATCCGCTAGGCTTAAATGACTGCACCTTCAGCTGGTATATTTTCTCTAGCACATTTTTATGTTAACCCTCTTGAGTTACACGAATAACTTGACAGTTCATTCTGTGTTCTTATTTTTTAAATAATTGGCTCCTAAGCATTCAGGAACGTGCAGGACTGTTTTAGAGGATGTTGCTTTATATTGGAGAAAAATACAGTTGTTTCACAGTGGGAATAAACTTTAATCATTATGGACCTACTCATGAGCCAGAATACGCTAGTCTAATTGACTTCAATAAGTCTGAGCTGAACTCAGTCAACCAATTTAATTTTTAAACATGTGATGTGAAGTCATGAAAGATTGAGGGCTGTGATCTTTACATCCATTAAATAGTGATTTGAGAACTTCAAATGAAGAACGCTATTTGAGAAGGCTAGATAAGCAGAATTTATACTATTAGTTGGTTCTGAGTAGGTAGCCCACTTCTATTTTTTTTTCCCCAGAGGACTGCATAAAGATGTAAAGATACTGCACCAAGACTCGGAGTTCCTTTGTACATGGAACGAGTAAGTCTTCAGTGTGCTTGCAGACCATACGTTCTGGCTGGTGGGGTATGCAAAGGCCTTTGGCTTGCAAGGCATCTCCTGGAAAGGCGGCTTAGAAGGATCCGCCTCACAGCAGTCAGCATTCACCCTGCCAGGCACATTGCCACGACTTTGTTAGACTTCCTGTAGGCAGCCTTTGCTGCCTGGTGCGTTTCTCCCGGCCTCATGTCCTATGCTGAAAGCCTGCACAGTTGCGCTCACCTCCACTTGAGATCATTCCGGTTTTCAAACCCTTCGCCACAGAGACGCTATTTAGCCTTGTGCACCCGTGCCACAGCCTTACTTGGTGAGCGCTGGGATGTACGAAAGCTGAAAGGTAAGTACAATGATTTGGCCTTCTCCCATCGTTCATGATTTGCCTCACTTGCCCCCTCTATATTGCCATTATGAATTTCTCAATAGAACTGAGGAATTGGTAGGGTAAATGTGATCCCAAATGCTGCCCCACTTGGTGTAAGGGAACTGATGGAATGTTGTTCCTGTTCTGTTCCAAACAGCTGAGTTTTTTTTTGTAATTTATGAGTGGGGATCTGAAATTATCCAATGAAATATTTCTCCCACCAAGAGGGTAGAAGTCTTGACGTAATCTTGACTTGGGCTGATTCTTCAGGGACAGTTTCCTGAATTCTCACATACTTAAGCTGTGATCTGGGGCAGTGTTAGATGCATAAACGTTCTGTTGTGAGTGCTTATCGTTACCTTTCAGAAGACAATGAATTTTGTGCCTATTCTCCAGGATTGCTTAAAATGTGCTGATCAGCAAATATGCATGCCTGTAAACCTGTTCAGTAGAACAATTAGGAAATATAAACAAAATAGGAACACAAAGCAGACTTACTGTAAGACTGGTGTGTTAGAGTTTCAAAAGCATCTTGAGAGTTTGGGAGAAAAAAATCTCATTGAGAGTCACAGGGATTTGTATGGTTAAATCCTCCAGTCACAGGGATTTGTATGGTTAAATCCTCCAGCTGTTTTGGAAAAACTTCCTCTAAATAAACAGATGAGAATGCATTCACCCTGTTCTACTTTTGAATAAGGTTCTGGTAGCACAACGGTGTCTCTATGGCTGGACAGTTTTGAGCGGACTTTGGATAACAAGCTCTTGAAGCAGTCCTATAAAAACAAATCAGCGTATCCAACCCCAGAAAGAAAACAAGTTCATGAAATAAATATGCTTTGTATTTTAAGCTGCCACAGGATAGCTATAAACAGCAAGGAGAGTAACCTGAAAAATTACAAAAAAGACCAATCCTAACTGATAGGTAAAGTCTGGATAGATCCTAAGTGTTAACCGCCTTGACTTCAAAAGTTCAAATATTCTTGATCTTTTATGCAAATAATAGATTTGGGGTTAGCTGGAGTGTATACATCTCCATTATTCTGCAATGGATATTATCTCCTTCACTGCTTCATTTTATTCAAGGACTGTTACAGTACTATGTTATATGCAGCACAGCCAGGTAAATTAGTTACTTGGGAAGATGATACTTGCATAGGATGGTGTTTGCCTGGAGTCAGTCAAGTAGAGTGTAACTCAGCTTGTCTTTAGTCCGATATAAATATCTCTTAAATCCAAGGGTACAGGATGGAGCCCTAAAGCCCAGCAGAAGTCCAGTCAAATGACTGCTTTCAGTATGCACCAGATGTGTTTCTCAGAAGTGCTTTCCACTGAGATGTTGTTTCTGTGACAGGGCTCATTGCTGAGGAAATGGTATTGTCATCTTCTGCCATGAGTTCAAATGCTGATGGCAGTGTGAGTTTGGGCATCTGTCTTGTACGTGTTGTTACTGCAATGTTGTTAAATTTTCCGCAGGTCAGGTAGGTAAGCCAGCCGGATTATATTGTGCACGTTCTTGGCTTATTTTTAGAGCGAAACAGCCATTTTATTGTGTATATTCCAAGGCAGATCTGAAGAAAGCATGAGATTTAAATATGTCTCTTAGCTTCTTTTTCCATGCTTTCTGAACCTATGCAATGCCATTGCTTTATATTTTCAAATTTTTACTCAAATGCACAGGTTTTAACTTATTTTTAAAGGGAAGATTGCTAATGGAGGAAGACGTAAGTGGGGGGAAAAGGGGGGATAAATCAGGATAAACCTAATTTATCTCTCTACAGGAGTCTGATGAAAGAAAACGTTTAGACTTTCTGCCATCTGCACAAACACTGCCCTTCTAGCTGTTACGGTAGATAATCAGATGAGGTCTGGATTTGCTGGAAGCGACTCCAGTCAAAAGTATACTAAGAGCACCCAGATCCCTTGGGGATTATTTCTGCAAGGGATGCTATGGGGCAATGTGGGAGATCAAAAAGCTGATTATCACGATAGCTGACAATGTTAACAAAGCTTGAGGGATATCTCCCACTTCTCATTCACAGATATCCCTCTTCCTCACTGGTGTTAGAATTATTTCTGCTGTCTTTTGCTAATAAGAAGGATTAATTTTCCTAATTTTCTGGCTGATACGTTCATAAGTACTTAAGCCTTTCAGTAGAGAAGCAAACACACACCTCAATTAAATTAAATTAACCCTCAGCAGTCCTCTGAATCCTAAATATTTACAGAAGCAGTTGAAGAAATACTGTAAAATAGAAGAAATATTTTTCCAGTCTTCTAGTCAATAAGATATTAGAAGATATATCTCATGGAGTATCGATTAATATGACAACAAGCAAATCTAGCTGTTCTAGCAAAACAGACCACTAGTGTTAACGTAGAAAAAAAAAAGAATAGTGTGTATAAATTAAGAACTTCCTACTCCTTACCCCGGAAGTCAGTAAAATCAGTAGAATTGATTCCGTGCTCAGGAAATCTGGTAGTGTTCTGAATGGGGAGCTCTGACACTTTGCAGCCCTCCTATACCGAAGAATAAAAAGATGGTGACAGGGATGGCGCTGTTCAAACTATGGAGTGAATATGACTTTTCTGAATGTTAAGACAGGATACCTGTCTGGAAAATGTGAAATGAAAAGGGCAAGTAATAATGGGAAGAAAGGAATTTTTTAGAAAAATTGATAAAACTGAGAGGAGGACTGGACTTTTTGCTACTGAAATGGAGAAGTTATAACAAGGTAGTCAAGTTCTTTAAGGCAAGTTATATTTACACTGGCCTGGAACTGAGATATTTTGAGTCCTGGAGTTTGTAGACAGCATACAGAGATTGCAGGCAACAACAAAAAAAAATGGAGAAAAGAAGCAGGGACATAAATGCATTAGTTTGCTTATTTGAGGGGGTAGGAACTGGGAAAAGATTAATATTTTGAGTGAGAGAGAAAGCTCAAAGGAGGCTGAGCTGACCCCAGGGAAGCTGAAGGAGGATCCTGAAAAGATACTGAAGTGAGTGAACGAAGGACCAGGAGGAGGGTATGGTATTCTGCTTTGAGAGCTTGATGATGGAGTTGGAGAAAATTAGGAGACAAGAGGAACAGAATTAGGCGGCTAGGCAAAACTATCTTCTCTTTTGAGGTCTATGAGCTTCCCTTGTGACTGCATTAAACAATAAAGTAGTATTTCTGTAGTACTTCAGAAGAGGTGGAGTTTGGAGTTTTCCAGAAAAATGAAAATTGGTCAGTGATTAAAGCCACAGGACTGAGCCGCTTCAGTGTCGCAGAATTGCGCCTGTATGTGCTCCATACTTCTTATTCTGTTTTTAGAATTTGCACTATGCAAGCAACATTTCTTTTCAGACTCCTTTGCAGAAGTAGGACTCGGTAAATTCTCACTTCTCTACACTAAGGCACTAATCAAGAGCAAAGAGACCAAGGGAGGTGACTGATGTTGACAGTACACCTGCACTGGAGACAGATTTGTTTGAGCAGTAAAATTCTGCTTCTGCATATGGCTGCCTAACTCCACTGAAGTTAGTAAAAATTTAAAATACAGCTCTTCAGTGAGGACAGGGATGTCTCTGAATTTGTGAGAGGGAAGGGCTTAAAAAATGTGTTCTGGACAATTAATTTAATAGCACTGGATCCTGAAATGAGCTGTTTATGCATGTAATAGTCAGCAGAGACAGTAGTAGTGTGAATCACCCTGCCCAAGTCCACCAGTACACCCTTAAAATACCACAGAAAGTGAGATCCTCTCTGGAGGTAAGAAAGCTGCGAGTCTTCAGTTTATTCCACCCTTGGCAGCTTATCTGAGACAGCTAGGATGGTGCCAACTAGTGCTGGCTGTTACAGGAAGTCCGGAGAGGCTGTTCTCATCAGGCACCCGACAGCCAATAGAAAGGGAACTGCTTTATTTTCTCATTAATAATTCTCAGTATATTTTAGTTCATGTAGAGGGGATAAAACTGCATTAGTTATACCAAGGAAAGAAAAGTGCAAGGAACCGATTACAAAAAATTCAAAGGGAACGTTATCTGAATTACTGTCTGATAATGGAGGCATACAGAATTAATGATAAAGGTACAAGCCTATGTATGTCAGACCTTTGACTTTCTAATCCTGCCCAATTGCTGGTCAGGATCGTAGGGGTTATTTTTGTGAACTATTGCTCAACAAAAGCAGAACCGATCAACCGTAGTTTGTAGAATTAGATAACAGCCCAGTGCTGAGGCATCAAGCACAAAATATAAAGCTTTTGGCAAAAAAAGGAAGAGGAATATAACTAGCTTGTCCTGCTTAAATCCAAGTGAGGCAAGTGCATCTGGTGTAGCCATAAAATAAGAAGTGACTTATTTTAAAAGGCAAAAAAGCATCAGTATGTCATTCTGAAGCTACATTTTTTTGCAATGCAGAATTGCTCTAGGGATCACAGCAGTTGGGGACAGAGAAAGACTATTAATTGAGTCCATTCCCCTGCACTTGTGGGTGTAATCCCCTGATACAAATACGTAGTTTATTAAGGTTGCAGCGTACTTGCTACAGGAATCAGACGTCTAGTAACGTTGTCCCTTGAGCTCTTTTCTCCAAGATGTGCTCTGTGGACGGCTGTGCACCAATGCTGCAAACTGGTAAAAGGAGTAGGCCACAGAAATGAACAAGCTGCAGTAAGAAAGGCCGTTCTAATGAAGCCATGAATGTCGAGGTTATATGTAGACGTTGAATGCTTTTCAAATAGGTCAATATTTGATGGGAAAACTGAGGCGTGTTGGCTTGAGACATGCTTACAGTCTCCCAGCAGATCCTGAATTTCAGTTCCCACCCTAGTACCCTGCAGCCTAGAGGAGAAAGCTGTGTTGAACCCCACAGCAAGTCTGAGAGGGACGAATCGGAGTAACAAATTCTGGTGCTATCTCCTTCAAATAGCTAAATGAGAGGCCAGAACAACAGTTCTAGCAGTCCTGACTGAATGAGGGGAAGAGATTTAAAGAAGAATCTGTCTCCAAGGCAGCTGTATTGTATTTACTGTGGAACGTAGTTCAGTAATGGCTTTTGCTGAGTTCTCTGTCCTGCTCCTTTCTCTGTGTGATGTGCTGCTCGTGGTCTACATCTTAGCTGTGTCATACAGATGTGTCTGTGGTTGTATCTGGCCCAGCGTTTCCTTCCTTTTCCTCCTCAGAGTTTTTGCAACTGCTGTGACTGCCTCATCTGCACTAACGGACGCAATGGTAGGAGCACTAGGATAGATAAAGTGATGGGCTGGTGTGTTTGTATACTGCAATGCACAGTGAGAGCCTGAGCTCCTAAGACTGGAAATAGCATGGTTGTGTAGATATCTTGTCACAAGGGTGAGCTTGTAATATATGCCTCATTTTTCATTGAGGTATTGTTTTCATTGCAAGAGATTCAGTTTATCACAGTAAAATTGATTCATCCTTTACTTCCCTTTCAGATCCTCAGGGCTGCTTCACTCTTTTCCATTGCAGGAGTTGATGTCTTCACAAAAGCACATGAAATGCAGCTGAGAATGGTATTTTTGTGTACTCTCTGTTACTGTACAGGCTCTGTGTAGCATAGGGCATACAGAGGAGAAGCCCTTGAAATATGGACTGTTTGTTTTCCGAGGATTTTGGCTGAGGCTTCCAGGAGTTGTAGCTCATTCTGGGTTTCAGTTTGATTTGCTGCCAGGGTCCATAACCTGGGGGAGGAAGCACTAACCCTCTGAAAACGAGCTCCTGGTAGGCATGTTCAGTTGGTCACTCCAAAATCAAGGTACTTAGTCCCTACTGATTTTTTTTTAAAACTCAGTCATGGTTTAAAGCCTGCTGCTAATTACTCACCCTTGCACTCACCTGCAGCGTTAGACATTTGGGATCTGGAACAGTCTCACTTTTAAAGCTTTGTTATTCACCTTCTAGAAAGTTAGTTACAGTCATTTTTCCCCCTTCCTAAAATAAATTTGAGGGGAAACATTGAATTAACCTTAGATATAAAGGCTACCTGAAGCCTTTATATCTAAATCTATTTATCTTTAATGGTAGCTCATTAAGCTTTCTTTTTCCAAGCTCTGTGTTTCTTTCAGAATTTTGGTCTCCATAGTTTTGTGTGTTTGATTTTGTTTTTTTGGTGTACGTGTAGTATTGGGCAACAAAGTAGTGCTACACTGAGGACATTTATCATGCTTTGCCTTGAGCAAAGTCTGTGCAATTATCTTTGTGCTTGTGTTACGCTCTAAAGTTTTATAATCCTGGTATCTGCAGGCTTGTGAAACTTGCGCAGTGGAATAAATACCTTAGAGAAAATATATTATTGCTTCTGAAAACCCATCCTTGGAAGTTACACCCCCTTGAACAAAGTAAACTGTTTATTTTTTCATTGCTGTTTGCTGGCTTATGGCACCACCTGCAAGTTGCTTCCAAATTGCAGATGCAGATTGATGATCTATGCTGTGGACATACTCTCTTCCAAGACTTAACTAGAAGGGTCTGTCCTTCCATAGCCTAAGGAGAGCATCAATGACTTGAGCCATTGCGATTTGCTGCTCTTTAGGATACTGCGTATCGATGATTTTGTCCGTGTCTCAGGAACCAGTGAACCTCCTCTGGTAATGAAAAGTCAATACAAGTCCCTGCATGCCACTTATTCTTCCACTGGGATGTAATTAATGAGGGAGGAGGAGGCATCGCAGGAGGGAGTCTTTACTGGCACTAATCCGTATGCCAAAACTAGGTAAACGGTAAAAGGCAACAGTGGAAGTTCAGGTCCTAAGACTCCACTTGCTCTGGGTAACTAAAAGCAACCTTACTGTCCTTTGATCAGGTAGAACAGTGGAGCTTGGTGTTACGCTACTGTATGTTTGTTTGTTTTTCCACTTTCTTCTCAAACTCTGTCAATATAACAGAGCATTAATTGTGTCTTGCTTGCCATATATTCCTCTAAAACTTCTTCCACGGTATCTGTGATGCAAGTACAGTCAATTTCTCACTGGTTGGATTTGGTTGACAGGGCTATGCGACAAAGACAATACCTAGTGGAGGAAAAGTTGAAAGACTCCCAGAGCGCTTGCTGCTTTGCAGCTATTTAAGGGTGCCATGGGAGACTGCAACTTGAAGGGAACTTTGGGTCTAGGGAGAGGCTCTTGCAATGCACCCTGTGGTTCAGAAGTCTCTTTTTTGATGTCAGACTACACCACGGTGTTGCAGTCTGTTTTTCTACCTCTTCTATGAGGTAGGAAGAAAGATGAGCATCAGGTAGACTACTACCACAAACCCAGAGACCCCCATCAGACTTTCTGTGTGACCATGGCCAAGTCACGTGGGCTGTAATTAGATAAGCAGCTACCAGCTCCTTCAAGGGGCTTGAGAAATTACTACCTTCCAGACAAAAATTGCCACCGCCTCTTCCGAGGCCATAAGTCCCTTTGAACACAAAGTAGAACGGCAAGCACGGGCTGGCATATGCTGTTCTGTTTCTTTTCTGCACTGAAATGGACTGGGAATGCACAAAGAACATGCCCACTGTCAGTTACTCCTCCGTTAATTTAATTTGATGGTATGAGCACCTCCCTACCTCAGAGATATGGGCAGAGGCTTATTAGCTGCTTGGATACTGTGGAAAAAAAATTGAGATCCAAACACAGCAGAATTGGAACTTTAAGTATAGTATTAAATTAACTAAACAAACAGAGCTTATTTTATGATGACTGCTTTGATGTTTGACCAAATTTTCTGGGACCTGTAAGGGTTCTTTCCAGATCTGCCCTGGTGTCACAGTACACAAACCTTAGATTCCTAGTCCTTTATATCCATATCATCAGGGAGTACGTTTACTACCCCCGTGCCCTGAGCAGTGCAAGTGATCGATGCTCAGTCATTCTGAGTTTCTGTTCTTTAACATCTCTGTTTCAAATTACCCATCTCTAAAAATGGGCAAAGTCATACTTAAATGACAAGGTTGCTTTTGTGTGTTGGCTGGTAAGGTACTTGAACCATGAGGAATGTTGGATAAGGGCTAAGTAATACAGTACCGTTCTGACAGATTGCATTTACTTTTGATACACTGCATTGTCTTGTAGCTTCCCTGACCCAGAAGTTGCCAGTAGTTAAATTACCAGAGTGGAAAGAGCTAATGCACACTCACAGCCCCAGCTCTGTTGGTTTGTTTATATTCTACCAGCTTGGGGACTGTGCTGTCCTAGCCTCACAGCATTGCAAATTAGCAGTCATTATTTCAAAAGGCCTCCATGTCTAATTTCTCACCTGTTGTCTTTAAAATGCACTGAGCTAGGCTTTTGTTTTAGGCTTTTAAAGGCACTACAGGGCTTTGGGCTTCTTGCTTTAGCAGTCAGTGAGCTAGATCAAGTCTTAGGAAAGCGTTTTGCTCATCTGGAGGGAGCCTGATTCCCCAGGTATTGCATCTAAAACTGCTGCACTTCACAGCAGCAGTGACTGATGCTCTCTGCACTGCTCTTAGTGCAGCACATAAAATGAGAGGGAAAAGATATATGCTGGCTTCATGTTCATTCCATTGCTTGTATGCAACAGAGATTTTACAGTCCACCTGACAGCGCAGATAAGTTACCTGCTTTCTCCTTCCTCCTTACCTTCTTCGTTGCCTCAGACCCAAGGAAGTCCGAGAAACCCGAAGTAACACAGCAGTGTCGCTTTCAGCTGTAGACTGGCAGAGGTTTCCGAGGGACAGAGTAACAAGCTACTGTTGCGGCAGTGGTCCCAGGCTGTGCCTGTGCAAGCAAAGAGATCAAGGGTCCATGGGCAGCTCGCCAGAGCGCAGCTGCACGGGTCTGGGTTTTGTAGGCTCAGTAAAATCACTTGCTATGAATGCAAATGGATAGGCACCTTGTAACAATGGAAATGCTAGTAAGGCTTCTAGCTGGGGGGAGGCTTGGCAGTCTGACGAGAGTGGCTGTTGTCCTTCTTGCAAACCTCTTCATGCACCTATCTGAAAAACTTTGATGTCCTGGGGTCTGCCTGGCCATCTAGAGGTGGAGTCAGAGCTGCCTGCCACTCCTGCTGTTAGTACTGAGGAAGTCAGAGGAAAGGTGTGCGTTTTGTTACAGCTGTTCTGCTTCTGACAGCCAGCAGGCTGAGGTCCCTGCAGCTACTCTGGCTGCCGATGCCATAGTACCCCACAATACAGAGAAGCTAAATGCAGCCCGAGCAGTCTTGGCCCTCTGCTTCCCCCAGCCCCAAAATCTACTAGTTTAAAAAGTGATACCACTGACAACCGGCACCCATGGGAGTATATGTGGGGATTGTCTGCTGTGGAGAAAGTGCACACAGAAGTAGTGCACTAGGCATACCTCTCTGCATGTTTAAAATCACTCTTCCGCTGATCTAGTCTGCCTGTCCTTCCAGGATGCAGAGGTCAGTTACCTGTGGTGTAGGATCCCTTTCCTAAAAGGACACATCAGGTACAAGGGATTGATTCCCTGTAGGAGAAATGATCTACGGTCACAGAGCGTTGCCGTTCAAAGCGTTAAAGCAATGTGAAGCTCTCAATGATCCTATGAATTAAGAGAGGATTATCCCTCTCCTTGTATCCCTACCCCTGTGTTGTGCAAATAAGACGAAACAGAGTGGGCCAACTCTGCTCTTCTGTTAGATCCTTCCAGCTATTGAATCATTTACACTTCCTGGATAGGGCTGAGCGACCACTGAGTCTTGCATGTGCTATCAGGTTGCCTTTTCTCTTAGGCCACTCTTGGGCCTCACAAGTATAGGTATCCAGTCCCTGAAAACAGCCACGGCTTGGCTGAGCCCAGATTCCTTGGATGTGTTTACCCTACCTGTGGGAGTTATGTTTTTACCAGTCATATCCTATGTTACTGCTGTTAAGGTGTTTGGAAATTGCTCTTCAAGAATAGTACTTGGCACCTGCCTTTTGGCAGGCAACCTTCTCATCTTGACATCTTGGGAAAAATAGATAGATCATACTGCTTAGTTCCCTCTGTTTGGGAAGTTACGAAGGTGCTTTCTGTTTTTCTTCAGGATGTACCTGTCTAATCAGAAAAGATGGCCAGACTTCAGTCGTTGCAGCGTGCTACCAGTGACTTAACAATACCCTTTGGTTTGAACTTGATGAGTCAGCACTATTGGTAACTGTGTGTGCTCTTTTGCCTTTGGTACCACCACAAACTATATCATTTCCATTTTGTTATTTATGCATGCATTTTATTCAAATAACCGTTTATTGTGAAGAGCTCGTTTTTCTCCTTCTGCAGTATAGCCCATTGCTCCTCTGAAAAATTCTTCTAAGCTAATCATGCTGTTTTCATTTGCCTTTCCTTACACGTTCCTTGTACTTACTAGAAACAGCTGTGCCAGGTCAGGTCAGAGCCCCCATGTCCTATCTCTGCAAGTGGCTAGGAGCAGCTGTGTAGTGTGGTGTGACTGGGCAGAGAGCCTGTGGGTGGCTGACTGTGATTACAATAGTGTTTGCAGAACAAGATAGAGCTGCTCACATGCCACAGAGGGTGCTGAGATAATGAGACTTTGTGACTTGCCAGCAGTGCAGCGTTACTGATCCCAGTGGAATACTCTCAGTCACCCTCCCTGGCCTTCTCCCCGTTGCTTTCTTGTCAAATCCTGTCTGTCTGGTAACTTGATCACATGAGCTTGGTTGCTTGGGACTAGCCTTTGCTCTAGACGGCAACAGGACTTACATTTTAGATCTTCATCTTATGCTGTTCCTCCCTGACCTCACAGCTTTCCTTCATCCCCTTCTCGTCGGTCTTCTCTCACACAGTCACACACCAGCAAGAAATTTTCTTTAGCCTGTCTCCTAACTACACAGCATGCCTCTCTATAGAGAGCAGGGAGAAGTGGCTTTCCAGATTCAGGTTTTCATAGATGTTTTGGAATATGTTATAGCCCTGAAGCATCTGTGCCTTTTAGTGGAGGAGTAGAAATTAGGTGTGAATATTCCCAGAAGAGCACAGATTTAAAAAAAAAAAAAAAAAAAGACCTAGCAGAAGAGCACATAATCTTCCAATGTAAAAGAAACCGTGATATTCCCAATTACTGTTCCCAATTATATTCCCAATTACTATTAGCAGTAGATGCTCTGTAAAAAGAGTTTTGTGTCTAGGAGAAGTTCTGTTTTGTCATGCAGTGATGAACTTCCTTACAGAGTTCATGATACCTACTGTTAAACTTTGAAAAGCATACGTTTGAAGCTATTCTGCTGTCACATGTTTATGTTACTTCTCCTTCCCCCTACTTCATTTTTTTATTACCAAACACTTCTACATGGGAAGGAGAATTCTGTATTTGAGAGTTCCTCTGCTCCCACTGCTTCTTCCCTGCTTAAAGTCATTGTCAACTTGTGACATAACGTGGCTATTGTGGAGATGGTTATGTCATATGAGTGTGGTTTCAGGTGGAGAAAATAGGCAGTAGGAGCAGAAGAAATGTAATTATACTGGTTTCATCCTAGCTACTGTAGTAATAAAACCAAAAAACCACAACTTCTAGTCCCCACAGATAGCTAAATTGTTTTTAAATTGGGCATAGCTCAAAAGTTTTCTGTATCATGTCAGGTGCTCTTTTGGATTCTGTTAATTTGACAACTAAATTATCTATTAGAAGATAAGATCAGATTGTTTGAATACTGTGTATTATGGGTTTTACTTAGCTTTTTATTATATGTCACATATAAGAGGGAAATAGATTTTTGCAACATAGTAACAGCAACTCTAGCGCAATAACTTAAAACGTGTTACCCTGAGAACAATGCTTTAGATGTCTGCAGGCACAGCTGTAATAATTATTTAAATCTTTCTGTTAGCAGGATACCTTTGTGTCATGCGGCCTTTGAGGGAAGGGCCAAATGATTGTAGAATCCTGGATACAGAAGGTTCAATTGCAAGGAGAATGGGAGACCCAATAATGACTTTAATTTGAGGATTTTAAGAGGATTGCAATGCTTTCTGTGGAGCCTCTGCTGAATCAGTTGAATCAGGAGGAAGTTTTGCGCTGTCCTTGCATAAACAGTAGCATTCTTAAGCAGAACATGTTTCTCTGTTGAGGCGCTCTCCTTTCCTTCCCCCTCTCCTTGTAGAGCAATGGAAAGAGTACTCTGAGACCTCATGTAGCCCAGTGTCTTCTCTGCCCAGTTAGCAAATATCCTGCATCACTGATTTTAAGAATTAATGTGACCGTAGTCCTCTAACTAGTTGCAACATATTGACTCCCTCTTGAGCAGTATTAATTTCCAGGTACCAGGGAATAATATATGGAACACTAACATGAAGGCTCTTGTATGACAGCTTTTACAGTGAGAGCTCAGTACTGCAGATTTCCTCCCATGTGACCCCATTTTAGTGCTGGTATTGAGCTATTCTTATTACTTAAACGGAATTACTGGCTGTGCACCTCGCATGGGCTTTCTGTTCCCGGATAAGTTGATCCAAGTTTGCTCATATAGCCCTGATCATAGCAGCTATGAGCCTTAGTTTGCAAGGAGTCAAGTACACTTACCTGCCTCCTAACTCAACCACTGAGCCCTTCTGTCCCCTGGAGGGATTCCTGTACTCTTCTTCATGTCTCACTTTTCCTTCTGTAAAATGAGGCTAAAATTCCACCTGTAAGGTGAGGAGTGCAGTGGTAATAAATACTTCAGTAGATAGGGAGGGCATCCACTGAAGCTTCCTTCATGTCCTTTGTTCTCTGGGAAGAGTTAAGCTTGCAAGGAAGGTGGATTTCTTCTGAATCTTGTTAATCACTGACCTCATGCCTTTGTCACTTCTCTGGCCCTTATGCTGCTTCCCATGAATCTTCTGATAAATGCATCCTTCCAGTGGGCTTTCTGAGCACTCTTGTAGAGAAGCCATATATGCCACTTGCAAATACCTTCTTCTAATGTTTCCTTTTGTTATTTGTAACTTGCCCATTGGGGTATCAGCACATCGTGCAGCTTTACCAGCTGATGGTATCAAAGTATACCAGCTGGTCAGTATCAAACCACTGACCGTGGTGTCACAACCCTTCAGAGAACCTATGAAAAGTCTTGGACTGTCCGCTTTCTTTCAGAGAGCGATTTGGCTTGAAAAATAATATATACTTCACTGCATCTATTGTGCAGACCATGTATGGGATATGGGCAAAACTTGAGAATCACTGAATCATTACCCTATGTGTGCGTAAAACCTGCAATCAAATTGTCCATCGTCATGCCATCAGGTTTTCTTCTGTGGTCGTGGCTGATTCAAATGGATAGTAAAGGCTAGCTTTGCAGCTGACTTCTCAATCCTAAAAATATTGCTGTCCTTACATCTAACTGCTGTCACATAATGCAGCTTCCCTCTTTCCCTGCATTTATTCAGAACTCAATTTCGGTGCCACTGAGCTGATCGTAAAACCTGAATGCTGACAGCACGAACAACTGGCGTTCTCGAACATAAAGACTTATCACTCAGGAGCTGCTGCTGCAGATTGTGATAGGGAGATGAGTGCTGGGTGGTGTCCGTTCAAGATGACAGACTGCAACAAAAGGGGAAAGAAAATTGTCTGCACAAAATTCAACTGAAAATGGAACGGTACTTAATAGTTTTGACTTATGTGATTGGAAGGTAACTGACCCAAAATTAACTCAAGGTCACAATTAAATACATTCCTAAACTGTTCAAACAAAGTAAGAACTAAAGATATTTTTTCATTTTCACCTTATATTAGTTTCATCCCCTCCCCCCCGCCCCCCCGCAATGGTGGGAATGCTGTGAGTTTGACAAGACTGGGGTGGGCAAGAATTCTGAATGATACTGTGTGAAGGGGTTATTGTGTTACTGTCTGCCAGTTGTTCTCTTGTATGTAGCGGATCTCAGATGCCTAAAATGTTTGAGTATCTGGTGCAAGTTACCCTGCTTTCTAATGAGGTTGGCCTTTTCTTTGCTCCCTGATTTTTGTTCATAGATTCTCTGGCACTGGAGAATATGCAATATTGATCAGTTCTGAGGCACGCTGGCAGGGCTATCTAAGGCATTAGGTATTTTTTCTACTTTCCACTGTACTAGTTTTAGCCTGTACAGGCAACTGTCTTGTGCTCGCCATAGGACTAATTATCTCTAGTGCAGATTCCGTCCTGTGTGGTTTTGTTTCTAATTTAGCATATAGCCACTAGGACTCCTCACCTCCCCCCACCACAAAGTCTGTGCTCAGCTGCTCCTTCATCCTGTTACTGCCTATGTTTCTGAGCCGTTTGCAGCTCTGACCTGTGCCACACCTATACTGCACTAGTATTTAAAAATAAGTCATTCCCTGCTTCTCTTGCCTGGGGGGCTGACCTGACAAGTGTGCCTTAACTCCAGTGGGGCCTCCTCTTCTAGCCAATTCATTTGAGATTTTCAGATCCCTGTTCTGAGTCAAAGTGAAGATCTGAACCAGGTGCGACACTGTGGTTCTGCAAGTGAGTGGCATTTCTGCTGTCTAGGAATGAGGTCACAGCATCATTCCCACTCTTTGGCCTACTGAATGTTTGAATACTTTTATGGCGTGGACCAGCTTCTCTATAAGAAATTGATAGTGTATGGCAGCCCACGGCAAAGCAGAATTTTGGGACGCAGCAGGTACGGTTTCAATGTAAACAAAGAAGACCTCTTAATTCAGGTCTCCTGCAGCCTCAGCCACTAGGTCTGTGCAGGAGGAGCAGCTTCTCATCCATCCATTCTACAAGAAGGAACCTACCCTGTTAGATACTGGGCAGGTTCATTGCTGGGTGTACTGAAAGGAGATGAGATATCTAATGTCTTTTCAGTATTCCGTAGATGTCAACATACCATCGACTCTGAACTATTTTGATACCTATGTCCTGTGCAATCACTGGAGAGTCATATGGGAACCTGAGAATTCCATTTCATCTAAAGTTATCTAAAACTTTGGATTTGCATTTCATTGAATCTGCCTTTAGTGCTTAAGAGGGAGAAGAGGGAAAAAAAAAAAAGGGGGGACAAAGAAGAGTTACTAACGTGGGACAGGGCAGCAGGTAGGTGTGAATGCAAACTGACACAGAGAAGGAAATAACCTAACCCCTTCCGCAGTACATTGGGAGTTCAGAATCTAATTAGCTGACAAGTTTCCCTCAACTCCTAGTGATAAGATTAACTATCTCGTCCAGTGATAGGTGAATGAAAAAGGAGATCGTGGCTGTCTTCTAACAGAGCTGCTACTCCCTGTGTGACTTGCAGTTGGTGACTCCGTTTAAAGAGGGTAATTCAGACCTCATCAATATCTTCCCAATTTCACATTGTGAAACTGTTTATCATGAAGCCCATTTATTTCCTGGCCCGGCAAGGGTCAGGTGGATAAATTATTAGATTTATGCTATACATCCGGAGCTTATAAATATCTCCATGAATCTGGAGAGAGGCAGAGATACTTCTCAAGAGGGAGGGAAAGGAGTGCTAATTGCATTCACATTCATCACTTCAGGAACATGAGTTGTTGATAAGGTGTTGATAGCTAAGATAACCTGCGCCCCCATATAACATCCCATTTCTACTTGCTGCCTTGCTTACTAAAGTACTTCTGCAGTATGATCCATCCTCAGGCAGGGTTTCTTTCTGGACCTACTGTTTGTATGAAAAACTTAACAGGAAACTATAGCATTAAACCTTTTTCTTCCACTTCAACGCAGTATCAGGTTTCTGGCAAGACCGCTGGCACAGGCGGCATCCTAGCCTTGCTTCACCACTGCTTGCTTGATACGGTGTATAATAGGATGTGCTGCATGTGGAATCTCTTAGAACTGTATTTGCGCCTCTTCTGAGATGCAGATGAAGGCTTCAGTCTTCCATGAAACTTCTCAATATTATCTTTATTGTCAGTGACCCCTGTTGCAGTTAGTTAACCTGGATAGAGCCCTGTTGTTTGCCAAGCAGAGATGGCAGTGTGAAGAAATCTTGCTGCAAGAGTTACTAGGTTTAGTAACTCTAGTTACTTTTGTTTTATTGCTGCTGTTTGTGTGGAACGGAACTTCTGATCTCTTCCCCTAAATAAAGGAATAGTATGCTGATCTTGAAGTTAAGGAGGATTATTTAATTTCCATCTTTAATCTGTGCTGACCTCTGGCATAGAGGGCCCTGGCTCCTCCTTTGAAGAATGTTTTACCACTTAAAAGTCCAATATTATCCAAAACTTCAAGTGTGTTTTAATTATCTGGTCTGGGAGGATTGGCAGAGCATAGACAGTTTGGATGGTGCCCCAGGGGTGGAAATCCATGGGAGGATTTCTTAAAGTGTCCTGGGAAAAATCTGTGATTGTTTCTCATCTTGGAATTGGATCTCCTACGTCTAGGAACTTTGTGCTGCTTTGACTTCTTGTGAGGCTCTGTTTGGGTCAAGAAAGATATTTTTAGTTACGAGCTGGCCAGCTGGTACTTGAATATTATGGAAATCAATTTTTTCTCTTACTATGTTTTCTTATGCCTTCCTGTATTAAACAAGCACTATATCATACCAATGTGAAAAGAGGCTTTCAGTGCATGGGTTAGAAGGTGCTGAAGAGTGAACGGATAGTCCTAGTTCTGCCCTTTTCTATATCTGCTTTATCATAGTCTTCAAATTCATAGTTATGTTACACCAAATATATATATATATATGTATGTATATATATGTGTGTGTGTGTATATATATATATATATATATTTGCTTTAAACAATTATGTGTTCCTGTACAGAGTGTGTGGTGGGCAGACCAGACAATGAAAGAAAGTGGATTTTTTCCCCCATTTTCAACACTTCCTTTCATTGTGTATTTGTATGCTTACCTCTACAGGCTTAGTAATGCCTTAGCTTAGTTCTTGGCATTCACTATGGGATCAGCTTCCTAGAGGCTCATGACACAAACCTCCATCATGAATCACAGGGGGAGGGAAAAACACACCTTGAAAATACTGCTTTAGACAGTCAAGGGCCAGATTTCCTGGACTTATACCGACAAGCTCGCTTCAATTCTTCACACAGTGTGTGGCTACTTTAGCAAAAATAAGCATGTAAATCATTGCTGACTGTTCGAGACACCTGTGCAGAGTGTGAATAACTTCCAGGTTGCTTTATCACATCATGAGCATATTTGAAATGTAATCTGTATGTGGTAAGAAGAAGAGACTTGGAATGCAAGCTCAATTCCAGATCCTTTGGTGAAGGGTATTTCTTCACCTCAGGAACAGGTCCAGTTTTGAACTTCAGAAATAAAAAGTGTTCCAGGACCCTGAGGAAAGTAAAAATGTGGCACCTTCATAACTGGCAGATCTGTTGTTGTGAGAGATAAGAGAGAGGTATGTTTGAGTTTTGCAATACAGAGAGCAGGAACAAACGACTTCTAGAGATCAAGCAAGATTCTCCTTGTCCCTGTGCATAACCAAAGGACCCGTTATCAGCAAGGTCTAGTTGCTGCAGGTTTGCCTGGAAGGATATGTACCTTAGTGAACTGCAGGGAGTCATATCTACTGATGATCAGAAAGAAAGAGTGTAACTTAGTTTTTGAGATCTCTAGTTGAGTTTGCAAGGCAGAAGTTAAGAAAAAAACATTTCTTTACCTATAAGCAAGGCAAACCTGATCAGTAAGACAAAAAGAATAAATGTGTAACCTCACGTTGTTTTTACTGAGTCACTTTTCAGAGCAGAACACCACTCTGTGCTCAGTTCAGACATTTTTTTTTAATCTCTGAGGGACCCTGAAAAAAAAGGATAAAAACAGACTCCCAGAGCTCTCAAATGAGGCAATTAAAAACAACGTTGCAGAAACAAGAACAGAAATTGACCTCCAGGTGTCCAAAAGCAGTAGGCAAAGCTGTTATACTTAAGCAGTGGCATTTTTTAAAGCTAACTCCTATATGATTTTGTCATAGATCAATTTTGTAAGAGCGGTAATGTGACACGCAGACTATTGAAAAATTGCTGCCAATGGAATGCAGCTCGTTCTGAGCCTCATTTTCCTACCAGGAGATGGTTGAATTTGTATCCTAGGTGAATAATAACATACTCAAATCTCTGAAATTAATAAAATAGCTCCTAAGAGTATAATTCTTCACCGTCAGTCTCCATGTGGATTATTGAGATGTATTCAGCAGCTGCTCTTCATGTGAACACCTACACACTTAATTTTTTTTGCCTCTGTTACTGAAAGCAGATGACGATGATGAAAACCCCTTCTGCACATCTGCATGGCAAAAATGTTGCTGCATTAAGACTTCAAACAAGTCCCAGGTGTGCCATGAATGTCTAAACATTCTGTTGATTTCATGTTTTTTCTTGTCAGTGTCTCACTTAAGAAGTGCACCTTTGAAATAACAAATTTGGGCCATCTTAGGAAAATATATATTTGCAGTACTTGTTGGTCTCCTTATTCTTTGCTCCCATCATGAAAAGGGGCTGCCACTTAGGAAAAAAAAATTGGTTACTGAATACCGATGAGCATAAAGTGCTCATTGATAGCTAGTGCTGGTGCTACTAGCCAGGAAAATAGCTCTGTAAAATGGTGACGGGCAAAGGATAGCTACCCTAAATAGTGGTGCAGACCTAGTCTCTCAGGGGGTTAATTTAGTAAGTGCCTTACAACTTTATTTTTTAGTAAGTCTGAGATAATTGCTAATCAGTCTTTTAAATATGAAATAACGAAGAGGACAAGCAGATTTTCTTTCCTTCTCCCTCCTTTTTCCTTGAGGGAGGAAAGAAATCCTTTATATTTCAGTAGTAGTTGAAAGCACTAATTCAGGATTGTACCTGCAGACTCTGGGAAATACATAGGAATTGTTAGATTTTCATTCTCTAAAAGGTTAATTCAGAGTCATTTTCTCAGCTTCTATCCATAGGCTGAAACAGCAAACAGATTGGGCAAATGTTACGGTGTACTTGGTGTAGGTATTCTGAATTCTGAGACCCAAAGTGTTGGTGAAGATGGCTTGAATGTATGCACTGTACTGAAGCAAGTGTGATACACAGGCCAAATTCCATCCCAGTTAAGAAGGCTAACTCAGTCACAGCATTACCTGGATTTGAGGTTTTCTTGGAACTGAGAATATGAATCAGGCTAGATTATCTGAAAATTTTCCGGTGTGAATCAAGGGGGAGTTAGGTATGGGATAGAATCTAACGAGAGAACAACTGTATTTTTTGTATGTGGTGTGAAGACTAAGTATTTCATCTCCTGACTCTGTAGAGGAATCTGATAAAATAACTGGTAGCACCACAAAAGATTCTCACTCGCATCACTGTTCAGAATATTTTTATGGGAACATCAAGAGTTGTTTAGGGTGTTACCCTTGAAATGCAGTGTTTTACCATCTTTTTTGCCCCCAGCTGGAGCAAACGGAATTTTTTTCTGGATTCTTCTTTTAGCATGAATTTTTAAATGAAAACCGAAAGTTGTTTTTAGCATTATGAATTACACTCTTTCAGCAAAATCTTTGGGATGATTTGCAATAAAATTGGATCTTCTGTGTGGTTTCATTCCAAGTCCAGAAATGTTTGCTCTAAGGTTTTGTGTGTTTGTGTGTTTTTGTTGTCTTTGTTTTTTCCCCCCCTCCCCCCCCCTTCTCTGTTGTCTTTAACATTTCCTGCACCTTAGTTCAGTTTAGCTCTTTGCTCAGGTTATGAGCACACTGACTGCAAAGCAGATGAATATGATGGCTGTGAGGAGTTTCCTCCACCCTGTTGTGGAGGATGAAGGCTTTTGGTGGTTTGTGATCACAGTATTGCTCTCAAGTTCTTGCTCCGATCTTCAGCTTAGATGTTCATGCTCATCATCATATCATCAGTTTCTTGTGGAAGCGAGCCATAGGTTGCTGAAGAGCCAGCTATTGGTAGTGAGATCTGTTGGAACCAGACTAATTACTACTGGACAGATGCGTATCTGTTCTCCCAGCACAGTGATTCATAATTTTTCTTTCATCTAGGATGTCTCTGGTATCGGCAGAGAAACAAAAGACAGCTGGGAGAATTGAAGTGTTTATGTAGACTCAGAGAGAGAGAACTTAATTGGCCTGTCCTCATAGGAAATATTCCCAGATGACAGACCAGCAATAGTGTCCCAGGTAGCACAGAGCAATTCTGCTTCTCCTACGTGCTTCTAGACCATCTTCTTCACCTTCATTCTCCATTTCTGGATTTGCAGAGGGATGAGAGTAAAGGGTATGTAGTTTTTTTTATTCCTCTCCCCCCCCCCCCCCCCCATTCCTAAGTTACTCCTGATCCCATACCCCGAATAACAAAAAATTAAGTCAAAACAGCCACTTGGGTTTCTTCTCTTTTAAACAGAAGCGTTGGAGCAGTTTTTTGTGTGTGGGCATAGGACTTCTGTTTTCACTTTAAGTTTCTTTTTGCTCCAAACTAGGATGAAATGAAAGTTTGGAATTACACTTTTCTTTTTTACTAAATGGAAATTCATTTTTTGTGCTCACTATCTAGTGAGTTAAGATCCTTGGAAATTATGCCCTTCGCACTAGTGGATTGTTTATTTTGAATAATTCTGAAAGGTACTCTGACATTTTTTAGTAGAAATTTTCTGCATGGCGGTACATTTTGTGTAAAATACTTGACATTTTAAAATTTGCCTGAAAAGGTAAATGGATTAAAATGTCAATATGTTACAATGGGTTTCCATGATGAAAAATTCAAAAGGTCTCCTGATAACATTTTCAGGTCAGGAGATAGTTTGACTATTACCAGTTAAAATTAAAGAGGTTCCTACATAATGCATGAATGGTGTTATAACTTCAAAGAGAACTTTCCTGGAGCAAAGTTCAACCCTGTTCTTGCCTCACTTCTCTTTATTAAGAGGGGTGGAAGATAAGGGAATAGGCACACTGGTTTGCTTGGAGGATTAGTAAAATAGTACAGAGGCTTTCACTTCCACAGTAGATGACTGGTCTGAATCCAGCAGAATACGTTACTACCAGCCAGCTATTTGATGGTCTTCTGTTGAATGCCGGCCCCCTTCACTGGGTGGGTGATAATACTGCAGTGAATATCTACTTGAGCTTGAGACAGAATGAAAACCTGAAGCCAGCATTATAAAACTGCTTGTTGTAGTGAATTTGTGATATAGTTTCTGGAGGGAAAATATCTTGGCCGTATGACTGTTTTATTAGATTACACTAACACCTTCTTGAATCGTGGGATTGAAGAGGCTGTTGAATCTCAGCAGCTGTTAGTACAGTCTTCATAGCAGACAGAGGCTCCATTTTAAAAATACTTTAGGCCGAGTCTTTGCCCTCACTATTCCTGTTGGAATGCTGCCTCAGGTTCCTGTAACAGCCTTCTCCTTTCCAGCCTGCTTGGGGCTGACCTTCCTGTTCCAGATCCTGAGGGGTAATTTCTCTGAACGTAGCAGATGTAAACTTGGAGCAGGGCAGACATGAGGTACCCGCACAGCAGTTTGCTGTGCTGCAGTTGGAACAGAGAAGTCCAGTTTCTTTAGGAAGTGCTGTGGTCACTAAAAGACGTTACCTAGACTCTTGACCCTGTGTGCGTAGAGATGTTCTATCCGTGTTTCAAATACACAAAGTTCTGTTCTGCCCTAGGAAACCAGGGAAGAAAATGTGTGCTTTTTTAAAAAACATGCCTCTACAATAGATATGACGAAGTAATTAGTTTTGAGTTATTCAGCCATTATTTAAACTTAAAATTAGGATCCAGACATGTCTCAAAAACAAACAAACAACAAACCCTTTAAAAAAACAGGAAAGTGTTTGATGGATCTTAAATTCTGTTTTTCTGCTTTGACAGCTATTGTGCCAGTGATCGCTCCAACTCTGTTTAAAAGAAATTCATTTCTAAAGAACAGTCGTAAGATAGCTTCATGTTTTCCGGGGACTGGGAATCATGCGTGTAATTTTTCAAATTAATGACAAGACTTGGATGGAGTGCGTACTTTTAGAACCAAACTATCTTGTTAAAAAGCACTGTGTTTAGACAGCTCACAGCGAAAGGAGATTAAATTGCTAGATCAGCCTTTTATGTGGCTTGATTGATGAGAAGACTGTGCTGCATTATTCATTGTTTATCAAATGTCACTTGGTCAGTGGCACTAAGAAAAACAAATATTTACTGGATGCAAGATTAAAAACTGATATTGCAGAAATGTGTAACTGGTTTCAGTTAAGATTCCTGTATCCCATTGGGGCAAAAAGTTAAGAAATGCTGAAAAAGTAATGAGGTGGACTGTGTGGTGTAACCAGGGAGAGATGAGATGTGGCTGTCTTCATAGAAAAGGGCTTCTTCATGATCTCTTTTACTGAAAGGCGTTTCAGGAGTGACTTGCACGTGTGTATAAACACATCTGCTCTCTCCTTTTGCCTTCTCTTCTTCTCCTACTCCTCCCAAAAGTAAACAACCCAAGCTCTTGATGGGTGTCCTTTATTACCACTCTTGGGATGTGGCTTCCTCTGCGTTGGCTTATACCTGTGCGTTACCAATTATGTCCACCTAGCTGCTGCCCTTTTATCTACAGGGGATGGGAGCTTATCTGTATGATTGTCCGGTTTAGGCGTCATGTATGTTATTTTGATGAGAATGTTTCTATGAGTTACATTTTCAGAATGAGAGAGACGGTGAAAGATGTGTTATCACAATGATACCCATTTAGAAAAAAAAAATCATTGCCATCTAGTGACAAGTACAGCGTGGAGTTATTGGATATACTGTCTTATTCCCCCTAGCTGTAGAAGTGAATTTAACAAATGTTTACTTTTTTATGATCTTTTCTTCCTCTGTAAAAACAGACTTGGAACCCTGTTTACTCTGTAAGTGCACATCCTGAATAATAAACAGATATTACTTGTTCATTTGCAGGGAGTCCTGTGCGTGTCTTTTTTTTTTTTTTTAATATGCTTATCTCAATGTGGTATTTGTGAAAATGAGTCTCATATGAGCTGTAGGTTAATATAATATGAAAGAAATACTGGGCAAACTTCCTCCAGCCAGTCTGTCTGGAAATTCAGCTATGATCTGTAGATTGTTATCTTGGCTAGTTTACATGATTCTCCAGTGAGTTAGTTTGAACTGTGTTCCTTCATTGGATTGTTTTGTGTGTGTGTGTCATTCTCAATACGTTTGTGTTTTTGAGGCAGTGGACGGTGGGTAATTTAGCACCTGCAATCTATGGACTCCGTCAACAGATGGCCGCCTCCTAGTGGGGTTTATAGTTACTTCATGTTTCAAAGGTGGAGAATTCAAAGCCTGTTTGGTTTGTTGTGCTGTGAGCACAGTTACAATATGTGCCTTCTTTACCACCACCTTTTAGTCTAGTTTTCAACTAACACCGCTTCTTTTATTCCAAAACGGAGAAAAGCTAAAACCTAGAGGGAGATCAAAACTGCTTCATCCCTTCAAGGTCGTTTTCCTCTCTAGAGTTGGACAAGGTGGGAGTGTGGAAGAAAACCAAGGGGAAAGTTAACCCTTGTCCCAGCTTATTTACTGTGGTGGTTTCATGGGCTCCTTGTCTTAGTCCCTGCATAGTATTCTGCTGTTGATTTTGAGGAGGCAGAGTCTCTATAGGCGTGACGGAAAACTGCTTGCGTGCACTTGTGTAACTGAGGTCTAGAGCTGAAATCCCCAGAGGCAAGGACTGCGTATTTGGGTTTGCATGGTTCCTGTTAGGAGATCTGACTTAAGCTCCTTTATATACCCCTTCAGTGTTATTTCAATTTCCAGTTCTAGTTTCCTTCAAAAATTTTGGAGAAGGTGTTAAATAGGAAGCGAGAAGAAGATTTTAAGAGATGCTAGTATATCTCTTATATACCCCTCTCATTTGAAATAAGGGGATGCAGTATATGTGACTGACACCTCTTTGTAGTACCCATTCTGTAGAAAGAGAATGTATACTACATTCACCCTGCTGCAAAAGCCATATATTTGGGAGATCAACGATAGCTGCAATGGTTGCTCTAGTGTTAATCAACAGGAATAAGCTAAACTCTACTACACAGTTTCAAAATGAGAAAACTGCCTTTTTGTTAAACAGTAATCAGCCTAGCTTGATAGGTAATAGATGATTATTGTCTTCTCACAGCAAAGCTCAGCATGGAAATTTTCACTCCAGCTGGCTGAGAGACCATTAAACTAGATTGAGTATTCTCATGGTATCATGGCCCACATGAACCAGCCACCTATTGTTGATTATCTCAGTCTCTTGCTTAGTAGGTTAAGAGTATTCAGCCTTAAGATGAATCTCATCAGAAGGATAGTCTGATCGGAGAAGGGACAGTGTTTGGGGAGGAGGGATTCCTCTTCCTTTTTTTTTCCCCAGAGGAGAATGTGATTGTTTATAGTGCTCTCAAAGCTGCATGGAGGGAGTATGTCATAAAGCAGACCCTCTGCTCCCTGTTCTGACTATATATCCCATTTCCTTTTTCATTCTGTTGCACGGAGCAAGCTCTGTCTGTGCTGTTTTTAGCATACAAATCACAAGCACCCTTTGCAGCTTTACACTAGACTTCCATCTATCTCCCTAGTCTCTGGCTGGACTGAGCTGAAGAAATTGAAAAGTCCATGCTCCTGATTGCATATCCCCGATTCAGAAAGGGTGCATCTTTGAGGCAAACAACAGAGAGTATGTGAAAGACTGGAAAGAGGTATTCTAGAAGTGCTTTGGAAAGACAGAGGAGGGTGCTGCTTCAGTTCAGGCTTTCCGCTTAAAAAGCGCTGCAGGGAGTTGGAGTTTGTCAAAGAGCGTGCTCAATATGAGAGAGCATTGCTAGCTGCCGAAGGAGGAGCAGTCACACACACAGGCTGGGTCATTCAGGAAGTTTGCCACTGTTGAGGTGTTTCACACAGATGCTGTACGTAACCTGGAGACTTTAGCTTGAAGAATGAGGTTCTGTACTCAGCCAGATTCATGTTGCTTAACCCTTATTTGCATGGATTCCCTAAATTAGGGACAAACCCCTTTTCATTAAGAAAACGTATCAGTGTGACTGGAGAGAACGGTTTCTTCTGTAAGAGTAGGCTTCTAGCCTCACAGAAGCAGGAGGATGGAGCAGCTGAGGTGGTTGGACTGAGCTATTGGGTCAGGTCGTATGTTCTCAGCAGGCCTAGTGGAACAGAAGAATTTAAAGAAGAACAGAAATAATTTAGCTGCATCTAAGGATCGGATCATGAGGATGAGATCATGCAGTTAACCCATTGAGTACACTAGGAAAGCTAGATTTGAATGCTGGAGCGCCCCATCCTTTTTAGCCATGTTCCTGTGGTAAAGTAGATCATGTCTGGGAGCTAGTGTTATTTCTGGCCAGACGAAGGCTGTCCCTCAAACAGAAAGGACATTGGTTTAAGGAGCATGTTGGTCTAGCACCTCTGCAGTGTACTCTGGCAGGCCCATAAAAAATAAAAGTCAAACAGAATTCTTGAAAGATACATACAGTAGAGCTCCAGTTCTGCTTTATCTTTACAAAGCAAATGCAGTTTGTGGCCAGTTATGCAGGGGCTTTCCGTTACTAGAATTTTGCAGTTTTTCTTCCCTCATGCTCTAGCATCTGTGAGTCTCAGCAACAGAATTGTTGCTTGGAAACTCAGTTGTCTTTTTGCATTTACTGGTAGAATAGAGTGCTCAGTTTCAGTAACTTGATCATCATGACTTCTGTGTAGATCTGAAACTCTTTAGTAAAGGCAATTTCTTAAGTGATAGGCTAAATGCTGCAGCTATACAAGAAGTGTTTAACAGTGTTTTCTGCAGGGGTTTTCTGCCATTCTGATGTGAGCGTTTGTTGATATCATAATGGAGGCATAAAATAAGTTGCATGGAAACTAACCTATTGTAAGTGTGCTAGCATAAACATGCCATTTCTACTTCCCTCTTTTCCTTAGAGCAGAAAACTACCTATGAGCATTGTGGTTGCCATCACCTGACTGTGGGTAAATTTTGTTTTGTTTTGTTTTTTAATTTTTTTTGTTAAACTTTGGTTTTTGCAGTATATCCTGTCAATTTATTTTGTGTCTTCTGGAGAAGTCACCTTGTAATAACTATTAAACTTGTGGCAAAGATTCAGTTGCATCGTGTTTCTCTGGGTTTTGAAGAGAACACAACAAGTGTTCTCTGTTGTAAACGTGCTGTATTGAATCCCTTTGTGCAGATAGACAAGTTGGAGCTAAGTTTATGTCAAAGACAAGAGTGACTGTGTTTTGTGACTCACTGTATCTGATCTCTTGATTCAGACTATTTAGGAAGCAAACAGTCCATCCTATTCCTTGTGATTCAGATTCCTAAATCGAAAAGCTGATGTCAGGAGCTTTACTCTATGAAGGTTTCACAAATAGTACGTTTGATACCTGACAATTGCTTTTTCCCCCGTAGATGTAAATTTAAACAGGGTGTGTAAGCACCCTGCTGAGAGCTTACTGTAAAGGACCTATGAAACAAGAAGGATTTTGCGTTAAGGAGAATTTAGAAAGCAGCTGTAAAATCAAGAACCCATCTTTTTTTTTTTTTTTTTTTTTTTTTTTGAGCGGGTCCCTCTGACCTTATCTCTTATATTATCACAGAATGGTTGGGGTTGGAAGGGGGACCTCTGGAGATCATCTGGACCAACCCCCCTTCTCAAGCAGGGTCATCTAGAGCACAGTGCACAGGATCCCATCGAGGCGGGTTTTGAATATCTCTGGAGAAGGAGACTCCACAACCTCTCTGGGCAGCCTCTTCCAGTGCTCTTTAACCTTCACAGTAAAGAAGTTTTTCCTTATATTCAGGTGGAACTTCCTGTCTTTCAGTTTGTGCCCGTTGCCTCTCGTCCTATTGCTGGGCACCACTGGAGAAGAGTCTGGCTCCATCCTCTTGACCCCCTCCCTTCAGACACTTGTACCCATTGATGAGATCCCCTCTCAGTCTTCTCTTCTCCAGGCTGAACAGTCCCAGCACTTGTGGGTGCATCCCATCGGGGCCCATGGATTTGTGGATGTCAGGTTTGGACAAATGATTTCTAACCTGCTCCTCCTCGACCAAGGGAGAGTCTTCCTTTCTCCAGACTTTCTCTCTTGTCTGCAGGGTCTGGAATTCCTGAGGACTGGCCTTAGCAGTAAAGACTGAAGCAAAGAAAGCATTCAGTAACTCTGCCTTCTCTGTATCCTTCGTCACCAGGGCACCCATCCCATTCGACAGCGGGCCCACGTTTTCCCTAGTCTTCCTTTTGCTGTTGATGTATTTGAAGAAGCCCTTCTTATTGTCCTTGACATCCCTTGTCACGTTTAATTCCAAATGGGCTTAGCCTTCCTCATCGCTTCCCTGCCTACTCTGACGTCGTTCCTATATTCCTCCCAATTGGCCTGTCCCCTTTTCCACATTCTGTAGACTTCCTTTTTCTGTTGGAGTTTTTCCAGGAGCTCCTTGCTCATCCATGCAGGTTTCCTGCCTGTTTTACTTGAGTTCTTACCCATAGGGATGCACCGGTCTTGCGCCTAGAGGAAATGTTGCTTGAAACCAGGTGGTTTGGGGGCTAGATTACTTTGTTTCATTTGTGGTTTGGTTGTTTTCAGCAGCCTCAGGGTGAGAGCAACCTCTTTTTCATTTTCAGGTTTTGAAGTTTCAGGATTGGACCCTTAGACTCTTTTGCTGCCGTTTGAAGTTAATTTAACACCAGGTAGGAGCTAGGATGACAGTTGTTCCTGCAGAGGTCTCGTACCAGATCTTGCTCTTAAATTTGACCAGCTAGAAAAGATGTTGTAACGGGCGTTTGTTCTTAAGCACTTTTTTGTATAGAAACTGTTGCTGTAACTTCCCACTGATCACTTGGATATTAATTCTTAGGTTTTAGTGGTGGTGTCTATAGGTCTTTTATTGTTTTTAAAATCCCTTGAGTAGTGGACTGCAAGTTGGCATTGGCATAACATAAAAATGAAGATAACCCCCATTTTTGAAGCAGTTAATGCTGGAAGCATTAATTCAGCGTGATTTTAACTGCACCTATTTGTTGAATGTGCTTAGTAGCCTGACTTTTAATGTCTGGGACTGTAGCTGCGTCGAAACTGGCCTAAACGAGGTTAACTGGAAAGAAGCAGAGCTGTTGGTATGAAAGAGAGGCTGCAGAGAGTTGAGTCAGCAGAGGTTTGAGGCAAAAACATGACTTGCTGAGAAGTGCAAGTAGCAAATAGTGAAGTACGTTAATTAAATGCTAGTAATGAGCAGGTGGGAGGGACAGGGAGCTGGGTAGGGTTTTATTTAAAAAAAAAACAAAAAAAACCCTTATAAATGATGGGTTATTTTTTTTCACCTTTGTTCCCCTTACCTGGTTGTAATCAAATTAAAAAACAAACAAGCAAACAAGCAAACCTCCTTCCGTCCAATTCAGTGTGCTTTTGAAACAGCAATGGGGCTAATCTGGAGTTTCCTAATCTGAAGCAGCTCCGGATTCCTGTTGTTGGGACAGGATGGGGAAATGGTAGTGCCACTGACTGGGGCAGAAAGGTCATGCTTGGAAGCTTGGCTGAGACAGCGTAAGTGGAGATGTAACTCTGTGCATATTTTTATACACACACAAACACACACATGCATATGTATGCAAATATTTTAATGATTCTAAATTGATTTCTTGAAAACATGATGTTGTTTAGGATACATAAGTATTTCCAAACAAGGCCAACAGATATACTTCAAATGCTGTCACGTTATGGGTTAACAAAAGGCTTTGTACAGGGAGGGAAGCTTTGTTGCATTTTTCTTTCTTTCCACCTTTTCATACTGCACTGTATTTAAAGAATGTGCAAAACAAAGTTTTTGGCCTTTCATATAAAGTCTTGGAAGACCCGGTGGCACGTTACATGGGAGTAGCATGATTGCTGTGGTGGATTTGGCATCTGCTATTTAAAGCTGAACTGGCTTATCCTGTGTACTGCACTTTTTAAAAACTTTATGCAGACTTCCTGGTAGCAGAGGAAAGACATTTTATTCTTTTTTTCTTGTATGCTGCTGCTAGTAGGTTCTAGGGTAAGAACCTTCCAATTTGTGGAGCGGAATTTGTGGCTGTTAGCATGATACAAGTATTTTAAAGATAAAATATAGGGAGGCACATGCTGTACTTGTAGGATATTTTACTTTTCTTGCTGGCTTTATCTTGACATCTTTTGAAGGCTAAATTCTCTGCTAGCAAGATTCCTTTGGCTTTGAAGGGAATCATACCGTTAGAGAACTGGCGCAAAGTAGGCTGCTCTGCACAGCTCAAAAATAACAATATTCTATCCAGAATCAACTGAGTATGGAAGTGAATTGCCCGTTCATATGGCTGTTTCTTTAGGAAATACTTTTTTCACTTTGAAAATAGCAGCAATGAATATATAACAGGGGATTGGCTGGAATAGGTTCTGCATTTTACTTCTGTCTGCTGAAGCATTTCTTCAGTTTGCTAAACTGATGGGATTCTTTGGGATTCCTTTAGTGGTATCCTATACATGAAATTAACCACAGGAGTTAGCAAAGAAGAATTTCCACAATCATGGATCCAAACGTCACTTTCATCAACAGTCCAACTGTTGGAGGTTATATTTCTAGGGAGTGGGAAAAAAACCTAGTTGCTTCGGAAAAGGGCATTTCCAGGCTGCCTAATCAGAAAGAGATAAAGGCTTTCTATGCTTTTGCCAGCTTCTGGGGTAATTTTTTTGCCACAGCATGGCTCACAGTGTTCAACTAAGAAAAGCTGTTGTTTCGTGTAGGCTCCATCTTTGTGTTTTCTTCTGTAAAGAAGACTGTATTACACTATTTCTGGTAAGAATTGAAAAAGTAAATGTCTTCAAGGATCTTTCTAAGGGAAAAACTTCTCATCCCATATCTCAAAAAATATTTTTTCTTCTGTTTAATAACTACCAAGCATGCATATTCAACAAATGAAACCCTACATGAATTAAAAAACAGCCTCAGAACTAGCCAGGTAATGCTGTTAACTTGTTGGAAATAGCTTGCCATTTCTTTGTTCCTGGACATAGCTTAGGCTTCGTTTTTATAGTCTGAGGGGATGTACTAGCTACTACAAATTCCTCAGTTTTATCCTGCAGTTCAGGCCTCCTAGGTCAGTGTTCTCCATGTTGGAGGTGAAATCCATGGATTTTCTTAGTGTAAGGTAAATAAGCCTCCGTACAAATTTAGTCCAGGATTGGGGTGGTCAGAAACTTGCCATGCAAATTTGGTAGAAGTACTAGTGCTTGGTTCTCCTAGCACGGTCCTTCTCTGAGATTGTCTCTAAGATAGAGAGGGAGCTACCTTGCTCCCATTAACGAGACAGTATCTCTTCAAAGAATGAATGCTACTTCTCTAGGAAAATGAACGTTTTTAACAGCACCACCTGGTGACTCCTTCCATAGCAGTATTTTCTCATTTAATTATAATACTGTGGTGAATATTTCTGTTCAGATGGAGGGCATAACTAATTCTCCATCGTTACAATTTGTCTGCAGTTTTGTTACTTCTGTGTGACAAGTTACTGCTTTGTGTTTAAGTGAGTAGGTTAATCTTAAATTTGTGATAGAATGAGACTTGCCACAAAGCTACTTTGTAGTGTGAGCTTTTACAGCAGTTAAAAACAGTTGTTAGTTAATGATGGTTAACTCTAGGGTATATTTGAGGAGGGAAACATCACATCAGCCTTCACGAAATGTAGAGATAGCTGGTCGTCTCTAACGTGAAGTTAATTACTGTGAGCTCACAGGCAATTTATTAACTCTAGGGGTTAGGTTTTTCCATGTTTTTTCTTGTGGACCGAACTCTAGTGTTAGTTTTGATATGATTACCTGCTCACCATAAAGTGGAAGATGACTTGTTTACTGCATGCTTAGGTGTTAGATATCTGGGAGAAGCTGTTCTCAATGTAAATAGGGTTTAAATAAAATATTTCAGACGATCTATATGGACTGGTCGCTATAAAGTAAGTGAGGATGTAAGCGTCTTGGACTATTTCACGTGGAAGCTTTTTACTCCATATGGAACATTTATTTGCATTTCTTGCTCCTTGTGTGCCTATATGCTGTGTTCTTGCAGGTGTTAGTGTTGAATAGCAAGAGTTGTCATAAATTTTTCCCATTGCTTGCATCACAGTAACTTCTCCAGGTAGACAAATGTTTGGTAGTCGATCTCTTTGTCCAGATACTCTGCTGCCTGTCCTAATCCATCCAGCTCTTTTAACTCTGCTTCAGTGTATCTGTCATTTTGTCACATAGCCTATGGAGTCACCGTAGTGTGAGCTTTGAGCCACTATTAGCCGCAGATTGGGACTAGAGCATTAAGAGCAAGTTGAACCCGGCATGCTGGCTGGTAATCTGGAAGATCATTTTATTGCAAGGACCTGTAACAACAAAGAAGAGAGCTGAGGTTTCTTAGATGTATTTTAGGGGCAGCAGTGAATGAAGAGTGGAGTTTATTTTTTGCCTTTACCGGTATGGTTCTCTTCCCTTGCCCTGGAGGAACATGAAAAGGACATGTGTGACCTGGCTTGGCAGGGATGATCGGGCACTAGTGGAATCCCACCCTTAGCTGCCCCAGAGAGGGTCACTGTGGGTGTGGATAACCCAAGGGTGAGGCCAATCTTTGGGCATTTCCTTTATTCCTAACCATGCAGGGGAATTATAGAGTAGCTACATGAGAACTGCAAAATTGTCAGTTATGTTGCAGCAGCAGTTTCCCAAGAAACTACCTGAAAGGGGCAACGCTTTGAACTCTAGTGATTTAAAAGACTGTAATTCCCTTTATTTGATCTGTAGAAGTGGCCATAATAAAGATGATATGAAGAACACAACAAACCAGACTTGTAGCTGGTTTAAAGATGGTTTTGAACTCTGTTGATTGAGAAAAATCAGGGTAAGCAACCTCAGAGATCTAAGGTTTAAGATTGCCTTAAAGAACTCATATGGTAGCCTGTGCTAGAGGATCACTAGTATGTAAGAGACAGAAGACTTCATCTCTAGAAAGAAGACTTACTGTTGATTTGCAGGACTGAATTAATATTATATTGGAAGAAGAGAAGATAGGAGGAGGTTATATAAACAACTCAGACTCTACTTGTACTTGATTGAGATATGTTTAGGATATCAACACTAACAGTGCAATATACTAAGGTTAATTTTTTTTTTTGAGAACTTATCTCCATTTGTGATTAAGTTTTTGTTTTTTATAGAAAAGCAGATTTCATGCATCATTATCCCTATGCATATATATTTTTACCTCCAGAGGAAGAGGCAGTTGTAGATGACACTTAAATTTCTAGCAAAGTTCCGTAAAGAGCAATCAGCTTGGAATTCTACTGCCAAGTAGAATTTGCAGTGATTTGATAACTGTACATAACCAATCTCAAGGTGAGCTTGTTGCTTATGTTTTATTCTCTTGTTCTTGGACTATTCCTAAGGAAAGGATGAAAATGAACCTCTAAAATAGACCAAAAAGGAGGAATAAGAGCAAAAGTGTTATACCTGTACCTCCCTAACCCATGGAAGTCCCTTTGGGAATTTGGTAAATGAACAGGACTAAGTGGGGTATGTAACAGCACCCAGAAATCCCGTGGAGAAATGGGACTTTTGGGCATACTCCTGACTGTTTGCCGTTAAATTTCTTCGGACTTCTGGGTTCTAGTTCAGTTTCTGGACTATGTATCTTGAGCTGTGAGGTGTTAACAGCTGGTACAGAACTAAGACCTTTAAAAAATAGTAGTTCCTTGCTTCAAGTAGAAACAGGAGTGCACATGCAAGGCAGTAGTACAGATGAACACATTTTCTTTATGGATGCCTTCAAATGTGTGCGATTTTTCTACTTTCTGCTAACTATACAAAGAGTAAATTACTTCCTCACCCCCAGACTGTATTCTGGATAATATCCTGAAATCTGAGTTTAAATACAAAATTGGTGGAATCTTTTGCCGTTTATTTTGATGCAAAGTTGACGGCGCTTATTTGGAAGAAACTTCTTTCAGAGTTTAAATTGTACAGTGAAATTCCCTAGCAGTTATTACTGTGATGCACTGCACGTTGCACTCGAATTACTGATCTCAAGTAACCTTCCGTGTAGATACAACCAGCATTCATGGAGCATTTTAATCCTTGGCTTTTCTGAGAGTGAGTCAATGATTTTTGCAGACAGGGGATGGCACTGTTGCACTGCACCTCAGCCTTCCACCCAAAATGTCTCTATTTATGAAAAGGGCTTGGTATTTACCAGGAAGGGAGCAGATGAACCAGATGCATTATGGCAAGATTTTCTTGAAATAGTTCTGCATAAAATATCAAATCTAGGTTACCAGGATTTTTTTATATTTTGATAAAAACCCAAAAGGAATGTGTTAGCATGCACTCCAAAATGGATGTTAGCAGTAGACTTAGTTGGAGACACTCTCTTATTTATTTTAGATTTAAAATGAAATACCTATGTGAAGCTTTCAGAAATCATTAATAATAAAATAAACTCTCAGTGCCATGGCAGTAATCATTTCAACAAGAATTCAACCAGCAAGAAATTAGAGAAACTCCTTTCTACTTTTCTGTCATTCTGGAAAACGCAAACTTCCTTTCTCTGAAGCTTTAGCATATTGTTGTCTTCAGCAGTGCAGCCAAAAATTCATCAGGTTGACGAGAGACCAGTTCTGAAGGATGACTAGTCCACATGAGCAGGTACACCTGTGGGTGTGGAAATAGCATTCAGCTTGTTTTTCTCTGCTGGCCACAGCCATAGGAACATGGTAAATGGAGCTTTAGCCATGTAAGGTTGTGTAGATCTTGATAGTGCTTTCTGCTTTAGCTGGTATTTGAGTGCAGTCAGAGCTGGTACTTGAGCACTGGTATCAGCACATGCCAGTGAGATAACTAACTCTGCTTCAGTCGTCAGGGATTCTCAGATGAAGTCCCATCTGGGATGTGCTGTGACAGCCTGAATCTTGAGGTGATGAAAGTATGGATAATGATGACAAAGCTTGCATTCAAGGTACAAACGGTAAGAAAAATTAAAAATTGAGCAGGCTGGTGCTGGTGCTGTAATGTCATGGCTGAAAGTAACTCCCTGGTTCAGCCCCTTTTCTTGGAGCAGTACAGCTACCTCTGGCTGTTTTCCACTGGTCCACTGTGATTTTCTTATTTTTACTTTAATTGAACAGTGCCTATCTTTCTTTCACCTGCATCTTAATTTCAGCAAGGCGTGTGCACTAGTCCTAAATGGCACTGTGCAAGTCAGATGAGGTAAAGCTGTGCAGATGAGATAAGTCAATGCACAAAAAAATACAGGCACCTGTGTCTCCTGCCTAGTGCCCTTATCGCAGGCCCACCACTTCAGACTGGTAGTATGAAACCTTTTGTGGAAGAAAAGGCCATGTCCATGACTACCACCTGAAACATCTGAAGGGAAAAGAATGAAGCTACTCCAAAGTTAAACTGCACCAAAGGCTGGTTGGCTGTCTGTCTGTCTGTCTGTCTGGCGCTCTCTCGGTCTTTTTTTTTTTTTTTTTTTTTTTTTTTTTTTAAAACATCTGAGTCAACTGAAACAATCTGTGATTCTTGATCTGTCTCCATGTAGTTGCTCTGGTTGGTAGAGGCAAAAGATCACTTTGATAAGTTTGGTCAGACCACTTCATTTGGCACTTTAAATAAATCAATTTTTTGTTTCAATATGACATTTAGCTTCAAAATATAATATTTGCTATGCTTAGTTCTGGGACAAACAAATTTTCACTCTGCCTGAAGTCGCCTTTCCCTACCACTGTCCTTTCTGCCAGTTGTGGGAAGAACTGAGGGGAATGAACAGCTTTACTGGAGCTTGATTTCTCGCTTGAAGGGCAGGCCCTATTGCTGCCTGCTGAGGCCTTCCTACTGTAAGGAAGTCAATTTATTTTCTGGACAGGTAAATCAGATTAGAGATAACCTGTATGCTTCTATGATAGTATCAAAGGCAGCCAATGAAGCTAATAATAGCAGCCTTATTACAAAGCATCTGATTCTCATCCATTACTAGAAGGAGATAATTAACCAAGCAGTCCTTTGGCTTATTCAAGGCCCATATTTAGAGTACAAGGGTCAAGCACATGGAAGGCATCTGTATGCTAAGAGCAGTCTCACAATCTGCCTCAGGAAGAGGAGATGGAAGAAGGAAGGTTGGTTAGGTATTTTATGGTGGGTGCTCTGGTGATGACTTTAGGAGTAAGCTTCTTTCAAAGCTGTATTCAGCCTATGTTTGCTGAGTCACTTTGGTCATCGCTAGCCAGGAGTTTGATACTTCTCCTTAGGACTCCTTTAGAAGGTGATCACATAGATCTAGTGTAAAAGATGCTAAATGAAGTTTTTCCAGCACTCCCTGAATTTTAGTGAGCCAGTAACTAGTTAGAACAGGGAAGGGCCAGCAGAATAGCCAGGAGTTGGGAGCTTCACAGAAGATTCTGCATCTACTTATGCTTGGAAATTCTGGAGTAATTCATTTTTTGGTTTTTCAGTAGCGGCGCAGTTATGTTCATGAGGTAACCTGGAAATAACCATGAATGAGAACTATACTAAAAGAAGTCCCAGCTTTGTTTCATCTCAGGGCTTGCACAGTAAAGGTAGCACTTTTTCAGATGTTGTTTTGGACAGAGTCCTTTTTATTCTCCCTTTTTGTTAAACTTAGATGAGTAGTCCTCCAAAATTGTGTTGGAGAAAAGTGGGATTTTACACCTTTAAGTTTAACCTGAGCATGTTCTGTGTGTTTGTCTGTGTAGAAGTATGTTATCAACTCCTTCCTGGGAATTATAAATGGAGAAAGCAAAGCTTAAAGTTAGACGAACTGCTGGAAGACTGTTTCACTTGAGGTAGATAGCTGATCACTAGTAATAATGATTTAATTTGAAATATGTAAAAGTAGGCTGGACAAAACATGAAAATTATATTGTAAAGCTAATTATACTGCAGTAACATAGGAATAGAGTGTAGGACCTGGAGGACGGACTCATTATCTACAACTGTAACGCTGAGGCACTTTTTATAGGTATTGAAATGATTAAAAATACAGGTATTGTTAATCCCATTTCACAAAGCTGAAATGGATGCACAAATACTGAATGACTTGTTCAAGCTTATTCACAGTCTCCCCATTAAGGCCGAGACTTAACTCATGCAAAGTATTAGACCATGAAATTACCTGAGGGAGGTAAAGGAGAGAGAGCAGAACTTTCTCACTTCTTCCTTATTATCTCATCCTAGAAATTCCAGCTGACCATATGTGTTAGAAAGCATTCTGTGCAATGTCATGCAAAACTCAAAACTGTTCTGCATTTAGAGTTGTCACCAAGCCCAAGTACTTGACCATGGTGTTCCTCCTGCAGTTATTTTCCCTTTTTTCCTGACAACACTGAAGTATTCCCAGAACATCCTATCGGAATCCCAAATTTATTCTGCAAAGTTCTGCCTACCTTTCATGATGATGAATGTCCATGTGAAACTAATCTAGGGTATGTGGCACTTATGCATTTAGCGCTGCTGAAATTGGGCCGTGAGTCAAAATGCTGATGACCTACCGAGCACTGAAATGAGGTTGATGATGCATAAAGTGGTGAGATGTTTATTTCAATACTTAGCTGATGATGCACTATTTATTTTTAAGACTATTGAACTGTGTAGTAATAAGGTTTTGAAAGGCAGTTATGAAATGTCCTGATTGTATATCTGCCACAGCTAGAGATGGATCTAAAACTCTGGAACCAAATGTTGCTGGATTCTAGTTGTTCAATATCTGAACCGAAACCCAGCTCTGAATTGCTAAAGTTTGGACACACATGTCATTGTGTGCAGATATATATTTAATGGCAGAGAATATTTCATTGTGAAGCATCCTGTTTTGGACTTGAAGATGTGAACTCTCACAGAGCTCTGTTTGGATAGGGATTTTGGATATAGACCTTGTATAGTTGCTGTCAGAAGGTTAACTCTGACTTACTTATTCCTTTACAGAGGGGCTGCTTACATCAACAGGATTAAGTTGTGAATTTATGGATGAGCGTTCAGAATTTTCCTTTCCCGTGATCCTTTTGTCTGTGGCCTAGCTAGCTGTGTGTTAGTGTCGCTTCATCCATTTAAACTACGCTCCTGAGATTTTAGTATTTTCCCTCCCCTTGAGGTGATTTTGGTTAAAATATGTGGCATTTCTCTGCAAGAAAACAAAATAAAAGGCACTTTCTTGGAAGACAGGTTTCTAAGCTCCAGGTCCGTGACTATGAAGCCTACCTTTTCATAGTTTCCCTAGCGTTCTGCAGATCCCTTAGCACAGAATGAATGTTTCCCGGGAGAACACAAGGCTTCCTTGTAGGGTTTCCCTGGAGAAGTCCTTTCTAGCTTTCTGTCTAGTAGATAGTCTAGCAAATGGGGTGGGTAAAGTCATGCCCTTTCTTAAAGGCCTGTATTTGCTACATACATCAGAAATCTGAGGATGATCTTTTAATGATGTTCATTGAATTACAGTGCTTAAACTTAAGTGCTAAAGATTTTTTTTTTTAAAGGCAAGTGAAAATCTACTGCCAGTGAGTGCATAAAGCACAGAGTCAATTTTTGATCAAGCTTTATGAATAGGAATAGTCATTTGAGAATACAACGTACTTCTATTTTACTATCAGAAAACAATCTATCAGTTGCACTCTTTTTAAATAGAGTTTTTGCATTGCCTTCTAAAGATACATGATTTGCTGCAACTGTAAAACGTGAAGCATGGCTGAACATTGATGGACCATAAGCCTACTTACTACATCTAGATCCAAGAACCATCTAGTAATCTCTCTGTTTCCTGGGATCTGTTTCACCAATCTGTGTTATGGAAATCTTGCTTCACAGCCTCTTTAAAAAATTTGTGCCAGTGCCTAAAATTCTTAAAAGCATAAGGTATTTTACATGTTAAACTATGTATCATAAATAAAAGCTCTGTTTCAAGGAACCGTTAGGTGAACTGGCTTCCTTCTCCCGTTCAGGAACCGAGTATGCCACATTAGCTAAAGCTATCAATAGAAACAAATGGCTCCCTATGCAACGCTGATTTAAACGAGTGAAAATAAAGAGTGAGTGATGGCCACATTAATAAATCATGCTGGTTTTCAGGAAGACTTCTTATGGATTTTAGGGGGATTCCTTGTAAAGCTGTTAGACTTACAAATAGATGGCAGGCTTTCTCTAAGCCACTATACTATGATCACTCGTATTTTGAAAATAAGGTAAGTATTATATATATGTAAGAGGTCTCAGGGGTGGCAGGTTCCAATGTGTAATGTGCTGGTGCTGAGGCAAGAGGATGTGTGGGCAGGAAGTGTGTTAACCGGATGGCTCCACTTTGTGGTTTGTGGGAACCCTGGAAGGGAGTGAGGGAGAGACCAAAGCGGAAAGTATCTGCCTGGGCAGAGTTTCAGCTGAAGGGAGCTCTCTTCATCTCACTGGTTCAACTGGGCAAGGTTTGAGTATGCTCTGTAAATCAACTGCATTTCACTTTGTTTTCCAGTTTTCCTAAGCACACTAATGTTGAAGCTGGGCACTCTGTATGGTACTAGTAGCGATCCACTCTGGACATCTGTAAGCTCCTTTTCACCTTCCCATTGAGATCAATAAACCAAATTCAGTTTTTATCACTGCTTAGTTACAGGATTCCCGTTGCTTAAAAGTTCCAGGCAATGGGAACCACTCAGGATTTGGCTTACTTGAAGTCTCTGTGGCCCTTGGTGACCTTTAGAATAATTTAGTTCAAATGACCCAAAATACTTCAAGAGACCTGACTCTCTTAGGCTCAGCGTGGACAATACTGTCCTCTAGGGCTCCATTTAGGGAGCTCTGTGCCTTTTTAAAGCATTTTGAAGCATGTGGGAATTCTAGGCTACCACAGAAGCAAAAAGCAAAACGTAGGAAAGAAAAATGTTGTATAACCCATAATATTGCTCTAACAACAATACCAGTAGTTACTGTTGAAATATTTGGTGGAAACTGATGTAACAGCAGCTCTTTATCTAACAAAGGAAAAGAGGAAAAAAATAAGAGAGATTGTTAGCAAGCCTAAGCTGAATCAAGGCTATATAAATTCTCCAAAGAGGTAGAAACAGTGTCTATTTGTGTTTCCACTTAAGGCATATTTCAGCATGAGGGTACATTGGTTATTTATTCACTGCGTCTAGAGACAACCACCATTCATTTAAATGAGTTTGAACAAACTTTAAGTAGTGCTGTTTAAGTAAATTACAGGCAATGTTTTTCAATTTGCATCTTAGAATTATTTGTGCCACCTGAAAGCATTGTAGTCTGTGATCTCAGCTCTTCTTAGTATTATTCATTGTTCCTCCTCTTGTTCCTGTGTCGCATTTCATAAGCTAAGTGAGATTGCTGTGGTTTTTGCTGGCGTGGATACTGAATCTCCCTGATCCTCTTGCAAAACTTGTCTGCTATTCATTTAAGACTCTCTGAGTTTTGAAAGAATACCTCACTGGCAGTGGATCACCTAGAAAAACAATATAATTTCATTAAGCATCTGAATTTGATACTTTTTTTTTTTTTAATGGCAAGAGCATGTTTATGGATTTGCTAGTTTTAGGTTCATCCGTAGGGCACAAATAGGAACCTGTCCATATCCACTCCCCAAACCCCCAAATCCTGTGCCTTCAGTCTTGATCATCTGGCCAAATTCCAATGTGTCCTGTAAATTGTTTCTCTGAGAGAAAAGAGAATGCCTTTCTGCTTTTTGGGTAGATCACTGAAGATAGCAACGTTGGAAGTTTTTTGGGCATCCTTTCATGAAGTCACTATATTTGTTGGTGCTTGATGGCCGCCTTTAGACTGATTGACTCAAGGCTCCAACACTGAGAGTTGTGAACAGTCGAGCAACTACCTCATTTTTGGTAGAAGTGCAGCCATTTCTACCATTTGTGTAACCACTGATGGGGGAAATGAATCCTGGTTTTTTTGGATGGAAGGCATTATGATCCTGTTGCTTCGGACATCAGACTTTTTTGTCAAAGACGGTCCCTGTCCCAGGCAGCAGACACTTCTAGTTATCTGACAGGCTATGATGAAGAGCCATGGTAAGGCAGCTCAGAGAGTGCAGTTGAGAAGGAAGAGTGGAACTGAAAGCAGAAACAGAAATCATATGTTGATGCACTAAGAAATTGAAAAAGTATGAACTGTCTCTTACTTATGCTTAGATGTTTCTTCTTGTATTTGTTTGCCCTATGAAGAGCTTAGTATTTATGTTTCCTCTTAGAATCAATAGTCACGATTAGGCCTTTAGCCAATGATATAACCCCCTCCAATTTTACATTGATATGAATACCCAGTGACCCATTAAAATCCTTTAGGTATTGACAAAATTAATGGATCTGACTAACTCCCTGTGTTTTAAGAAGTACTTCATTTTGAGGCTTGAGGGTTTTTTTTTTTTTTTTTAGGATAAGGTCTTAAAAAAAAAAAAAACGAAAAGAATTGCCATTTTGCCTGTAGTAGTTTTTAGATTTCTGTGAGCTTCTCTCATGAGACACCTCTTGCAGAGATCAAAGAGCAAAACCACTTCTATCACATTTGTGGGTCATTGCAATATATCATTGTGTGGGTTATGCTGTTTGAATGACTGATCGAAATCGGTTACATGAAAGCGTAAATTACTTTTTAAATGGCTTAAATACAAAAACCAGAAGATACACTATTCAGTACACCTACCCAACCTGCTTCTTTGAGTTTAATGGCTCACGTTCTCATAACCAAAGGCTTTAGTGTTACATATTGTAGCATTATCAGCGGTGCTGAATTGCAGCTCCTGAACTGTCAGAAATCCCGTACACTGAAAAGAAACCAACAGATGGCATTTTACAAACCCCATGTTTCATTGTCCTATAAATAGAGATTATCAAATACATAATGAGCACCCAGCAAGAGTAATATTCCTTCTCTGTTAACGACATTTATTAATCATAAGGAAGCAACTAATACCTTTTTTTACCTCTTACTGGTAATTCTGTTTGTAATATACACAGTGTTATTATCGTAAGGCTATGTTCATTTGCTAGTTAATATTTGAAGTTAGATGCCGAGAATGCAAATGGCACCCAGCTTTTTTTTGCCTTCTGCTAATCATACTCCTATAATGTGCATGTACTGGCATTATGATTATATCGTGGTTTGCAATAAGTATGGATTTCAAACCGTCAGAAATCAGGTTTCCTTTTTCTAGAAGGGAGGGTGGTAACTGGCAATTAGGTTAAACCGAAGTTTTAGCTGAAAGGAAGTGAAAGAAATCGCTTTTAAAATAATAATAATGCCAGGTAGACAGAGATTGCTTATGGATGGTGTAACCAGCTGTGCAGGAGAAATGTCAAAAGATGGTTATGGGAGCATTTGGAATGTAGAAAAATCAGTCTAAAAGGGTGTTATATAAAAATCTTGCATTTTATTATGATGTCGCCTTAAGACTATTATCCTGTATCCTGTCATTATGAGACACTTTCTGTTGTAAAGTTACTCTCTTTCATGCAACTCCCTTAAGGTTATTTACTGTTTTTTATAAAAGGAAAGTAACGTGCGTCTTTTAGTCATGTAAGAAGTAATGGGCTAAACCATCCTGTTAGAAGAAAATAGAATGGCAAATCGAAAGTGTGCTTTGCAGCAGAGAAGATACTAAAGAAAAAAAAAGAACCCTTATTGTTTGGTACATCTCCTTCCTTTGTGCATTCAAAGTACTCTCAGCTGCTTAAGGCTTTCGTCAGGCTATATCTGTTTAGAGGTTTTTGGTTTTGCATCAGCAGTTCCTAGTGATTCCTTGGCAAGGATTCAACGCTCACAAGAAAACAGCTCATCTGAGACTTACTCAGACAGACCTCAAGAAGAAAGATGGTAGCTACCAGCATTTACTTTGGCTTGTGGCATTCTTGGGTGGTTTTGTCTGGTTTTATATATAGAGAGCAGGTACTTAATTTTGGATGCTGCTGTATTTTTATTCCAGAAAATACCTATTTTTGCAAGGTAAATTTCTTGCAAATGTGATTTGTGAATTGTTTTGCAGACGTGTGAATTTGTCAGCGGATAATGTCATGAAAAGAACGAAACTGCCTCTTTGTCTTAGAGTTAGGTCAGAAACCTAATAATAGTTTCTTTAATAGTTATTTATCTCTTAGTCAAAATGCTTGAAGGGGAGTAATTATACAACTGGGATCTGGACCTGTGGCAATAAATGGCTCTATATGGATGGAGGTTGAGCTTCCACTACCATTTTCTCCGCTCAACCCCTCTGCTGCAATAGACTGGTCCTGAGAGCTGCATGGCTTCTCTACATCTGTCCTTATTAGGGCCAGCGCTTTTGTGCTGTGGCCGTGGAGAAGGTCTGCGTTAGTGCAGCACTTACCCAACTAGAGAGGTGGCGGAAGGAAAAAAAACCCAAAGCCCAGCCTTAAAGCTTTTCTTGGGGTGGATGGAATGAACCCACAAGCTCAGGACTTGCACATTCATAAGGTGCCCCCCTGGAATAGAGGTGTGTTGCCCTGGTCCGTGAGGATTATCATGAAATCATCAAGAGATTGATTTTTATGATCCTGTCGTTGCCTTTTTAGAGCAGTGAGATACAGGAAGCTGGATTCTGTTCTAACTTTATTGTCAAAGTACTAGAGGCATCTACACTTTTTGCTAAAGTGTTCCTGATAAACTTTTTGGTGGATGAAGAAAAAGGAATGGAAATGTGAAAATCTGAGCTATTGCTGAGAAGTCAGGCTGGGGAAAGACCTCACGTGCATTTCAGACTGGCCAAGATTTTCTGACTACCATGCAAGCTGGAGACCAAGACATAAGGCATTAGCAAGCTGAGCCCCTTATGTTTATCTTTTGTATCTACATACAATACATACAATACTTTATATTTTACTTTTCTGGCTTGTTTTGTAAAGAGGTGGAAAGGCTTGGGTGACTGTAGTGTGTGTCTGTGTCTCAGTCATATTCTCACCTCTTTTCCAACCACAGATAGCGGGAAATTTGGCTCCTGCATTTACAAGGCTAAGTATAAGAAAGCACTCATTGCATTTCTTAAAGGCATCCTCTTAAAGGCTGCATTGGTCAAAGCACAATAAAATATGATGGCAACCACTGATGGAAGTGAACAGACAGGATCCTGGCACTGAAAGTGAGAGGAGCTGTGGATTTGTTCCCATGTTCCTGGTGAGCAGGTGTCAGGCAGGAAGCATACACATACAGTTTGACTTCAGATTAGGGAGCATAGCTAGTATATTATGTATGTTCTCTCTAACACTGTTAAGCAAATTTCCGGGGTCGTTTTCCATCTAGTGGCAGTTGGCCTGGGGTTGGCCTACAGAGCCAGGGTGGTTTATCTGCATAATGGAAACTGCTGATCTTGTGGCTTTTACTAGCAATGATCTAGACATAGCAAGTATGAGTAGATGAGTGGATTATTACGGTGTTCTGTGACCTTGAAGGACCTGATGGATTTTGTTTCTCCTCACATGGTTTTGCAGTCAGGCACACCCTTAATGATGTATGAGGGTAGGGAAGAAGAAAAGGAGCAATGTCACTGATAGAAGACTTCAGCTTTAGGGACCAGAACTGCCACCGTTGAAAGCCATAAGAAACCCAGATTATAATATGAAGTTACTCTTTGCAGATTATTACACAAAATCCGTACACAGAACTCCACTTTCACTTTGAACAGGAAGAGAAAAGCTCTGTGTTATTAATATATATCAGACCTAGCCAACAAAACTTTGTTGAACTGGATGTCTTGGGCATGCTGGGGTGGAAAAAAAAAAAAAAAACCCGACCTAGGAAAAAAACCATCTGCCTGGTAAGCCAAGTACTGCAGCTATTAATTGTATATGCTTGTCAGGTTTTAGAAAAACAAAGATGTGAGGTTTATTTCCTTAAATAGATAGTAGGATGTGGTTGTCAATTGGTATGATGTACCAAGAAAGGTGGTTTTGCAGGGGCATGTTTTGTTATAATTGTTCTTTATCATAATAGCATTTTTTCTTCACTGTGGAATTAAGGAGAGGTAGAGGTTTACTAATAGGTATCTGTAACATATTGATTAAGAGGCTTCTCTTATGTGGATAGTGCAAAGGTGGCTGGTAGCTAGTTTGTAGTATGGGAACCTTCTGAGCTTTCAAAAGCAAGCCAAGTAGGTGGTAACAAAGCAGCAGGAGAAGATCAAATTGCTGAAGGAAATCAATCCAGCGAGCTCTCCAAAGCGTGACGGTGCTGAGAGGAATTGCTTGCTTGCTTGCTATTATATAGAAGTGTGGGTTTGGGCCTATGCTGAAGGAAGTGTGAGTCTTCGCATGGACTATTCCTAAATCAAATACAGAAGGTCTTCAGGGTTATGAGGACTATAACGCTTGCTGCTGGTCCTTCTGCGCCCCTCTTTGTAAGCCCTGTGTTACTTATTATAGTAATTCAGTTGATGTAGATGAAGGTGGTGGAGCAACTAAGGCTTTGACTCATTTCTTAGGATTGGTTTGCACTTAATTAAAGAGGAAATCTAGGAGTGCAGGTTGGAAAGAGAGGCTTGCATTATACAGAAGGTTTTAAGGGTAGCAAATGCTGCTATTTCTCCTATCTCTCCTAAATGTATTCTACTTGGTAAATGATAGGAACTATATGGAGTGATTGAATAATGAATGCGTCTTTCCTTGAATTAGTCTTTCTACTGTATTTCTTTGTACCCTGTGACTGTAAATTATCTGCCTCTTGAAAGGGGAACCTGTCTTACTTAATGTGGTAGAATCACAGCTCTCTGAAAATGCAAAGCCACCAAGGAAAGTAAAGTATAATTGATCCATAATGGCGAGTCCCAAAAGCACAAGTGGTTAATAACAGTTTAGAGGCAACCCTCCAAACAGGGCTCAGAAACAGAATCTCCCTTTGTTGTAACACATTACCATAAAGGTCACTGTGTACTTGGGGTTTTTATATTCCTGATGTTTATAAGTCCCAAGAGTGAAACAGGGAATTTGTGGTAAGAAAGGTAAGGACTGTCTGTTCTTGGCTTTTCTGCCCCTACTGTGTGAGGAAAAGGGTTTTTAACTACTTGGGTAACAGGTCGTTGATTTGTGGATCTGCAGATAGATCTGCACAGATGAGGGAGTTCACTGATGCACTGAACAACCTTCCTGGAAGGAACAAGCCAGAACTGGAAAAGCATGGTCCTTGTGGGTTGTTGCAAGAAAACCACTTTGTGAATGGGAATTCAGGTAGCAAAGGAGTAAGACTAACTAGGAGGTTTCAACCAACTTGGGAGCCCTTGAGGACTGTGAGAACAAAAGCAGCACAAGCTGCATGGAAGTCTTGGGAAGGCATTTAAAACTTGCTTTTGGAATGGAATGAACAGGACCCCAAGGAAATTGGTCAAGTAATGTAATGGTAATGATAGGTCTGGAGGACTGCTTGAAAGCATAAAAATGATGTTGTAATGATTTTATACTGTAAAGTATGGCATTTAGAAAGCACATGCAAGGATATTCTTTGGGTTTGGGCTTGATTTTTTTTTTTTTTCTGTGTATGATTTAGTTAATATAAATTGTTCTTCCGAGAGTGGTTTGCTTGCTTACTTGTAGAGTCTTGCATGACTCAGAGCAGTACATGAAGAAATTGCTTGTGTTTCCAGGGAGCAGAAATCCCTGCCTAGGTATACTCTAAAAGGTCAAATTCAATTTAATAAACTTATCTTTCAGGAAAACAAGCCTCTTTCCTAGCTAGTGGGGGGGGGGGGGAGGGGGGAAGAAGTTTTGCATTAAAATAAAAAGCATTCTAAAGCATATTATAGTTGTGTAAGTATAAAGTGCTAAGACCTCATTTAATTAAAAACATACTGGTGTAAATCCTCAATACGTGTTGAAGTCAGCAGTATTACTTGTGATTCTATTACAGTGTCTGTAAGAAAGGAGAGCTGCTGGAGAATGCAGCTTAAATTTGGTCTTCAAGTACTTATCTAAGGGCTGTATCCTGCTAACATTTTTAAAATAAGACTCCTAATCAATGCCTTTGCTTAAAAATCAATGTTGCATGATAAAGCCATGTGTGATAATATGGCAGTGCAGCAAACAAAGCTATTTGAATTGCAGACTTGCATTCAGCTGTGTAGTGTAGAGCTATAGTGTAATATATAGCTATATAGTGCAGTCCAGTATAGGTTGAGAGTAAGATAGTGTATTTAATGATGTTATGAAGATGCTGGTAAACCTCGAAGCTTTAGAAACATTGGTTGGTGAAGATTCAGAAAGGTGCTATGGCATGAACTGTGCCTCCTGGGGAATCCTGGATTCCGCACACGCATCCTTTCTACCCTCCCCGCCCTGTGCGTAAACCCTTTATCACAATATCTTTGAGTTATTAGAAGACCAGAAAAAAAGAAAAACTTCTGAGCCTCTTTATACTCATTCCCCAAGAACCGATGTGTCAGATGTAAAATAATTCAGATGTGCAGATTAATAATTGGGTGTGTAGATTAAGTTTTAACTTCACTTCTAGTAGTATCCAGTAGGAAGAGATGGCAGGTTCCAGTGCTTTCAGGTGTCACATACTAGGAACTGAAGTTTTTGAGAATTCTTAAACTAATTTGCCTTTTTTTGTGTGATTTAAATGTAGGTACTGTGGTGGTAACACCCAAATGATGCTGTGTGGAAAGGCAGAAAGCCACGTGGTCCTGACTCGCCTGTTTCCACTGGCCACACTGTAAAGAGGGCTGAGAACCTATCTATGATTTATATTTACGTTTTCAACACGAGTCCTGTATTGAGGCTGTGTAAATGGGAAATGATAAGTGGTGAAGGAATAAAGAGAAATGAAGAGAAAACACCATTAACATGTGACTTGAACTACTGGAAAGCTTGTGAATGCCTGGGTGCGTTCATAGGCAGGAGTGTTCATGGAAAAAACTAATTTTCAACGAGTGGTGTAAAACATACATAGAAAATGAGCCTGGCACGAACAAACTCAGCAACACAGGGAAACCTGGCTTAGGCTCCTGCTGCTCCATGCACGCACAGAAACATCCTGTACAGCCTAGGTATAGGAAGGAAGCGGTGTGCTTCTGTCCCTTCCTCTCCTCTCCCTCTTTCTCACCAGGCCAAAATGAAAATATTTCAAGGTTTTGGGATTTTTTTTTCCTCTCTTTTGAGAAAGAGTTGTACATTCTTCCCCCACTCTTTCCTCAACACCTAGTGATGAGGACACCCCTTTCCCAGGTGGGAGACCTAGCTCAGGTGCCAGCTCTACCAGAATTAGAGAAATGACTTCAGTCTCACTCAGAGGTGAGCATAACCACTTGGCCACTTGCAGTTCTGGGTGTCTAGTTTCTAGAGCTTTTCCTGCTCCTCTCCTACTCTATGTTTTCCCCCCAATATTGGATTAAAAATTGAAAGCAAAAAATCATTGGACAGCTGAAGTCCTGTTAGTCAGGTTGGCAAAGGAGTATGGATGTAGCATATTTGCATCTACAGTCAACTGCATGGAATAGACTGGTCCCTAGGACCACAAACAGAAAGTATTTTCTGCTTGAAATTATTTTAAATGTGAGAAAATTTTGTGTTATCTGTCTGATTCCCAAACTTAATGGTTTGTCCAGCCTAAGATAAACCTATAACGTTTTCCTTACACCTCTCAGAAAAGTAGGACAGCTGACAGGGTGTGGTAACTGGGGAAGGAATTTGATGTTCACCCTTACCCTGAGAACTGAATACGATGTTCATGCAACGGTCCACTCGATTAGTCATGAAATGAATCGGTGACAGCGGTGGGAATGGAGCCCAGGAATCATGGCCCCTCTGCTCTAACTGCTGGATTACACTGCCCTAAAAAAAAAAAAAAAAAAGAGTCCAATTTTTTCAGTAGAAAACTTGAGAAATACCATGACAGTTTAACAATACTGGTTGTTTTATTTTTTTTAAGAGATGGAAATAAAATAATAAGCGCAGGCTTTCTTGAGATAAATTTTGAAGTCAGGCATACAGTGAGAGTCAAGCTGATGTTTCTGTTATAGAATCTTCATTTCATCCATTCCTGGAAAAATGTGTGTGAATTATCGAGTCCAAGATGGGCAGCCTTTTCCTGAAAAGAACACAGATTCCTGGGAGAATATATTCTCCCCTGTGTTGTATTTATGACTGCCATTAATGCTAATGGAGTCACTGAAAAGGCAGATATGCCCTTGTTTGTCCAAATGGTTGCAAGGCAGATGTTGCAGAAGCACGCTGAAAAATAATATACTCCATGACAGAGCAGTACAAGTCAAAAGGGAGACTTTTATCAGCTGGGAGAAGTGGCCCATTGTGAGATAGTCATGAAATAGAATATGTTTTAGATAGGACTGTTGAGAAAGATCAAATTTTCTTGAAGGTAATATTACTTTCCACTTAGAGTACATTTCATTGAGAGATTTTTAAAAGACTCTGCACATACAAACTCTATCAGTATTTAGTGATGGCAACGGATTGAGTTAGTGCAATTGAAAAGGCCCCAGTTCTTTGGCTGAGTGCTGTAAAGGATAGCATTCAAGTTCCTGGCAAAAATCTTTTTGCTTACGTCACTTTTCAGTGGCATTTGCAGTGAACTAGGAGCAAACACAAAGTCAGTTACCACGTCTTGGCTGGAGGGCACAACTTCTCCAATGTACAAGTTCAGTCTTTTTTAGTGCTCTGCCTCACTGCGCAGCCACATCTACTTTATTGGTGTAATTACTGCATAGGTGGGTACAGTGAGAAATACCAAGAATATGACTTCTACAGGGTCTTGGGCTAACTGAAATGATCCGCAGGATTACTTCTAGTAAATTGCTCTTTCCTCTATTTAACTTGTCCACCTCATAGTTGAGATCAGTTCTGACAGAGTAAAGGTATATTCGTGTCGGTGTTGCTTTGTGGGTAGTGTCCTATTCCTGTTGGGAAGCATTTACAGTGAAGTATCTATAAAATGTAGATGTCATTCCTGACCAGTTATTGCTTGAGAAAGAACAGCGATCCTATGTGAGATCAGTCAGTAGGTATTTGTGGTGAAAATTACACATGTAATGAGATCTGGGGGTTTTCTTGTCTTTGCTTTCCTTTTTGGATCGGCCTGTCTTTTTGGGTGGCTGTGGTGGCAGAAGGACAGCTGGTTTAGCATGGTCTCTACATCCATAGAAGGCCGCTCATTCAACAGAAATGAGACTGGACAGTATGTGCATTTTGGATGGTCCAATATGAAGCACCCAAGCTATGTTTGAATAACTTTCAAATACTGGGACAATGGATGAAGTGTTATTTCTGCCCTCTTGTCTTCAACATCCAGGAGCAGGCGTTGTCTTGGAGAGTATTATATCTGTTTGGTGGAGAAACTTGTAATTTTTGTCCCCTTCAGATGGGTGCCAATGAGGTTAATTCAGATATTGTCTTGATAGAATGGCCAGTATGGCCAATTATGAATAACTAATAATCTTTTTTACCTTGGCAGTTCATATCCTTATGTAGAAAGGATACAGCTGTACCTTATGTATCTGTACTGTAGCAGAGATGGCAATTGTACCTCTTTTTCCCCTCAAATTCCCATTTTTCAAAAATGGATCCCTGCTCAGGAAAACTGGCTTACAAAGTTAAGACTTTCCCAGTCAGAAAACAGCACGTTATATGCAGATCTCTTTAGTGTTCAGTGGATGTAATGACAAGCTGCATGACTGCTTCCTTAGCAGTGAAGGAGAGATTTTTCCTGTAACTGAGTTACACCTGCATCTCTAATGGTAATGGATTCTTTGGCCACCTGTGTCGCAGAGTGCTCTACAAAATACATATTGATGGTAGTAAAATATTGTGAATAAACAGACTCCTTTTGAGTTTCTTCTGAATCAAAATGTCTGTTAAATACAGATGCCAAGACAGAGATTAAGTTTACTAACACTTACACAGCCTGCCTTGGATTAAATTAAGAGTGTATTTGGACAACTAGGAAGATATATGAGGCTAGAAAAGCCTATTTGAGGGCTTATTCTGAAAAAAAAAAAAGCCTATTGAAGAAAAATAGAGCGTGAAAAGGTACAAGTGGAAGAGAAGAGTAGGGGACTAGATAGGAATCTTATCAAGATGCAACAGATACGGAATTGATGAAATTAAGCAAACATAAGCATGAATTAAATCAAATATAAGCTGCGTGTACTCTGCTGAATTAAATCTGGTAAACATCTGGGAATAAAAGTGCTTTGCCTTCTTTATGGTATCTTAAAAGGCATGTCAGTCCAAATAAAGTATTGACTGTAGCAAAGTTTCCGGATTGTTAGTAGGTACATAACAACTTAATCAAGAATGTCAACTGTCCCACAAGGAACTCTGTAATTCAGCAACCTCTTCTTGCGGAGGTTTAGTCTAGTCCGTTACTCCTGGAAGATTATCATACCATGCTATCAACCATGAAAAGAGAAAAGAAGGTTTTACTAAGCTAAAGGAAGTTTCAGTAAAGCAGCTGAAACCTAGACCTGTGACCTGTGACCAAACCTAGACCTGAGAATGGCAATCAAATCACTTCTTAAATGCAAAAATCCACAAACTTAAGGACATATAGTAGCTCTTAGTTTTTGCATCACTATTTCCAAACCGAAGCAGAACTACTAAATTTCTTATTCCAAAATGTGATGAAACTCAATTTTTGCAGTAACTGTAGACCTTCTGCTGGTTATTTGGGAAAGAGGAATATAGAATCTTACTGATTTTTTGTTTTAATTTTTACAATAAACTGCCCATAAACTGAGCAGTCAACAATTGGGAGATACTTGCTGCATCTTTATACCCGTATATAGTATCACTGATATAGTATAACTATAGAGGAGCAGTTCCATTTTCTCTCGAAGGATAATAGTTGCTAGGATACATATATGTGTACACATAGATCTACACACACACAGATATTTTAGGGACTAGCTTTGCTAGGTGTAAATGCATGGGCCATGATGGATTTGTGCTGCAGTGGGGCTGGAGAATTCCCCTCCCATTTCCCTTCCTCTACTAAAGAGACTCTTGAAAAAACTGTAGGGGTGGCTTTAAAGCAAATTATTTCCCCCTATATAGACTATCCAGACCATCCAGATTATGAGTCTTTTTTTCTGTTCTTCCACTTCCTAGGACAACATCCACATTTTCCCCACAGTGCTCCACCCCCTGTTTTATGTACTCAGCACTGTCCCAGTTTTCATCTGTGGAAGCCTTAGCCTAGCTGTAGTAAATGGATGGAAGTTAGGAGAAGACAGGAGAAATGGTGAATCTTGCAGGCACTCCATTTATTCTGAGCATAGGCTTTGATATTCCAGGAGTCTCAAGGTGCTGATCTTGCAGAGTGCTCACTAATGAAGCAGCTTTTTGCGCGCTGTGGTAGATATGCTTAGGAGATAGCAGGGGTCTTCCAGGAGATCCAGGCATTTCCTGCAGCTGCACTTCTGATGACGTCTTTCAAAATGCGCTTAGTGCTCATGGTGGCAGCAGAGAGGGACAGGCCCTGGGCAGTGGGCTCTCACGCGGGCCTTAACAAGTCTCTCAGTTCACTATTCTGGGATTTTCTGCAGTTCTAACTGCAGTGTAGTTTCAGGGCCTCATTCAGCCGTGCTGGTGCAGTTGCCAAAGCCATTCGGTACAGATTTCATTCCATGTTTATTCTGACAACAGAAATAAGCACAGCAGTATCTCGTGATGTGTTAGCTTAAAATCACCACAGTAGTTTGCAAAGCTAATAGAGCTGTTAGAGATGTGCATAGAATTTTCTCTGTTGCCAAGGAATTGAACTTTGAATAGTGACTGTTGTTTGAGTTTGTTATTTACCTTGGATATTTCTGATGATATGCCATTCTTCCACTTACACTGTAAATCCAGTGGTACCTTATGTAATAGTGCATAATGAGTTGTCCCCTACACAATGATGATAGGCTATCATGGCAAGTTGTAACGTTTTTAATATGCAAAATGCTGGCAAATGGATTAGACTTTTAGTGCCGACTGCTGTGTCTAAACAATGTACACTCTCCACAAAATGTCAGTGCTCTTCCGATTGTAAATGATGAATGGCAGAATTGAAATGAACTCCCTCATTTATTCTAGGCTTAGAACGTTCAACATAGATGGCTTTTTGGAAGGAGGGAAGTACTAGAGGAAGGAGGCAGGGCAGTTCTTTCCAGTTAACAGCATTGTGAAAAGCATAATCCAAGCCAAAGTTGGGGGTGGGGGCGGGGAGGGGGGAGGACTGTGTGGCAATAGATTTAAAACCAGAGACTAAGTTTTGATGCTTCAACACACTCCATCTTGCAGAGATGCTGCCGAAGTTGCAGGTCTGCTTTTTGGTCATTCTTACAAACTCCTGCTTCACTTTTTAATGGGTGTTTTTGTGCAGGGCTGTCAAAAGTTTGGAGAGTCTGGAGGCCTTGATCCATCCCTCTGAGGTACAGCTGAATGACTGCAGCTGCTCACGCCTCTGCTCACGCCTTTAACAACACTGAAGGATATGGCTGTGGGTTATGGTTTTGTTTTCTTTCCTCCTCCGACACTTCCTTGTGTTCAGTGAAGTTAAGCAAGGAGAAGCCAAGGCGCTGAAGCGTAGGTCACTCTACACAGCTTCGTTCTTGGGGTTGAGATGAGCTCTGTTTCTGTTTCCCTGCCGCTGTGGATCAGTTTCATTGTACTTTGCATGTTAGAAAACTGGTTTGATGGCATTTGGGATTTCTTCCAGGCTTTTTCCTTGTTTCTTACTGTCTGTTGGCTGTGACAAGTATCCTTCCCCCGCCCTCTTTTTTTGGCCTCTGTTTCTGTTGGCCTATTTTATGGTGTTTTGGGCTTCTGTCCTTTTTCCCTTTTCCTTCTTTTTGCTGGGATTGGTTCCTTTTCTGTGTGCAGAGTATTTGCTTCTGGATTTCTCAGGAAATTCTGTAGCTTGCCTAATTCGCTTCATTTTGGGTTTTTAATGTTTAGTATTACTATTTTATTATTATTATAATAGCAGCCAGAGATGTCCCAGCTGAGGTCAAGACCTCACTGTACAAACTTAGGAGGCAAGTCTGCTCCCAAGGGCGTGGAGCATAACTACCTGGTATTTGGATGCCTGTATAAATCACTGGGATAAGAGCTGCATGTTTCTAGAAGTTTCTGGCTAAGATCCCAAAGTGCTTTTCAAACCCAAGCAAATTTAATCTTCCTTTCCTCTGTGGAAGTCAGAGATTGGTTCTGTGGCAACAATCTTTTTTTCCCTGTAATTCCCAAACATGTACTTGTTATTGTCATATATATGACTGTGGTCAATATAGGTGTTTAACTTTTTAAAGAGCCTGTGTAAGTCACTAAGTGCATATTGATTGGAAACAAATGTAAATTAGAATTAATTTCGACTTGCTAACGTAGTCAAATAAGGAACATTTCTATTGATCTTTGTCCCAGAAGCCAATTACCTGGATTAAGTGTTTTTATTATACGAAATATGGAGTATGGTATTTAATCATTCTGCATTGATCAATGTGAAACTGCATATTTAAAACAAGACCTGTAGTAAGAGTGGTTAACAAGTGATTTATTTAAAAAAAGTATATCTTGTTGTATTTACCCCTTGCTTTTCCTTGTTCAAGAGCTGTGTTTGTACCTACTGCTGAATAGGAAGCTGTTGATGCCTATGGATCAACAGGAATTCTTGTTCCTATAACATTTCAGTTTCAGCTTCCTTCTTTTTCACTGCTCCATCTATACCTGTGTTGCCTGCCTCCTCTTAACCTCCCCCACCGTTGAAAAGCTTCTCTATATCTGCTACTCCTTAGTATTAAGCATTTTTGCTGTACCATGCTCTACATGAAAAAATCTTTTCTATATTAAATAAGTGCATTGCAGCAATCTCTCTTGCAAGCAAATAATCCCAAGTATCTGGAGAATTTAGTAGTACATGTACAAGGTGACGTTTATAAAAGGTATACTGACGTTGCTGGTATAAAGAAAGGGAAAAATGGACTGCTCAGGCGTTTGCACTGGAGAAGCCCCCCTCTTAAGCCCTCTGTGGACAGGCAGCTTGCATGAAGCCATCGGGGCCTGATCCTTCCCCCTGGAGTCTCTGGGTCTCTGGCGTTCCCTCCCTCGGAGCAGGATCTGGCCACAGCACTGTATTACTAGACTTGCGCTTGCAAAACAGCGACCTCCAGGAATCGTTCTGCCTCGTATTATCCAAATGCTGACATTATCTGTACGTATCACTATAGTGGGCCGTGCCTCAGCCCCTCAGCAACTTAATAATCTTGGTAACATCCTGCTCCCAGCTCATTTTCTTGGCAGCAGTTATAATTATGTTTCAGGCTCCTGAATGAATTTGTTTTCTCTGGATCCTTGGCGTATTGAGACGCTTGTCACGTTTGGGTGCCTGCAATCAGTGATGCGTTTGTTTTAGGGGATGAATTAGTCTTCTGAGCCTGAGCATGTCCAGTTTATGAGTTAGAATTCATTGAAAACTAAAACAAAGCAAGAGATGGTTTTGCTGTACCGCTCCCCCCGCCGCCCCTTCCCGGCACAGGGGTAAAACTCTCAGCATTTCCCTGTCGCTTGTAAAACGCGGATCAGGTCCCGGGCAGAGCGTGGAAGGAGGAAAGGGCATTTCCTCCCCCTCCCCCGCGCTGTCCCCCCACCGCCCCCCGCCGCCGAAGTTAGCCGGGCGGCAGCGGGCAGGGCCCTGCGCTCCCGCAGCCGCCCTTACCTCCGAGGGCGTCCCGCTGCTGCGCCCGGCCCCGGCCCCGGCCCCGGCCCTGGGCTGTGGGGGGGCCGCGCCCGCTGCCACTCAGCGTCCTCCGCGCTCCGGGCTGCAACTGCGCCCGCCCCGCCACGCACCCTTTCCCTGCACTGGGAGCATCGCCCCCCCTCCCCCCCAGCCCTTTTCCTCTAGAAATTGTGTGTGTGAGCGTGCACTCACGCACATGCACAATTTAGTCGCAGTCTAATTCCGTGTTCAGGCGCAGCCCGCCTTCCTTCGCAGACCTGCACACTCCCCTCCGCGCCGCCCGGGCGCCCTGCCGCCGCGCCGTGCCCCGGCGGCACCGAGCGACGAGGCTCCGCAGTCACGTGGCGCGGGGGGGCGGGCGGCGGCGGCGGTGGCGGGCGGGGGGGGGCCGCTCCGCAGTTCGCGGTCTGCCGGCGCCCCGGCACACACAGAGCGTTGGGGGCTCCGCCGCCCGCCCGCCAACCCGGGATCTACCTCCATGTATTTTTAGCCCCGGCTCTTTTTTTCTCTCTCTTCCTCACCCCTTTTGCTCAATCTTGGAAAAATTGTGGGGTGTTGGCAGGTTTGAGGATTTTTTTTAAAGGGAGGGGGTGTCTCTGGCTGCCTTTTCCCCCCGCCGCTTTGCTCCACCTCCCCCTGCTCTTTTTTTTCTTCTTTTCCCCCATCCGCCTCTCCACCAAACCCGGGCTGATGTGCTGTGCGAGAGGCTGGAAATGGAAGTGTTGATGCTCTGGCTTTTCCCTTGGATATTTCAGTGCGTTTCAGTGCGGGCGGACTCCATCATCCACATTGGTAAGAGAGGGAGCGGAGGGGGAAGACAGAGGCGGTAGATAAATAAATAAATGGAGGGATCGTCTCGGTTAACCACAGTAATGTCATAGGCAGCGAGTGAGCCGAACTCTGCGGAGAGACGGGAAGAGGGAAGGAAAAAGGCAGCTGAATTCCCCTGATAGTAAAGTTAGGGACGAAACGAAGGTTCTGCATCAGGCTGGGCCCGGCTGCGGGGCGGGGGTCGCACGCCAGGGCTGAGCCGGGCAGCGGACATGGGGCGGGGGACCCGCCGGGGCTGCCGCTGCGGTCTGCTGTGTGGCTGGGGAGCCTGTGCTTGGACCTGTTTGCATGGAAGATTCTTCCCCCCCCCCCCCCCCGCCCCGGCCTCCTCACCACCGAAAAAAGAAATCCGCCCAAAAACCCGGACAGGAGAGAGGCATGATCTGAATGTGCTCATAGGAGAAACTTTTGGGGAGATGATTCCTTGGTTTCCTTCTCCTGTCAGAGCAGGTGTCAGCCGAGCCGGAATGCAGAGGGAGAAGTTGGCTGGGAAAGGGTCGGAGAGGCGAGATTTGCAGCGTGTGTGTGTGTAACTGTTGTGGTTTCAATAAGATCTCATTAAAACCCCTGGGTAGCAAGAAGGCTGGATCAGCAGTGGGAAGAAGAGAGCGATGAATAAGAGGCAAAGGATAGACAAATATGAACTTTTATGGCTTCTGGGAGCAAGGCATAGTAATGTCCACGGGAAGCCTGGCAGCCAAAAGCAAGGCTCTGCAGTCACCTTTTGGCTGGTGTTGAAAGGTACCAGCAGGAACGAAAATGAGGATGTTTGGGGTAGGAGAGAATCACTTGTGGAGGACGATAGAGGAGTAGATGGGAGCATGGCCAGGAAATGAAAAGCAATAATTCCCAACAGCTTTTTGGGGAGAGCGGAAGAATAAAAAGAGCAGCGGGCCAGGGAGGGAGCGACGCTGGCAAGGCGAGGCCCACGGAGATGGGCGGAAGGTCCTGTGTCGACCTGAGGCAGGGAAGGGGAGAGCAGGGGCTGGCCCTGTCCCAAGTTTCCCGGCAGGCGGGAGCAGCCCGGCAGGGACAGGGCAGGGGCAGAGGCGGCCGCAGCAAGCAGCAGCTGCGGGGCTGGCGGAGGAGGCTCCCGGTGTCGCTCGCCCCCGGAGTCTGGGGATGGAGCCAAGGCAGACAGCATTGCGGAGCCATTAAGAAGACGGGTTCAGCCCTGGCCGCGGCAGGGGCCCAGCCCTGGGGCGCTCCCCGGGGCTGGGCAGCCCCCTGTGGCCCTGCCTCTCTCCGGGGCCAGCTCACTCTGATGGGAGGCAAGTGGCCCCTATGGGAAATGCCTGAGCCAGGGGCGTCGGGGCCTCCACAACTCTGCCTCTCGCCTGTGCTTCTCCTCGGGAAGGACGATGTTGTGGGCTTCTCCCCGCACAAACTTCAGTCCGGGTGATGTTCCCTGACTCCTCACAGGGGCAACGGTCCGGTGGGTGGCAGAAAAAGAGGCTATGTGCAAAGCTGTAGTTTCACGCAGGCAGCATACTGAGGCTTCAGACACAGGGTATGCACAGTGTGAATCAGCAGCACTTTTCCAGGCTGAGGGATAATGTTTTTTGCTTGTTCTCTTTTCAGCATTAAAGATCTCCATCGCTCCACAGAGCAGGGTAGTAAGTCTAATGTGTGCACACGTATGCTCCATAGGCAGGGGATATTACATAACGCACATCGCCAGCTGTTTTCATGCTAACTGCGTAAACAAGACAGTGAAATGAGAGCTTTCAGGTTGCTGGATGTGAAGCCCAGCTTCACGTTTTTGTGTCTGTAAGCCTCAGAAGAAAACGCCCATAGGGCAGCAAACCAGGCAGCAGCGAAGCAGCGAGCAAAAAGTTGGTCAAATTACCTAAAGCTGCTGCCTTTCCTGTAACTTAGTGAGTGACGCCCCCTTCCCTGGGACCAGTCGGTCCTCGAGTTGGTGAAGGGGAAGTCATCAGGAGGAGGCAGCGCTTCCCCTTGTCTGTGCTGGGGGGGGATGGGGGGCGCAGCAAACGTGGGGGCCTTGTCCCACAGGTGTCTGGTCCTTCTGAGGGCTCCCCCGTGTGGCACCGCTGAGCTAGGCCCCTGGTGCGGTGTGATGCGATGCGGCCCAGGGGACGTGGGCAATGCTAGGGGCCCGAATTGGGAGCGAGATGGGGCAGAGCCCGCATCACCCTCTGCCGCCTTCCTCCCGCAGGTGCCATTTTTGAAGGCAATGCTGCCAAGGACGATGAGGTGTTCAAGCAGGCAGTGTCGGATCTGAACCTCAATGACGACATCCTCCAGAGTGAGAAAATCACTTACTCCATCAAGCTCATAGAGGCCAACAACCCTTTCCATGCGGTGCAGGAAGGTGAGTGCGCCCGGGTGGCAGCCCGCAACCCTCAGGACAGGCTTTGCCCCATGGCCATTCTGGGGAAGCGGTGCACGCGTGGTTAAAGTAAGGTTGGCTCCCACCTGGCCCGCTTCTGGGGTAGGAAGTGTGCAGCCCAGACCTGTCCTGGCGCTCGGCTGGAAACTTTCTTTTGGTCGAGGGTTGGCGCTGTCTTACAAGGAAAGGGGAGGGACGTTGCGATGCGGCGGCTGTGCTGTGCTGTGCTGTGCTGTGCTGCACCGTGCCGCCGGCAAGGAGAGGAGGGTGCCCCGTGGGGGCAGCGCAGGCTGGGGGTGGCCATGGGAGCGGGCAGGTCTCCGAGCTGGGAGCCGGGGGTCCCTCCCGGGCATCCCCCCCATGCCTCCCAGGTGCCAGGACAGAGGCCACACTTGCAAGGGGACCCAGCTGGCTCCTGTGGCTGTGCTGTGCTTCTGCCCCTGCGGGATTGGGGAGCAGTGGGTGGCCACCTGAAAACCTCTGCTCCCACTGCTGCGGAACTGGGGTGGGAGTGAGATAGCCAAGTCACTGGCTGAAAACCTTCCCAGAGCGTACAGGATCTGACAAGTAGCTGTGTAGGTAAATCATTTCAATTAGTGTTTTTTCTTTTTTTTTGCAAAGGGAAACATTTAAATTAATCAGCTCGCCTTTACAAATAAGTCTCTAAAAAGATATTATTTGTGATTTAATGAAGCCTAGCTTAATTATGGCCTATGTTATTTCAGAAGCTGTGTTTTTCAGTAGTAATTATTCTAGAAACAGAGAGCTATTTATATACCCAGACGAGAATATTTTAAAAATGATTCATCATCAGCCTTCCCCTTAGTTTTACAGAGTACAGAGTGAATCTTTCCCTGTATGATAATTTGCATTAATCCATATGTATTTATGTGTAACTTGTGTACATGCAAATTCTGGTTACAAAATTACACCAAATGTTAATTTTCATGAACTCCAAACAATTTCTTCTGCTGCCTTTTTGCCTCAGCATAGGTACAAGTTAGCACCATGCACATTCAGGAGAAACGGCAAAATATACCTTTTCAAGGTCCTGATCCCATTAGTAATGTGATTCCTCCTACTGCTCTGAAAGCTTAGCAAGGGAAGGAGAGTATGAAAAAAAATTAAGCTTTATGAAAATGGAAAGAAGGAGACTTTAAAACAAATCTCTCCCCACCCAGTCAGACACTGGAGAAAAATAAAAATCTCTAAATAATGGCAGGGTTGGTTTATTGGCAAAGATTAACTCTGAACAATCAGAGCTTCTTGCAGTTGCAAAAACTCAGTGTCCTATATTGAAGCTTATTCATATTCATGGAAGTGACAGGAGTTGGCTGGCTGAACAATTGCTTTCAACAGTGTAAAACTCAGAAGTAAAACTTTATAAAACTGTTCTGAAAGCACTGGGATCTGAGCTGACAATCTTGTGGACAGGGTCCCTTTGCTCAGTTTTGTTGAGAGCAGAAAAGCATGACCAGCTGGAAGATTCTTCTTGATGTAGTAGGATTTTGTTTATTTTTTTGTTTTGTTTGCTAATCTTGAAGGTTAGTATTGCATTTAAGAAAGACTACTTTCAAAATAAAAATTCTCTTTTGAAAATCATGGTGAAACCATGGGAAGGATTCTGGTAAAATTTTTATCTACTCATTACAGAACATGGGTGCTACTTGAATACACGTAAATGAAGGCGTTGCCTGGTACCCCTTCCAAGACGCTACTTCAGCGCTTATGTGTTCATTTAGCATTGTCCTTTGAGGATCTGATCGCGTGCTGGAGAATTAAGGAAGCGATTGATGAATGTTCACAATTCCAAAGAGAAATTGTTCTCTAGCACTACTTCATTAAGGTATATCAAAGAGTCTTCTTTTGGGAAGACTGCAAAACGATCCTATCTATGAGTCAAAACCTTGCCACATTAGCAGAGCTAAGAAGAGTGTCAGCCTTTATTCAATTTCCTGCTTGCTTTGTTGGTTCAGGTCAGGCCGTTTTTATTTAAGATTTAATTTCCTTTTTTTGAAACTGTTATACAACATACTGACAGAATGATACATGGGATGCACAAGTAGATGGCTGTTCTTACTGTGCAGGCTCTTTCTGCCCGGTGTTACTTGGTGTCATTCTGACTATTCAGAATCTCATTGAATTCCACTGTGCAGATGCCCTGCTCATTTCAGGAGAGTATTGCGTATAGTAGTCAAAATAACCTGGAGCAAATCCGCTGCCCAGACTGCTCACAGAATGTTGCTGCTGCTACATAAAACGCCCTGACATGCACATTATTCTTCTGCGGTGTGTCTCTAAGCAGTGCCATGGAAATCAGTGTTGCAAGCATTAGTTTCGTAGTGATTGAACTTTTTATAGTAAAAACCAATTTGGAATAAAAATAGACCATTGTGATACCACTGCCAGAATAGCTCAAGCAATCAAACAAATCGCAAATATTGTTTTTATTTGAAGTGTCTTTTGCACAGTTTTATGAGTTGACATTGTAAATTGTCCCTTAAGTTCTTTTGAAGTGAATCCCTCAAGCATGGACCTTCATTTCAATGATACATTGCTGGTAAGATCATGCAAAGTCATCACTCTGTGTAACAAGGTGTATTACAGAGTAACAAGATGTAAATTACTGATGGTGGTAGTTCTTAACATGTGTTTGGCCTGATATTTATGGTGCAGTCGTAGAACTGCTCCATGGGTAGGAGGCATGGAAAAGTAGTAACTGTAGGGTTTTTTCAGTAGGACCAATGTAATTGCAGAACTAATGGCCTGAAAGAAAATACCTTGCCTTTCACAATGGAGTAGTTTTCAACGCAGGAAGGTGCAAAGAAGTGTCCTTACATGTTGAAAAAGCTTTAGGGACTTGCTTTAGAGAGAAAAGGTCTTTGTGGTGACAGGTTCTGGTGATGGAAATAGTAAATGAAATTCAAAGGTCCTTTTTCAAAGATTTGGTGGATACTCATGTTTTGTAGCATGCCAGAGAATAGTAATTAACAAATACAATTCTGAGTGTTTTCTCTTTGTCTTTTATTTTACTGTGCATTGCAGAAAGAAGATCTGTTGTGCTGATAAGTAAAAAGATTGTCTTGGCCCTCTCAGACTCAAATTTTACAACAAGTAAAGTTTACAAGTGCAGCAAGTGGGTGGAGGGAATTCCAGCAGCAAGGGATGTAACAGTAAAGAATAAATAGGCCTTGATGTATGCATAAAATAGGACTTTGTTATCTATTTGTCATCATGAGCTTTTGTATTTTGTAGAATATTGCTTTTATGCATGTGGCAATTACTTGAGGGGAAAAATTGTTTTTTTTACTGACTGTAATGGGAGAAGATATGGGGAATCATTGTTCCTTTTATAAGATTTTAAGAAAATCAGCTGAAGTCACAAACATGATGTTAAATCCTGTCCTTCCTTCCAAAGGAGCGATACGCTCAATTTCTGTGAAGTGATTGAGATGTGAAATAATGAGTGATTGTTTATGTGGGGTGTATATTTAACCTGGTAAAGTGGTAATCCTTTTTGTGATTCAAGATCATCAAAGGTATGAGAAATGTTTTAAAGCTTTCAGTTCAAACTGGGATTTTTGAGCCTGCCATTGGCATTGAAAAGTAACTTTGTGTATGACATATGAGTGGCAAACACGTTTCCAACTTGGCTTGAAAATATGACTGTATATTTAAACTAAAAAAACAAACAAAACCAATGTGTAAATTTCTAAAATTTTGCTTTTGGAGGTGGAATGCGTATGGCCAAAACTGGGACATAGAGAAGCTAATGCTGAGGCTTAACTTTCAGAGTACACTTTGGAGAAGGGATCCAAAGGAGATAGCTGTTCAGAAATGGCGAAACTTTCAAACCCTGTTTCTCAGTGAATGGTGCTTACACATCTCTGGAACTTTCCAGAGTTCCAGAGAGTTGTTTTTACTTTGAGCAGCCTTGTAGGCTTGTTGACCTTAAAACGCTGTCAGCTCTGGAAACGAGAGCAAATTCGGAAAATCAGAATGTGATTCGAGAGCAAGAAGGTGTTCGATAAATGCATTTTAATCGCTCCTATGTATGCTGCTGTGGTATCAAAGAAACTCAGAGGTGCCGATCTTTTGAACGTCTGTGTTGCATACCGTCGAGTGAATCTGCTCCCTTACTTCTCGTATACAGGACTTGGGAAAGGTATGTACTTGGGATAGCTCTTGAGCTATCTTTCCTCAGCACATACATTTCAAGTTACTGCCAGTGTTGCTTTCAAACAGTTTTATTTTTTGAGGAGGTATAAGCCGATCAGCGTGTAGGTGCCTGAGACTAGATACGGAACTGGAGAACAGGACTCACAAGCTCCATTGTTATTCTTAAATTTATTTGCTTGGCCGAAGTTCCAAGTAGAGCATATGCACATTGTATATAACGTTGCCATATGCATATTGTCCAGTGGTAGGGAGCTGTGGAGGACCTGAGAAACTGCATGCTTGTGCGTGCACACGTGTATTGGTTTTTCTGCACATAGCTCTTTTTGCAACCTAGGGCTCTATGTCAAGGTAGTGCAAGTATCCCTGACTAGAAGCCCACAGGTGGGTCAGAAGCTGCATTCTGATTTTAGCCGGATATAGACTTCAGGGTATAGGGCTCTTTTCTCTGTCAGGAGAATTTAAACTTGAATGGCTGTTAAACGTAGAGGAGGAAGACTTACCAACAACTGTGAAAAGATACCCTCAAACATGGTGATAACACTCCCTTTGCTATTGTATAAGCCTGGATCCAGTACGTTATAAAGTTATGTCAAAGAGGTGTTTATGTAAATGCGGAGTAAGGCGTTTTGTTTTGCTAGCTTTAGTTTCATATGCCCCGGAAGTGAAGGTGGTTGTTTAGAGTCAGGATGTTTTAATACAAGAATGGAATAATAGAAGGGAAGAGAAAACATACAAATACAGACAGACCATGTGATTAAAAATCCATAAAACGTTGCATAGATGTTTTATTAGTTTTTTAAAAATGCCGTTTTATTGATTTGACTACATTGGATTGGGGAAGTTGTTGCTTAGCTGGGAATAGTATCATAGTCTGTACCTAGATTTTTAACAGAAAACATAGAACAAGATAACATCTCTTGCCAGCTAGAATTGCAGAGTATTGGTTTATATCAATATAGCCTCAATTAATTTGTCTCCAATGGTTTATCTTGCATCTTTCATTGTCACATAACTTTCCCTTTATCTGCTGTTCTGCAGCTTGCTTGAACACAGATTTCACAGTGGTTTCACAAGGATACAGTATCTTGCTTGGAACTTTTTGACAGCTGAACTCAGAGCTCTCCAGAAAGAACATATTGTTACATACATTATTTCTAGTTTTCATCTGAGCTTTCAACGCTTCTTAAAAACCAACTAGAAAGAGTGTATGTGGGGGATCCCTCCCGTGGTCAGAGAGGCCTTGCTGCGTAACCACACATTTTTCCTACTAGTCTGCTGCAGTTAAAAGCTGTTGCTCAGTGGGGTGAATGCACTTAACTGTTTTACCTCCTTGTGCCCTCTGAGACCAAGACTTGTTAAGGACTGCCACAGTGAAGACATCTGTGACACTGTCATCTCATTGTGCTTGTGTTTTTACACTCTCTAGTTGCATGACCCAGTGTATTATAAGCCATATTGTTTCACAGAGCTAAAGAAAACAGCAAATTACAATGTTCATCTCTTCTGATTCTTGAATTTTTTTGTTATGCTAAAAGCAGGGACCTGCAGATATCTTCAGTAGGAGAGAAATAAGTCGATATTCCATAAAGGAGTCCATTTGCTGCTGCGGATGAATGCAAGCTACAAACTGTGGGCAAACATCCAAAATACATGTTTGTTTTGTAATTTGTTATTTTGTAGGCACAAGTTACTCAACTGTGTTCAGAGTTTAGTTACAGGTGAAAAATACTCTGTAGTTTTGGGAGGCAGTCCCTCTAAAATACATCCCTGCTATCGTTTGTTTCATTTCCAGGATGTACCAGGATTAATTTTGTTCCCCTCTCTTGCCGTGCTCTCTGGTTTTGGAGAGGTTCCCATCATCTCAGCGCAGGCTAGGCTGCCTGGGGAGTGAGCACCGGACAGTGCAGTGCATAGGTGCATGGCAGGCAGTGAGGGGCCAGGAAAAGGAAGAGGTGCCGAGGGCTCACAGCTTAGCACCTCGAAGTAAAAAGGGGTGGTGTTTTTTTTTTCTTTTTTTTTTTTTTTCTGGAAATGGTGACGGTGTGGATGAGGCCATTTGGAGCAGAGTCCTGCCCCATTTTGGCAGAGGTTGGTGACTGGTGGGGGGGACGCTACATGCTCAGCCTTTCCCAGAAAGTGTCCCAGCCCTCACTTGCTCTGCAGCGATGGGAGATCCCTACGTGGTTTCATGCTTTGCAGTAGAAAGGTTTTAGTACTGTCTGGAAGATTTTTCAATAGCTCTATCTGCAAAACTGGCTAAGCTCATTTTTCGCTCTTCTAATGCCCAAGCTTGCTAATACCTTTATTTCCACACTGGGTATGGGCCACCCATCTGTACCAAGCATCTCGTACACAAGAGCAGCTGCAGGTTAAGACTGCAATTCTTTTACAGTACCTAATGGTTCCTCCCACTGATCCTGCTGCTGATCCTGCTCATTTATCAAGGAGCTGTAGTTGGGTTTCCTATTTTAGGATTCATTGTACAAAATATGCTACAACATTAACTAGCATGCTAGAAATTGTCCCAAAAGTCCATAAATAAGCAATGTTTATAAAAATATTAATGAATGTGTTTTGAGGTTAAAGATTTTCCTTCTTTTTCTCTTTTATATTTTATTTTTTCCTGAAGAAATTATTTTTTTTACTCACTGTCCTGAGCACTTTGTCTGTAGCAGCTTTTCAGTCATGACTGTGGAGGAGGAGCTGTAAATGTGAAATGAGTGTACAAGGCTGTCTCAGCCTGATCTTGTCAAAATAATGGATAAAGAAAGTGATCCTAAGTTGTGAAGCATAATCTATATGCATGCATATATACATGCATGCACATATACCCATGCAAATAATTTAATTACTAGACTTACTGTAATGTGTCCAGCAGCCTTGAGCCTTTCTGCGTTCAGAGCCTTACAGATAGTTAGGGGATTGACTATCCCAAGTACTGCATTTTGAATTACATCTTAATACTTGCAGAATGAGGTGAATTTAATATTTTGATGTGATTTATCATGCTATGATTGAGCTATACAGTGAAAGGAGTTAAAACTATACACGTTTTTTGAACAGGGAGGTTATAATGTTTATTAAAATTGTTCATGGCTTACTGTAGTTTTTACTGGAAGAAAAGCAAAGCATAACTGAACAACTACAATAGCACCTGAGTGCTATGGTGTACAGTAAGACTGGCTAAAATAGTTACTTGAGATTGAACTTTTTGCCATTTCAGGGAAGCCATAGTCAAACTTTTATTTGTTTTCTAGGTAAAGATCAACATGTTTTTCATACTTTTATTTGTAATAATTTCCCTCTGAGGGGAATTCCTGCTGTGTCTTTGTTCATCTCTTGTTATTTGGTGCTTAGAGGTTTTTTTTTTTTTTTTTAAAGTTTACCCCTCAGAAACATTTCAGTTAGAGTGCATGATTGGAATTATACTGCTATGTAAGTCTTATAATTATTATCGGTTTTAGCAGAGATCTTTTTTTGATCTGAAAGTGCCCTGCTAGAATAGAAATGGCCAACACTGCTACTGTTGCCTTTGGGGCACGAACTTTTTCCTTTTCGATATTGGAGTACCTGATATTGCATGACTTGAAAAATAGCTCACGTGTTCAGTTTTGCATTTTGGCAGTTTTTTTGACGTACTGGAACATGCATCGACTTTTCTTACATGCGGAAATGCTGTGCGGTTCTCTCCATTTAGAACCTGTTGAAAAAGGTTAGGTTTCAAGCCAAAGAATGAGGCACTCTATGCAAAAGGCACATGCAAGACATGCAGGCTGCCCTACACAAAAGTGTGTCAGCTCTGAAGTAACATGTAGGTGCCATTCTGCAAATCCTTTCTGTTTCACTGTGCTGAGGAATGGGCCAACTAATGCTGATCCTTAGTGTGTCCCTTTGGTTGTTAGTATTCTTATCCATTAGAAAATCAAAGTGAGACCATTAAATAGCACGCAACGTTTTGAAAACCCCGTTTCATATCATATGTAGATGTGTTATCATTTCAAAGGCAGATAATAATGATATGCTAATATGCCAGGATTTCTTTCATTTACATAAATTTAAGGCAATAAATATCTAAAATGAGAAATACATTGAAAGGGTTTCTTTTATGTAGTTCCTAATGACTTGTTTTTATTAATTTGGAGACCTCATTGCTGTGCTTGAAACTACGTTTGGGTTTGTGGGTTTGGAGTAGTTCTTGTAGCCAGAAAGGTTTGACTTACCAGGACCACTCTCCCGGTACAAGCTCTGCTGCTGTGAAGTTGCTTTCTTTAGACTTCACTGTGGCATCTGGATGCCTGTCCATTTTTTCCCTTCGCCTGTTATATTAGATATGCAGTTATGCAGTAAGAATTAATATTGGAAAGTGCTAAAAGTCTGCACTTGAAGGTAAAAAGAACCAAGAGGCATTAAGTTCAAGTGATGTTTGGCTGCATTAAAGCGCACAGCAGGGCTTACACTGCTTGACCTTACTGAGAAGCATTTCCTTAGCAACCTTTCACAGGGGGAGAAAAAGGACAGTAAGAAAACAATTTTCCCCCTATATTCAACAGAGTATTATCCAAGACATGACTTCCTTTCTCAAAACATGCAACAGATATTCAAACCAAAAGACTCCCGATGGGTCCCAGCTCTCATTATGTATCCTGTTTCTTAGCCAAGCCATTTAATCCTCTACTTTTTATCTTACTTATCTGAGTCTGAGATTTTAAACAGGAGCATCACTGATGGACTACTTTCTGTATCCTCAGAATCTCGTTGACAATCTAGCTTGTTCTTGTTTAGAAAGTGACTAAAAGGATTTTCCATACAGGCAAATGTTTGTAAAGTTAATGAGAATTGCATTTTGTCAGCAGGTGAGTGACTCTGCTCCATACCATTACTCAATGTTTAGGAAGTAGTGATTATTTTCTGCTTGATAATACTTCTACTGTAGCAACTGTGTGATGATCTAGAGCAGTGTTTCCATTACCCTTTCTTTTCTTAACCTTTCTGCTCCTGAATAAAGGAAAAACTTGGGGTAGGGGAAAAGCGGGTTGGTTTGTGGGAGACAGAACTTACTCAGTGTCTTTTTAATTTTTTTTGTATATGTTACCCCTCAACGTAATTTTGCCATTTTTTTAATGAACTGTTTAAAACTCCAAGGTAAACTTTGTTAGAAACTGATGATTGTTTTGTGTGGAATATTAGCTTGTATTCCTTTTTAATCTAAAGAGCCAGTGTTTGGTGTATTTTCTGTCCTACTCGAGGGCATTTCTGGGATGAGAACAGTTATCTGAGAGGCTTGGAGAAAAGGAAATTGGGATACAGCGCCCACAATGGGTGACACACAGAGGGTTAGGATGTTGAAGTGTGCAGAAAAAAGGGAACATCTTCGTTTCTATTTTAAGATTATATTTACATAAAGCTTACATTTCTGTTCTTTCAACTTGTTTTTGCCTATCTGAAGTAATTTGATTACTGTGGAAGTAACAGTGGTGTCAATGTAAGTAGCATTTAGTGGCCCAAGCAGGAGCAGAAAAAAGCTTAATCTTCCTCTGGTCTGAGTGAGATGCTTGCCTGGGTTTATAAAGAGGCTGGAGTTTGGCAGGGGTGCCACACTGTTAGCAAGTAATCAGCCCGGGGCAGGAATTTTCCTTGGTGAGGGAAGAAAAGGGCATTTCCAAAGTGTGCTCACAGGACAGGGAAAGATATGGTCTAGCAGAAGGAGAGTCTGACTGAACCTCTGCTCGTAGAAAGTTGCTTGTCCATGGCAGCTTGAAATGAGAATGCCCGTATCTATATTACAGTGTTGTGTAGTCCACATGAAAAGTAATTTCACGTTTCAGCACTACTTAGCTTTCCTTTCTCCTTTTTCCGTTTTTTAACCAAATTGTAGGGAAGCTGATGGACTGTGGTAACCCTTGAGGAACAATTTAGGAGGAAGGTCTTGTAGCAGGGATTGGCTTTTAGGCAAGCAGTATCCTCCGTGAGCCACAATTTATATACCCGTTAAATATGTTACGGCAGGCAGTGGGGTCTTGCCTCACCTCTGGAGAGGTACTCACAAAGTCAGCTGTGCATGCAAGCAGAAGTGCTGTTGTTAAGCTTGATTAGAGCCAGCCTTCTTAAAGCGGGCAGCTGCTTCTCTCCTTTCTCTGCCAGTGGCAAAATTGGTTCAGAAACTGGTTTCTAAAGATGTAATGCCTTGACTTGCGTTAGGGTCGGTTTACATTTCTTGCGACTGTGGTGCATCCTCTTCGCTTTTACGCCACTGGAAGAAAATGAAAGCATAACATCAGCTAAAACTCAGAGTCATCTCGGCAATGGAATGACGAGTGATGCCTTGGGTAAAATCCTCAAAATTCAGCAAGTGTCTACCAGATTTTGTCTTTCGTGGAAGTAAGCCTTCACCCCTGCAGGGAGTGGAGGTGGACAGCTTTTTACAAATGAAGGGCTACTTCTGCTTCTTTTTGAATATCTATCACGTTTGCAGTTCCAGTTCTCAAATGGTATTTTACCATCTCATTAGATTTTTTTGCAGTGACCTAATATTTCTCTCAGGAAGGGATACATCTGTTACTCGTGTGGTTTGTTGTTAGTGTCTTATTGCCTAGACAGGGGCTATATGGCTGTAGCTGTGTTTTTTTAGGGTCTAGGATTCTTCATCAAAGCCCTTATTTCTCAAAGGCAGTGTGGTGGTGAGGTGTATACTTTCTTATCTGTGGCTGTCCTTGTTTGAGCAGCCACCTCACTCCAGCCAATAGCGCCATGCCTTGTTCTATATGGACAACAGATTAATTGTCCTGGTTCCTAGTGATGTTTGTGAACTATTTCTCCGAATTCTGATGTCTTCAGTGAGAGCAAAAGCTATAGCTGACAGCAGTGGTCAGCTATATTTGCTATAGAGCATACTGGCAGTTAGCTCCGTTCAAACCAGAATGGTAATCTGGTCAGAAAATACTTCATAAAATGTCGGTGATTAGAAGACACTATGTCTTGCAATAGTTTTGTGTCTCTTTGTTTTCTTCTTGTGACAGTTGTCTTCAAGGAGAGGTTGTCCTGTAGGCAGTTCAATATGCAGAAAAGCCCTTAATGGGTATACAAGACATAAAGCTTGTCGATCAAAGGTAATGCCTGTCCTGCACTTATGGACACAATGAGGCTGTAAGGTGTATTTTGCTAATCCTGCTAATGTATTAGCAGGATTGCTAATTGCAAAAAGATGATTTGCTAATCCATCTTTTATTGTTTCTAGTCTGCAAGGAGAAATGCTTGTAAAGTGGAATCTTGTCTCTTGCCCTTAGAAGTTCTGGATAGTTGTGTGAAATCGATGGAAGTGGCACATTTTCTAAACAAAGGTGTGCAAGGAATGCTTGGAGCAGGATGGGTGGTTAATTGTGCTGTTATGGCTATAGCTGAAATTTATTTTCTCCGAAAAACAAAAAGAGTATACTGTTATCTAAGGTAATTAATAGGGAAAGGGATTATTCCTAATCTCTGTGTTTATAAAAAGTGAAAATGTACTTAAAAACAATAATGTTCTTTTGGGCTTGCAGAGGAGAAAAAGTTGCATTCTGTAACTTGTGACATTATAAAGTTTGAAGTTTTTTTTTTTTTTTTCATAAAAATCACTGTCAGTTGCCCAAGGGCATAGTTTACCTCTATGCAAAACCTGTGCACGGAGTGTAAGTTAACTGTAAAATGCGTACACTGCAAAATGTAGTACACGAGACCACAGAACGACCTTATAGGGCCCTAGGGAAAAAATACATATGAATGATACTCTACCTGTTAAATTCAAGTTAATCTAAGTCACAAGATGATCAAGGAACCACTAGAAAAAAGACTTGAGCCTACATTGCTTGAATTAACTTCCCGGGACAATTTGATGAACTAAAAAGGTTAGATCACTCTCTCTGAGGTTGGAGAAAAAATGGAGGAGTTTCTCTGAATGTAGAACAGTGTAGTGACAGGTAGAAAGGCTTTTTTGGCTCCAGTGCCCCTGGAAAGTGCCCTGAGGCCAAGTGAAGGTTTGTGTCAAATTGCTATTTAAACAAAAATGGCATTTTTGGAAATCTCTTCCCAGCCATACTTCTTAGCTGGTGAGGTGTATTGGACTTAGAAAATTCATGGACTTAGTGAGTTGTTGCTTTTAAATATGTATCTCCATCTCTTCAGGGTTACTTTGAATGTGCGACTTGCAAATAGCTTGTCGGATTATCAGATTAACTGGGAAATACTCGTTGCTTTTTGGAAGGTACATTTTGAAGCTGGAGATTTTAAATGGGATCTTCAAGGTTTAACATGTTATTACAGTGTTAATAAATAGCTTGAAAATTAATAGAAGAGCTTATAATACAGTTGATAAAATGAGCACCAGCCGAGGAAGCTAGTCTAAATAAGCGTGCATGAGAGAAAATGAAGCAGCTTCTACAACAGGTTTATTTATATGCGGAATATGCAGCTTCTTTATTTCTGGTGAAGCTATATTGATTCTAAAAAAATTTCTGTCAGATCATTTAAATTTCTACTAGTTTTCCAACAAATATGATGTAACAAAATCATTAACTTCATGAAACCACAGAGAGCTACAAGTGCGGGGTGTTTTGGTCTTAGTCTCATAAATCTAACTTTAAAAATGTTCTTTGAATTTCTTATTAAGAGGTTGTTAGTATGAAGCGTGTGTGTGTTCCTCCCAAAAGATTACCATTTACTTTTTTTCCAGGGTGTCCATGTTTGCAAATAATGGCTCACACGGGAAAAATGTGGCCATCTAAAAAATAGACTGTTTCATAGTGCTTTAAAAAAGTGTGCCTGCAATGCATTCATCTGGCATAATATTGAGATTTCAGTTGAAGATGGGAAATATCTACTGACAGGGCTGGGCCTCAAGGTATTCTTTTTCTTACTAAAATGTTGATAACATTCTTTGAAATGTTCTAAAATATATTGAAGACTGTCTCAAGATGGGTATATTGGCTTAAGAAAAGGATCATTCCATTCTCCCTGTAATTACATTCTCTTTTTGATGAGATTTTACAGAGATATTCTGTAAAGATATTCTGTCTCTTTTTATATAGAAAAATATTAATATGGAAAGTAAACTTGCAGAGGGTATTAGTTATTGTGGTACAGGGAAAGGACTGTTGATTTTCTGGATGCTTGTTCAGGATTAAATTTTAAGTTGTCAAGGCTTGATTCTAACTCTGGTCGCTAGCAGCTAAGAATTGCTAGGTGAAGAGTAATAATGGGCCCAATGCAGTTTCTCAAGTGTTTGCCAAGCCCTACTATGTATGGCAGCTTAAGGAGGATAATACCTTAAATTTGTGATCAGTGTCGGTAGGTATCCTTGGACCTGAGTCTAGCTCCTATTCATGGTGTTCATTTTGTGATGACCGCAGGCTTCACACTGCCTTCTGACTTGCCTGTAGGGCCTGAGAAGGATTTTTCCACTTGAAACATAACTTAAACTGCATGGTATTCATTTTTTTGTTTGTTTGTTTCTTTTCTTGTTTCTCTTCCCTCTCATGCTTTGATTGCGCAAAGTATCAGACTGGACAAAGAAAGTGGTAAGATGTCTAGTGTATTAGGCTATTACAGCTATTGGTTTTTGCTAAACTGCCTGTGGTTTAAGCAGAAATAGGTTAAACTAGATTTGGGCTTGGGAAGGGATTTTTCTCACTGGTTAGATAAGTGAGGACCTGCTACTTGATTCATTTTTGCTCTCCGTGTTGTGTGGGTGTAATCCATTTCTTAGGATTGTCTGAATCATTTGACATAACACGTTTCTTGGTGTTGTTGGGCCAGCGTGATGGCCTTCATTTCCTCTGCTCTCTTCTTTTTGTCACATTGCTATTCTGGCCTGTGGTCGTTTAGTGTAGGCTTAGGGATGGCGGTAGGACAGTGATTTTCAAGATTTTTCAATTTCCATACCTCCTGAAAAGTTCCTGAGAGAGGTGATAGTTTAAATGTACTGACAACAGAGTTGTTTTTCTTCTTCATCCCTCAGATTGGTCTCTGAACCACAGATTGACGCGAGTGGTATAAGATCTAGGCAGTAGCCCCTGGGGTGCACAGGACTGATGTGTTTGTTCTTGACTTCTTCATTGTGTTTCCTGCCATTGCAGAGAATTGGATTTAGTAACCCAGATGATCCTTCTAGCTCTGTCCCCCAGATATGGAGCATAAATATGCTCACGGTAATTAACCTCATGCTGTTTACTTTCTCCAAAAGGGTCTGTTAAATCTTTATTTCATTTGGCCGGGAGATTTGCGCTACCGAGTGTTTGTCCTATCATTAACCAACTGCAAAGACTAGAAAAATTGACTGACCCATTCTTGAATGACCAGCCGTTACCTAAATGCTGAAATGTAAACGAACAACCTCTTGAACTTGTTAGTCTCAGTTATTTTCTGTAGGGAAATACAAGCGTGAAGGAGGAGAACTCTGTCTTTGGAGATATGAACACTAGAGAAATAAAATGGACATGGGAATTTGGGAAGTCTGACAATCGTAAGCTCAGGTTTTGGCCCGTTTGCCAAGCATGACTGTGTCACTGTCCTAATGCGGACGAGAAATCTTTAACAGCTGCACTTCAGTGCTTGTAAACTAGTGAGTGATTATTTCATCTGTTTATACCAGTCATCAAAGCATTCTGTGTTGACAAGGCCTGGAAAATTCTCAAGGGTTTTGCTTCTGTTAATGCAGCGCACTGCAATGGAATGTATCTTGTACAACAATGTCTTTGAGTACCTCTGATGTTGTAGTCTGTATTTTGCACTAACTCATTGAATCATAGGAATTGCATGTTCCTCCCCATCTGCCTTATTTGAAATGACTGCAGTAAATTCCTTGGAAATTTTTCCTTCTGTATATTGCTCTTGAACTTTTGAAGATGCTTATGCTTGCTGCCTTTAATAGCACACAGTAGCTGCTTCATGATTTTGTAAAAGCTTAGGCTATTTACTTAAAAGTAAAAATTAGAAGGCATCATTTCTGCGAGGATTTTGAGGAACTTAATTTTTTTTCAGAAATAGTGATTTCTTGAGATGATTTATTCCTATACGTCGTAATATTTTACTCCTCTCCATAGTTAATTAAAATCATTAAATGCTTCTGTAGCACTACTCAGTTCAGAGAAGTCTAAATATGTATTTATATATATTTATTATGAGCACCACGGCCTGCTTTCTTTCTGTTCAGGGAGGTCTGAAATGGCTTACAGTAGTAACCTTGATCATTTTTCTTGGCTTGGTTCTCAGACTCGTTTCAGCTGAGTTTCTAGACCAGAAGTGAATTGCCACTGCTTGATTTTGAATAGTCCAAAACAGAGTTGTTTCTTAGAAGCGGGCTGGGAATTTGGGTGTGGAAAAACTTTCTGAACTTGCATGCATTCAGACCAGAGCTGTGATCAACGCAATGTAAATACAGTGCGAATGAACTAGGTCCAATCTCAAGAATACTTCTAGGTAGATGTTGCAAACTTTATCCCCTCTACCTTAACATACATAGTAGATGTTGACATACACGTGAGAACCTGATTTGCGATGTATTTCTTTTCTTCTTTCCTTCCAAGTTAGCCTGGCTCTTCATTCTTACTGTGGGAGCACCTTGCACCACAAAGTAGTTAAATTGGTATATTGCTTACACTTATTGCATTATTGCAGGTATTTCTGAAACATTATACTTTATCCTTTCAAGAGGCAGATCCTGCCCATGCGAGGAACTTCTATTCACATGCATGGGCTTAAAGGCAGGATGGCTCAAGAACAGGCAAAGCCAACAGCTGCCTGTGGACTGCAGGAGCAACAATAGCCTTAGCTCTAGTGATGAGTGTGACTGTGCTGTGAGGCTTGCTCCTATTGTTGCTGCCCCATGAGAAGGCTTGGGATGGAGGAACGGCACTGCTGCTGAGGCTAAGAAAGGAACACCCTTCCTTAAACTTCCCCTTTGTGCTGCTGTGACTCGGCCTGTGTGTTGTCCCTTCGTTTCTTTCCTGTGGCAGAAGCAACTTGGGTTCACCAGGAGCAACCTCTTACCCTTATGGCATCACAATTCACTTCTGCTGGGAAGACAGAGCTGTCTCTGCCTAGCAGTCTATCTGATACATTGCCCTCTTTGCCTGTGTGGGAACTGAGCCCATATTTCCTAGCAGTATAACCTTTGAGAACATAATTGCAAAGAGGGAGCTGCACCATGAACACAATCAAGGAGATACTGAGTGTTCTCAAAGTCATACTCCTTTAACTCAGATGCGGACGATCATCTCATTGGTGATGGCATGTGCAGCCAGCTAGGGAAACAGAAACAAAACTGTAATCACTTGCGCAATTGCTTCCAGCTGAGTGACATATTTCTGATTTGCAGTGATCTTGGCTGATCTGTAAAGACTTGAAGTGATTAATTTCTAAGAGAAAGAACTGCAGTCTGGTACAGACTGTTCAATATAGACACAGAAGTAAAGACTCTGTTGGAGTGACTGATTTGCTGGAAATTATTCAGTTGCCTCTGGAACAAATAGGAAGTAAAGATGTTTGACCGTCTTCATTAATCCCAAAAGCTTCTGTTGCAACAGTTGTTGTAGAACCCAAAGTAAGTATTAACTCTGACTGTAAAAGTTACAGAAAACATCGCTTTAAGAATTCGTTGCCTGTTCTACTAGCGATTGGCAAGTAATTCCTAAAAAGAGGTTTTAAAGGGTCTGATCTGTGGAGTTCACAGTGCTCAGAGATTTGATTTGGTTTTGAGAGTATCAGTTCTTCAAAGGAGAGGCTGTTTGTAGATTCACAATCAGTATCGGATGTTTTTCTAAGTTCCCAGCTGACTTACGCAGAAGTAATCAAGAGCTAGCCAAGGACGGATGACAGTAGAATGGAAACAGACAGTTCCCTACAAGGGTCTTCTAGGCCCTAGTGCAAACCATCCGATTGGTGCTTGATATCCCTTCTTGGGAATATCCTTAAACTGTAGCAAGAGAAAGGAACTCTCTACCGAGCGCCATATTGGCGCTTACTTATTTAGTACGGCTTCAGACAGTGAATCTAGAAACAGATATGACAACAGACGTGGCAGAGCTATAGCTGTTGTTGCTGGATAGTGCAGAATATACAGAAGAGTTTTGAACCTGTAGTTTTTGTAGTTTATATACAAAAACGACTAAATGTAGCACAGAAAGTATTCTGGAAAATCATTTTTGATCTGAAAACTGTGACTGGTTCTAAAGGATAACTAATATATAAATAGCTAACAAGGCTCGGGCAGTGTCAGTCCATAGAGAAGAACTGTTGCGTTTTATTTTCCCTTCATAGTCTCCCATGTTTTATATCTTAAAAATATTTGGGAGGGAGCAGTAACTAAAATACTCTCCAGATAACTGTATGCTTTTTGAGTATAACTGGACAACAGAGCTTCATTGTACTTTAGAAGATTTAAAAACAAATGGAAAATGTGTAATTCCTATCTAAAGGCTTTAGTGGGCTTTGCCTTCCCTGTAGGCAATGCTCAGGGCGTTCCACCGCCTGGTTGCTGGATCTGGGGCTCGCTTAGGAGCCCACTGTGCTGTCCCACCCATGCAAAACTTCCCTCGCCCAGGCTGATGACGCTGCTTCTGTGCAAACCCTCCTCTCAGGAAGGGCGCAGGAGAGCAGCGTGGCTGCGTTGCTTGTGCCTGTGCGGTCTCCCGGGGGCCTGCTGAGGTCAGTCTCCAGTGCGACTGTGTGGACCAGTTACAAATGATACCTAACCAATTCTCCGTCTCTCTAATGAAGGGCCTAGAATACTAATGGCTGCTCTCAGCTATCTGTCTGGTCTCTTTCCTGAGAGTTGCTACTGAAGTCTGCTACTGAATTTGGCATAGGCAAAATTCCCTTTTGACTGACTTAAACAAGGATGATAGCATTTGAGGCCAGCTAGCTCCAGAACCTGGAACTTGGACCAAGCAGATGGGCTATGTTTCTCTCACTTCTGTGGAAATAGTAATTGTTTTAAATAGCTGCTCACCATTAGGCGAGTTATGTGCATATTAGAGAACACTTCTTTTTCTTTCTGGGAGTCTTTGAAAACAATACACAAGGAAAGATGAGTCACTGTTCTTAGCATTAGTCTTCATTTTCTGCTATCTCTTATGAGATTTAAGCATGTTCTTTTCATATAATGCTTTTCCTTTTTTCCAGTAAGAGGTTCTGAAAAGATGCGTCTTGTTTAATGCCTAGACTGTCCTTCAAGGGAACTTCTTCACAAAATCCTTACAGTTAAGGCAGACAGAGTGCAGCTGCTGGGGGGGGGCTGAACAGTAGTTTGAGGACCAATCTGGTGTCTCCCCTTGGCCCTGACGCCACCACACTGGCATCGTGCTCCAAGTGTCTGGGCCTTCAGCTCCTGGGGTGCAAGAGCCCTGCAGCATTTCTGACAAGGAGCCTTGAGTTTCTGTTTGCCCAGGAACTGGAGCTAGAAGCTGGTCGGGTACTTACGTGGCTGTCTCAGTGCCATTATTTCTCACAGAGCATTGAACCTCTCCCTTTCGGGGGTCCTTTTGTGAAGATGGACTCTCCATAAGCCTTAGTACTATTTGGATCCCAGGGAAGTGTTGCTGTGTTGTATAACAATATATATTTTATAAATTGTTTTAAAGAGTGTTCCTGTTGATTTGGCGCAATAGAGAAAAGATGTATTTCCATTGAAATACATCCAATACATCCATAGTTTTCCTCTTGCCATTTTTTCTGCCAAAAGTTTCAGGAATACTTCTAACTACTTCATTTTGATAAAGCCATGTTACTGTTAGCATTTGTACTGAAGGACAGTAAAATAGTTTACCATTGCCAGAAATTTTATTTTTTTCCTGAGGAATGTACAAACTCATTAAACAGCCTTCTGCTAAAGGGCTGGTTGAGTCATAGGCTTTCAGAGATTTAGGAAATATGCAGATGGGCCATATGGCGATGGTTATTGGCCCTGGTCATAATCAGTACATCCAACGTTGCAAATGTAATCTAGAATCTCTCATAAAAATATTAGGTGAGATCTTCAGTCTAGCTCTAGGGAATTGAATTAAAAGAGGCTTACACTGAGTGTCTGGCCTATTCAGCTGGTTTTCTTCTTTCAAGAGCATCCTTTAAGTACTCTACCAGAGGGAAAACTCCATCAGCAACAGCAGATTCATGCTTCAGAAGATTTTCTACTTTTAGAGTTAGGCTCATACATGGTGTGCTAGTCATCACTTTTCCTTCCACAAGCTACGGAGGTGAAAGTAGGGAAGGCACCCAATCATACATGACTTATGCTTTCTCTGTCTACATTCTGAATTTGTGTAACATTAAAAAACCAAGCTAGAGATAGTAGATACATTTTTCTCATAAAACTAACGTTAGTTGAGAAATCAGTGATAAATGTAATAAGACAACTTCAAAGTAAATTAGCAGGTACATTTATCTGTGACCAGCAGTGCCAACAAAGGTTTTTGTAAGGTGTGTTGGAGACGTTTCTTTAAGTACAAATCCAAAACTGTCATTTACTTTTCTCCATGTTTGTTTTTGTCAGCTAGTTAGCTGTTTACAGGTCTATCAAGGAAGAACTTGCGTGAATTAAAAGGGTTTTCTGTCACTGCAAAGAGAAGATAGAGTTAGTTTAGCTATCGTGCTTGGGTTTGCCTCTGCAAGCCTGAGTATTTTAGATACTGAACATTTGCTGCTCAGAAAGGACTAATTAGCTAGATGCTCAGACTAAAATAGGAAGGTGGTGAATGTGGTGGGAATAACTAGGGAGGTTGCTGTATACCTGAACTGTGTGTGTGATTAGGGAGCGCTCTCTAGGGCTTGGAAAACAGAAAGGCTGTCATTCTTTCTGCCTCTAATGGGATGCCTTGGAGATAGAGTTGTTGATGCTGCTGTTGATGGCGCTGTATCTCTCATCAGCCTTTCGATTTCCCTTTCAAAATGATCTTGGGAGTGAATGCTGCTTCCGCCAGGTTGTCTTCTGTGGACATCCTCAGTGACATGAGGGGCTCAAAAGTGTGTGTCTGATTTACAGCCCCTCAAAGCCTTCTTACCTAGTGGAATTCCTGGGAATCTTCATAAAGTTACTTTAAAAGAACAGGAGGTCACTGCCTGCATGGGGATATAAGATCTCATCAAAAGGAAGAGCATTGCAGGGTAGAGGATTGTTTTTTTGTTTTTTTGTCATTTCTCCCTAATGACTGAAATTGGCAAAAAAACTATAGCCTATCGTATAGGTAAAGAGGAGGATTTTGGTTCGACAAAAAGTTTTTAGCTTGATGTATATGTTCTTTGTGTTCTGTATAATAGCTGTGTGTCAGTTCACCGTGCAAGATTCTAAAAGGGCTTTTATCAGGAGGGATTGAGATGAACACTGAAAGGTAAGGTGGTACTATTACTGACTTGTTTCACGTGTAGTTTTTGTCATTTTAGCAATGTCAAAGTTTGTTATAGTCTGGCTGTTTCAAAGAGGGGGATAGATGTACGTAAACGCGTTGGTTGTTCAGAATGGTTATAAGTTTCAGACTTGTCGAGGAGAGTTTAAAAATCTCAGTCTTTATTCAAAATAGGAAAAAAGGCAGTGACTTTCCAGTAAATCTGTATTTTCTGAAACAGAAATATTTTAGCTCTTCTAGACCATTTTACTGTCTTTCACTGTACGGATGCTGATATGGTTGCTTTGTAATAATATAATCTTTCTGCTTTGCCTACTTGTGAGGAGCATTGTAAGAATTAATTAACAAATCCTGATAAGAATATTCAGCATGCTCTTAAGTATTTTATTCAGCGATATCTTGCCTTCACTACAAGAACTCAGAGTGCTTTTTTGTTCTCCGTTTGCATTAGAATAAAATGTCAGGAAGCAGCGTTGCACCATTTGACCTCCGGGATATGTTTTCAGATGTTGGGGAGGGGTGTGTGTGTGTGACGAGAACAGCGTTTCTCAAATTGCTGTTTTTATTGGCTCTGTGTGGGTTTGCATGAGAAGTTTTCTGTTCTTAGCTGTTTCTTCCTTACTGGCATCAGTTCTTGAATCTGAAAGAGAAATCAATAGTATGATATTGACAAATATGGCAGAGTGATATTGATAGTAGGGATGATAAATGTGATAGTATGATAATGGTATGATAGTATGATACTGATAAAAGCGTTCTTAACTGTGATTATTGGTAAGTGTGAGCTACCAAATTAAATGAGAAACTGGCAAGGCTCTCTTGTGAAGCTGTAACCACTAGCCCGTATAGCAGCAACTCTTTTGAGGATGTTTTCAACTTTATTTTTCTGTGGTTTTATGTAGAGCAATCAGTAATACTTAATTAGTTGATTAATCACAAAAAATAGCATGACTTCAATGGAGGGAGGACCACTCTTAGTTAACTAACTCTCAGTTTTCCTATTCACCATCCTTGATCTTACCATTTGTCACCTGGCTTTTCTTCAGTTCCCTGTGGACAACCACGATGTTTAGAAGATCTTTCTTCATTGGAAAACTTAATAAGTGCCAGAGGAGGCAGGCTCTTGCGTGGATGGAATTTATATGGTATTGATCTAGGTTCGTTATTGTGGACAACTCAAGAGTGGCCGTATGCTGTCATTTGTTGAAAAGTCTCTGCCTAAGTCCACCAAGCCTTATAGAGTTCTTTTCTGTTGCCTTTCCAAATCCTTCCTGTTGTCCATGTGTTTTACCTTTGTCTTGAGTTATGTCAGGATATGGTTTGGCCCTTGATATCCTGCCTGTGACTTTGGAAAAGAAAATAAATGAAGACTGCACCATTTCAGCTTACCTTATAGACTGATCCTCTTTTGCTACATATCTGTGATAGCTGCCAGAATGCCTTTCCAGCTTCCTTGGCGGTTGAGTTTATCTCCCGTCAGATCTCATTATGTTTTGCAACTTTACTGCCCTGAGAAGCACATACATTTATTTTTACCATGTTATCATTTTTACTTTACAAACATCATCTCTTTTCCTTTCTCCCTTTTCTAAATGTGGGAATAACAGCCTTTTTCCAGAACACTTGCTTTGTATTCCGAAAATCACTGCATCCTAAACAAGTTCCCTTTTTGGATATATTGATATCTCTTTGGCCGCTCCTAGTGTTGCTCCCTCCCATGTCATCCCATATTCTTGTGCCATGAAGTGTTTTCTTCAGGCTTATCTGTTTGCTTCCTTTGCCAAAGTGCAAAGGGTCCCTGTATCATAAAAAAAAACAAACAAACAAAAAAAAAAAAAACAAAAACAAAAAACCCTGCTGTTCCTCATTTGGGAGAAATCTGAGGACTTCACTAGTGTGGAAACCCTTCCCCCACACCCTTCCTTTTTGCCCTTGTTCTCTGACAGGACAGTCATAAATGTGGTAATGTGGGAAGTCAGATTACAGTCCATTTAAGCTGACCATCCATGTGTCAAAAGCATTGCATGTGCATCTTCTGTACATCAGTTGTGCTTTCAGATTTTATATATCTCAGAATGTGTATTTTCTCCCTCTCCATCTAGGTTGTATTTCCTGTTTATAGTGGAAGAACTGATAGGTCTCATCCTGTAAGGTTTTTTCCCCCTCAGTGCATCAGCATGACTGGATCTCTTAAAAGGATACACTTCAGATGAGCACTGAATTCTTATATTATTTGCAGCAACAAACACTGTAGTCACAAAAAGACTTCCATTACGGTCCCTAGCTTGGCTCTCGTTTCCCACGAGCACTGTGGTTTCCCCTTTCGTTTCTACTATTCATCTATAAACAGCCTGTGTTATCAGCAGACACAATGGAGAGATGGGTTCTTCAGAAAGGTATGCAATAATAATAGATTCTGCATGCTCTTCGGCATGAGATGACAGGTGCTTTGGAATCTGTGCTTCAATATGAAAGTAGTGACTTTTAATGAATTTTATTTTGAAGAAATAAGTTAACAGAATGCCCAGTTTTCCAAAAGAATAGCAAAGTCTTTCAGATTATTAACCTGGCTTTGTGGATTTTATAAGTAAACATGAAATGCTCAGTTATTCTCCTGGATTTATTTTGTTGAACCAGGAAAACTATGAGTGTCTGTTTTAATATGGGGCTTACAGTGGTAAGTATCAAACCAGTCCAGTGCTGTAGGTCAGCGCATCGGTCCATCTCCAATTTGTGCATGAAAATGGTTCTTGAGAAGGGCAGGGAGATACAGGATTCTGGTCTTCCTGAGATGAGTTCCTTCCCTTAGGAAGGAACTTAGGAGTCCCTTCCCTTGTGGTAATTTCATGCACTGTAAAAAGTATGTTTTGGGCACAACACCAGTGAGTTCCAGGAAGCTGCTGTATATGTTGGTGGGGAGAGGAGAAAAGGTAAGAGCATATGACGCTTTAGTTTAACCTCTTATTTCCTGCATTTGTCTGCGTACGTTTTCTTATGTAGGATTGAGATCTCCTTAACTGTGTGACCAAGGTAAGATAGGTGCAAATGCTCTTAACTGCTGTGTGCTTGATGGTTGCTTGTTGACTAATTAACAAGAGCCCACTGCAAAAACTGGGCTTGCACAGTGGCCTGTGGTTCGTTCTTTACTTAACACAAAGACTGGAACTTCATTTCGCTGTACGTGTTGAGATGAATTTGCAGCTTTATATATACCAGTGGCTCCAAGAAAGCTAATCTGGGGCCTCTGTTAGTCAAAATGTGGGTTTAAAGGAATCTACAGACTAATGTTCTCAGTTTGATTGAGGTTCCGGAGTGGTCGTTGAATGAGAGGATTTAACAAGTTCAGACCCATGCAGTAATTGTCATGTGGCTGCATTATGATACATGAAATTTATACTGTAGTTTCCAGTTTTCTGAAGATTTGTGTTGATTCTGCAGGAAACAGATCATGGTGTCTGGTGGATATGAAAGATCTGTGGGAAATGAGAGTCTCTGGGCAGGCTTTATCCCCTGCACTCTGATTTGATTCTCCTTAGTTTTCTGGCTGAGAGGGAAAAGGGTACCTTAGCTTTACTATAAAATACTTTATGCTGTTAAACTGTGGGAGTTTGGTGTGATACAGTAACTCTGCATGTTTGTATATACTTTTTTGATACTTTTTGCTTGTTTGTTTTTAATTTTTGAAGTCTTTCTTCTAGTCTTTTTAGTAAAAAAAAAAAAAAAAAAAAAAAGAGAGAGAGAGAGAGATTTTAGGGGGGAAGGAGAAAACAGTTGAATGGCCTTAAGGGTGGCCTTAGCCTTGTTGCCTTTTGCCCACTTCCAGAGCTTTGAAGAGGGACTTGCTGCTCCTGTGATCGAAGAATGTTTTGGGTAGTGGCTGTGCTGGAGGGGAGGAGGGATGTCCCCCTGCAGCAGCAGAGTTTGCTTCTGGCCCTCTGCAGCAGCAGCAAGCCACACTCTTTAGACCTGACCATGTTTGACTTAGCACTCAGAAGCTTTGAACTGCTACTACCTCTTTTTACAATGAAGAAACTGACTTAAGGAAGCTTAAGTTTAGGTTGGGTGAGGACCTGGGATGGTAATGAGCTTCCTGAGTTCAGTATTTCTTGCAGTAACTGTTACTGAAGACATTATTGCGTTGATGCTTCTGCCTCGCTCAGAATATTTGTGTCTAGTTCAAAACTAATAGGGGATGTTAAGTTTGTACACTGTACAAAGTACCATGCATATGAATAACAATAGATGCTCTGTCTCACGTTTTATATTGTACTTAAGAATGAAGCTCAGCTGATAAATAAACGGTAGCACAGAGAGCTTTGCTACAGGTGAGCTATATGTCCCCAGCATACATCTGATCTACTGTCGAGGCGCAGCATGATCAGTCTGGCAAAGGAGTGGTTCCCAGCTGTAAACGTTTGGAGGCAGGCTGGTAGATCTTGAGCTGTGGAAGGAAAGTTGGAGATCTACGTGTTGTGGCACATGAACCACCTGCCCTCTGCATGCATTTGAAGTGACTATTTTCAATGTATTATTTTTCGTAATTTCAGTGAGCACCCACCTTGTACCCTCTGTCATGGTAGACTGAGTTCTACAAGGATCTGAGTTCTTCAGTAAGTCCTTTGGAGAAGACTGAAGTCTTGCACACCAGGTTAGGAAGGATAAGGCTTTGCTTACTTCATGCTATGTTGGAAGCTTTTGATACGAGGTCCAGGTAAAGGCAGTGTTTTCTTTCACCGTATGTCCAGAAACAGCCCTGTGGCTTACTGGATGAATAGTGTAACTGAGATTTCGTTTCAGTAATTCTTGTTCGAGCAGCTATGAGCTTGAAGCTTACAGAAACTATACTGCTGCTTCTAAGGAAAATGTAATCTAATGAACGCTGATAGATCAGAGCCATATACTGGTTTGAGCAGGCTAAGCTAAACAGGAGACGGTGCAGGTAGATAGGAACAATAAAGAGCAGACTGAGAGGAGCAAAACAGAACCAGGTAATTCAACATAGGCTGGGTCCACAGAGGAACGGCCTCCTGTGCTGCGTGTTTGTACTGAAAGACAACAACAAGTGCAAACAGGTTGAGTCAGTAGCTGGTAGCTGATAAGCCCTTTACCTTGATGGAAACAAATTGTGTTACTTTGTGAAAAGATTATAAAACACTGCCGGAGAAGAGGCTTCTGCTTACACTAGCGGTAGCATTTTTAGTATAGGTGACTACAGAGATGAAGTGCAATTGGGAATCAGACATTGCGTAAGAATCTGTAGCTGCTTTAGCTATTGATGTCGTATATTTAATGATTGATGTAGCTGTTCCGGTTGTAACCCTGACCATATTCTTAGTTTTCTGCATAAATAGTCTCTGAAAAAGTGAGAAAGTAGTACATTGTTGTAAACTGTTGTAATAGTGAGCAAAAACTGTCAACTGTCAGAGCTGGAGCACTGGCTCATCGTGGGATTCGAAGTAGCATGCAAGAACTCTGTATTGAAATGCTCACAGGAAAGCCGAAATTGTGAGAAGCCCGAGGTAATGTTTAAATGGCCCTGAGAAAGAGAAATTTCATTATCTTTAGAATAGTAAAGCTTGGTATTAATGGCAAATTAATTTTTGGCTTAGGGTTAAAAATATGATGGTACTGACTCATTGATGGAAACTGTGTCTCCAAAAGAGTAAGTCAAGGTCTTTGTTATGGGTTGTTACTGGAAATGCAGCTAAGGCTTTCTAGGGGCCGGGACTTTCCACAGGCCTCCTTCTGTAGTTTTGCATTTAATTTGTAAAAGCTTTCACGAGTAACTTACGAACAAAAATTTCTTGACTTCTTACTTTAAGACTAACTAAAGGATGGTAGTCTTTGTGTGACAGGGAGGTGTTCATGGCAGTTTTGAACTATGCAGCTGGAAACTTTCTGCTGTTCTCAGTGCAATAGAATCAAAAGACTTAAACTGATTATGCAAAATGATACCACTACTTAGCAGCCTCTTGCAGTTACGGTTGTAACCCAAGAAATATCCCAGTTTATGAAGTGAATCAGAACATGTGAAAGTGACGTGTGATAAACCAAGAAAACTTTCTTAAAGGAAATTCTCTTGTCTGAAGAAGCTCTAGCATGGTTATGAGCCCTCACCAAGCTCATCAACCCTATTATAGAAGCCTAAAGTTAGGGAGACTGTTGCATAGTTACCAGTGGTTACATAGCTTTTTATTATCCATACACTGAACTGGTTGAGGCCAGCCTTAGTGTCTTCAATATCATCAGAAAGCTTTATATGCTAATTAGCTGCTCATTTATAATGGTTTAAAGTGAATTAACAAAATAAGCTGACAGTGAAACTGACAGCTCTTGCGAAAATTCCAGGAGAGAGAAGCAACAGGAGAATTTTGTAGGTAGTCATTTTTCTGTTGGAATAACTGACCAGTTGTTTGTGTGTGTGTTTGTTTGTCTGTCTGGGGTAGGTGGAAGGGAGGATGAGATTTCTTGCCTAGGTGGTGAGTGCTTTGGTCCTGAAAGAGCCCAAGATCCCATGTGAGCATTCTGATTCTATTGTGCTGAACAAATGGGAATTAGAGTATTATCATCATTGTGCTTTCATTATTTTTGTAGTTACAGTTGAGTACCATACCCTCTCTCTCTTACTTTTAGACCATCCCATTGTACAGAATGGTGCTTATTTTAAAGCGTTCGAGTTAAGAGATTCTTCAGTAGTGTATATATATGCTTGCTCTCTCTGTAAATATTTCAACATTTCCCATTTTGTGCTTGCATGTAAAGTCATTTTTAAAGAACTTGCCAGTGTTTTTCGGGATGCAATAAGCAAAGCAGTAGCAAAGCATTACTAGAAGTATTATTTAAATACAGGTCTGGGAGACAGAAACGTGTAACATTTAATCCCAGTACTGAAACTAATCCTTCTGTGACATTTACCAATTCTCCTACTCTTATTAACACAAAATTATTATTACTACTTATTGCCGCACGTTTATCTCAGGCTTTGAACAGTTATTCTCTGTGCCTCATTGGATCCATTGTACAGACTGGGATACTACTTTTCTGCCTTCTACCATGAACATGCTGTGGTCATTACGATTCAGATTCGGGGAAACTCCTAAAAGCTTTGGTCCGTTGTATTTATGACTTGATCCATATATGTGCACATGTTAACTTTACTGTAGGCATGTGTTTTGTCTAGAGTAAGGATTATTTGGGAGGGAAATGGAAGGAGCTTATCAAACTTTTAAGTTTAGTGCCGGCCAAATGCTGATCCTAACATATCCTCAGAGTAGTTAAAAAAGGCTTATCCCATGTTTATTCTTTTAAACCTGTTTGTAAGAAAAAATGACCAATTGGTTCGTGAGGCTGGTTGCCTTTATCAGACTATTCCTTAGGAATGGACTGTTGAGATAAATGCTGTTAATTAAATATAAAGCCTTTTCTTGACTATGCAGAAACTGCCTTGGTGCTGGTCCCTCTCCTAATCTTGTTATTACAGTCCCCTGATAGGTCTCATTAGATTGGCTTGTTAGCTGATGCGGGGTCTGTTTTGCAGAAGAACAGAGAGAAAAGTTAATCTTAGTCAGCTGTAATGTGTCTCAACTGCAAAAGGGTTTTTTCCTCTTACTTTATTCACTTTTGTTTACTCTCATGCTGTAGTTCCCTTTGTTCTGCTGCCCGGAACAGTAGACATGTATGAAACAAGTAATTCATTTGCTTTGATTAGTTTTTATTTAATCTGTCACGGTTTATTGAATTTAATTACTTTTAAGTGATTAACTTAAACGGAGCAATGCGAGGGTAAGAGAACAGCCCTGAGTGTCTTGTGCAGTGTGAGTGGGACATGCCATGAGTTGATTCCTGATTTGGACATAGAGCTTTATTCAAGGATACTCTATATTTTATGAAGGTAATGTGTGGAAATACTGTCAGCTGTAATTATGTGTGGGACCTTCTCAGTCACTAAGCTGCAGAGCTGACTTCCACTTAGTTGAGCGATCCAGAGACCAAGTGCTACTGAAGAATGACACTTCGTAGACGGAACACTGACATAACATAATTTCAGTATTTGGAGTTGCCCGTAATTGTGCTAATAAGTTCACTGATAGCCTGGGAAAAATGCATTTAAGTGGAGGTGGCATACGCTGTGTGGCATTGTTGCTAACAGGAGACTTAGGAATTCCTAACCATCAGGAACCCAGATTTATTGCTCTGGTGCCAGGCAAACTGTTCAGACTTTCAGTGGAACTGTTGCTTGTGTAGCACTGTTTCTATGTGAAATTTCTTCAAAGAGAATTGGCTGGTCAGTGGGAATTTAAATTAGCAGATATAGTGAGGGGGGCAAAGATCAGAGTTGAGGTTGATTTATTTGAAGCCTTTTGTGAAACTCCTTGAAAGACCTGCTATGAGATTATATCATGATTTAAATATATATTTTAATTTCAGAAAGAGATCTATAGCAAGAGAAAAAAGTGCTTTGTTATATATTGTAAAAATAGCTTATGTCTTCTGTTCTGTTGAAGAAAACTTGGAAGGAAAATGGTGTACAGAATAATTTTCTTAGAGTTTAGTAATATATTGAAGCTAATAATTTGAATTCCTTCGGTCTTTGATGATTGAAATTGGAGCCTTGCTGCGAATGATTACCTTCACTTTTCATGAAGGCCACCTGGTAGATCATCTGCTGTCCCAGTGGAGACAAATAGTTTGAGTTTGGGCTTTGCAGAACCATTCCATCACCCCTCAAATAATAGCTACTTCAGATTCTCCTTTTTCTCAAAAAATCACAATATCGAAGGTACCTATTTCTGCAGAATTCTTTTGTTTCTGGTGGTAACTCTCTGCTTTTTCTTCCTCCAATGTATCCCTTTCCCTTTATGTCTTAACTTCATTAACAGTTCTGAGGAGTGAGAGCCTGGGGATTTTCCTGTTCTTTCTCAGAATCTTTTGAGTTTGGCAAAGCTTAATAATAGCTGTAACGAGGATTGTTTTCTTCCTCTCTTCTGCTTCAGGTGACTGTTTGTTTGTAGCTCTTGATCAGTTTTGGGCTTGGGGACTTGCAGTGATAAAGGATCTCTCTCTCTCTCTCTCTCTCTCTCTCTCTCTCTCTCTCTCTCTCTCTCTCTCTCTCTCTCTCACTGCAAGGTCATCTTATGTGCAAAGGTGATGATGCATTAATGGATAATCTGAGTTTACAAGCTCTGTGTAAACTCGCACACAATTGTGGTGGTTTCATTGTCAAGGTAATATCTCTCTAAAGTCTGATTTGTATTGCACTGAAGTTTTTCTAATCTATTCTTTTATTATTTAAACAAAAAAAATTGTGTGTTGCGTAATGTTCCCGTAAAATGGATCTTGTGATGGAGCGAATGCGTCTTATGAAGCTGATGTCATGCTAAATTGGTCGTCTTGACAAAAGACAGATACAGATGTGGAGTTGCAGCATCAGGTTCACGGCCCATCTGCCGTGGCTTCCAAATCTCCATCCTCTTCCAAATGTAATTTTGTCCTCCTCTCTTTCATGCTACGTACACGTACGTGACAACTCCTCAGCTAGACCTGGCTCTCTGAGAGGGAAAATGGGTGGAAAAGGGTTGACACTCTTAAGGCAGCGCTGCATCTTCAGGTTTATTATTCATTTTTGCATGGACACAGTTTTATTCCATTTGGAGCTGCTGCTCTCAGCTTTCTACTACAGCATTTGTAAATATGTATGTGATACTGGCATACTGTTCAAATAGGGAAGGATGAGAGTGTTCTTGGAGAGGAGTATTGGGAGTCTTTGCCAAGTAGATGTATGTTATAAGGAGCGAAGGATGATTGCTTGGCAGATGAGAAGTGGGTGGGCTTATTCAAGTGTGGGTGCTGGCCTGAAAGAAGAAGCAAAACTGAGACCAAGCAAAGGGAAAAAGTGAGCAGGTAGGAGAGACAAGGGCACTATTTACTCAGCAGCCTAATGGCATTTGCAGCTCCAGCATAACAGAACCACGATGATCTTGGCCTTTTTTGCTTAACCAGTCAACAGCCACAAGCTCAGTGTCCAAGCCTTTTCCAAATTCAGCTGTGCATGGGGTTAATGCAACTTGTGGCTTGATTAAAAACCATGTCCGGCTACAGTGGAGCAAGTCAGGGCTTTTGGCATGGAGTTGTCGTGTAGGGTTTAAGCTGAACTGAACACATTTGTATATATTTCTTGTGGGTTTAAGTAGGTGATCGTTTATTCTTGTTTCTATTAAATCTAAATTCAGACCAGGCCTAAATACCAACTGGCTTCTAGAACCTGTGCTTAGATTCTGATCTCCTAACGTGTTTGTATTTCTCCAGATAAAGTTTCTTTTTTCAGGCTTTGTGCATGGTTACAAGGAATGGTAAATTCTTCCTCAGGGCAAATATGTTCACTCTTTTTAACCTGTCAGTTTTCAGAGACCCAAATTCAGCAATATATTGTACAAAAGAGCACCTGAGCAAATGTGCTCGAACAATAAAGAGAGCTGTTGAAGCTGTTTTTCATGTGTAGTGTAATAAGAACAAAAGGCAGGACTGATCATTTCTTTTTTGTCCTGCAAGATGAAAAAATCTGAGTCTTCAGAGCTGTCAGGATACACCTGAGCAGTAGCCTTTCCAGATTCTGCCTTGTATAATAATGTGCGTAGTTTGGGATTGTAGCATGAAAACGACTCCTGTTTTCTGGTGATCAGGGCCCGGTGGATATTCTGACTATGAGCCCGTGAAGAGTGATTCTATGGGAAATAACAAATGTTTTCCTCAAGCCCATATTGGCTTTTTACCATGCATCTGCTACTTTACCAACAGTCACCCACACGCTGCTACAAAATCATAACTTGCACATTTTGGTCTTGGAAGCAAATGTTTTCTACAGGCCTTGACTTCTACCTCAGAGTCCCCAAGGATGGTTACAAAACGTGTGCCTAATTAATTTTTTTTATGGCATACAGCTTTTGTTTATTTACATGATACTGAATGCAATAATAACCAGGTGTCTTAAACTCCTGCCGGTGGTAGCAGTGGAGAATTCACCAGTATTATAGGCTGAATCCTACAGAAAAGACTGTCGCTTGCAGGAATGTAGTGAGCAGCCCCTGCCCGCTGCTGAAACTACTATCATGAAGACTGAGCGTCTGGCCGTCTGTGGTTCATGAGTGCTGGAAAGTGTTTGCCATCTCTTGTAGGCACAGGCAGTAAAAAAATCCTTCATCTCACCTAGCAAAAGTTCAGTCATTAAATTAGCTAAGCCCACATTATAGGTGAGTGGCGAAACTTCTAAAAATTCACTTTTTTTGTTCTGAGAATTGTAGGTTAGAAATAGAATACAGCCATAGGTTTAGGAATTGGTAGCTACCTCATACTTTAAACAAAAACACTTCAAAATCTGTCCCTGCTTTACTTGTCTAATTGAAGTGCTGCTTTGTGCACCTCATCCTGTCGTTGTAACTGACAGTGTCAGCCTTGGAAGAAGAGGCAAAATATCGTTAGGCTTTCCAGCCATTGCCCCGGAGACCTTAAAGAGCACACCCAAATTTATTTTGTAAGCTGATAATCACAGTGGTAATGGTCACAGTGGTAAAATGGTACAACACTAAGGCAACGCCTTCTGGTGACTTCTAGAGCAGATTCTCATATCTGAGCCTGCACCGATTCCATTTGAACACAATGGAACGACTCCTAATATCCTCTGATTTTATGGGAGTTTTTTTACAATTTACCTCAGAAGTATTCTTGCCAGTGTTTGGTGGGAGTAGCTTTGAGTTGTCTGCCTGTTGCGTGAAGCCGGACAAATACGTTGGCTTCCAGAGTTACCCTGAACTTAGACTCCTACCTTTGTTAAAATAGTTTGGCTGTGCAATCCACAGTTCAACAGAGGAGGGTAAAGTATAATGGATAAATTAGAAACGTATTGGTTCTTCAGATATCAGTTATAAATATATCCAGGGATTTGTCTGGCTAATAAAACTCCTCCTTCCTCTCTCTGGGAAGGAGCAGGATTCATATTGTAAATTCTTTTAATTTCAGGTGTGCTAAGTTGTCTAAGCTAGTGCTATTCTTGTAAACGTTTAAAAAAATAAAAAAGAAACTTATGCTAATTAACATAAAAATTCAAAGGGGGTGGGAAGAGGTATTTACCTTAGTGGACAATTTTTTACTTTATTTATCAATGTTTTTCCTTCTGTTCTGTTTATTATCCCATGGATCTGTTTAATTTTTTGTTGTGATTTTATTTTTTCTTAGTTGCTTTTCTGTAAATTTTAATTTACAGTGTTGCATTTACATAATGAGCATAATTACATCTAATTATATGTCATCTCCCCACTGAAACTTATAATTACAGAATTATTGTGTATAATACCATCCATGTTAAATTTAGTGAGGGAAAATATAATGGAAGATCGTGGCGAATACATTTGAAAGGAGATGATACTGAAGTTTTAAAAGCCCAAATGAGAAGTTATTAGGGTCAAAGCAGCTGAATTTTTATTACTTCATCAGGTTCTTATTTCAATAGTGGTCTCTTTTTTTCTACCTGGGAAAACTTTTTTCGGTTTCTTTTCCAGATAGCATTTTACTTTTTCAGGTCCGGATAGTAAATTTTAACATTTTCCCCTGGCCAGCAGTTAGTTATGCAATGTTTTGTCCAAGCATTTCTCTTACGATTTACAAGTAAGTTAAACCAGAGAATTAAAAAGCTACAAATTGTGCAAGGAGTACAGTAATAGATACAGATTAAAGGAGAAGATTTCTGTGTGTCTTACAATCATCTACTTTTTAATGGAGAAGTAGAGCTTTAGTAGCAGTAAATATTTAATCAACAGACTCAAATTTCTCTTAAAAAAAAAAAAAAAAATTACTGCCTTCATTACCTAATTGGAAGAACATTGTAATCGAAGACACAGACAGTAGTTTTAGAAGTAGATTTTACTGTTGTGAATGCATAATTAATTTTATAATCGAGAGAGAAACAACTGAAAGATTAAAAATTTTCCAGTCCTGCTATAGATGGGAGAGCAGCTGCATAGATGTGTAGCCGCTGTAGGTCTTGACAGAAATGTTTGAATATACTTCGTTTCCAGGGACTGTGTGATTTTGATCTCAAGAAGGTTAAGAACAGAACAAGGTGTGACTCACTGAGTTTACTTAGTGTTGAAGGCTGCATGTCTAACTGAAAAGGACGTTTCTTAGGCTCATAGTCTCTCGGGCATCATGTGGGACACGAGCGTTTGTGCAGTAGCGTTGCTGTTTGGGAGGGCCACCATACAAAACTTCTCACCGTCCATCTGTAACATTGCTCCTAAGGAGAGTCTGGAACATATGTTGCTTCAGATGATGTTACGGGGCTTCGCTTCAAATAATCTTACTAAGGAAACTCTGGATATCTGGTAAATACGCTATGGAGAGGAATGACATAAAGCCTTTTCCAGTTCATCTTGGGCATGCTCTGAATACGTATGAATCATCCCCTGATTATTCTAGTGGCTCATATTTATACTATTATAACTGATTTATTCTTGATAGTAGTGGGAAGGGTCACAGGCCTTTTTATGATGGGAAACGTTCAATGCAGGCAGTCCCGAAGTCTTAAGAACAAAGTGTAGTAGCTTAGAGATGGGAAAATCCTGATTTTTGGCACATCAGGCTGAAAAACCCAGAAGATCTTAACTACTCAGTGATGGCAGCTAATCTTTTTAGAAAGGGATGAATGACACTTGCCATCTGCTAAAGGAAACTGATCTGGCCCCGATTCCGCCATCTAACAGCTCCTCTGCTCCTGCCTCCTGAGAGCCTCTTTTGCCTCCTCAGTACGAGGGCAAAGTTTGACCGAGAACTCTGTTCGCAGCATATCCTTTCTGCTGTACAGTCTTACCAATAGCCTTCTCTTTGGAAGCATGCTTTCCGGGATTCATTTTGCAATCACCGCCCAGTTTAGAAATGGGATTTTTCAGGCAAGTGATGGCTGAGCTGAATCCTACAACAGTCAAACCACATTGCTTGTAACGTGAAAGGGGGACTTTCCTCGATAGGCCAGATTTCCGGACTTGTTGAAAGAACAAAGTACTGTACTCCACTTCCCCTCACAATTGCTTTATGCCCTTCCCCTCTTCTCCGTTTCAGTCACTCACAGTAGCAGACTCCTTTACATGGTTGCCAGCAACAGACGTTTTCCGACTATACCAATGAAATGAAATCACTGACCGTAGTTGAGCAACAGACTGGATTAAATGTATTGCAAACTACCAAGAATAGGATGAACATGTCATGCAGGCATCATCTGTCACTGTGTATGTGGGGAGAAGGTATCTGTCAGATCTGTGTTAGTTTTGTGATAAATTGGTACTTACGCATGTGCATGCTTATAGCTGTTAATTCTCAATTTCCTTGTAAATGGATGGGAGAAATGCTAAATGCCTGTGACGACCTCTCAAGCTATTGCTATGAAGTTAACAAATTCTTGGCTCAAGGTAGTTTTCTTGCAAATGAGATCTGAAAGCAGTTTAAGTTTGACGGAAATACCACAACGGAAGAATGAATGGCACATTTAATTACATATGTGGAAATTAAATAAAGCACACTGCTAGAACATATATGCAAGTGTTGCAGCTGAGAGTTTTATTTTGTGAGAAATAAATTGGATTATTTATTAGTCAAAAACAAAAATGGTACAAAATGGTATTTGATATATCTAGGCTCTTTTTGCTTTAGAATATTTTGATTTTTTTCTGAAAAAAGATTTGTTGAAAGAGCTCTGGTCTGTTGATAATTTCAGGAGATGCTGCCTGAGCAGCCCTTAGATGTTTGATAGTGCCTCTTAGTTTTCCTCTTTGTAAATTTTTGTTTAAAAAAAAAAAAAACTTTTTATAATGAATATAGGTGTGTATGCCATTTAGCATAAAGGTGTTTCATAAGCAGGGGCAAAATTTTCATGCAAGAAGTGGAAGACTTGATTATAGATTTCTGTAAATGGCTAAACCTTCTACTTGAGTGATGCACCGGGTAGGTAGGGATCTGATACTGAGTACATGTGAGCACAGTTAAAACAATCCTAAGCTGCTTTTTAGGAGTATCCCTGTACTCGTCCACTTTAAGCATGGGATGTGGAATCCATTCCCTTACCTCTGTATCAAAACACTGAATGGGAATATGACAGGAAAGCCAAAGTAGCATGGCAGCAGTTTGTTATTCATGATCGTTTGTCTGTGCGTTGATGCATGCAGCAATCCTGAGACAAAGGAGTAAGAGAAACTGAGACTGCACAGGTTCTCACAGAAGCAAGTGGGTGAGGAACGAAGGAAAGCACCTAGTGGTCCTATTAGTCCCATTGCTGAAAAATAATTAGTTTACTGAAAATCTCTCTGAAGAGAAATTGTGTAAACATGTATTATTCAGCTGATCAGTCTCCCCTTGAAAATGACATCCCTTTCCTGGAACATGTTTGGGATTTCTTCTTGGTAGCGCTGAGATTTCTGTGCTCCAAGTGGTGATAAGTTGTTTCACAGAAATGAGTATCTGTGGTGTATTGACTATCTGTCGTGCACTTTCATTGCAGATCACTTTTACTTTGTCACCCGGGTGTTAGGTGACAATATAAAGCTACCTTGTTTATATTCAGTGATCAGTATGTGGGCACAAGGCTCTCCTGTTGATGCATGTTCCTGGAATCTAGGTATGGTGTTAATTAAGAAACAGTAAGTCAAACATGGTAAAGTCATAGTCAGAAGAGAGCAGAAGGTAACTATGGAAAGAAAAAGCCAAAAGGGCAAATATCACTGCTTCTGTGAATACTGGGAAGGGAATAAGCAGCGAAATCTCTTTTGAAAAAGAAAAGGAGCAAGTCCTAGCAGGATGTTTTACTTTTCCAAGCTGGCTGCTCAAGCTATGGTTGAGAGCAACTGAAACAAACGGAACCAAAAAAAAGCTATGATGTGAGATGTAAAAGCCTGGAAGAAAAGACTTAAGGTAATTGTAAAATACTACCCTCTCATCTCAGTCAACCCTGGGACCATGCAGTGTGGCCCTGCTGCTTCCCTCTCTCGGTTTAGAGTGGGAACTATGGCCTAGGAATGTCACAAATACGGATCAACGTTGATTGCAGGGATAGAGGTAATGTTTCATGTTCTTTTAGTTCCATACTTGCATATCTGAGGAAGGAGGAGGAGGAAAATATGAGTGCTGATTCTCCTCTCTTCCTTTCTTCTTCTCCCTACCTATAATCCACCGTATCCTAGGGAGGCAGTCTGCAGATGAAACAAACAGAGACACAGCTCCAGAGGGAAAAGTAAGATGAGGCTATTTAAATTCTAGAGACGTGTTCTGGTTAGTAATGCTGTCGATTGGTGGAAACAATATGAATAGATAATCTGTTGATTGTTTGATGTTAGCCACCACAGACAGTGATCTAATTTGTCCGTATTGCCTGTTTTAGGGTAATGGTGTCTCAGCGGCAGTCTACAAAAAGAAAAGCAAAAAGAAAATATTTTTAACCTGTTATCAGTTCCATTCCAAACTCCCAAATATTGCTAGTAAAGCTCGGTTTTTATACTTATTATTAAACTTGAATTTGCCTTATAATAATTTTTCAGTTATAAAAAAACAAGGCTTTTTTGGTAAATGCTTAATATGAAGTTATTTTCAGGTGGCTGCAAAAAACATTTGAAATATCAAGCTCAACATGCTGCCTATACTAAGTAGCAGAACCCAACCCGAAGTACATTGATGTCAGCAGCGCAGTTTTCAGCATGCTCACTGACTGTTAGGGCCTTGACAAATACCTTTTCTTAGGCTGACTGTCAGAATGTCATTAATGCGAATTGATGTACTGTATTACCTTTGAGTGAAAGCTGATCTGAAATTTGAAAAAACAAAATCTCATGAATTAGCTGCCGAAAGACCCGGAAGCAATAAAAATCAAATATCCAGTACACAGTAACGTTGGTGTAGTTGATCAGAGGCAATTACAAAATTTGTGAACAAACGTAAAGCTAAAAATGCAGGTTGAAATAGGAGGAACTGACAGAAAATAAGGGAGACTATGGCAGGATTCACCTGTGGAAATTTGTTTCTTCATCTCTTTGAATTTAAATTGGGTATGAGTGCCCTTAGAATATAATGTTATGATTTCTTTACCACTCTCACAAAAGTTGACAATTTAAATAGTAGGACTAGAGCAAGGGTGTTTGTTCTTCATACCAGTCTGCCATATGACCACAGCTATCTTCCATTTTTATTGACAATTTCTCTGCAGAAAGGGTGGCTTATTCCCTTGGGTATTTTATCAGAGAATAGTTATGTGGAAATGGACTAGGAAACATTTTCAGTTCCTTAAGTAAAAGTCACTCAGTGTGTATGATCCATCTTAAAAATCAATTTCTTTCATTCAGGCTTTATTGTACTTTAGACAATTCTCCTTTTTGTCATGATGGCTTGGGGTGACTTAAAGCTAACAAATCTTTTAAAATGACAGGGTGCGCTTGGTACTCTGTGAACATAAAATGGGTTCTGTCTGTTAGGGTCTATAGAGAATTATATATATGGTGGAAGTCGGGTCACAATTTGTCTTGGTCAAAGCTAATATTAAAATCACTGTCAGTTTCCAGGCAATTCTACTATATTGGAAACTGTTATGATTGGGTAATATAGTCATGTTTACTGATGACAAATTCTGTTGGATTGTGTGAGTAAACTGAGGAAAAATACTTAGTATGTATAGCAGACTTCAATGAACTATGAAAAGGTACCTGTGAGTAAAATGTATTATCTCTTAAGGTGTTGCTAGTCACATCAATGTAGATGAAATCCCAGTGTTCTTTCTGCACTGTAAACTTGCAGTGAATTTCCCCGGAGGAAGAAATAGGTGTATAGTCATAAACCAGAAAATACTCTTCTTGTCTGATCGATGTGTAAAGTTCCATCAGGTAATGAAGCTGAGAGAGGATGTGAATAGCAAACGTTGACTAGCAAAGCTATTTAAAACACTGCATTTGAAACATTGGAACCTGATCCACATTGTGTTCTAGCATAAATTTGGTGTGGCCACAGGCGTGAGAGGTGTCACCTTATTTAACCTCAGTGGAATGAGACCCCCCTGAATTAAGTTCCAGCACTGACTTGTAAGCTGATGAGGGTGAGAGTCAAGGAAGGTGGGGAAAAACAGGTGGTTGAAAGAAGTTTAGAAGAAGTGGTGAAAGAAGTTTAGAAGAAGTGGAAGGACAATCAGAGGTTTATTTCATTGGTTACAAGAGGTCAGTTCAGACAAGAAGCTGAAAACACGAAGCTGCTTCACAGCTTATTAAGGGAGCTAGTTTCTATTTCTAGTATGCATGAAAAAGCAGTTTGTGAGAGTATTACACGTATACGCAAGTATTACTCCCATAGCCCCTGCATCAATATCATGAGCCTAATACTTGGGGGTTGCTTTTCTTCCTTTATGTAATTCTTACTTCAGCTTACTTCAACTGGCAACAAAGAAGAAACTTATTTAGAAGACAGTATTGTTTTGTAGACCTCACCTATCCCGTATACATTAAAATGAATTGAAGTAATGTAGAAATTAGAGTATATATTCATAACAGTTGTCTCCTCGACATCAATTACCTTCATCAACAGCAGAAGGAGATTCAGGTATGGAAGAACCGTAATTGAAGCACTATCTAAAAGCCCATTTTACAAAGTATATATAGGAGTCAGATCTTGCCTTTGGCAGCTGTGTTTGGCATAGCAGACAACTCCATGGACTTTATCACAGTGAGGAGATGTTCTTACTGTGAAAAGGTTTCACTGCATTCATGCCTAATGACTTTATAGGCATGCCCATATAGCAGTGGTTGAAGGAGCATACCAAGCTTTTGGGGCTTTTGGATGCCGAACTGTTTGGATTTCAACAAACAGGAGTTTTTGCAGTTCAGTACATATCACAGCTGAGAATGGCACAGTGAATCTCCTGCGTTAGTTTAAAACACGGAGAACAGCCTTCACTGTGGTGAAGACTGACAAGGGATTTGTATCCAAACCCAAATTGAAGCACTCTGAAATATATACTTCTGGATGCAACATAGGAGCGTAGGCCCATATGTAATTATATATATATATATATATATCATTATAAGTGCATCAGATTATAATAGTGTATATGTAATCGCATATGTCTATTGCATAATCATACTTCAGAAAGAGGATTTTGTGAAATAGTAAACAGTGCAGTTTTTGAAGAGTTATTCTACTTTAAAGTGTTTTTGAACAAAACTGTCAAGAGTAACACGCACAAACAGCAGTTCGCATGCATTTCATTTTGTAGAGAGGTCACGTAAGCTTTCTGACACTACTTTCTCTGCTGAAGTTTAGTGCCTGTGAAAGTGGGGGCCATGAATTCAAGTACTATATGAGCTGCTTTGGCACTTTTCTTCCACCATATCTTCAGTAGTCCCATCCTGGGCATTTTAACTGCAGAAGCTGTACCTTTATTCAAAAGGAAACTAACATAGGATGGTTTATGCCCTTCTGCTTTTACAGCAACTTATAAGATTCGCAAGGGAGAGCGTATAACACTCTGGGCAGCTAAATACAGGCTTGAGAGTGCATAGAAGCTGATCAGGAAGGAAGGAGAGGAAGCAGAAGTCTTGAGTTAGGGACAAGAGTCACCTGGAGCACTTCCTCCTTTTTCTTTTTTCTTTTTTTTTCTTTTTGTTTTTCTTTTTGTTTTCCTGTTTCCCTTGCTCACTTTCTTCTTTTCTCCTCTCTACCTCTTGTTCTTCCTCTTTCCCTTTCTCTTCCCCTCCCCCTCTTCTCCCCTTCCCATTCTCCTTCACCTTTCTCCCTGTTGGGAAAATGATTGAGAGTGGTCAGAAAAGCCCACCAAAGCTGATCCAACCCAAACTGATGTTCAGGAGAGCCCTGTCTCAGTCACTTGTAATCCTGCAGAGTTTCCTACAGCAGTCTTGTTCTCGTGATAGTTTTATTCAGTTTCATAGGATTCAGTTTCTTAGTGTTTCTAAGATTTTTCTTGCTTCTGTGGTTGAAATACAGCATGAGTTTCTAATTCACAACTAATATCAGCTGGCATAGGGGAGAGCGTTAAAGCCGTAGAGTTCCCCTCTCCCAAGTCCGTTTCCCATGCAGTATAAAAAAAACTATTGTTGGTTCAGCACACAGCGTCTTGTAGTGATCGTGTTCATGACTCTTCTTTTCCTAGGAAGGGCAAGATAAATTTTACAAATTTTTAAATAGAAATTATTTTTATATAATAAAATTAGGATTGAGAATTCTGTTTCTTTTTAAAACATGCACATGGATTTGTTTCCTAATTTGAGATCTACTTTAAAAAAAAAAAGATTTTGTCATTTATGGAGCGCAGAAACAGAACTTAAAATTGTATTAATTATTTATTAATTTTAAGATGCTTGTTTGCTTTTTAGGTGACATTTTAATATAGCTTTTGGTGCTCTCTCCTTAGAGTATCTCTCTCATCTTTAACATTTTAACAATTTTGCTGTGAAAGCCATCATATCCCAATTTGTATAATGTGTTAATTTCTAATAGCTAGTAATCATTACTAATAAAAGTATGCTAATTACCCTGTAGTACGAACTGTCTACAGACAGCAGAATTCCAATTCTTGTTTAGTTCCACCATGTATTTTCTGGTATTTTTCTGGAACGCTCATTCAGCTTGGAAAGTTTGGCTTGTCTTTCATAGAGGTTTCCTCTCTTTTTGATGGCAAGGTATGCCAACATGATCTGTCATTATAAGAGATACATTGTAGGAGAGTATTTGCCTCCAGCGGGAGTTCTGTGTTTTGTCCTTTTTATAAATGTGGATTCTCAATTGTTGGAACACATACTGCCTTAAATTAGTTTGAAATTGATCTGGTCTTAGGATGGGCCAGGAAGAAAAAGAAATTAGCACAGGAGCATATTATCAGTGAACTCAGCAGTCTTATCTGGTGAACAGTAGAGCTCTAACTATTTTATTTTGATTATATTCACTAACAGTAATTACCATTTTAATTGAAATGTATGAACAGGTGCTTGCACTGAAAGCAATTTCAAACTGGGATGTGTTATGCTTGAAAAGTAGCTGGGGTGGTTGTTCTCATTAGTCAAACAGATGGCTGGACGTTTGCTTGCCATTTTATGGAGAGAGAGTTATAATCTGACGATATTTTACATAGTGTGAAGTATTTATAAATCAATAAAGATGAAATTTATGCTTGGTATTAGTGTAGAGTAAATGCAACTCAACATGCTGGGGAATGGCATCTCCCTGATAAATACCAAACGACTGTCCTAATTAACTCTTTTGGAGGGTTTACTCTGAAGTGCAATGAGGCAAGAGCATTGACATGCTCGGGAGTATGCAGAAGCAGACCTTATTTGAAATGATGGATTTTGGTGCCCTTCTCCGGACACCATGCATTTATCAGTTTCTTTCCCATCTCTTGGCTGGTTTTTAAAACCATAAGGCTTAATAGGAGAAGTTTTACACTGCCTGTCTGAATGTGACTGGGGCACATGCTAAATGTTGGCTTCTGTATTTTAGCCCAATTGAAAATGAGCTTTCTTGGGGATTCCCAAACCTTTAATTCAAACTTACTCTTTATTTTCAGAATCCTCTTCTCTTATCTGTCTATATGTTATAGGATAGCTGTTCTGTAATCTGTGGGGTAGTTGCAATCGATCTGCTGTGCTCCCTTCTCTGGATAGTAATGTGTTGGCTCCAGTATGACTTGAACTCCCTCTCAATTTGTTACTGTACTAGGCCCTGAAGAAAGGTTTGGGTTTTGAAAGCTTCCATTTTATGGCAAGATGAGGGCTTTTGTCATTCTTTGCTCCAAAGAAGAGATTAAGAGAGAAGGCATGCTCTCTGAGCCACTAGGGAGGGCAATCACCTTGAGTTTAGGAGTGACAGAGCAAAAGCTGACGTTGGCTTTCCACGTTCCCGTGAGTTACGTACACACTGGGCTAGTAAATGCTCTTTGGTGTACTCCTCCTCTGGGTTCCATTCTGGACCCAGGAGTCCTTTTCCAATGAGAGAGTCTTTGAACCTTGTAAAGTCCCCTGGGAAGTCTCACTTCCAACCTCACTCAGTCAGCACCTGAAATAATAAATCCCAGAAAGCCGCATCAGAGAGCTCTTAGCAGAATTTGCTTGGGATTTTTTGTTTTTACAGTTACAAGGTATTTTGGTTACAGCTGGTTTGGTGGTGGCCAAGCACCTGTTAAGTCTTTTAGGTATCATCTCCTGCTATGAAATTCTGCACCAGAATGAATCCTCTTTATCTGGCACACTAATACTTTTCGGAATATTGACTGCAATATCCAAAAGAGAAATAGACAACCAGCTTGAGGGATCAGGAACAGCTCTTTAAAAACTTAAAAGCTCTTGATGATTGCATTGCATTAATAAAATATTCCTGTTAATAAAACATCAAAGAAGAACGAACTACGATACTATTGCATAAATAGAAAACTTTGAAAAAGTCATTCGTATTGTACAAAATATTCTAAAGTGTTAGTAGCAATTTTAGATTCAAATTCCATAAAAGCTCAATTACTATATTTCCAGTTATAGTTTTCACACCTGGAAAATGGTTTTGGGGAAGAAGGTAGGCTTTAGCCTAACACTGACATTGAAATCAAACCCTCACAGTCTTTCTGTTTAATCTCCTCCATCCCTTCTTGCCTGCAAAGCCACGAGATGAGAGTTTTTACTTTGGACTTGGTTTTCGGCCTTTGGATCCAGGTAGCCGTGCAGCCACACAAACAACTGTGCTGGCACAAAGGCTTAGAGGATGGTGGACAGGACTGAACGTTTGGGACTAGAGGAAAGCAAGGCTTGTCTTCCCGACACTAGCTTTTCCTGGCGTGCAGTGTGCGGGAACCCCTTGCCTGCGGAGCTTGGTGCCGATGCGGCAGAGGATCCCTCCCTGGGAATGCCCTGGCTGCCCCAAGGAGCTGCAGCAGGCCCTTCCCCTTGGGAGAGGGGTTCCTCTGCTTTTAATAAGCACCTGTGAATGACAGATGATATTGAGCTGAATAAAACTTATTTTTAACACTGCCTTGTTTTCCCTCCTGTATGGGGCAGTGTCCCAAGCGTACAGCTTCCAATGATTATCCGAGCTGTACTTGTACAGTCAAGTTTTCAGGAAGCCTGTGTTTTGACTAAGGATTTGAAGCTCCAGACAGACTGGAGCGTGCAGTGTTTCCAAAATAAGTTCTCTCCTCCTCGGTCCTGGGGGACTGAGAGAGGGCATTTTAATGCTAACTGCTAAAGACATTTTTGGCGCTGATCAGCGTTCTTCTTCTTTCGTTGGTACCGGCGCTTCAGAACAGTAAATAACATCAACAGATTTTCTCCAGTCATATTGCCCTGCAATAAAAAGACAAGGCAAAAGAAAAAGCTAAAAAAGAGTTGTTTCCGTCAAAATATGATGAACAGCACACTTCTTTGAAATTCAGTTACAAATCATTCTGTCAACAAACTGAAATCACTTGGCCTTCCAAAGGGGGTGGTCGCCATGGTAACCAGATATAACAGATGCTTCATTTTGCCCAAACCTTTATTCATGTCATAAATGGAGTAGGAGCCCATCCTTTTTGTACTGAAGGAACAGGAGAAATATTTTCATCAGTGCTTGTTATCTACTGAAAGATCTTCACCGACTTGCGCATTACTGGAGAGTGGTTGATGGGGCAGGTGTTCCTGCAGAGCCTCTGCGTGTGCCCAGAGACCCACTCGACTATGAGTCGAGACCCGGCTCAGTAAAGCCTTTAAATGGTCCATAATGGCCGCTGAATTGCCAGGGGAGGTGAAAGGAGGGAGGGAGAAGTGAGTGGTACTTCTGTGTGCGAGCACTGGAAGATAAAAGCAAACTTTCTCCAAAGCTAGTTATCTTTATTTCCCATGGTGAATTTATCATCTTTCAGGGGCCCAGAGCTCATAAACACACACCTGGCTCTTGAGTTGCAATTTGCGTACTGAAGCTTCTCGTTGTGAGGCTGCAGCACTGGAACAGACAAAGTTATTTTACTGTTACTGTAGATGCAGTCAGTTCTTTCTTGATTTAATTTTATAAGCATACCCATGTATTTTGTCTGCAGCTCTGATGGGCCATCCGTAGTAGTCTTGTTTTCCTTCTCTCCCCGGTATCAGTTCTGCAGTGCACGGTGGTAGCCCTACGCTTCCTAATTCAGTTAGGCTAGAGAAGGTGTGGGAGCGGAATGACTCAGCACAAATTGAAAATGGCTCTTGAGCTAAGTTCCACATTCAGAAGCATACTTGGGCAAAATAATAGATCTGGGCATTTCTGTCTGGGTTTGCTTGAAATACTTCAGCAGAATCTTTCACTGGAACAGGGAACAAAACTGGACCTAAAATTGATTAGAAATAGCTACCTCTTCCTCCTCCTCCCCTTCTCCGTTAGAGCTTTGGGGAGGGGCTTCTTTTCTCGGAAGTGTTTCCTAGAGCTATTTGCGTGGCCGGAGGTGAAGGCTAGAAACTATCCGTGATGGAGTTACTTTATCGTGATCGTGTACACATGTATTTTTGGCAAATACTGTAATGCCAGGAGACTCTGATTAAGTGAACAAGTTTCCTACCATCATTCAAACATCTGACCTTACCTCTGGCTTGAAACCGTTCTCTTCAAGAGAAGAACTCTTCCTCTTCTGTAGTGTAATCTCCATTATTAGCCGCATCTTATTTTTCCTAGTGAGCTGTAATGTGATTGATTCTTTCTTTCTTTCTTTTTCTTTCTTGTCTTTCTTTTCTTTTTCTTCCCTTTTCTCTTTTTCTTTCCTTCCTCCTTCCTTCCTTCCCCTTCTCTTCTTCTTCCCTTTTCTCCTTCCCTCCTTCCCACTCTCCCCCCCCTTTCCCCTCTTCCCTCCTCCCTTCCTTTTTGCTCTCACTTTCTCAGTTAACTCAGACAGATCTGAACATACCAAAAGGCGTGATGTCCCAACTAAAGCATCTCCTAGATTGTCTGTCATTCCTCTGCTTTGCCTTATCACTTTACTTTTCAAAGAAGTAGTGCGAGCTTTAGGAAGCTGCTCATTGGAGATGCTGCTAAAATCTTTCAGGAGGTTACTGACTGTGTGCCTGATTCCTGTAATCTGTTCTGCATAATCAACAAGCAGGCCTAGATGAATAGAAAATACTATTATTGAACAGACTTCTTTCTTGGCCATCTAGGTCAGTAAGAATAATAACAGCTTTCCGTAGTCTCTAAACTTTTCAGAGTGCACGAGACTAATTCTTCCACATCGACTGAGGAGCATCTTTTGGGACTATTTACTAGATTAATTTCACTTTACTTTCTGTTTCTAAGTTATATCAAAACAGACTGAAATATCCTCCGACTGATTCATTATTTGAGTTACCTAGTAAAGTTCTTGATTAATGTTGCTGTTTTCTTTCTGTAGTCTGAAGCTTGTGCTCTCATGATTTTTTTCATTTGAATATTTTCTTTCTGTTAATGAGATAATATTTCTAGTGGAATTACTGTTTTAATGTATTGAGTTCTTAACTATTTGCTTTCTGCAGTGTGTCGTTCTAGTTAAAAGTAGATTCTCTAAATGCCCTTTGGAAAGCATACAATGAAATTTGAATGTATTTGAAAAAGTTTAGGAAAATGGTTTTTTACTTTTGTACCACGAATAGGTGATGGTATTTAATGTACATGGTGGCAAGTTTGAGACATATAATGCAGCACGGTGACATGCTCATAACACAAAGCTGTGTGTTAGGACTTTAAATTCTTGATGGTGTCACTAGTATCATTACATATCACACAATTTTTTTTCACTTACATTCTAAACATGCAGTAAGACTTTTACTCATGCTGGGAAAGAATTAGATCAAATACCATCTCAGACTCTCTGGTCAAGTACAGTGACTTTTGAACTGTGCTATTCTTGAAGGTTAAAAATAGTTGATGGAAATACATGTTAGTCTGCATCTAAGCAAATTTGGTTACCTGTAAAATTATTGGCCTAGTTGGCCTAGTCCAGACTACTTGGACCTGTAAGTGTGAGTTAATGGCAGGTAGGATATTAATCATTTAAATAAAGAGATTTTAGTTTTATTTACATGTTCTAATTAGGAAAAAAAATGACCTGATGCATGATTAACTGGCTAGCAGAAATATTTCAGATTATAATATATATGTCACCAGGAAAAATTTGCCTTTTTTAACGCAGATTGGTTGAGGTACTGGGCAAGGATGGTGAGATCTTTGTTGGCTGATTGGCTAACTTAGTGAGATGGCTTTAAACAGGGATCAAAGGAGCATGTATGCAAAACAGCAACTTGGACAGGGGTTTGAAGCTGAGGAGTCACAGCCCTGCAGAACAAGGATAAAAACCTTCATATTGCTGAATTTCAACAGATGATGAAATCAGGAATCTGATGGGATGTTTTTTGGTAAGTGATTTTATAATGACCCAGAATACAAGATTTGGCATACTGTGAGATTTTAAATAGTTAGGCATTGTGGGAAGTAAAAAAGGGTAGATACGCAGCAAAGAGGTAGATACGCAGCAAAGAGGTAGATACGCAGCAAAGAGGTAGATACGCAGCAAGGCCTTGGCATTTATCAAATTAATTAACTGATAACTACTTGTTTATTGCTTTACTGTTGATAGGAACTGTGCAAAAACAGTTACAGTGGAAAGTCTTCCAGCTTCATACGATCTGATCTAGAAAAATGCAGGGATGAGGAAGTTAGGTTGAGTGAGAACTGCTGGAGTGACAGAGCTCATGATCCCTGGAAAATGAAAGAAAGAGAAAGCAAGGTTTTAAGATGACAAGAGCTCTTTAGAACTGGTAAATAATATTGTACGGTGCGCAGTCTAAGAAAAACAGAAGATAAGGAGAGCTGTTCTCAAATAGATGATATTAACAGCATAATTCAATATTATCCATGTGCAGAGGAAGGATTGCAGAGGAAGGATTGCAGAGGAAAATTATTAAAGACCAACTGGCTAAGTCATGAACTCCCCACTGACTTTAAGTAGAAAAGGAAACGAATTTTTTCTTTACTAAGAAGAACTATAAAAGAGTAGCACCTACAGAGACTTATAGAGATGTATTTAGAAAACCAAGTGTCAAAATTAGATCCAACTAGTAAGAAACATTAACGGTGACCAGAAATACTTCTGTGATCGCATAAGTAGCAAAAGGAAGAGCAAAGAAAACTTTGTTCCTCCTTATCAACCAAAAGGAGATGTGTCACTTCCCCCCTCCACCCCCCCCCCAAAAAAAAAAAAAAGCACTTCATTAAAAGGATCAAATATAAACGAGAGGGTAGCGGAATTAATGCTAACAACAAAGCGGTGAGATTTCTGCCAGCTTGGGAGAGAACGGCACTTGGGTATGCTGTCAGATCAGTTCAGCTTCACTTCATGATATGACGTTTAAAAGCTGCTTGAAAACACCTCAGAACCAGCAGTAGCTTTCCCTGGAAGCTTGTGGAGGGTGGCAAAGTTAAAGCAGACAGTGGTTGTCTATCTTTAAAAAAGGCTAAGGAGGGAAAGGAGAAAATAATTACCAATTTGGGCAGTGAACTTCATTTCCTTAAGATACTTCCAAAACGCTGTTGGTGAACACCTGCAGTTTGAGAAGATGCATAGCTGCCAATGAGGTCAAACCAGCCCTATTTCCTTCTGTACTAGGAAAAAAAAGGCCTTGTGCATAGGGGAGAAGCAGTGGGCGCTCTGTACCTTGGCTTTACTGAAACTTATGCTGTAGTCACACATGCCACGTTCACTTGCAAGCTAGAGAAGTGGTCTTGGTAGAGCTCCTAATGGCCAAGAGCAAACATTAGGAAATTATAAAGAAGAATTAATTAAGAAATACTGTGTGTGCATATTGGTGAATTTATCATACTTTCAACATTTGTATTTTTCCTAAAGGAGGAAGTTGCTGTGAATATATATACATATTTTTTATATATATAAAATATATATATATATAAAATATATGTATGTATGTATATTTGTGAAAATATTGCTGGCTGTTTTTTTTCCTCTTCTGTATATCTTGATTATTTTAGAGTATGAGAAAAGCATCGTTAGATTCATAAGGATACACTGTGTCCTGGACGTGTTTTGATTTCAAGTTGCTAGTCAAAGTGTTAGAATGAGTAAAGGAGTGGTTTCCCAAAGAAAATCTGTCGAAGGCATGCTTAAACAGCATTACAATACTATGTGCATATTTGTGAAATGAAAACTTGATCAGTAGTTTCAAGGTTTATCTTTTACATCCCAGAATTTTGGCTTGTCAAATTCATAGTCACTTGCAATGCATTTTGAAGTTACCGTTTTTATGTTACAGATAAAGTATATAGTTAGTTCAGTATTTTAACAGAGAACTTCAACATATTTTTTCATGTTAGAAAAAATTGTGGTTGATTGGTTACTTGGATGGGTAGGATGCTTTTCATCCAAATGTGTTTTGAAAATCCTTCCTGGTAAAATCAGTGAATAAGAAAAAAACCAACTCATTTTAGGAAATGAATTTTTAAAATGAATTTTATGGGTTTTTTTGTACTGTTGTATCATAGGATGAGGTCAGTACTCATACATTATGTGGAGAAATGACAAAAAGTTCTGAACTATCCATTAAAAAGAAAATAGTCTTTGCAAATTTATAAACTTAATTTTGTTGAACTTCAGAAACGAACAAATTTGTTTCAGATTAGAATGAGAAGAAAATCTTGCCTACACACAGTGAAACGCTGTGTGTCTGATGGAATACCTTATTCAGTAATTAGAGCAGTACATAGATGTAACTTAATCTTTCAACATTTTCTTCTTTTTTCATGATTTCAGGATTGGGATTTTTTTGAGGTTATTTTTACATTTGGATACCTCTTACTAACTTAACCTTCCTGTCACATGATAATAATACAAAAATATTCTGTCTTCAGTGCTTCACAGGAAGTTTTTTTTAATTAGAAGGTGCTATACTCTTTTCCTTGCATTTTGCCATCTCTCCTTTCCCACCATCACTTTATCAAGAGTCTTATTTAGCTGCTCTTACCTTGTTTCTAATTATGACTTAATGAAGCAATATATAACCTTGCATTTCTTTCCTTTGTGGTTTCCTATCTTGCTAGGAATCATGGTGGCCATGCCTAAAAAGAAATTCTGTAATTTGTCAAGAAACACGGCTTATTGTTTCACTTTTCAGATGCATTTTGACCTTTCTCTTCTTTCGAGATTCTGTCTGTATCTGATGATCTTTTGGTTGAAAGAGTTCACAACAACCAAGGAAGAAACACATTTATTTACAAAGAGGTCCCAGAAAGCCTCTTGTTCTGCATGTGGCACTGTATTTGCCATATCACACAGGACTGGGAAACAAATTCACTTGACAGCCTTGAGGATTTTGATACCTTCAGCTCAGTAAGAGACATAATAAAGCCTGTGTGTATGCATATATATATATATTTATATACACATATATATATAGCCATTTAGCATAGAGTTCTTAAAATATAAGTTAGTTTTCCTTAAACAATCTGGAGAAATTATTGATTTGACAGAATCAAGACTGCTGACTCTGAAGTAAAGGTCATTGGTTTACTTTAAGAAGTTATCAAGAGTAATGCAGCAAGAAATAGAGATCTCACAACAGGCCTTGCAAAATCTGATGACAAATGAAAACTTGATAGGGTAAAGTCCTAGTGCTGATTGATTTATATTGTTTTTCTTTCATTCCTTCTCTCCACATTCCATGAAAATAGAGAGAAATGATCTTGAAGCACTTAAAAACTATTTTTCTGTGAAATTAGTTGAAAGGTATATTATGCCTATGCATCATCTGTGGATGAGAAATTACACGAGTGAATTTTGTGTACTTAGGTTTTCCTGACTGAATTGTGTATAGTAACAACATTTAATAGCAAATGTTTGTAGCTGATAATACAGGTTAAAAGAAGTGTGACCCTCTGTATATATCATGCTTTACATATTTAAAAAAATAAAACATAGCAATGAACTCCGTCAAATTCTTTACCAGCTCTAATATCTCTATATCAGCAGCTTTGGAAATTGAGAGAGAGAAAGTTTGTAAGGGAGCTAAGTATCTTTTTATCTTTCTGTTTAACTCATTTTTTTTAATGAATGATAAACTAAAATCGCAGTCTGACTTGTGTTGCTTAGAAAATACTAGATGAGCGTGTGTGGCCTCAGCAGGACACTTAACTTACAGGGTAAGAGAAAAATCCGTGTAGTCCATACCTGTCCTTTTCCTCTTTACTCAGGATCCTTAGTAAGTAGCGAGGGAGCGGGTTGCAGGGCAGAAGAACTGTTCAAAAAGTGTATTCTCTGTTTGCTCCATTTCCTAAGGTGCCACAGTATCTTCTGGTAACGTGGAAGCATCACATCCGTTGTATGGCCAAAATATAGGGGTTTCTCCTTTTCAGACCAAAAAGGCAATATTATTTCAAGGCAGGCAAATTTACTGTCGCATGCTGAGCGCTGGGTCAAAACAAATAGAGGTCCAAGTGATTCTTTGTGAATGAGGATACACTCTGGGGAAGGTGTTCCTTTCTCTTCTATAAGCAGGAAAAAAACACGAGTGATTTTAGACACAGCCATTCCTAGTCCCAACTCAGGCTGCTAGCGGCGAGTCCATCCTCTAGCAACTTATGGGAGCTGATAAAAGTGTGACTGTATTTCAGCTCATGCAAACCCAGATCACAGATCCGTGCAGGGAAAATGAGGAAACAACTGTAAAGAATAAAACCTGTTAACCTTCTTTAAAAATAATTTTTAATGGGAATTTCTGTAAAATTCAACAGCCGGAGCTAAAGCATCGCTGACTGATTTTTTTGCCGATAGTCATTTAGATGGTTGTCTCTCTGTATTTTGCTAACTTTTAGATTATGCGCTTTCATACTAATGTTCCCATGGGACCTATACTCCCTTCTGTGCGCAGATGGGACACATAGAAGGGCAAAAGTCGTGTGAAGGCAATTGCGCAAGTTGCATTCCTTGAATTCTACTGCATTTCTCTGTCCTCTTCTATTTTAACTGTGTTAAGAAGTGTGTTTATAGTACCATTTAAACTTGGTTGCTTCTATTTTAAGATACTAGAAAAATAAAGTGCCTATTTTTTAAACATTAAATTAACTGCTAGCCAATGTTAACTTTGTAGTAATGTCAATACATGCACTAAAGGTGGCTATCACTGAATTAAATTACCTAAGTGCATAGAACTGGGTATTAAGTTTGAATTTAATAGTACAGTTATCGCTTGAGAAATCTGTTAGGAACATATGTATTAACGATTGCATGAAAAATAAACATAACTGTTTAAACAATGTGTTAAATATTAATGTATAGTTAATATACTGTGATTAATACACTATTAAATCCTAAAGGATAGCAAATCCAATTAGTTAAGCTGCTCCCCCTTTCTTTCCCATTGTTCCTGCAGGCCTATACCCTAGTTGGTTAGCATGTTGTATTTGTACTATAAATTTTGCTCTCCTTTTTCACCTCATAGCATCTCTGTGTGGTTTCTGTTTGTGTGGCCTTGTTCTTCCCTCTGTAAGCACACTTACGTTGCAAAAACCTGGCTTTGCAAATGCCTGTGATATGTTGTGTGTACGTGCAAACTCTTACCTACTGACTAGCTAATAAGTATATATGTGTTGCACATTCAAAATTTTGTATGGAACTTTCCCTTATTTTCTGTTAACTGAATTCTATGAAATAGTGAATTCACACGTTGGAGCAGGATTGGTAATTAGGATTTCTCTACTTTCAGAGTGAGTAGCCGAAAGTACACTAGGGAAGAAAAGGGAGAAAGAAAGGTGGCAATGAACCAATAGGACTGTGCTTCCTAGATCAGTAGGATCTCAGAGTCTTTTTAGTCTCACAGAGTTAAGAGACTGCTGACAGAAGCTAACTGGCTTTGTCTTATTTCCGTAAGAGGTAACATGCGCTTTCCTAACATGTTCCTAATGATTCAGGAGCTCAGGAGAGGCTTCGAGCCCGAAGCGGCGTTCTCGACTGTCTCTTTGGGGCTGAGGCGCAGCTTTGTGAGCGGCTGTAACCCCACGAACAGGTAGAACCGGAGACATGCTGGCCATGTCTTCTCTGATGCCTCCAGGTCAGCATGGGGCATCAGCTCCTCCGCTGCTTGTGCTTCCCATGAATACACTGAAAGTGGAAGTGGCAGATGACTGGGAAGCCTCTGAGAGCGGCGATGACAGTTGCAGCGGCCCTGAGGAGTATGCCATATGCTTTGCTAGTGGGCTGGAGTCCCAGCAGCCTGCAGGATATTGAATGACTTAGGAGGCTGTGAAAGTGGCTGGGTTAGATTGTTCTAGGGTAAGTGAAAATACACACCATCGGGTATTGTGATGAGCGCCTTCCCCTGAGCTGTGTAGTCTGTTTGCTCTGAAGACAGTGTCTTATTTGTAGTCAGACCCAAGGTTAGGAAGATGTAATTGGGAGAATGGTAGGACAGGGATGAATGATGCCTGCAGAAATAGCCCACTCCATATGGCAGTTTTGGAGCTGAACAGAAATACAGAGAATGAAGTCTCTAATAACTGTAAACTAGGAAATTGGAGAGTGAGGAGGAGGTTATGGAAAGCTTCCTCCCAGGAAGAGTACAAGGAGTGGCTGGCTGTTCCTCGGTTCCTGTGGGTGTTCTGCCACCGTGTCCTGGAGACGGATGCTGTGACGGGGCATTGCGTATCTCTCCATCTGGGACTCTGCTTGGGCCAATGCTGCAAAATATATCGCATGCAATCTTGTCCCTTCCGTTATTGCTACCCATGCCGCCTTTGTAGAGTTCTGATGGTTTGGGGTTTTTTTTTTCCCTATTATCCCTGAAACATGATAGATAATTTTATTTCTCAAACTACTGTTAATGCTGCTTGATCTGCAATTTTATTTATTCTCTGCCCTTCATTCTGTCATCTTCAAGCACTAAGAAATCTTCCTCCTTCCCTCCCTCTCTCCTTCCTTGGCTCCTTCCTTTCTCCCTCCCTCCCTCCCTCTGTCTTTCTCTCAGCTTTCTACTCTCTCTCAGCTTTCTCCTCTCTCTGTCTCTCTCTCTCTCTCTCTCTCTGTCTCTCTCGCTCTCTTTCTCTCTCAGCTTTCTCCTTCCTTCCTATTCGTTCGCTTGCCTTTTGTGTATTTCCGCTGCTTTATTTTCCTTTCCTTTATCCATTTCTCCAACCCCTAAAATTTCCCACAGTATTTTTTTAACAGGATAGTTGGAATTGTTCACCTCTTATTATCACCATCGTTTTCATTTTACTTTGTGTCCCATCTGCCCTCTCTGAATTTTTGTTGTCTTGTATTTACTAGCTTTTAGGCAGGAAACGATGGTTTTCTAAGTAGTTGTTCCAAGCTCAAGAACAGTCCATCCTGACATGCAGGAAGACAAGCAGAGGCGGCAGGAGGTCTGCATGGATTAACAAGGAGTTCCTGGCAAAACATAAAGAGAAAGCATAGAACAGGTGGAAGCAGGGTCAGGTCACCCAAGGGGAATGTAGAGATGCTGCCTGAATGTGTAGGGATGGGGTTACAAAGCCAAAGCCCAACTGCAGCTGGATCTGCCGAGGGACATGAATGGTAACAAGAAGAGCTTCTACAGGTACGTCAGTCATAAAAGAAAGGCTAGGGAAAATTTGGGCCTGCTGCTGAATGGGGCAGAGGATCTGGTGACAGAGGGCATGGAAAAGGCCGAGGTACTCAAATGTTTTCTTCACCTTGATTTTTACTGGTGAGATTTCCTTTCAGGAATCCTACGCCCCTGAGACCAATTGGAAAATCTGGAGAAAGGAAGACTTCCCTCAGTGGAAGCAGATCAGGTTAGGGAGTATTTAAACATACCGGGCATGCCAAAGTTCATGAGCCCTGATGGGATGCACCCATGAGTACTGAGGGAGCTGGCCAAGGTCATTGTGAGGCCACTCTTGATTATCTTGGAGAGGTCATTGCGACTGGGAGAGGTTCTTGAGGACTGGAAGAAAACAAACGTTACTCCTGTCCTCAAGAAGGGCCAGGGGAACTACAGGCCGGACAGCCTCACCTCGCTTCCTAGGAAGGTGATGAAGCAAATAATCCTGGAAAAAGTTTCCAAACAAATTAAGGACGTGAAGGTGATGGGGAGAAATCAGCATGGATTTCAGAGAGGGTCCAATCCCCCTGCTCAAAGCATGGTCAGCTGGAGCAGTTGCCCAGGATCGTGTCCAGCGGGGGAATTGGACAAGGTGATCTCCAGAGGTCCCCCCCAAACCTCGTCCAATTTGTGATTCTGTGAAATACCATGCACCCGTATTGGCAGATAAAAGTTCAGTCAGCAGACCGTACTTCTACCATTGATGTTTATATTGGAAGACTAAAATGAAAGTAAATAAAATGAGTTCCTAAAACATGCTTGATTTTATGTTCATAGAAGTTTTATATCACTAATAAAAGAGCCAATTTGTCCCAGTGTTGCATCAATCTCCCAGTTTATTTCTGAATCTTGCATGAAGCTGTATTTTTAGATTTTGGAACATTCATTTTATTTGCTCTTTGCTTTGTTAAAAAAGCGAGACTGGGGCATTGAAAGGGGAGTCAGGAAAACAAATAGATTATAGAATATTTACAAAAAGCCCTTGTATGTGTATTTAACTTTTCTGTATTTGGGATGACTAGTAAATAATAAGGGGCTAGTAATATTGTTCTGTAATAGTCATACTAGTGTTACAACTGTGGTTTGAGTTCAGAATTATAATTGTAATTTTATCTTACCACATTTGTCCTATTACTAAAGAGACTACTTATCTGTTCTTGCGCTATGGTAGCATTAGTATTAACTGCAGTGTCCTTTGAATTAATGCTGAAGAGAAGAGAGAAAGTTCATTCTTTTGTCAAGGCAAAATAACTTCTGGCCTTCTGCTGTATCAAATTCCCTGAAGTTTTGCCCTCTGCAAGAACATTCATTTATCCTGTTTTATAGGGTACCCCCAAATGGCTGTTCTAGGTGGGGAGGAAAAACTAATACTTATTTTGAATGCTACACTGTAAAAGAGGCAACAAGCATTTAATTCCAAATCCATTTGGCAGGTAAAATTTAATATTTTTTGCAGTTCAGGTGGTGTTTCTAATCACTTTTGTCTAATTGAAGGAATAGGGATATCATACTGATTCGTAGTTAAAAATTGATAAAACCAGACACGATTTTTTAGTGTGAAACTTAAACTGTAAATTTATATCTATCTCTAAGGTGTGAGACGCCTAAAGGAAAATCAGGAGTCTTATTTTTAATTTTACTAACAGCAGAGAGTTCTTATTTTCTTTTAAAACAGGAACTGTTATAACATGAAAAATTTATCACACAAACAGGCTTTTATTAGTTCAGCATGAAGTTGGCTTTGCTCTTGTCTCTTTCATTTTTGAAATAGTTGGCTGACAGCTTGTCTCATCCTAGGACAATTCTTTGATTTATACAAGGGAATGTTTCCGTTGTCTCTTAGAAGCAGAAACTTGTGTATGCGGGACTATCGTCACTGACAGAATTAATGTGGTTAAGACATGGAATTTACTTTTCATTTCTTCTGGAGAGAAAGATAGGAGTTCAGTATGTTTCATAGTACATTACAGCTTTTGTAGTAAAACAGCAGAAGAACTGCAACCAGAAATGGCATGTGGCATAACGAATAAAGCTAACTCAAACCTAACTGGATCTGCTGTGGCTAATGCAAAGAAAAATAGAACTAGCTGGAGCCTTCGGGTTGGGGAGAGTAAATAGAATGTAAAATGAATTAAATGGAATACATTTTTCAGAAAATCTTAAAAATTGTAAAGAGGGCTAAAGCATTATTAAAATACGTCTGCAACATAGAAACTGGTGTTATCCTTTGCAAAGAATTAGCAAACAAATGACTGAAAGGAGCAAGGAATTGGAATCTGCTGACTTTGAAAGGTAAAAGAATCCAAGATTATATGAAGCAAAGAATAAGGTTTTTAGCCGTCAGATACTGGCCTGGGCATAAGCTGCATCTGCTGCATTGATAAAGATCTTGGCTTCCGTCAGTCTTGTGGTCGGAGAACAATTATTTCCCAGACCACACAAAGCAAACTCTTTTTGGCTAATGTCTGGGTTGAGCATGAGTCTAGCCATATGACTGCCAATGCATACAACTGTTCTTGTTGGTGAACTACTGGATTTTTGGTCAACTTCTTCAGGAAAATATTGCAGAGACTCAGCTATTCTATCTTAACAGGAAGTTTATTGTGAATAAGTGACAGGTAGGTTAGCACAGGCAAAAACTATGCCCTCTTTGCGGTATCCCGTTGGTGCTTGCAACGTGATTGATCTTGGGAGGTGATGGTGTCAGATTACTGAAGGCTACTGCCTTCCTTTTTCTTCCATTTTTTCCCTCCCAGGGGACCATAGTTGGTTAATAAGACTGGGGTTTTTTTTCTTATCCAGTCATCATCACTTTTTATCTTTTGTGACAATCACATCATAGTAGTTACCTTCTCCAGTGCAATCTGCGTAGTTACGTTCCCTTGGGGATGTGCTGAGCTCTCAGACTGAAATGATGTCTGCCGTCAGGTAGGCTAAGGAATAACAAATTGGCAGAAGACATAACAAATGACATGAGAACATATGGTCTGTACTCTTACTAAGACTTGATGGCCAACCAAATGTCGTCTTAAAGGGTGCATCCAAAGACAGGTGGCCACCCTGCACTGTTACTCTGCTTTGCGTTTTGTCTAAGTTTAGCGTTTCCTCACCAGAAGAGAAGATAGTTTACAGAAACATTCTTCAGGATTTTTACATTCCAAAGCATGCAAGTATAGGGAATGCATAAAATATTCACTTAAGTTCCTGTCAGAATCTTCAGGTCATTCCTTTTAGTAGATAGGTGTGAATAATATTTAGAGAGAGGAGGGAATGATAGCATTTTATAGATGCTGGAATAAATATGAGACAGAGGGCTATGACCCTCTTTGCCCAAAGTCAGGAAACAATTTAGTGAAACAAGTTGGGAGTAAAACTGATACCTGCCGCTTAATATATTATTAAAATGTGAACAACTATTTCCCATTTTTTATGTTCATTATTGTTAGGCCTTTCTCCTGTCACTTCAAATCTTTCTCCTGTCCTTACTCTTTTACTCCTCTAGGCTATTTCTCTTACGACGGTTTCGTGTCCACTTTATTCCATATACGTCTGTCACTCTGCTATCTAAACATCAAACATAAAAATAAATACAGTTGAACAAAAAGAAAACCCAAAGAATTCCCATTGCAAAATTCTAGGAGATTAATTGGTTTCATTAATTCTGAAAAGGAATGAAATATAATAAAATTCTTCTAGAAAAACAAAATTAGTCTCAAAAATTCTTTCGGATTGCTGTTGCTATTTTTTAATTTATAAACGCTAAGTAAAAATATTAAAATTAATCCTCCCGCTGGATTGTCTTTGTATTTTTTTATTCCTAATTTCAGTAATCTTCTGCATTTTTTCTCTGTGTTGAAATGTTAAAAGATTTTCTGTTTTCTATATTTTCTATGAAATGTTAAAAGATATTCTAATTTTGATATGGATTTTGCTCCATTTTATTCATGTAGAAAAAAAATCTCTCCCAGCTTTCAAACTTCGTGATTTTTATTTATTTAATGATTAATCTAGGAACTAAAGGAAAATGAACCAATTTAATTCTCTCAGGAACGACCTTGGAGTTTAACCGCACAAATTTGCATTTAAAACAGTAGAAAGTCCATTTTAATCCACTGTTTGTACTGTGCTTTGTCACATCTGGAGGGCTCGTAACATCTTCAAAGTGAGGTGATCCTTGCTGCATCATCAGCATCGAGAAGATTTACTTGTTTTGTATTTTTTTTAAACTTAGTTACACTTCCTGTGGCAGATGCTGTTAGGAAAATGTGCCAGCTGGGGAGCGTCTTCACGTTCTGACTGCTGTTCTCTAACTTGCTCTGTAGTGCCTAATTCCTAGTAAAGCTCACAAGGTGTGTGAGGGGAACTGGCTAAGGCTCTTCCAGGGCAAGCACTCAAGGGCCAGCTGCAGACGATACCATTTATCTTCCCAAGGAGGTCAAAGGGCTGCTGATAGAGTAAGGAGAGCCCTCCTTACCAGTGCTTTCCTGTGGCGATTTATCAGCCGAAAGGAAATTAATAGGAAGGAGTGGATGTTGCTGAAAGGGAGTGATTAGTAGTTAATCTCTTAAGAAAATGCAACATGATGGCTATATAGGTCTAATTTTCCCCTTCTGTGCACACGCAAAGCTCCCCCTCACATTAATGAGAATTACACACAAGTGTCAAGGGAAGAACAGGCCCCACGTGTAAAATATCAGGATGAGCCTCCTTACTCATACGGCGTGTGAGGGAGAGGGTAGATGACACTAACTGTTTTACTGGGGATAGCTTTACTAAAGTAAAAATCACCTTTGACAATGCATAAGACCATTTTATAGCAAAATCTCACAAGCTCTTAATAGTTTTAGGCCTCCCATCCCCTTCATACTCCTCGACTAATGGAATAGAGCCAGCTCTCTCCTGGGCCTTGGAAAATGATGACACTTTCTTTCAGAAGTACTCTTTTTGCCTCTCCTCAGTCAGGGTAGATACATACCAGTGTCTTGCTACCTATTGCATTGATTACAGTCTGCCTCCTCTTGTGTGGGCAGTACAGCTGAACGCAGCTTTGTTGTTGAAGTGCCAGCACACTCACCAACTCCGTTTTATCATTAGAACAGCTGTGTGACAGTGACAAAATTATATGGTTTTGTGCTGTAAGCCCTTATAATCAAAAAAGAAGCTGGAAGGCTTCCGTTTCTTAGCGAAATGCATTATATACTTTATGCTCCGTAGGGCGAGTTCCAGTGGTCTTGCGGTGATGAAATACCTGCAAACTGCTAAGTTGAAAGTGGGGATTTGGTAAGACCAGCAAGGTTACAGTGTTGCCGAGTCTGTTGGTTCGCAGGACACTCAGGGGCTTCTCACAGCTTGATAACTGCAAAGCAATTTAGAGGTCGGCATTCTGATGAAGGATGCCTCTCTCTCACAGTATTTTTTTTGAAAGTAGGTGGAGGAGGAAATGGAAGGAAAAATATTTTGACTGTATTTGCCAAATTGTTAGCAACCTAATGATGTTGTTGTTGATCTCTTAGCTGTAGCTCCTGTGGGTAGCAACAGGGTGTAGGAGGTGAGCTAAGAGGAATAAAAACCACCAGAAGTGCTTGTTTGCTGCTTTATTGATTAGAAGGTAAGTTCAATAGTACTGGTGTGTTACAGCTGGCTAAGTTGGATCCTGGTCTGTTTCTTTTGGCTAAGTCAAGAGACATAATCTCTAAAGTAATTTAATGTTTATGAGAGACGCAGGGTGGGGTAGCAGGCTAGTTTATGGTCTCCGAATCTGTTTTCAGATTCTTCCATCTTGTATTAAGTTTCCTTGCAGTTCTGTATGGCTAGAAGCTCTCAAAGATTTGCATGTTTAAATTTGGGACCCAAAACATCGGAAGACAAAGTAGAATCTTGAATAAACGTTGTGTCTAACTACTAATTTGAGAAGCATTTGTACTGAAACAGTGAAATTCTTTCGTTCCCTTCTGTACTTGAAGTCTTGCTTGGCAGTAATTGTCTCTGAAGAGAATAGCTGTACTTATCTATAAAATACCTTGAAAACTAAACAATACCTAGGCTACTGCGCCTCTTCCCCCTTTCTCAGCTGCTTGCTTCTGGCCTAAATTACAGGGATTAGTTTAACACTATGCATAAAAGTGTATTTGCAGAGAAAATGAGAATTCTGTAAGCAAAACGAGCATGTGATGCATTCCATTCATTTTTTTTCCCTCTGTACTTCTCCTGCCGTGTTGAGTAGCTTAAAGCTTTGAACTGTGATAGTAGAAAAACGTTGTAACAAAGACATTTTGCCCCGTAATATGCTGCGTATCTTTTCTGTTACCGTGGAAGCTCTCCATGGCATGACATGAAAATTTTTGTGTTAGCTGATTGCTTTTTGATGCATTGTACGTTTGCATACCTTACAAAATAAAAACGTGGGGATGACAGTTGTGAGAGCTGACAAGACTGCTAACTGTCTGGCTCATGAATTAGGGAAGCATAGCTCAAAAGTTGTTTTTGGTATAATTGTGTTGTATGATGTCTTCCACGACTGCAAAATCACTAAGTTTAAAAAAAAAAAGAAAAAAAAAAAGAGAAGTTTAGTTCCCAGTGAGTCAAGGAATGCTCAGGCAAACGTGACAGGTGGTGCGTACTTGACAAAGCATTTGTTGTTCAGTTAAAGTTTCTCTCCCCCTCCCCTTCCCTCTCCCCTAGTCATTAAGCACAGTTGCTTTGCACAGCCGTGCTGTGCTGGGCCAGGTCTGTTCTGGGACGGAAGACCTTTGCAGGGGCATACCTGTGTGCGTCGGGAGACTGCAATGATTGGTCAGCATTACTTGGATTTGTATTGGTCCGGCTCTCCTTTACCTCTGCTCTTGTGGTCCTCTTTTCTGGGTAGTAAAGAAAATAGATACTGCAGCTACTCGATGAAAAATCCCATCGCAGTTGGTGAGAGCAGTGGTATTTGCTAGTTTTATTTTTAGTGGAATTTGCCTATTTGCAAGACTATTTCATTGTCTTAGAGCCTTTGTCATTGTAAGGAATAACTTAGAATACAGTTATCTGAGTTTTGTGACTCTTCTAATGATTACACTAGTCCCTCTCACTTCCTGTCCTAAAATTGCTATGATTAAAGAGCTTCTCTCCACATCGGAACTGGCTGAAAATCAGAGGCTACTGACGTGATCCCCACTCTTTACTTGCCAGCAGTGTGGCAGCACTTTAGAGGTTCTGATATCCTTGCATTTTTCACACTTAGCTCTAGATGCTCATTGATTCTTCGTTTATGGAGAAAAATCTTACGTTGTGATAAGAAAACTGAACTTGTTTAATTCTTTGCTGTTACAGTTTCCCCACTGGCCTGAGATACAAGAGTTTTGAAGGTCAGAAACCTAGTCCTCAGTTTTTTTGTAACGTGGGGCTTATGTTAGGTTGGTTGTATTTCGGTGTCACTTTTCACTAAAAACGCACAGAGGAGAAGAATAGAATAAAGTAGTCGTTCTGTCAAGGCTAATAATCTTCATTAAAATCTAATCTGTTTAGTGGCTATTTCTCAGTGTCTTAAAAGGGTGTTAGAAATCAGTTTATCAGTAGTGTGTTATACAAGTGTTTTATTAATCCTGTCAGTGCATCTTTTCATAGAGAACTACGTAATAGTCTGGCTTACTGGCTGATGGTACTTTACCATGGAAAGGCAAATAGTTTGCAGCAATTGCAGTTCCATGGGTTGTCTTCAGATCACTGTTTTGAGGTTGATGAGCTATATTTCTTTGTTCCATATGATAAATACGTGGCTTGATGGGGAGAATTTCGAAATACTAGTTCGTTCCTATTTTGATGTGTTTCTTCTGAAGGAAGTAACTGTGCAGTCAACCTTGAGACAATATAATGCAAGGTGAAGTCCATATCATGTTCATCTCAAGCAAACTAATCTTTGGAAGCATTCATCTGATTACTTCTGTCACACTTGCCCCCCCCCCCCGATATAGTTGATATCTGAAGAGTCCCAAAGAGAAAATCTTAATAAAGCAATACAGGTAGATCAGTTTGAAGTGTGAAAGGACCAAACAATGTCAAATGCTAAATAGATTCCTCTGTTTCAAAGAATACTGAAAAGCTCCGAAGCGGTCACTAAGTCAGTAGTTGAGCCTTGTCGCGTTACTTAAGTAACGTTGGTTCACTCTGTTTTGGGAACCGTTCACCTTAGGTCTAGGATGAAAGAACAAGCAGTTACGGTAAAATATAGTGAAATTATAGTAAAACCATAGGGTTTCCTTAATTGAAAGCTTAGTTCACATATGCAACCAAGCAGTACATGTTTAAATCCGTAGTGGCTTTGTATGTTATCTGACCAATGCCTGTATCGTTACTTGAATGGCAATCAAATTTCTTGGATACCCTTGGGAGTACCACATCCTCATATTCTGAAAACCCTCACCGTTCCTGCAAATAACTAACAGACGAGATTTCGTATAACAGCAAATACATAGTATCGAGGCCTCAGCCAGAGACAAAAATGGTATTCTGAGAATTTGATTTGATAACATACCTGGTTGTAAATAAAGAAAATAAACTAATAAAATATTAACATAGAAATTAATTGCATTTAGAGCTCCCTGTTGTGTAGCTATTTCTACTGGGGTATTCGTCAGTTTTTCTGATCTTGCACTCTTCTTTCTTTTTCACTTCCCTCCTGAAGATAGAACATATGTACTTTCTGCAGTGTCATGTGTCTCATCTCTTGCAGTAGAGAGGTTAAATGGTTGTAGGAAGTTACAGAAAGATTTAGCAGCGCAAGTCTGACGCTCCTCTAAGTTACTTTCGTATTAGGAATTAGCTATCCTGGCTACAACTTTTCCTAAGCTTCCTGGAAGGGCACAGACTGTCAGGCTGTCAGACTTTCATTTATAACTGTTAATTTAGGTGCACAGATGTTGTAGTTGCACACGTTTTTGCATCCACTTTGTCTTTATAGGATCATAGGGGCTTTCAAGGAAAGTTCATTTTTCAGTTTATGACTTCTTCAGGTGACGTTTGTGATAAAAGTTGAAGAAAGAGGTTTATGTTGGAGGAAGATGCAGTATGATCAAATATATGTTTTGCATGGGCGTGAGTCCCTACTTTATAATTCAAATAAAAGTTAGATTTCAGACTTTAAATCATCCAAAAATTTTTAACTTGTTTTCCTTTTTTTTTTTTAAATACAGGAAACAATGAACATAGTTTAAAGTAGTCAAATAAATGTGCATGCTCAGCAGAGTTACTCTGCCAGAATAACAGCGCAAGGCTCTACACACGCTTGATTAACATTTAGCATCCCCTCTGCTAAGTGTTTTTTTCCTGTAATTCAGGGTTTTATCACCACATGTGCAGCTCTCTGTGTTTATCAAACCCTCCTCAGATCTCTCCTCAATTCCAATCCCTCCCTCCCCCTTTCTCTTCCAGCTCTGGGCTCTTTCCTGATGCGCTCTCTTCTGTCTCAGTACTCTGCTCTTCAAAACACGTCAGTACCCCTACCTCCGCTAGTGTGCAGTTTCCTCTGCCCGCGACCGTGTCATCTTACCTGTTTGTACAGTGACATCTGTGTAAATGCACTTACTAATAATGTAGCATCCGACGTACAGCGATACTTCCTACACCTGAATAATGTGTGAAAGTGCATATTTGATCTTATGCACTGACCTGAAGTGTAGGAATCAGAGCTGCTAAGACATAGTCACTTGTTTTTTGGCCCCCTGTGAAAGATTTGTGTTCATTTGGATAGAATTAATGTAGTTTTGACCTATTAGGGCATCGAGAGCTGCAGAGTTAATTAGGAAACTATTCTTGTGTGAATACAGGTGTACTCATTTAAATGTCACTGACTTCATTTAATATCATGCTTTGAGTTTGGTCAGGCTGCTAATTTGAGAATTATTTGTTTCTTCTTTAATTTCTGCGTAATAAGATAGTTTAGGTTACTTTGAAATCTTTGAAGAGTTGAGTTGATAAAAAATTGTTACTCATTTGTGAAAAGAAAGTTTTGTAAATTGGTAATTGGTCATTTTAAAATAGTAACAATTGCTTTAAAAATTTCAGTTTAAATATTTGGACCATAAAAAGACAACGAGAACTGCGTCTGTCGTAGGATCAGTGCTTCATACAGCAAAAGTTTGCTTTTCAGGATGCATTAATAATGACTTAATATGTGCTGGTGAGTTAACATTTCTTGGAGGCATCTATGTAATTACTCATATATAAATTTCCATGATAATTTTTTCTTCTTCTGTTTTTGGAGAATGCTGTTCAGTGTACTGGTGGGAAAATAATATTGCAGTGTATGTAAGAACATGACAAATTATTACATGTACACCTAAAATGCAAGGAAATGGGAAAGCAGTAGTTTAATGGATACCATTTTCGATTGCTATGAATATTGAATTTCAGTGATCATCACCTGTGAAGTCACTTAATCAAATATTATGTGAACTCATTTTTCATTCCTTAAGTTCATCAGAACTTAATCACAGTAAACCATGTGGCCGCGTCATACTAAATAACTATACATGCAATTTTATATACTTCCATTACCTGATATTTAAAAAAAAAAAAAAAAAAAGGCAATTTGGGTGTAGAAATAGCTGCTGATGAAGAACTAGTAAAAAGTTCTTGGCAAATGTCAATGTTTATGAATGGAACGGATATACAGGCTGGAATTCTACAGAATTCAGAAAAGAAATTTCTTGTATCTGCGACTGCTGTCGTTATTCTATGTAATGGAAAACTATTTTATAGCTAGGAAATGCAGAAAAATGTGCAACAGATGCACAGAAAATGAAATAAAGGTGATCTGTGCAGTTGTATTTAAAATAACAGAACAAGTACTAAGGAAAAGTTCAACTGAGAGTATAATGAAATTGAGACTGTTAAGCGGCATATAGGCATAAAAATAATATCATGCAATACCTGACACATGCTAAGATGAAAACAATGCAAAACGTATATATAATCTGATAGCAATAACTTGATGCATCTTCTCATACAAATTTGCTTTTTCTTAAAGAATCCTGTTCAGGAAACATTTTGACCTTGAGCGTAGTTATTCATTTATGAAATTGTCTTCCTAGAGAGGGAGACTTTTCTTATGTGGGTTGAAAATCCATGAATGTTATGTGATGAAAACACTGAAAAATATATACAGAATTGCAACTAATTTTAAGGAGAAAAGTATGTGCGATAATAAGAGAATTTGTATTAGATCTTATAACTTAACATACGATACTTAACCAAGATTGGACGAAGAGAAAGGTTAATGAAATTCATTGGTAAATGAGAAAGTGTGATAAACAGGAGTGAGAAAAGTAGGAAGATATAAAAAAAAGTCCCAAAACTAGATGGGCAAAGGGAACAATCAATCAGTGAAGGAAATAAATAATTCCCAACACGGATAGCGTGGGAAAGGAGAAACTTGAAAAGATAATTGTGCTAGGAGAATCCGTGGATGACTGGGAAGAGACAAGTGGTTCTCAGTTTGAAAAGCACTATGAAGTAGAAAATACCAATGTAATTTTGGACAGAATTGTCAGTTTGAGAATAGATTTGGATTAGTGATTTCATTAGGCATCTCTTGCCTGATGACTAGAAGAGTGAGCACTGGTGCTGTGGCAGTTACCTAAGTTTAATTTTTAGGGAAGAGCTGTAATGACTTTTTGCAGTCCAGAGCTAGGCAGGAATCTTCCTGTTTCAGCCCTGCTCCTCTCAGGCCCCTCGGAAGCGCAGTAGCAGACATCGGACATGCAGGCTTTGTACAAGAGGCAACATTATGCCTTAATGAATAGCTCCAAATTGTTTTCCTTAGATGTTTCAGATACAGATTTGGCCAAGCAGATACTAATGAAATTGAGGGAATTTCTTCCAGAAAGACATGTAAAGATAGTATATTTAAGCTATGAATCTGAACACGTTATCCTGATTTGCGTTTGAAACACTTTTTGAAAAGGGGAAAAAAGGTGCTTTGATTCTTGGACAGTACTGTTAAAATATTTTTGTAAAAAGGTCGCTGTTTTTCATTCATGTGAGAAATGTGTTAGGCAGGGTTTTCTTCCCTCCACACCCCAATTTTTCTTCCCCGATAATGGCAAGGAATGTTCCTTCCTATCAATAAGTGTCAAAGTCCTGGCTGATACCTTCTTTCAGTGCTTTGAAACCTAAGGCAGGCAAGACCGTGGTGCCATAGAGATTGTGCTGATGAGAGAAGGCAATGAAATCCCTTGCTAAGAAAGACAACTAGAAATTTAGCTCAGCGCAATTTGATTGGAAGGAGAAGCGCTTTATCTTTCTGCGCAAATTAATGGCTTAACTGAATTGTGCTTAGTTCAGATGTTAAGAGCATTGCATTAATCCCCTGTATAATTTAAAAGCTCTAAACTCTCCAGAACAGACTTCTAAGAAAGCTACCAACAGTAGCAATAAACCAAGAAAGTATATGCCTGAAGAACACTGATTGTATCTTTGTCTTAAATCTTTGTCTCAGAACTCTTTCAGACTTTGTACTGTTCGTGTTACGCATACAGGACAAGAAGTCGTTTTTCTTTCTTTGCATTGACCAAGATGTGCTTTCTTCGGGACAGGAATATAAGAGAACCTGGGGGTCCCTAAGCCCTGCAGCACACCTCATGGGATTTATTCCAGCTGTCGTTTTTTTATGCAGCTTGCCAGTCACTTGCTCTGACTGCACCATACTGATCTGGGGAACCGTGCTGGGACAGGGAATGAGCAGCTGTGAATACTTGTCTCAGGATCAAATTCTAGGTGACTTGCCTAGATATATTCCCGCCCCCCCAAGTATGGACTTGTCTTTGCATTGTTGAAATCCGTGGGAGATTTGTCTATGAAAGCAGGGCTGGAACTTAAAGGACTTAATTTCTACCACTAAGATTTAATTACTTTTTGTTTCAGTCTGGTCTTCATGTTGCTGCCGGGGTATGGTGTCCCAAGCTGCCTCCTCTGTAGTGGGAGTATATTCAGTGTTGGCCGGGAGCTTATGAGGTTGGACTGTGAATTTAGTACTGATTGAGACATGCTCCTTTTAATCTCAGATGAGGTAACAAAAAGGGTTGATTTGGTTCAGTGCTCCTAATGGAGTTTCTCTTCAACAGGTTTCTGTTTCTTGTTATCTTGTAATCTCCTAAAAAATAATAGGGGTTCCTTTATGGAATAAAAAATATCCTCTAGAAATCTGGAATGACTTCAGAAAGTTCAGAGGGAAAAAAGTCATTATGAAAAAGCTGACTGTGTACAGAGTGAAGGTTTGTTCTGTATAAGCATTCAAAAACATAAATACCATTTGAAGAGAGAAACTGGCAAAGGGGATTACAAAATGATAAAAAGCCAGAGAGTTTTCCACAATGCAGTAGGCTGCCAGTGGTCGTAGCAGCCCCATCACTTACTTCTGTCATTTTAAAATTGGAGCGTATCGTAGCTGTCAAGTTTGCCATAGGAACTTATCTTATATTGACTTTGTAATACATTGCCCGTTCTGAAGCATGCTTTCAATCTGCTGCAGTTTTTAATGTGGTTTTATATAGGGATGCGACTCACTTAAAATGACAAGTGCTTAATAAATCTAATCTAATAAATATGTCGGTGGTGGCTGGTAGTCAGACTTGATTCTTGACAGTATTCTCATGTCAGACAGAGGGCAAAGCAGTAACAAAGATTTTGGCATTCAAATAGTGATGTACACTTCCTAAAAATCGATCTCTCTTGAATTACTTACTAATCAAATACCTGCTTACTTTTGGAATATCTTGACTAATGTAATACATACAAGTCTCTGTTGCTGAGCTCTGGAGAATGCAGGGTTACAATTTTGCTCACACCTCTCATGGGTTATTCAAAGTTTTGGAGGATAGCGCATCCGTTATTATTGATCAGAAGATTCTTCTGGGAAAAGAAAGTTACTTCCTTATACGTGAGGGATAAGTGAAAGCTCAAAAGTCATCTCTTGATACACCTAAACATATACTATCTCAAATGTTTTTCTCCTCTGTTGAATTTTTTGATAACTGTAAGGCAAGTCTGGTCTGATGGTAACCTGGAGTCCCTGGATTCCCTTTACCCGTTTGTATTGCTGGTTTAGGCCTCCCTCCATACGTTAGAGGCTATCTAAATTTTCATCTTGTTGCTGATTTCTTCTGGTTAATGGAATAATGCGTAGTGTCTATGTTGATTGTTTCAATCTGTCAGCAATTTGCAATATTATTGACCATTCAAGAGTATTTGGGTGTTTTTAGGGCCTCGTGTGGGTATTTGGGCTCACGGTTGAGTAGCTGCATTTTTTTTTTTTTTTTTTTTCCCCTCAAGGAATAATTCCTGTGTATGCTATTAGGCAGGTTTCTCATGCTCAGGGAGTTTTCAGGTCTCAAATGGCACATGTATATGCTGTCAGCCCTCCTGCTTAGTGTCCGTGTGTGTTCATGATCGCTAGGGGCAATAATGGGACATTAGGGATTGCACTGCTGCGAGGAAGTAGATTGGGTGTTCTTCCTCACTCCCTGCTCACGTGTCACGAGACTTGAAAGAGACTGTTTGACATCCAGTGTGTGCTACACCTCTTACTTAATTGTTTGAAGAAATAAATGTAATTGGTGCTACCTACTTCAAGAACTTTTAAATGTCTTAAATCCTTTCCTGTAGTGATAGTTTTGAGGCAGTGGACTACGACATTTTGTATTTTAGGTGAGAAAAATCATTTAGAAGTCAGATGCATAAACAGTGCTTTAAGGTCAGACTTTTCTTAATCCAAGCATTATCTGTAAACATCGTGTTGCTGACTTTAGTATTTAAAAGTGAAGGTCTGTCTCCCAAGAAATGTGCTTTAGTGACAGTCATCCTTAACCAGTTACAGTGGAACACTATTTTCTCTTTATTTCAGGAATTCAGTACCACAGGAAAGTAATTGAGTTGTTTTAAAAAAAGAAAATGTCAAAGTTTGCTTTCTTTAATGCAACAGCGTCTGAATTCCCCATGGTTCAAACTGGGCCACTTGAGCCATTGGTGATAATAATTACTGACAGAGAGCGCACACAGTATTTTTTGCAGTGTTGGGGCTGTAAATGTTTTTTTCTGTGACTTCTGAAAAGCTTCAGGGTTATGGTTAGCTTTCTTCCCCGATGTAATTCTTGTGAAATGCCTTCATAATGATGCATCCCTGAAGGAAAGGTTATGACCCTCTTACTACTGGATAGTCTGATAGCTCTTGCTTTTCTTCAAAAATCCATCAGTGAATCTGTTGCTTAGGGACTGGTGGCATTGACTAGACAGTCGCTGCGTGGACAAGTTTCAGAAGATACTCTCTGTGAAAGCTTCCCCACAAAATGTTGCTCTTGTATCTCAGGCTTGCCTGCAGTTCCTGTAGCTGTTGTGCATGAGCCCAAGTCTTCAGCAGAACCTGTGAATGGTGCGCCACATCAGGCGACGGTATTGTAAAATGCGGTCCACTCATTCGCTCATGCTGGAACGTGGATTTGTTGCTCAGGAAGTGAAAAGTGCTCAGGATCTCACTGTGCTGATTAGTCCATTTTCAACTCAGTTTTCAGACATACCATAGCTAAACAGGGAAACTCTACTGTCTGTTTTAGAAGAGACTTGTAGTTTGTTTATTGCAAGCCCCTCAACTCTGGCTAATCCAGCATTCTTTCGTTTGGAGCATATCAAAACAAAACAGAAATAAAAGCGTAAATGCTAAGAATGAGTCATTTAATTCAGTGGCCTCTGCTGACAGAAAATTACAAGAGTGTATTAGTTCTTTGTATGGGCAGCGTGCTCTCATTGTCAGTCATGAGCTTGTGTCCAAGGGCAAGCACTGTGAACGTTTATAGAAAGGCGTTTCACGCACACCACAACTCATTTTAATTATCTTGTTTTAAAGAAGTGGTTTAGCTTGCAATAAATGCCATTCCATGTGTGAATACTAATGTTTTATAATTTAGTTTTTAAAAGGTATTCCAGAATACAGATAAGATGCAATAGTCTTAAGGGTTTGAGAAGGCTCCCACCTTCTTGTCTCCTTCCCCTACATCAAAAAAGAAAGAAAAAAACCCCACAGGCTTTGCTTGGGGAGAGTAGAGCTGACTTCAGCTGTCATGGAATGGAGAAGAGAGTCCTTTGGAAGTCTGCAGGAGATACCAGTCCGTATTATTATTAACTTTTTGCTATATTAAGCGCAATATCAGTGTGGTGTTGCTAAAAGCCGCATACCACTGTGCAGTTATGCTGCTAGCATGTAATATACTCTGGAGAGCTGACCGGATTCTGTGATGTGTTTGCCTTATTGAAGCATCTGGAAGAAGAGCTTCATTCAATGGTGTGTTTTTATTTTATTTATTTAAAAGAAATCCTAACTACTAATTATTGTAAGCCACTAATATAGACCACGTGTTTAACACAGGCTGTGACTCTCTCCTTGCTTTCACGTGTTCTGTGCTAATGCAATGCTATTTCTGACTCTGGTTGACATGAAGTTCTGTAAACGGAGATAATTTGTTTTGCCTTTTGAGACACTAAGCTTTCTGAGCTAGGACTGTCTCCTACTATAAGCAGTGCTTAAAGTGAGGTGACTGCAACCTCAGCTGCTGTTCACGGGTACTGTTGCATACTCATATATGCAATATACACCAGCTGGCAAATACGAAGGATTTTCTTTAGCTTTAAGATCTCTTGTTGTCTTGCTTTCTCTCCTCTCCTATTTTCTGTTTGCCTTCCCAAACCGTTTCTCATTTCACCTTGTTCTTTTCTGTGATTTTGAAAATTTGGACCTAATATATTCAGTAGTAAAAAGCCCAAGGCACCAGTTTTGCATAGGCAATGAAATATTCGTGCTCTTTTCAAACATTTATTTGTATAGTGTTAATAAATTAGAAGACAGGAATATGACTTTTTCCTCCATATGAATGAGGGCAGCTCTCTGACATAGGAACACGTTTAATAGATCTTAAAAGTGTAATTACAAGGATCTAACACTTAGGTGTCTCTTACTAATTTCTTTCTCGGTCGTCATTCTAGTAGAGCGTTCTGAGTTTCCTCTCTTACATGTGAGGATTTTGATAACTTCAGTTTTATAAAAGTCTAACTTTCTAACAATCCCATGCAAGATTTAAAATGCAGGAATTTCATGATTATATTTCCATGTGTGTTTTTATCTTGCATTTCGTTGAAAACAACTTTTTTCACTTTTAAGTCTGTATTATTGAGGTGCTGTTGTTGCACCCTTGATTTTTGAAGGCAGAGATTGATTTGATAATTTAGGGTTACCTGCAGGATTGCCAGAAGGAATGCAGTATACACAGCCATGTTGGAAGGTTTGGATGTATAATGTTTGTGGTGGCTCACGAAGCAACAAGAGAATTTTCTTTTCAGATCTGTAAAATAAGTATTACTGGCTTGAGCTACTTAGTTGAGTACAGGCTTCAGTGACTTAATTGGAGATTCTTTCAGGAAGGGAAAGCAGGACATATACCATGGTCCGTAATACTGACTAAGTCTGTGCTTTGTGCTGAATATAAGGTTAGTTCTGGTTCCGCACGGAGCGCTGGTGCGCTCTCGTACTTCAAATGCCACTTGCGAAAGATTATTCCAAAGGCAGTTAGGCAGGTGGAAAGACCCTGTATTTCTATCTGTTTTTTTCCAAAGAACTTCAGTAAATTAAAAATATCTATGAACAACACCATAATAAGCAGCTTAGTGTAATGGAAAAAGCCTACAAAACCCCCACAAAACACGTAGTCTTCCCAGCTACCCAAAGAGTTCGTTACGTAAGAGATTTCCAGTACCCATAAGTTTACTGACAATTGGGCAAAGAAAATAGCTTGATTCCTGGATTTTTCTCCATTCAGCTGTTATTTCTCATGCTTATTATGCTCAATTATTGCTAATATTTATATTCTTTTTCCAAATAAGAAAATTGAGAATTTGAATTTGTCTGTCACAGGAGCTGTGGCAGCACACTCTCTTGAATGTCTTCCTTAAGATATAGAACAAACTTGAGGACCGTCGTTTGCTTCCAAATTATTACTTTTTAGTGCATCAAGAAAAGAAAATCAAATGTTTGGCCAGAAAACAAAAACATTGGTTGTTCATGCGTCTCCACATTAAGTGTATTTAAAACCTCTCTGTGGAAATCAGTTGTCATGTTCAATGCCAGCTTTCATCAATGGAAAGCAGACATATTTGGATTGAAAGCCTTGTAGGTTCATTGTGTAACAAAAGTGACAGTAAATACCTTCCAAGTGAGTAGATGTATGGGACAACTTGAGAAGCTGGTTTTAAAATTGATTGTCAAAGGTGTAGAAGAGAGTTTACGTTTAATGGAAACTTACTAAGCAATTTTACTATGCTTCCTGGAAATTGCAAAATTATGCAACAATGCAGTCTTTCAGTGCCTTTTCCAAATCTAATATGTATATACAGCTACAAGTAACAGTCGCTCTAAGAATGTGTTCTTACATAGATGCCTTAGTCTAAAAAGCTATATCCATCCAAAATGTTACAAAATTGGGACTTTATATTTTGCCGGGAGGACAAAATTAGAGCTGTACATGGTTTACCTTCTGGTCTGTCTTCATTTTGAATTTTTTTTTCCTGCAGAAATGGAATGCAAAATGGTACTATACAAGCAATATTTCCTTCCTTGTCCCCTTTCCCTACTGATTTTTGTGAGAACTGGATCAGATTTCAGGTTTTTGAAGTCTGCGCTCAAATTTTGGAGAGAAAGTTTAGATGTGTCAGCACCTTGGAGTGCCAGGTGAGTCAGCAGGAGACTGAGCAGCCGTTGAAAGTTTCGGTGGAATTGCTATTTTCTTGTCAGAGATTCTGATTCAGTTAAATAGATTTTTCCTAACAAAGAGTTTTCAGTTTTGATCAGTTCTCTCTCCTCTCTTCTCTTCATTTGTCTGATTTGCTTTTTGAGCACCGGTGTATTAGGCAGATGGTATTTCAAAGCAGCTTTTTGCAATCGGCTTTATGCTTCCATTTTTCATTTCAAAATTTCTTAGGATGGCTGAAACGTCAGGGCTATGTCGAGGCTCCTTCAGAACCATAGCAGTGTTAGTGAGCAAACCTTGGGGCAGCCCTGCCAAATGTGATTTGCAATGGTGCAATCTCTATATGCTTACAAAGTATTAATGTTTTAACAGTGGCTTGGAAAAAGTCAAGATGCATATGGTTTGTGTTGTAGGGATTATGATCAGGTAGTCCCAATTTACCTTCAGATGGCCATATTTCTGCCCTCTGTATTAACCTTTTGTTGACAACTACATTTTCCTGTGTGCCTTCAGGTAAAGAATAAATGGCTGTGTGATGAAAGTGCCGTCTGACTTGTCACAGGAAATATTTGTAGAATAAGGTGCAGCTCAGAGTAAGATCATCAAAATACTTTTAAAAATTATTTGAGATATATTCAGCATTTGAAATCGAACAAATATATCTAACCAAGAATTTGCCTTTTGAACATTTGTAGTGCATTGGTTCTGTTTGAACTGAAGTAAAAATCTTTGGCTATCATTTTTCCAGGCCCCCTTGCAAGGGGTTTAGTGTAGCTTGATAATGAAAAAATTATTTGGCATGTGTGGGGGGTTTTGTTTTGTTTTGTTTTGTTTTTTTAATAGTATTTCACTGTTTCATAAGAATACTGTGCCTTTTTTTCCATTCCCTCAAGTGTTTCATTGGTATCTTACACAACGAAGCATTGTATGTGCACTAGAAAAATGCAAATTTATGCAGAGTTGCTCTGCCTTAAAAAATAAAATTAACATAAATAAAATCGCTTTCCCCAATAGAGAGAATTTACCACTCTTTTAGGATTGTTCCGGGATGATATTTTCTCACGTCCCTAGCAAAAATTCAGGTTTGCTAGCTAAAAGGTGAGGTCTCTTCAGCAAACAAATTTTTACATGGCAGTGAAGATCTGCTTTCTGGGTGTATCAGCTCTCAGCAGTTTCATGGGTCTTCATTCTTCTTCTGTCCCTCACCCCATTCAGTAGTTTCTGCTGTGTTGTAGCGCCACAGGTTTTAGTTGTGGCTCAGAGTGTGTTTCTTCTAACTGGAACAAGTACGTACTTCGTATATATGCTGCTTCCTGGCAGAGAGGGGGGCTTGTAGCCCAGCTCTGGTGGTAATGCTACTTTTCTGCTAGGCTTCCAAACACAAATCTCTCCCCAGAGGCAGAGTGACCGGCAGGGTTTCTCCAGAGAGAAGCCATGCTTTCAGACAGAGAGCGCCTGCTCTCTGAACACAGCAGTGGATCTGTTGTCGTTTTACGTACTTTTTTACCTGAAGTAGTAGCTGACCTACTTCTTGGCTTTGATTTAAATCTATTTGTTTCTCCAGTAACTTTTTTTCTTTTAGCAGTCGTTACTATAGGTTCATCTGGCATACCACTGCAGATATAATCCCATCTCTCCTCTTTCTTTGGACTTCATCTGTGTTATATTGAGTCTGGTAAGGTGCACTGAAGTCTGAGCTTTATTTTCAGATAACGGATTTTTTGCTTTCCTTACTCCTGCAGAATTGTTGACAGGGAACAAGCAGAGCAAAAAATAAAATAAAATTCATAGAATGTACCCGAAAACATTGAAACTTTTACAAGTGTGAAGTGTAATTTAATTTTATTGCTTTGATCTCTGGTATACATCCTCTAAAATAACATCCTTGTTTTTGTCTGAAATGCACTAAGATTATAAAGTAAATTTGAGAACATGTAAGATTCTGCAGGAGAATTCATGTTTCATCTTCTAGATGAGTGTCCAAATCTTTATTCCCTTTTCATCAATGATTTTTGAGAGACAAACCCAAACCCACCTCTGAACAGGCTGGGTCTCAGTGATATGATACAAACCTGGGGAAAGGTGGATTCTGATCAAAAGGTAGATCTAAATTTGGGGAGTTTTATGTCCTAAAGAGATGGGTACAAATCCTCTCAGGAGGAGGACGTTGAGCTTCCTACGACCTAGCAAAGTGCCACAGTCATTATGTTTTTGGTGAAAAGACATCCATCTTCTCAAAGTCTCACAAACCTTCTAAACCTACCAAAATACTTTTCAAGCTGAAAGTATCTGATGAATTTCCCAATTTCACAAATACTTTGGGGATAACAAAAACTGTAATAGCCTCCCCCCCCCCCCAGTTGTTCTAAAAAAACCCTAAAACAACAAATAACCCACCCAGCCTCCTAAATCTAGTGTGTCATTCACATGGAAAAACATGTACATAGATATACATATATAACATTATGTGCTTTCAGGAAAAAAAAAAAAAAGTTCATGGTGAAGAGTTTACAGCTGCTAAATGGCAGCTGTTTTACTTCCTAATACTTCCATTTTTTGAATGGGGAAGTCTTTGTCATTATTTTATTATATTTCTTAGTAAATTTTGTGAACCAGATTTGCAAAGTTACAGAGTAGAAATGTTATCCTGCCACGGAAAAAAATCACAGTCTCTGTCTCTCTCTGAATCCTTACTAGATTGAAATATCAAATCTACTTGTGCTTGAGAGTCTTAAATTTAAAACTTAAGTTTTATGCGAGTAAATCCAATCTTATTATATAGTTTAGTGTGCAATAATGAAAATAATTCAGTATCTTGGCACCCCTGAGAAAATTCTCTTAGGAATGTCATTGTCATTTAGTTCTCCTTAATGGTAATCTACCTGAAAAACAGTTAATACTAATTAGAGTAGGGTTTTAGCACAGGCCATGGTACGTTCTGTTCTGTCTTAGTTATCGTTGAAAAATGGATTGTATAATGATGATGATAAGAAAAGTAATAGATATCTGATTGACAAATTAGCCTTGTGTTTCTGCTCTTACTTAAAGAATGAATAATTAACCCTGCTAGTTTACACTGGTGCATGTGCAGTGAATGGACAGGATGATGTGCTTTTTTTATGCGTGGCTCCTTTAGACAAAACACATTCCCTGACTTTGTATGAGCTGCATTGCAGTGCTCTTGTCTAGCACCACAGAACAAACTGTGCAAGGCTTAAATATCACATCCTTAGAGATGGAAGAGACTACTGAAATGTTACAAGTCGCAAACATCGTGAGGAGACTTTCATTTATAGGCTTGGTGTTTTGTCAACAGTGAGCCAGGAATGCTTCATTTGACTGAGTTTAGATTATGAAGTTATGAGGGAGATAGGTGGCTTAAGAGACTAGATATTAAGGCTTTTCATTTCCAGATCACTGTTTCAAATTTTACGTTAGTATGTTTGAAAAGCTTGCTACCAGGCTGCTGTTTGGATGTCTCGATCCAGTTTTCTGTATGTTATTTGTTCAAATTACTGGCATCACTGTAATAATTAACATTGCGATTAGCAATCTGAGCAGCAACGAGAGCCTGTGTAAATATGGAACCTACTTTTTCAAACACATAGACACCTCTCTAAGTTGACACCGTGCAAAATTAGCATTGCAGGACAAAGAAACTTGTGCTTCTGCTGTCCTCTGAGCTTATATTCTGTAGCGATAAAAGCCTTCGTTGTCCAGAGTTGTTAGTCTGGAATCTTTCATTAATTCCTTACTATAAGTAACTAGAGAAATCTCGGCTAAATGAAATTGGATATATTTATGTTAAAATTTGGGGTTTTTTTCTATTTTCTTTAATAATTTAAAGCCATTTTTCTTGATCCACTACATATCTCAAAGGCATATGCATTACCTCATATTCTACTTCTGCTCATAGCTGAAGAATTTGTGAACTGACCTACTGGAAAGTCTGCATTAAAAAAAACCCTTTCATGCTAAGAAAGGGCCAACTCTGAATGCTCTGGCTCTCTCTAAAGTGACCATGCTCAGTTTTGTGTGTAGAAAAGATTAAAAGAAAGATATTTCAGACAGGGAGATGCTTTCTTGTTAAAGATGTCACTTAGAAGTTTTCGTGATGGTAATGTGAGGTGTGGAGACACAGCAAGGCCAGCCTGTACTGGATGGGAAACTTTGCTAATTGGTTAATTCTGCTTTAGTGTCTGGCCACCACTTGGCACCGTAGCATAGAGGATTTTACATAGATCCAGCAGGGAAGCATCTGCTTTTTATTAGCTTAAAAATGTGGAAACGGCTTTGAAGGAATGAACCTTTTTAGTGAGGTTTTCTTAAATTTTAGCATATTCCAAGATCCTCCTCTTTAACTCTACATGGGCATCACCTTTTGGAAGTTTAAATTAAAATTGGGTCTTGGTTTTTTTCAGTAGGATCTAATGGCCTCAAAACAGTGGCTAATGACTCTGAAAGTGAAAAATTTCATTTCAGTAAATGTGCTAATGATAGATTTTGCTTTTGGCCTGTCATGACTACTGACTAATGGATCCGTGGGCAGGACGGACACATGCAGTTCTGCTAATTCAATAAAGCAAACAACTTTCTGGATAGTGGGAGAAATTTATCCTTGGAATCACTCCATATACTTCAATGCATTTACAGCTGAGATGAATTTGCCCCCTTAGGCCCTATTCAGAGAACGATATTCACCATTTGTTCGGTTATGATCACAAAGTACAGATACGTATTTTTATTTTTATTTATTATTGTGTTTTAAAGGCACTAAGAAGCCCTAAAAGAGATCAGTGTATAGTAACATTATAGCAATTCTGAACTCTGCAAAGCCTACAGTGGGAGCTAGATATTGGGAGAAAAGGGAGTGGTATCCTACTTCTGCAGATGGAAACTTGCAGCAAGTTATTTATGATAGACATGAGACTTAAAACAAGGGCACTTAACTAGTCTTTTCTTTAATTTGGTCATTCCTTCTGACTTTTGTGCATATATGTTTTTATTTTTTAAAAAGGACGCGTGACTTCCTAAATATTTAACAAAAAAATTCTTGACTGGGAACGGACAATTTTAGAAGAAAAACTTCCTCTGAGGATAGGATACTTCTCAAAAAAAAGCTATGGTAGGATCATAGCCCTGTCTGCTGTGGGCTGTGATTATACCTAATGCATATTGATAGAAAATAAGAATTATCAGAGAATTCAAAATAGAAGTCTATAAGAACATAGGTCAGATTAGCTTTATGCATGATATGGAAGTTGATGTTAAGATTGGGTGAATCCTTCTTTTTCAGTGGCATTTGCTATACTGCGTTCAACAGTACTTTTGTCTTAGCAATGAGCAAAGTGATATTGCAGCGCTCCAGAGAGATTTGCTGGGAGGAGTGGTAAGGGAGGCCGTCTTTCAAAAAAAAATTCGGAGAACCATTTGCGCACCCAAATACGTAGTGTGTTGGGGATAATTTAAAAAGGAATAGCATCAGACATCAAATACTCATATACTTTTTGTAGACTTAAACATATATTACATTTTGCATTAGGTGCTTTTTTTCTCTCAGACGTGCCAGTTGTCGTTCTAGTAGGTGATTCCACCTACAGTGTATTTACATTTTCTAAAGGCATCTCCATTCTCAGCTTCTCGCAAATATATTTCTGTTCTGCTTGGGGTGGGAGGAAGCAAAGAACCTCTAGTCTTGTAGTGAATTCAGTTGAAAGATGTAAATAGCAAATTCAAATCAGAAATGAGACACTTGAGGCAACCTTTCAACAAGAATTACTTTCTGCTGGAAGATAATATTTGTACTTGTGTAGGCATGTATATGCACATGTTTATACCCTGTTATATTAGGAAGCATTAAAAAAAGCCTACAGCAGCTATTAAGAGCTCGCTTCGGCTTATGTTTCCAGCATTTTCAAAGAAATGCGCCATGTATCACGTTAGCCTCGCCAAACACTTTCTAGACATATCACTGCCTGATCACTGGATGAGAGCTTTATTCATTCTCTGGCGTTTTGGAATCCTTTTCGGGAATCTTGCCAAAGTGGGCAGTCATGATAGCAACTTTAAGTGGGCAGTCATGATAGCAACTTTATGGGGGCCACAAAGCTCATTGTTTGTGGGTCACCAAGCATGTATCAAGATAAAGGCCTTTTGCCTAATGTGAGCTGGATTCTGATCAGCTATCTAAGGGGTTAAACACAGTTCCTTTTCCCCTACCTTTCTCCTACCCCTACAGATAAGTCTGACGATTTATCTGTTTTTCTAGTGGACGATTTTGTCTAGATTATCTAGCAACATGTAATTGTTAATTAACTTTGTTTTGTAAGTTGATGAAGCAGGATGCCGTCTTGTCTTCTGTCCATGTCCTAGCACTTTATGAATCTGTTTAAATGCATTTAGAGAAGTTTCTTCAGTTTAGAAGAGAGACAGCTGCAGGTGGGCATGGTGAGGGATCAATTGCTTACTGTCTCTTCTGCTGCAAGCACTAGGATTCATCTGATGAAAGTAGAAGGTGACAAGTCTGAAGCAAACAAAAGGTGATGGTTATTGCAACAGGTTGCTGTGGAGATAGAAATTTACTTAGGCACAGGGAAGACCGGTAAAGTTCACTGAAGAGAAGTCTGCTGAAGGGAACTGAATATTTAGAAACCATATCCAGCTCAGGAAACCATGGTCTGAAAATTGTTGGCTTCCTGAGCAAGAGTGTTAGATTGAAGTGACATACAAATTTACCCTCTTCTTATCCTCTTCTCTCAGAATCTTTTCACCAGCTCTGGTGGACAGAGGACGCTGGTAGTTGAGATAGTAGAGGTGTGGGCAGCAGAAAATGCAGCCCTTCTACTTGGAACAGTGACAAGTTTGTATGTGACCATACTGGTGATGAGAAGAGCAAGCTTATTGATTGCGTTAGCTGCACTGTATGATTTGGAAGGTATTTGTGAATTTGAGTCAGTTAAGATTAAAACAAAATTCTGAGTTAATAGTCAAGAGAAGAAAAGTACTAAGTTGTCTGAAACCTGTAATCTCTTTTTCTGTTTTGCAGTTCTTGGGCATAATGCATCCATCTTTGCATTCATTCATTTATCAGGGCATATGCAAGATGAAAAACACGCTCTTGCTAATAAATAATGAAGTGACTTGCTATCTCTATCATCTGTATCTGCTTCTACAGAAAAAAAGCAGTGGGAGATTGAGTCAGCTGAAAAATGCTGCAAAGCAAATGATGTTCTAGACCATTTAGGCCAGAGTGTCGCCAGACTGGAAGAGGATTTTGGTGCAGTGGTGCTTGGTAGTTGGTGAGATGATGAACATCTGAGTGCTACATTAGACTGAATGTTGGAATATGAATTCGGCTGCATATTTGGCTCATCCTGTATTGCAGTAGTTGACATCTATAAGGAAAAGCATAGCAGAGAACATAATATTGGTTTTTTCTATAGTTTTAAGAGGAAGTCTGCATTTCAGCTTGAAGGAAAGCATGAATGCCAATAGACAATTCAAACTCCAGTTTCTTCCGGTCTCAGTGAACAGAGTTGAGAGTCCATTGTAGAACTCAGAAACATCTCTGAACGTTGTCCTGAAACAGCCTGCCACAAGTACAGCTGCTTCTGCTTATGTTGTTGCTTGATTTGCAGAATTGTGTTGGCTTGTCTACAGTTATTTTTTAAATTTGACCTTCCCTTTGTAACTTAAGGAAATTTAGGGGACATCTTGGGGTCTTTTCTGTACTCAAGAAAGGACTCTGCTGCAAAAAATTAAATTGCTGGTGCAGAAAGTAATAGAATACCATAAGGTGCTGAAGAGCCTGAGGAGGTAGCACAAACCAAATGTGCCCTGAATGGGGCCCTGTCAAAGTGCTCATCTACTGCAAGGACGTGAAGGAATTCATATACCAGAGGGAAGAAAGCTCTAAAGAGCAGCTGTTTATCACACATGCTTCTCCTTGCTCCTGTTTAGAGATGCTTGTAGCAACTTTCAGTTCAAGCCATGCAGGATGCATAACGGGAAGCAGATTTTTTACAGGCTAGTAGCATAATGTTTTTAGCACAGAGAGCACTGTATTAGTTCTCTTTTAATGTTGTGCATGTCAGTACCTTGCCCAGCTAGTACTGCCAACATGTTTTCCCTGGAAAGCTTTAAACAATATGAAAAAGCACTTTGGGAAAGCTTGTAAAATTCAGTCAATTTGTCACAATGTTTTATGGTTTTATCCCCTTAGTCAGCAGAGAATGAGTGTTGCATAGCCAAACAAAAAATAACAAGCTGGAATCACCACTGCTTTTACAGATTTTAAATAGTCTCTGACACTCAAACACCATGTTAAAGGGCTGCCTAAAATCCACTGCAGTAGCAGATGCATTAAAAACCGCAAGGCGGATAGGCCACCTGTCTTCCCTAGGCCAGTGTGAAGTAAATATTGAACACTGTCCATAGACTCCTCTGGAGGTGATTGTTCTTCTTTATTGTTTTTTGATAGCAAAGAAGATTGTTATTGCTTAGGAGCGTCTCTCTAACCTCTGTTAAAGATAAGCTAAATGAATTAAGTTAAACATAAACTATGATCACTTAATTTAAATGCATGCACAAACAAGTAAGATGGGATAATTTAACAATAAACAAACTAATTGTGATAACATAGAATTAAAATAGAGAAGGTAAAACTTTTGTAAAATTCGTATCTTTTATTCGTATCTTTTTTGCTCGCCGTTTGCTTGACAGACGGCCTCCTGTAGCTAGGAGGGATGTGAGATACGGAGTTGCTGATTATAGAGGTTCCTAGGATTTTTTTTTTTTAAAGAGGAGTGTAGTTGGAATGTATTCATATGAAAGTGGTATCACTTTGATAGGCTAGCATAAATCTGGAGACATGAACCAGATACCATATTAATTCTCATCCAGAAAAAACATGATCAAGGGAGTACTGTCTGGATGTTTTGTTTTGTTTTGTTTTTCCTATTTTGAATCCCCACTTTCAAGGAGCAGTTCATTTTATCTGAGTCTCAAATGGACTGGTCCTGTTCATGCTCCAAAGTCCTGTAAGACCCTGGTGGATAGCAGCTCTTACTGAAAATGGGGGGGGGGGGGAGGAGGGGGAAGGAAGGTGTTATTTTGTGACACTGGATGAAACAGCAAGATCAAGCAATGCCAAAGGGAAACCCCAGAGTGAAGAGTGGAGCAATCCAAAGATAGCCTTCAGAATTCAGTATCTTATTTTTGAAGCCATCATGCCTCTTATCCGTTGTAGTAGCTATTAAGGAAAAAAAAATCCTAAAGAACTTTTCCTTCGTTATTCCCAAATAACAGTACTTTCACAGTAATGTAGCTCTTTAGATGTTCACATTATGTTGCACTCAGGTTCTGCCACTGTTGTGAAGTAGGTACCTCGTCTGTCTATATTCTGAAAACCTCTTGCTGTGCTTGTGCCAGCAGACCTGAGTTTTCATGTGTTTGCTTATTTGTTTTCATAAAGCTCTTCCAAGACATCCTGTATAAGAGGAACATGCAGAGCTTGCTTGACCTTGACACAGTGACATGTCAGGCTCAGCATTTGGGCAGCACTTGTGTTGCACTTGCTCTGCAACTGGGGTTACACTTGCTGCTGTGGCACTTGCTCCTCTCCCATTTCTATTCTTTAGTAAGAAAGTAGCACTTCTGTATTTTCACCATTCTCTAATCCTTTGCCTTTTCACTTAGAAATCCCATTCCAAGGCGCAAAACGTCTGCATGAACTGTAATGCAGTGTATACAGTGGATCGTGGCAACATAGCTGCGTCTTTCTTTGTTCCCCCATCAGCGGCTCCATGGAGGCATGCCACATACACTCTGTGAAGTAGGGCTGTCAATCAATAATGGATTTACGGATTACTATTTTTGCAAGTGATAATACATTTGCTTTTGTAATGGTTTTGTTAATATCCGTAGCTAGAAGATCACTGATCAGTTGAATGAAAAGGGGTCATTCCTGGCCTCTGTTCTTTTTTCCCATCTGACCTCACTGAGGTACTTTCCATGGATTTAGCTCACATTTGTACTCTCTGTCAGCCCCACAGCTTCTCTGATTACCCTTTGTGGGTACCCAAGCTCCCCCTGCACAGTCCGAGGTGTCTGGGTGCTGGTTGCAGGGCCGTGGGCTCTTCTAAGCCACGGAGGAGCTCACATTGCAAGTCTCACATTGTGATGGCCATGTCCCTGGGGCAGAGGTCTTCATTATAATAGTTAGGATTTGTTCACCCTTGGTGCAGCATATTGTCTGAATTGAAAACTGCATACGGAAGTAATGTCTTTGCTTTTTCTCCATCATCTTATCTCTGGATCTGTAAGTGTGTTTTGCCAGTGCTAGAGAAATTATCACATACAGACTGGAGGTGGTATACGTCTTTCTGATTTAATGTACTTTATTCCCTTTGAATTTGTTTAGATGAGGGTGACTGCTTAGAAAAAACTCCACTAATGCAAGCTTCCTTTCAAGCTCCTGAAACACCTCAAGAGAAATAGAGAAGCTGTGAAACTTCTGCTTTCTTGCAAGCGGAACTGAGTGTAGGCAGTACCACTTAAGCTCCTATTTCCCAATCATGTTGCCAAAAGTGAAGGGATAAAGAGCTTGTCATGCGGGAGGTAGAAGTAACTGAAGTTCTGGGATCTGATGTTTTGGACGGGCTGCTGGTTATTTCAGGGAAACACTGGTAGGGTTCTGAATTTTGTTAGCAGTAGTAACAATGCATCAGTGGACTTCCTGGCAGTTTTTATGGCTTATTTAAGGGTGGGAGTGGCCCGAACCAAATTAGAAGAGAATAATAATATCTGTATAGGTTTGGATTTTAAATATTTACTACTACGAAAACATATCATTCACGCCCATTAGCACTTTTGTTGAGTAGGTTGCAAAGAGTAGTGTTGGCCTTCTGTTTTCTTAGCTGTCAGATATTGTTAAATACTGATATATGCTTCCATTTCCAACGATGCGTCATTCCCCTGTAAGAAATTCTTCTTGTTGCTCTTCTTTTTCTGAAGAAGTAGAAGAAGTGGTTTCATACAGCCATTCACACCTTGCTTGAAACCAGGGAAACAAAAGCTGTTTTATACTCAGGCAGCTGAAGTAGTTTCTAGAGCTCCTTAAAAACATCAGTAAAATACTTGCTTTTAATCAAAAAATACCAATTTGTTGACTTGGTACCATCAGGAATAGTTACTGAGGTCTATAACAGAATTCCTTGAGAAAGAGACTGGTTCCAGTTTCAGGTACATGAATAGCCTGCTAGTTATGTCAAACCATTAAGGGAACCTGCGGCTAGCTTGTCTGTTTACTGTTTTCCTGAACATAGCATTTGAAGTCAGGCTGTTTATGGTTCAACATGTAACAGTTTTGTGTGGTATTGAACAGTTGCACAAAGGCTGCGTGTCCCTTGGGCAGGGCACGTGCTGGATTAGGAGGAACCAGTGTTCTAAATTGGTCAAAATAAAGCTAATTTGTATAGGATTTGAATGCTGCAACACCTGGCTACCAGCTGATCTCTTTATGCCTCTTTCTCTCCGCAGTTCATGAAAATTTTTCCAACAAATGTCTGAATTTCCAAAAGTACTTGGGAGATGGGACGCTTGTTTCCCGTCCTATCCTAATTGTGTGTGAATGGCTAAAGGCCTGTGGATATTTGTTTGTGACAATCTCACACCTTTCACGTTTGCACCTCCAGTAGTGTCATGGGAAGAATAACACGGCAAAGGCAGTCTATGTTTGCCTGGCCTATACCTACCACGTTTTGTTAAATCTAAGACCCAGTTGTCAATTCAGAAGAATTTAAAGCATGTGCTTTTTCAGCTGTATTTTAAAAGCACGTTTTAAAGGCTGTTTTCTGGAGAGGCCATGCTATATCCAAAATGTAATGTTTTAGTAGGCATTTAAAGTGTAATATATGAACTCTGTGAAATATTCTTTTAGTTTACAGAATGAATAAAAAGGGTAATATTTGAGATCATTCCCTTTTATTTTCCGTGATTTTCCTGTGAACTTTCTAATGTACCTGAATGTTAATCTAGAATATACGTTCAGATTTCTAAGAAAATACATTTTATTTAAAAATTTTCACGTTTCTAAGAAGTGTCGCTCTCTTTTAAGAGTACGGCTTATCACAGCATGATGCCTTTTGAAACATTATAACATAACACAAATGCAGTGCCAGGTAACATGACTAATTCTACGCAGTCTGATGTGTAATTAATGTAACTTTTCACAATGTGAATGCTTTTTGTAAGAAATAAAAACGCAAGTGCAATTTTGGAAGATAATTAACAAGTAAAATAACCCGAAAGGGATGTCATTTAACTGTTACTCAGTGGAGCAAACAATGGCTGCTCAAGATTTGATAATGTACATCTCTCATGCAGACTGTGCAGTTGGGCCGGTGGATAAAGGAAGTAACAGAGGAATTTGTGGCAAAACTGAAAATAAGGATGTTAAATTCTTTAGTTTGGAGAAGACAATAGGGCGTTGCTTGAGGATAGCAAAAGAAAAGAGGGTTTGCTGGAATTTGTTTCTTATTTATAGTCAAGTATCTCCAGTACTTGGAGACTTATTTGGAATGTCAGACAAATAGAATAGCAGTTATGCTTGTATCTAGTCCTTGGGATTTGACAGGAAGTTTTGGAAGCTGTCTTGTAAAGAGTAAGACAATACTTGAAATTAGAGTTCGATGCAAGGAAAGAAGAATCTCTGTTCAGAATATGGTGTTTTATTAGCTATATATTGTTAGTTATGCTCTATCTTCTGTGAAAAGGGATTATATCAGTTCTCAACAACAGCAATTTTGATGGCCAGACTAGAATATGGCATTCCTGTGCTCCTTTTCCCACTATGCTTCTTATGCCTCTGAACGTGCATAGTCAACCCCAGACTTTTCTCCTTAGGGTGTCACAGAAACAGAAATCATGTGTGAAATGCCTTTGGTACTTAGGAGCTTGGTAGGAAAGAGCACACAACGGCCAAAACAATACCCTCCTCTTCCGCCCTGCTAGAGAGCAGTTTCTAGCCTGAACCTTGACATTGAAATTTTCTTCTCAGTCATTGCCTAGTACCATAAAGCAGCCACTTTCAGGGCAGGCTCTGTTTCTCATGGATTACTTGCATGTCTTAAGAAATTCCCTTCTTCAAATACTGGGAAACACAGAGTCGCTCATGCGGATTTGAATAGCTGGTATGTCACGTTGCAGCTCAAACAGCACATTCAGAATCAGAACACCTAGTTAGTAAAGGTAACTTCAGTACATCTATCTGCCTAAAAATGCACTTAAATAAGACTTACCTTCTAATAGTGCTAAGAGACTGCTTCTGAGTGCTCAAGGGAGTTCAGAGAAAAGGCTGTCTTCTCTATTTTAAACTTACACTGTTTCAGAAAAGCATCACAAGCGTGTGAGAAAATTGGGTAATTCCTAGCAAGTTTAAAAGTGTTACGACGCATGTCCCAGGTATTGGTACTAATATGGCAAGACAAGGCCTGTAGCAGGTGGCGGATGCTGTAGCTATGTCTGTCCCAAAGACTGTGCCAGGCTAATTGGTATCCAGCAGTTAGTTGTTCAACTATGCTGATAATACTGGGCTCTGGAATAGGCGTAGGACTCGATTGGCTCAGCAGTTTCATCAAGAGACATGTAAACTGGTTAGGAAAAATGAGAATGTTTCTGCGTTTGTGTGTTTATGTGTCTGTGTGTGTCCCTAAGTGTGTGCTGGGAAGCAGGGATTCTTCTCCCCTTCCCAAGTGACTCCAGTCTTTGGCAGTCAAGCAGCTATGATGATTTGTAATCAAATTCCATATCTGTCACAGGCGTTAGGTCAGTGAAGCCCGAGTTCAGCTGAAATTATTAAGGCTTAGGCATGCACCTAAATGAAATGTTCTCCTGGGTGTTTTGCTGCCAGTGGTACATGTTTTAATCCTCTGCAGTGTCTGTATCCCACATAACTGTTTTATGTGCGAAACCCAGTATCGTCTTCTTGTGTTAGTTCCCCTGCGTGTGCCTGTGTCCGTGCAAGGTCCTGCTGTGCCACGTTTCCCGCCATGTCCTCTGCCGCAACAGGGCCAGCAGCACAAGGGGGCCTTAAATATGCTGGACTCTCAGGGCAGGTGCCAGATCAGGCCCTTCTGCTCGTAGCTGCTGTAGTGCAGCTGGCTGAACGCACAAGTGTTTCGGAAAGCCAGGAGTCCATTGGCCTTGTAATAGCACCTTAGCTGGACAGCCGCAGCGTAAATAGTAACATAAAAGACGGATTCATAGGCTGAGCCTCCGAGAGGCCTGCATCTCTCCTGACGTTCTCCTTGGCCCCAGGTGCAGTCCAGCTGAGAAAACTCATATTGTTGTTACCTGTTTCTTGTTATGTGAATAAGTGAACAATCTCCATTACATACGTGCATTATGGCACCTTCAGTACATGAAAATGCAGGGTGCTCTGTGTGTGTGTGTGTGTGTGTGTGTGTGTGTGTATTCAGAAGAAAAATAGCCCTTAAGTGAGAGAGATGTTATTTTGGTGAATTATCTTTCTAAATTAGCATGTATAATGCATAATCAAACCTCAGAAAATCATTTAACGACCTTTAGCTCTACATTTGCAGAGTTAGCAAAGGATGCAACATCTGATTTTTGCTTTTTACCATTCATCCCTCCTGTGTCTTATGTAGAATTTAAATGCATCTCATTACTGTTCTCAGGTATTTTCTAGAATGTCTTAAATTAATTCCCATTCTCTCTCCCCTGTGGCTTCCAAAGAAAAGAAAATAGGTGGGGCAGGCAAATGGAAAAGTAGGAAAATGCTGTGTCAGCATTTCTGATTGTGTCAGGTGCGTTGCAGAAAAAAATAATCTGCTTAATTATCTCCTTGTTCAAGTGGAATACCAATCAATATCAGGGACTGAAGAAGAGCATTTCATGAATACAGGATGCTACTGACAGTTCAGTTTTTAAAGTGATCACTCTTTTTTAATAGCAACTTGGTGTTAACGATTGGTTTAAATGGTTTTTAAATGGTTAAATTTTTAAGAACACTTGCGTCACTGCCCTTGCCGCTGGAAAAGTCAGCACTGAACTGATCTTTAACCTTCATCATCTTCTTCTGACCTTCTTCCTCAGGATAAAAATGTGCTAAAATACCTTTTCAGGATCAGGTAATGCAAAAAAAACATTCCTCAAATAACTTAGGTAGAGAGTGATTATACTCAGTCTTGTTAATTCTAACAGCTCTTTCTTTTTCCTTATGCTATATTTTCCTTTCTGGCCCAAGTTATTAATATGTTTGTGTTCATTACTAGATGATACGTGGAGAATACAGAAGTAGTAAAACAAGCTACGTAGGAACGTTAAACAACCTCAAGAATAGAAGATATGTGCAGGTGTTGTGTAGAATATTTTCTGGTTTGGGTATTTTTTTTTGCTGACTGAGGAGCATCTACTCTTACTCTGGCCTAAAATCAATAGACATCTCTCGTTCTAGAAAAAGTAAAAAATGCCACCTCAGTCTGTTTTGATATGTTGTGAGCTAAATCTGAACTCAAGAGCTCTGTTTTCCCCGTTCATTTCTCTTTTGTTTTCTTCAGTATAATAGGAGCAGCCTCACTTGGATCAGTCAGGTGACAATCTGCCATTTTAGCCACATGCTAATTGTAAAATTCGTCTCTTGTTTTTGGTAAGTACATACAGATGTGAGTGTTTTTCAGCTCACGTTCTGCCTTAAAGGTTGCATCAGTCAGAAGCAACATTTCAGAACACTTAATACCCAGCATCTGGGTTGAAACACTCTACTGGACTTTTTTTCTGAAAAACTACCTTCTTTTTGCAGTTTTGGGAAACCCGACCTGAACACGATTTTGAAAATTCCACTCATATTGTTTCTGTAACTTGGTATCACATGGCAGCAAAATGGAGTATCTGTATGTTTTCTGTGAAACAGTATCTGGGGGAAGGGCAGCCCTGAGCCCTCGTGCTCTCACGGTGCCACAGGGACTGCGTAGGAGCTGCGGCTTCTTGGCTGTGGATGGGAGTTAAGGCAGAGCCCCCCTTTGACTGGTGGAGGTGCCAGCTGGTTCAGGAAAATACAGTGTCATATTTTGGTCCGTAATGTGTCCGATGAGTTTTTTGGAAGGAAGGAGGGGGTTGGGAGGAAGAGAGGTTGAAGCTCTCTTCCGATGTTGATTTGTTTGGTTACACTTCACAGTGTTTTGTGCTCCTCACCAAGAAAACGAGTTATTTAAAAGCAGCCAGTGGAGTGTCAGGGTGGTCCGTTTACCTCATATATGTCTAGAAAGGAGGACATAGAATATATTTAAAACTAGTGCTTATTAGTCCACATATTGCTATTATTTAAGTTATCTTACCAGAAAATATCCATATCCATTGGCTGAGTTCCCATTCTGGCCATTGTCGAAACCGCCTAAAATTTACATCCTTGTGCATTTTATTTGTCAAGTACAATGTGCAGCCATGCAGGTGAGCCTCTTCAGGCCTCTTCCTGAACCCTTGGAGAGCTCCCTATAGATCGTCACTCTTGAACAAACAAACGTTTCTTCCTTCCTCAGGAAGCGTTCCTTCCTATATCCGCACTAGAAGAAAAGATGTCTGTCTCCTCTTTCTGAAGGTGTGCTTTGCCACAGTAAGAGGTGTTTACTTTCCCTATTCTAATATCAGCTTCACATGGCTTATTCCTTACTGATGACAACAGTTGGGCTCTGTGCCATGAATCCATCTCTGTCTGTAGACTTCAAAACGCCAAACTGGGGAAGAATATTGCAACTCTAGCCAGAAAAACCCTCTTTAACTTCTCTGGCGTAATGCCTAGAAAGGAAGAGAGAACACAGAATGAAGATAAATTACAGAATTCAAAAGTGCATTGAATTAGTCCTAAGAAATCGCTTTCTGCTTGTGTTAGTGACTAGTGATAATTTGAAACTCTCTAGCCCTGGTCACACTGTTATTTTAAAAGAAATAGAAATAGAGATGTAAGAACGGAAGGCTTGAGTAATAGGGCCAATGGTTACATATTAAAGTGGTAGCTTCAATCCGAATGTTTTGGTTGACAGAGGAAAACCCTGGTGAGAAGTTAATTTTAAAAGGAGTAAGAGGAATCAGGGTAATTTAGGCTGAAAGGAGTTTCCAGGGGTCCTTTTTTCTTTCCCCTTGCTCAGAGCAGAGCCAGTGCAGAGCAGGTGGCTCCAGACTTGTCCAGTTGAGTTCTGAGTATTTCCAAGGATGCAGATTCTACAGCTTCCCCGGGCAATCTGTTAAAAATGCTTTTAATGCTTAATTCTTTTAAGTTGGTATGTAACGTCAGATTAAAAGGACGAGAAGATTGTTTGAAGGCCTAAATAAGTACAGAGTATTTTATAAAGAAAGTAGGAAGCTTAAGGAACAAGTGGCAGAAGGAAGAAATAAAAACTTTTTAAGATTTTCTGAAGGCAGATGAGTAACGAAAGAACTAGCAATGGATATAAAATTGTAAATACGTTCAGAAAGGTTTCAGAATACTGAATCTGCCTACGTCCATCTTGATGGGGATGTAGGGGAACATCCCACTTTTTCCAGTGGAGAGGTAACTTTACTTTGCTGCATAGTAACAATACCTCACAGTACTTGAAGAGTATATGTGCAGATCTGCAAGTAATCAAGATATGGGAGAAAAAAAAAAAAAGAGTTATTCCATCTAATGATGATCATCTTGCCTCGTGCTATGAAACAGCCGGATTCAGTTGAGTTTAGAAGCTGCTGGTTTTTCAGTATTCCATCTTTGCTCTGTTTGATAAACCCAGGCTCTAAATGGATGCATCAGTGAAAGACGATTCTGTAAAATTATAGTTTGCTCTTCTGGACAGTCAAAATGGCAGTGATCTCTGTGCAGAGGTTCATAGACTAATGAGAGGTAGTAAATGGCATTTATTTATGTGTTTTTACATAAACCTATATAAATTATTTATAAATTATACCATATGTATGTGTGTATGTATAGATACTTACTTGTATTTACTGGCAAGTCTTTGCCCCCGTCGTAGCTTTGGCGTATCTGCTGCCTGTAGACATCTCACACAGAGCTGATTGAGCGTTTTCTCCTTAAATGTTTTTTTCAGAAGTGCATCTTTTAAAAGTAATTTATGTAACACAGAATAAACCCATGTGAGTTTTAGAGGGTGAAGTGCACGTTTCTCAGCACAGAGCAGAGAGATTAGTTTTGAACTATAGGTCACTCACAGTCCTCACAGGTGCCTTCATCTTAGGTTTGTATGACAGGAAGACATCTTTGGGTTTTTTGTGTGTTTTCTAGTTTAAAATAATATAGATCCGTCTCTGTGAAAAAATAGACTTTCCCTGAGAATTTCAAATTGCAGATGTTCATTGTTTAAGTCAATATTCATTGGCCATTGTTCAGAAGGTCCTACTGTGCTATTTGTGTCTCCCCTGAGGATTAGGAATCCCCACAGAGGAGGTTACATAGGTTCAAGATAAAATGAACACCAGTGTCAACAGTCAGTGTATCTCAACTGCACTCAGCCATGCAATCTGAGCAGGTTATTTGGCTGCTGTGCTCATCAACTTCAAAGATATTTACAGTTAGAGAGGTTGAAGCTTTCCTAGTACAAGCATGCGGGATTGTCCTAACTGAGCCCTTCTAGATGCAAAGAACTTTCCACTAGGTTAGACTGCAGCATCACTTTTCTTTCAGAAGGTTGACCACATCCATAAAGTAGGAAAAATAATTTATGAAGGAGAATAATTGCTATAATTTTCTCCATGCCTGAGTTGGTGGCAGAAAGATTGTATTAACAATAACAAAGCATTTATAATGTATGCAGCACAAAGGGGATCTTCTCATTTCCGGTAAATGAAGATAATCCTGTATTTATTGTTCAAATGTATGGTCCCAAAGGTGAGGATTTGTAGCAGAAATTGAAATATTCACATCAGAACAGTAAATGAAAAAATCTTCACTCTTCACAGTTTGTATGCAGTCTGTAATCTTGGATTCATTTGTAACGGCCAGAATCCGCTTCTTCCTCTCTGTACTTTGCTTGTAAGTAAATGCTTAAATGAAGAGAAATTCTAAGATACGCAATATAGGCTGTTTGAATGTGATATTAAAGCTTTTATCCCATTGTAACCTGATAAAGTCCAAGTAGAGTAGATCTGAAAAAGACATTCCTTGGTATTTGACTGCTGCCCTAAGTATCTGAACTGGTTTTTTTTGTTGCTGTTGTCCTACACATATTTCATTGGCTGTGACTGCCAGAGGCTGCCTTCAGCAATTTTTTTCCCAGCATCTATCTCTCTGCCTTCCTTGATGGCTTTATTGCAACGAAAGGAAGGTGCAGTCTGTTTTCCAGGAGTTGTCTGGATCAGCATCCTGCTGTCTTTAGAAATCAGAGCAGTGCTGAGTAACGAATGTAGCTGACCCAGTGAAGGAGACAGAGATGAGTGGAGGTTAGCATTGCTCTGGAGCAGGAGAGGCATAGCGTAGACAGGCCTGTCTGTGCCAGGGGAGAGCAACGACTCTCCAGAGGGTAATCCAGGGGCAGTCTGTGGAGGAGAGAGGTGGCGCGTGCCAGCGGCTGCTGCGTTGCGTCAGAGAGGAGCAGGGAATGACGAGAGCCAGCTTCAGGAACGCCACAAGCTGAGAGACTCCTAGCTCTTTTCAAGGATGTCACTTTGGTACAACCAAGAGATTTAGTACAAATTAATATCATTGTTATAGGACTGTTCTTCTACCCTATAGGTCTTTCCTATAATAGACTTTACATTTTTTGTTTGCTTTGTTTCATTTTACATACAAGGTTGCTGCCAGTTTCTGCAGCTTGCCACTTTTTTAGCTCAAATAGTAGCATATGTGAGTGTAATCTACAAATAAGTAACTTGAGGGAAAAAAGAATTTCAGGTTTGTTTTTACGAAAAATAAATGAGAGAAGTTATTTGCAAAGAGAGATCCAACACAAGCTTAATGGAATTCTTTTCCATTTTGGATGCAAAAGATTAAATTTAGGAGTTTAATGTACAGGGGTAAGCTATCTTTCAACAAGAATAGAGGTTTGGAGAGATTTCTGGAGAAAGGAGTGTCTACAGATACGTGTGGAGGTATTTCTCTGGAATGACCACAGTGCCTCCTGAGCTTTGTATGATCTTTTATTGTAGCTTGCCTCTGAACAAACTTCTGAGGCAGAAAAGTATCATTATCCTTACTCTAAAGCTGGAGAACTAGAAAAGAGATGGACTGTAGCTCTCCTAAGGTGAGAGAAGATGTAGGCAGAGAAGAGGAGAGTAATTCAGGTTCCCATGTACCAGGCTAGAATTCTAACTCCCAAATATATCTGCATTCAAGGTTGAGATACAGCCGAGTTGCTTGGTTTAAATAAGCTAGCTTAGACACTGCTGACAATTTAGCTATGACAGAATGAATTTCATTGCAATCCAGTTTCCTCTGCTTCTCATCCCTGTAGATTGTATCAAGACTGTTGAGCTTTATGAAAACTTGGTGCATGGCTTCATATTCCCAATCCAGCTAACGTAAAGGCAGTTCTAGGGCCTGTCCGCTACAGTAGAGTGTGTTGTATAAATGTACCCTGTTCTGTAGACTGAGAAAGCGTGCTTTTATAGTTTAAGTCTTGGCCAGAGACTTGATAGTTCAACTAGCATCTCCTAGTACTGCCACAGAGACGCTGATGTGTAATTTTGCTCAGGACATTCATTCACTGTGCCCTGCAGTGGTGTTTCTGTAAGATGGAGGCAATGTTTTCTTGCCTCTGCATAGTGCCCCGAGAATAAATCCATGTCTATAAAATGCCAGGAGCTGAGGGGAAGAAACTGCAAGAACACAAATCTAGATATTTTACACCCTTGCTGCTTTGCAGCTTTATAACAGCCCAGACTACTTTATTGCTTTAAAACAGAAAATGAATGGCCTACAATGTTTACATCCCATCAACGTCTAGAAATGCAAGTCTAGGGGGAGAGTATAGAAGGATGAAAGTTCGATATTACTCTTCTTTAGTTTTGTCTCAAATTCTGTTACTTCTGCTGCAGTAAAAGTGTTCACACAAGATTTGAGTGAGTATAATGACATCTTAATATACACACTTGAATGCAGATTTGCGAAAAGGCTGTATACATGCATGCATGCACAAAGAGGCAGATATGCTGGCATCCAGTGAACAGGGAGTTTTAATCCAGGAATACTCTGCAGCCAGGAGTTAAGATGAGGTGACGTTTAGTCCCTCTCTGACTTGGCATAGCTTAAAATTGAAACAGTTTTTTGAAACCCCTCCTCCCTACCCCAGGTAGCTGGAGGATAGAGGCATCAGGATTTGCAGGCCACCTTGTTTTAGAACAGACTTAACAATCATTTCGAAGGATTAGAGAATGGGCAGGTTTTCTTCCCTTTAAAGGGTTGTTATGGATAACCCCTTTGCAGTCCAAAGACCTTGTAGAAGAGGTGGAAAAAATGATCTGTGACTGGATGGCTGAAGTGACTGATGAGAATATAGGCTATTTCATATTTCTGTCATTTTTTTAACCCAGAACAGGTAGAAGGGTTACGCTGTGACAGTTGTCAAGCAGTCTGTGTAAAATGAACCAGCGTTCATTATACAAAATTCAAAACCTTTGTCAAACGTTTAGATTGTGTTTTAGAGTTACTTAGTACTACGCATATTGACTATAACATCAATGAGTGAAGAGAATTCTTAAAGAAGAAATTTTAGGACTCACAAATACTAGCCTGGAAAGGAACCGCTAGTATACTTTATGGGGCAGGGGAGGAGGGAAACAATTTACACAATTTCTAATAATAAAGACTTAATAAAATAGGAATTTGGGGAAAGGGTGAAAAGTAAGACAAACCTTCTGATGTATAAAGAATTATTTTCTCGCTTTCCCAAGAGTTTGAGTTAGTTCATTCAGGAAGCTTTTTCATGCTACCTCAACAGATCTGTGACACTCCTTTTGTTATCAGCTTTTTGTTTTTCTGAGCTCCACTGAGGAGCAGAATGTTGCATCTGAAAGCTCATCATCTTTCCTTAAGATTTTTGTGCATTATCCTATGCAAGACATTCGTTAACACGTATTGCAAGATGCAAATTAAAATGACATAATAAACTAGCCCATCACCAAGTGCAAAAATAACTGTTCTCTGTCTTACAAGCCTAATGGTTGTAAACAGTCTACTAGCATAGGCAGTCTGATGAGATTTCTGTGCTGAGAGTTGTCACGAATTTCCAAGTAGTCGTACGGTTAAGCGGAGTGAGCAGTACAGTTTTGATCATGGCTTGTTTGCTTTATTATTTTTCCTTACTTACTAAGGTCACAGTCAAAGAATAGTGAGAGCAGAAATATATTTTGCCCTAGAGGTATTCTTTGAGTTTCTCCACTGTTTGCCTTTTCCATGTTTCCTTTCTGACCGGAGGGGCGACGGAGGTGTAGTTCAGGCTGCTCCCTCAGAAATTCACCCGGCTGTCATTTGGCTTTTCTTTCCCTCTTGAATTGTATGGAAAAACTCAAAATTTTGCACTAAAGATTGATGCAAGCATATTTTGCATTACTACACCTCTTGCCTCAGTGTCAGTGTTTGAAAGAAAAAAATCTATTAGCTTAATAGGTTTAAGAATGAAAAATGCCCCAAAACAGGTATCTGAGCAGGAGTTGAAAGCCTTCTAATGATCTGGACAAGAGCAGAAATTATGCCTCATGAATCAGTCAGAACAAGCATGTTTATAATTTACTTCTTGGTTATACTTTTCAGTTGATAGGCTGAAACCCCCCTCCTTCCTCAGTTCATTCTGTGTCTAATGAGTTTCTGTCTGACAAAGCGAGAGCTGAGCTTAATACTTCCTTTCTGACTCTGGAAGATTCATCTTTATTGGTTTGACCTTCTTTAATCATGGCAAATCTGAAATTTTTTGATGGGAAGGGAACATGTCATCTTAGATGTTAAGGTGATTCACAGATGTATCTCTATTGATTTTCCATGAGCAAAAACTTTAATGTAGCATATTTATAGTTACATAAAGTGAATTTGGACTTTTATTGAGCTTAATTTAGTGATGGCCTAATTATGCAGTTCAGTACGGTCTAATACTCCAGGCTAAAGAACAGGACAGTAGATTTTTCCCTGTGGTATAGCTGGCAGCAAACACTAATCTTTGTGGTTGTTATCAAAAAAAGACATCCATATCTCTAGCAGTACTTGTTTTTTCCTGGCACTTGATTCCTGCTTCCTCTGTGTGTCAGAGTTTTGTTTATCATTTCTAGTTGTTCTGTACTCCTAACATTCATCTTCATTTCTCTGTTTTTTCCTTCACTCTGTGACTCACAGCAATAACTTATTTTCCTCTTAGGTGGGTAAACAACATACCGATGTGTATTCTGAATCTGATGTGAGACATTTTTGTTAAATTAGGAGCAGTGACTCAGCTTTCTTTAGCCAGCAAGTGGCCAGTTGCTGAGTCATTTTGGAAAATGTCTGTTCTTTGGTGAAGGGTGATGAATGTGACCGTATTTATGGAACCCCCAGCATAAAGTTGCTGCTCATTTGGAGTGCTTTAAAGGCTGATAAAGGCACAACTGAAGGGAGAAAATTTGCCTTTAAAGGGTGACCTTGATCAATTAAAACATCATTTAATATATTCTATGATCTAAGAAAACCTGGTTGATATTGTGTTATGAGAAGGCACTTAATAAACTAAATTCAGCCTTGACATAGCTTCTGAATAGGTAAATCAGGAGTAAAGTTTGCTTGCACTGCTTAATTGTTGTACTTCATATATTTATAGGAAAACGTGAGAAGAAATTCCTCACTTATTTTGCGTATCTGGATATTGTTTACTATTTGTGGTTTACAATGCAATTTTAGACTTCTTTAAAAATATCTTTTACTAGTAAATCTGGACTGCTCAGTATGAGCCCTCCTCTCCTTTTCCTCCTCCTGTCTTTGTCTAGTGACTAAAAATGATGCATCAGAGTCATCAGTCATCACAGGTATTAAGTCATTATGGTATTATTTTAAATTTCTGTTGTGCTCTTCTGCTGACCTACTTTATATGAAGGCCTTAAAAACAACAGAAATTGAAATAAAGGGCATCACCTTGACTTCTAGAGACAGATGGTGTTAACTGATTTCTCCCCCCCCCCCCCCCACTTGCTTTCTTAAACAGGAAGACAGTAATCCTTCCTTATAAGAACAGAATTGTGCTTGTCACTGATATTTAGAGCGGTTAGTCTTAGAGCCCTGTACATTTAAAGATTGTAAATAGAATAATGCTGTAAATGTACAGCCTTAATACATGAAGATTGGCAGGACAAATCAGATAAATAAGACTGTTCTCTTTATGCATTTATAATTTCCACTTGGTTGTCAGCAAGTTTAGGTAATTTTTTGATACTGCGGGGCTCTATGCTGTTACCAAATTAAAGTAATTTGGTGGTAGGTAGTCATATTTTGTGGTAAAGACAACTTGCTAGGGATAACCAAGATTTAAATAGAAGAACAGCTGTTCTTCCATAGAAATGTATTCATTTATTTATTTTTAAAACTGGATGTTGTGCTGAAATTCAGGATACAAGACCTGGCAGAGTCAGTGTAACTGAACCAAGCCAATATTGTGCCATGATCTTGACTTTTTCCTTTTTTTTTTTTTTTTTAAATCTTCTTTATTAAACAGAATAAACATTCCCTAAAGGGAAAATGTAAACATATGCTTGGATATGTTTCTAAATCTATGGCTAAATTATTTGGTCTGATGCACCAAATATTTGGTCTTTCCTTGCAAACAGGTATTGGAGAGTAAGGGTCGTCTAAGGCATAGTATTGGACATGGAGCAAACAACATTTAGTGATGTCTGTTCCTCTGGGAAAAGGTTTTTTTTTTTTTTTTTGAAGGGAGGAAGGTCATCCGATCTTATCCTTTAGAGAATGTGTTTGAAAACACATTTGGAAAACTTTGGTGTATCACACCATTTTTGAAGCCTTTTACCTTTTCTGAGAGACTGTTTATTCCTGAAAGATTTGCAGAACACTTCAGTGTTTTACCATTCCCGCTCAGTGCACTTTTACCATTCTGGCTGACTCAGCAATGTTCTTCTTCACCTTCATACTTCTACCATGATACCTCTAGTGGACAAAATTGAAAAACTCTGAAAAAGTGAAAAAAGTGAAAGTGATTAAGCATATCTGCTTAGGTCCGTGGATCACCTAATAAACTTAACAAAATAGACTCTTTCCAGAGGAGTACATAAGTGAAGGAGCATCTTATGATGCTAAAATACCTGTCTTCTCAATTACCTGTCTATGAAATCCCACCAGCAGAAAACCATTTTAGAGCATAGTCTGAAGTTTGCTGTTGTGATGAGGTATTATGAGGTAAATAAAGTAGTGACTTGGTGAATCTTGTAAATCTCCGTACTTCAGATTTAGATTTTCAGAATTTCTATAATATTTCTGGCAACAACTGGTTTATTCCTGATCTCATAAAAGCGAATGCTTATGAAAAAGAAAAAAATGCTTGACTGAGAGCTAGTAAAATACATATAATTCGGGGAAGGTTAAAAAGCAGTTCCTGCTTTTGTTTAGAGGAGTTATGTGAAAACTTTCTGTTGTTTACTTACTGCTTTCCTTCCACCTTTCTGGATGCTTGTCTGAAACAGCTGTTTCATCTTGTCTTTCTTGTCTTTTGCTAACTGTTACACCTTGTAAATTTTTTCACCAAGAATTGCCATTTAATTTATGTCTGTACAGAGCCCCAGCACAAAGTCTCGTTCAAGTCTCTAATTGCAAACAGTAATACTAATAATTAAAAATGGCACAGGAAAATTGGATTGAGACTGAAGTTGATATGAAACGTAATATTGAAGGTAATAAAAGAGAGTCTTTAATGTACAAATGGGTTTGAGAAGATACAGAGTAATCAAGTTCAAATGCATTTTTTTACTGCTTTTTATGTCATGTCTCCCAAGGTGCTGTACAGCACTGTAACCTTGATTAACTCCAGATTTAATCAGTGAACTAACGCAGTAACCTGCAAAGTGGGACAGTTAGTTAGAAGAGTTTGTGCTGGTGAGGACCCTAGTGGCAAAGTTACCAATCCTGGAGAAATTTCAGTGAAAGCCATGAAGTTTGGGTATGACAGAGTATGCAGGTAATGGATTCAGTATTTCAGAAAAGCAGTAGAAACAGAGGTCCACAGATGTTTCTTGGATGACATAATAATCTGAGGATAGGACATTTGGGAGGTTTGGTTTCATTTAGGATGATGCTGACAAATTGCAAGAGGAGTTTATACCACATTTTGAGATGTGCTTCAGTTTTGCTTTCATAAATGTTTGTGAGTGCAAATATCTCTCAGAAGTGAACTCTGTAAATAGTAAGTACTGGTTTCTTGGCAACCACATCAGGAGTTTGCTATTTGCGGCCAGAAGGGAGGATGCCTTTTCAAATAGATTGGAAATGTCGAGGTTTTGGTGGCAGTGATAGTAACGGAGGTTTACATGTTTATGCGTTGTGTTTATTATTATTATTACTACACTCTCAGTCCTCAGACCCCTAAGTGTGAGATAAACCAGCAAAATGGTGAATGCAAAAGCAGTCTTGAGTGACTGAAGTCGTGAAAACCCAGGTAGTTTTTCTCAGTTATTAGAAGACAGTTTTTGAAATATGAAACTTCCTGTTAAGGGTGTTTCATCAGTAGGTGAATTAAATAAGGTATTTGTAGAGTTTATTGGAGATGGGTAACGATAGGGGACTCACTCCCCATGCTATTGTGAGAACGTGGCGATAGGAACTGGGGTGACAGCGTTCCTGCTTTTACTCCTTGGGAGAGTGCAAAGAGGTCCTTCAAGCATGGAGGGAAGAGCATGGGCAGATAGAGAGTATTTGATGTAGTGGCATGTCCCAAAAATTTCAATTCAAGTGTTTCTCTTCACCTCCCCCCCTCAAATCTAGGGAGTGTTCACCATCTGGGATTTCTGTAGGGTGTAAAGAAACCAATGGACATCAGAGGGGATAGTCAGTAATGCAGTTGCTAGAGCCTAGGTGACTGATATGCAGGCAGTTCAAGTTCAAGTCTCTTAGGTACTTTCCTCTGCCATTCTATATGGTTTACATAAACCAATATTAAAAAATAATAGTATGTGTGGATGAAAAATTCCTTATGAAGTCTATTATTATGGTAAACAATTAGGATGATTTATATGAAGATTTTATTACTTTCTGAGCAAATGAAATTTGTAGGTATGAGGGAGAGTTACGATTTGATAAGATGTTGATTCTGCTGCAGTTCAGGTGAAGAGAAGAGAAAGGTCACAGAAAGAAGAAAAATGAGATATTTTCACTGGCTTTTGTGGATGTTGGCTCCTGCACTAGAATACATGTTCTGAATGTGTTTTGGATCAAGGTTTTAGGCTGTGGACTCTTGATGATTAGAGAGAGTTTTAAAATTACATCATGAGGGATTTCTACCCTACCTTGGATAAGGGCTGGCTAGTTCAAATAAAACAGTATAGTAATTATGACTGCATTAAAGTTCATTATAATATTGCTCTTTTATTGACACTGCAATCTAAACATCCTTTCACATTTTAAAAAAAAAAAAAAAAAGTAAATGAATTGACCTCCCCATACCGTCAGATGACAGATAATTGTTTTATGAATAAGGAACTGGAGATAGAAGATGGTAACGGAGCTGCCAGGTCTATTGCAGAGTCCCGGTTGGGATACAGACTTCCATCTTCCTTGCCCTGAGCAACCTTCCGTCACTCCCATAGCCCTTTCCTTGGCCTCTTCAAAACACGTCTGTCATGATTGCTGGTAGTAGTTTGTTATTTTGTCGTGCACAATTTTAAAAATCTTAATGCATTTTTTATTCTGTGAAATGGAAAGAGCAGTGCTTATATGACCTTCAAAGGCTAGAATTGTCTTGGCACGGTGCAAAGATGCAGAACTTCCTGACATAGAGAGCCATGACTTTGCCTGTATATCCGCTCTGGGAAGAAGAAGCTCAAATTAATACCTCCTTCATATCTGGAAATTCTCACATCTCCTTGGACTCCTGATGGATGCAGTCAGTGCATCAGATTTTTCCCAAGCTTGCTCCACATGAAATCACAATTTACCCATATATTCATTATTTATTAAATGAAATATTTATTATTTTACTTGCTATTATTTTCAGAATGTCTTGACACCATTAATGCGTTATGTATATTTAAGGGTATGTTTGTGCAGTGGTGAAGATGGTACATTATGGGTTTTAATCTTAGAGTTAAGTGACATCTAGCTACGTGTAAAGAACGACTTATCCAGATGAGGTACATATTATGCTCAAGCAAATAGTGTTACTTTTTACTACTTTGCCCTGGAAATGGGCCATGTTTTTGATATGAAATCCAGCATCCCAAATTAATTTTTTATATTACTGTCATGCAGCAGGATTCATTTTCTCCATCATCTAATGGATCATATTTATTAAATCTGAGAAACTGAAGAAACTGAGCTCTCAAATGTGAGGGCAAACCGCTGTCTGTATTTGTTTGGCAGCATAGATTTATCAAGACTTTCCCCTTGTGTAGAGGATTACAGGTTGAGTTACCATCCCTTCATGAAAAATTTTGTTATCTATCTTGCATGTTTTAAAGCCATGATAGAAACTTTACAAGGATGCTAGAGAAGGAATGAGGGGTTATTGCCTTTCTGGTCAGTTTTTTTAGTTCAGTGGAGAGGCAGAATATGACTTCTTGGGGGAAAAAAGTAGTCTTGATCCTACTTTAGCCAGGTCAGTAGCAAAACCTCTGTAGTTCTGTCTCTCTCAATGATATGGATATTCAAATAGTTGGGCTCAAGAAAGATTATTTACTTCTGTTGAGAAGAGCTATTTTGCATCTGCAGCAATTCTTCCGATTGAGCGGTCTGTCTGGTAGTGAAAAGACTGATTGCTCCTGTCACTGTGGGGCAGAAATGCTGTGTCTTTTCTTCTGAAACCTCTGTGAACACTGTCAAATATCTCAGCTGTCTTGCAGGAAAATCAACCTTGTTCCACTGGAATCAGGGGGGAAAGTTACCCCAGACTGCTGCGGAAGCAGGGTCAAGCCCAGAGCTACACAGGCTTTTAGCAGATTCCTTGGATCCACCACTGCTTTGTTCAACCATTTCTGTCAGTCTTATGCGGGCTGCAGAAATGCAGGGCCGTTAGGGAGTGCGTTTTGGGGCCCACAAATGAATCCAGGTGGGCAGCATGTGGGCCTGATGAGCTACAGGGGGGAGAGCCATGTATTGGGGGCCTTCAAAAGGGTGCTTGCAACACCTGGGCTTGGTGCCCTTGTAGGGAGCAGGTGAAGGGGGAAACACTCCTGAAAGGTGATGCTCTGTTGACTGTCTGCCTCTGAGTGCAGGTTTCAGACAGCGTTTCTGTATTTCAGAAGTAGATGATACACCTACTACCTGTGCGGGTAACAAATAAGGCTTATTTATTTGCTTCTTTGGTCACTTTTGCTGATTGTGAGTGTTACTTTTGTATATATTTGGAAAAACACTTTTGTAATTGTGAGCAAGGAAAGGCATAAGCCTTTTCCAGGACTACCCCAGAGCAGAAAGATCAATGCATGTAGAGTATTTGGGGCACAAAGAGTGAAACATGAACGAGAAAACTGAAAAAGAAAATCTTTGTATATTACAGACTTGGCAGCCCTTTTGAGTGGGTAGCTATTGGACTCCTGCTTATTTGGATTTTAGGAATGTTGGGCACCTAGAAGGCACCTCATAATGCGTTATGGGGATATTAGGTATGCTATTTCAGGAGACTTGTGTATTGTTTTAGTATATTTTGACTTTTGTATTAGATCTTCATTTTTAGGGAGTTAGAAATAAGCTGCTGATTACTGTTGTGTATTAGGCTGTAGAATTCAAAGGGCCAGTGTAGCTCATGAAGGGTGTGTGCCAGGAATTATCTTGTATTTGCTTATCTATCTGTATAGTGGGTTGGAGATTTTGTACCCTGCAAACCATAGTTTGATTCTCTTCTGCTGTTTGTTCAATGGAGTCCTTTTCACCTGTGGAAAGTGGGTATAAAAGACAAGCATTAGAGCTTTATTAATGTTAATAACGCCAAGGAAGTGAGAAACTACACAACCTGCAAGACAATACATTGGTGTGCATGACTCTTCTTGTAACAATCCTCCCTTTAAAAAAGCAGGGGAAGTATAGTTAGGAGGGTCATTTGGAAGAAAACTTGACTATGCAATTGCTAAGCTCTGGCGTTAGGAAACTAAGAGCAACTTTCTTCAAACACCAGTTGTAGCCTATTGCAATTTATCATGAAGTACGTCTCTTCCTTGCATTTTTATAGACATTCCTTTTCTTTTCTTCTTCTGCTGGATATCTTCTTAATGTGAATTACGGGAGTATGAAATTATCCAAGGTGTACACTATGGGGATTTAATTGGTAACTTCTAGTAAACAGAAGGGGATTGTATCAAGTTATTGCTAATGCTGGTGAGTAACCGTTCCGTGATACGGTTTGGGTAGGCTGTTTCACCTTTTATGAATCTTAATGGTACGTTGTGAATTACAAGGATTTACTTCAAGGCTGCGGAAACTGTGAGCCATCTATCAGCTGGAAAGGAGCTCCGTGTTCTTAAATTACCAGTGTGTAAATGAACTCGCAGACTGTATTCTGTGAGCTCCCTAAGTGCTGTAGCGTGCCTGTTTCCAACTGTGAAGGATTACTGTTGATCCCGCTAGCTCATCTAGAGAGAGGTTTCTACTTTAGCTCAAATTGAGTGACTGATTCAGTTCTTGATGGTGTGCGTACGTGAATTTAATCCACTGATTGTTTCCTACTGTTCATAGGCGTTGCCTATACATAGTTTTATTATCCGTAAACTATGGTACTCATAACTGACTGCTGTTATCTGGAATGCTGCTAATAATGAGAAAGCTTATACCCTTGTTAACCATCTCCGGTGTGGCAGAATGGGTTGTTTTACCTCTCATCTGCGTCCTCCCTGATAGATAGGAGTAATGTCTAGCTTGTCACTAGTAAGTGGTGTTTTCTCCATTAGCCAAATTTACTGACAGCAAAACCCCTGCCCTAGTAGCTCTAAGGGGGGGAGGGAAAAGGAAAATAATGACTTGAAATGGTGTTGTCTGCAGGCTGCCCTTGTGAACTCCAGCCAAGCAGCTGTAGGTCTTTAGATATCAGCTCCCAATGAACTGAATCCTTTTCTTGATTCAGGCTCACAGTGGAAATGGAGATAGCTGCTCTAAATAAGTCTGAAATAAGGAGAAGCAAACTTAAATGGCTTAAAACCATTCTGTGCAAGGGATTTATTCATACTGCCTCAAGTAAGAGCGTAGAGAGGATTTGTAATCGCATTCAAACGTTATAAGGTACTTTAGAGACTTTTGCTTTCTCTCTTTCCTGTGGAATTCTCTGACTCACAGCTTCGTTAGCAGATGTATGTAAAATCTTAGGGCTACACATCAGCTATCGTCGAGACGTAAAACTCCAGCAATATATTAACACTGGATTCCTGGATATAGTTTCTGATAGCTCTGATGCTAGACTGTCCTGTCCAGTAGTGGTGGTGTTACAAGCCTGGATACTCATATAAACAGTATTATATATTTTTTTTTCCCCTAGAGTGATATGTTATGTCAAAATCATTTTAAAATTAATTCTATTTCTTAAAGTTAAAAATCAAAGTTAAATCATAATTTTTAATTAAATCTATCGGAGACTTTCTCCTGACACTTAAGAAATAAATCCAGTTAAAAATTGAAATCGGTGATGAACTGTATTCTGAACTGACACATACTGAAGTGTGTTTTTTTTTTTTTTTAATTATAGAGCTATGATTTCTTGAGGTTTATTTGTAACTCTATTATGCATGAAGGAAAACAAATAAAGAGCTCCCTCTTACTTCCTGGGAAAAGACCACCAGCCTTTTCTTCTAACAGACACATTCCATTTGTATATAATGTTTCTATATTGTATGTACAGTGCTGTATATAAAATTTTAGATTGTTCTGTGTATATATAAGCTTTTGTCAATTCTCAAATATCTATACATAGTAGTCCTAGTATACTTAAGTCTCAGTATACTTAGTAATTTTAGACTTAGTGCATTCAATTTTACAACTTTTTAGCTGTTTTGGCTCAAAAGGTTTAAAAAAGAAATCGTTTTTGGATCAGGTTAGTTGTTAATGGCTTTACTCTAGAAAACATAGAAGCGGAAGCCAACACATTGAAGTTGATGTTTACTGGGCAAAGGCTGATGGCAATTTATTTCATAGGATGTTTAAGCTCCTGATGAATAGCTTTTTTGCAAGTTACTCTTGATCTGATTTTTAACACTTAGGAAGGTGAGACATGGATCGTGCACCCAAAAGTCAGATGTAGTGTGGGCTGGTGGCTGTGAAAGTGGTGCCTGTGTCAATCCAAGCTAATGATGGGCACTTAGACCACAGCGCTGGATTAAGGCTAGTCCCAAGGAAAACTCATAACCTATTCTGTAAGCACTTGGAGCTCAGCACCAGCTGATTCACTGCTTACATTGTGAAATTTGCTCACTTTGTACCAGGTTACTTGCTAATATATATAAAACACATGAAAATTAATTTTTTTTTCAGTGCGGGTGAAAGAGAGGGGCGTTTGAGACTGGGGTTGAGGAAGGGGGAGATTGCGGATTATCCATTGAGGTGAACTGAACGCATTAAAATAGAAGTATTTCTTGTTTGAATAAGACACTATTTACAATTTGGATGATTGTTTCTTATTTTAACAAGAACGTTAAATCACTTTCCCTACTACCCCCAAAAGACAGGAATGGTCATGACGACAGCACTCTTAGTCAGTAAGAGTCAATGACGCATGGAGGGTGTTTTTCTGAGATGTGGAGCAACCATCTCTTAATCTTTCCTCTCGTGTGACTTGCTTATCTCTGACCTCCTACAGTGCTGGTGTTTACCACTCTCCTGCAGGGATTGCAGGACAGTTTATTCTGCTTTCGGTGCCTCCCACTGAGGAGTTCCGTGTTGCACACAGTATGCGTTTACTGAGCAGGACGGTGAGGGAGAGTAACTCAAGCTCCTGCTCCAGTGTTTTGGTGTGGCGTGGAAGAGCTCCAGCAATTTGAGTGCTATGTTTCTAGTAATGAAGATTAATGATCCCATTGCCTGCCAATTTTGGGACTGAGTTGTAAGAATATTTAAAGGAAAAAAAATGGCTGGTATTCCACAAGATTGAGCAAATGCAGATGGGGGGGGGAACCCCAAATTCAGTCATTAATCTTATATGAATGTATTACTTTAATCTTCTCTTATACTGTTCCAGTTTTCTTCACATATTCTAGAGTATTTTTAATTTGCCTCCTGGGTGATGTTTATTCTGAGGACTGTTGTGGTGTTTGATTATCAGGACTAGCGTGCCATCTCTCCTTTCCTCCTATTATGAGTTCTGATTTTTTTTTTTTTTTTTTAATCTTATTCTAGTTTGACAGTATGTCAAACCTTTTCGTAGTTTGACATGTCTGATGTCTTTTTGTAGCTCTCATCTCTTCTGCAATGCCAAAAAACAAACAAACAAACATGGGGGGGAAACAAGAGTTCAGCATATTGGAAAAATTGCATAAATCCAGGCTACTACACTTTTTAATAGCTCTCTTGTAAGAGTTTTCATATCTTAAAGTAACATGAAAACTGGGAAGAGACTATTTCATGAGTCTGCTATCAGTCAAACTGTAAAACCCTATGTATCCTCCTTAGAAGTTACTGTAGTATATTTTCGTCAGTGAGGCGTTTTTGATACAGATCTAACTTTCTTTGTTTCATCACATAAGATGTTATCAAATATTAAGGAAGTAAAATAATCCCCTCTGAAAGGGTTCCTGTGGTAACCAGAAGGAAATTAACAATTATTCTCATGAGAGACCTAACTATGTAACTGGACAACTTGAAATGTTTTCAGGCTTATGGTGTTCCCCCCGCCCCCCCGTGAGTTGAAATAATTCTGAATAGCCAAAAGAGGGAATCATATGCTTCCTCTTGTGTTTTGTAAGTGCATATATTGAAAGTCATTTAAACTTGCATATAGTACATGAAGTATAAGACAACTTTGATGCCAGGTTTTAGCATATACAACATAGCATAGTTGCTGTATGTTTTTTGGTTATGTTAACACTGCCAATTACTGGCTAAAATAAACTTTTCATATTACTCTTGTTATATTGTATTTCCCAAAGGAAATTGATCTGCTTGTACTTGCGTGTCTGTACTTCCTGTAGTTTTGGGTTTTGCTTAACTTCAGCCAAATTTGACAAAGGGGTAAAATGAAAGACAAGGTGACTGCATTGAGAAGACTCTGCTATCTATCCCTACTGTGAAGGGAGCTACTGCTGCAGGAGGATGTCCGTCCTCATTTATTATACACCAGAGAATCGAGATAGGCAGGCACTCTGGTATGCTCTTTTACCACAGGAATAGTTTCATTTGTTCAATTCATGCTTTAGATCTGAAAATTGGTTAATATCAGGGCACAGATCAATGGGAAATGACATTTGACTAGTTCTACTGCCTGCAGAACTACTTCAAATGCTGTTTTTTGTGATCACTACTGTAGAACAGCAGCAGTGATTTACATCTGCTTTTAGAAAACTGAGCTTTGTAGAGTGTATTCTGTTAAGGAAACAAACAGACTGCAGCATTTGATCATCATCTTTGTACAGAGAACGTATCATTAGTTAATTAAGCCTTTTGGATGATCATCTTGGCAAATGATTTAATTTCAGAACAATTAGATAATGTGTCACTTGAATAAAGTAATAAAGGCAAATGTGCTGAATGCGACTAATGCAGGAGTTTTTTTTGAAGATACATAAGTGTCTTATAGTTTTTGATATCAACCTTTTACAGTTATTCTGTATTTGAGCTGTATGACCGTCAGAGGACTGGATGGAAGAGGTAGAAGGCTTTCGTGGTATTGGGCACTGAATGACGTTTTAGTGAAACTATCAACACAAGGTTATTCATGTTGTTTAATTAGATGAATTAGTTATATTCGTCTTTTCTCCAGCTATGTTTCCCTTGCAATACATCCCTGCTACTAGTAGGGACTGTTACTGCTATTTTGTAGCGGACTTGGTGGAAGACAATAAAGTTTTTTTAACTCTTTGGCAACTGCTTAGGGAGTAAGCACTTCCGTAATACTGATATATTATTCAAGCCTGAGAAAGGCTAACCTTCTCATAAAGTGGTGAGGGAGATGCTGAGCTTTTTATCGTTTCATGGAACAATGTACAAGGCAGATTACAAATGTTTCAGAGTGCTAGACGGTCTTGGATGCTGAACTGTTTGCTGAAGTAGTCATGAGTTTAACGGAGCCTTGAATGTAAGCCATCTATCTGTTAGATGCTGTGAACTGGTGTGTGCTAAGCACTTAAAATCTGCAAGCTGTGTGTAGAATTAGCCTTATATGTGCAATGCATTAAGTCTTGGTTATAATATTGGAAGCTAGGTTATAATGTACTGCATAACTCTTTTGTTCTTGGAGGGGAATATTTGAAAAATAGAAAATTACAGTTTTTCAGCTACTATAGGTCTCTGACCTGTATTGTGGAAAGAAGCTAGCCAAATAATTTTTGCTCTAAGATCTAGTCTGAAGAAGCAGAGGGGTTTTGGGTACTACCTGAGCTGTAGGTTCCTGTGTATGTGGTCATTCAGCAGTCACTGTATCTTGGCTTTGCAAAATGGTAAGTGCTTAAACAGTTCTACAAAGTTTTTATCATACCTGGGACTGAATTGAGTGATAATCTGACTGTTTGATTTATGAGTTTGTATTAGTGTATTTTGATAAGGCAACGAATAACTTGGAACACGAGATTGCCATCTTTGTTCAAGGAATGTAACAGTAGTTTTACTGGGCCTTTTGAATGATGATGTAGTCTTATGTGCTCAGAATTGCTTTGCGTGCTTTAAGCTGAATAAGGTACACTCTGATAGATCGAAGACCTCACGGACATTGCTCTGCCAGATTGGGATCGTTACAGGGGGTATTTGTCCGCTGCCCACGTCGACATGCAAGTCGTAGCTTCATGTGAAGTCAAGAAGAGCTTTGCTTCTTTGAGCTTAATGTTTGTTTCGTTATGCTTTCAAGTGGAAGTTTTTCCTGAGGAAAGGAGCTATAATCGGAAGTGTGATAAAGGAGGAACGGGGAAAAGAACAAGTACTGTTGGGGTTTTGCATCTTAAAATGTACATCTGAACTTTGCTCCAAAGTCTTGTTAGAAGCTGCCCCTCCTTCCCTCTGCCTTTGTCTCTTGTCTCTGCTGGTCGTGGGAACCTAGGAGGTCTGTGGCTGGGAACCTGGCTTGGCCTCGCCTTGCCAGCCTGATGGGCTGCCTTGGTTGACCTCTGAATTTGGTGAAACACAGACTGTCATCTACAAAAAAAAGTTGACTTCTGCATGCAGTTATCATTGTTACATGTTGTGTATTGGCTCTTCCTCGTCCGGTTTCCACGTGAGTGGAAAGCACTGCTAGACTGCCTTGCGAGTACTTGGGTTTCGCTGACTATTCAGCGATCCTCTTCTGGATGCTTGTTACTTTTCTGGGTAGACCAGGAGTTTTACCTCTGTTGTTCTTATTTTTAGTAATGGTTGTGTTTAGTATTTCTTATGGAGTTGACTCGGTTTCACTTAATGGTTTTTAAAAACAAAACCTAAACCCTCCTAATTGGAAATATTTTCTTTGATAGTTTGTGTTCCAGTATGTGACTGTTCTTTTAGCGGTATATGTGTTTGTAGGTATGAGATGTGTTATGAGGAAAGTGCGTCCGGCTTCCTAGTCTTGCAGTTGTCTCAGAGCTCCATTTGTATGAATGCTATTCGTCTGTTTGATATAAAGAATTGTAATTGTATTTGCGTATATTGCCATTCTTCTCAAATCTTAAGTCTGTATTTTCTTTTGTTGGAAAGTCTACCTTTTAAAAATACTAGGCTAGGTTATAAGTGTAGGTATTAAGCTATTCAGTTTAAGTTAAATACAGCTTGTGAGAATTGACTGCAACTTCCTGGAAAAACAGTTCTTTATTTATCTTTCAGAGAAAGAACTTTAATGATAACGTTTTCAGGTTTTCTTTAGGTAATGGTTAAGTACTGAAAGGGCTATTTCCCAAATCTTCTAAGAAAGACGCTTTTAGCATCATCACACTTCTTGAGCTCTTCTCCTAAAAAATAGGAAGTGAAAGCTGGGCAAATCTCTTAGTACACAGATATGATAAGGTAGCTAAAATTTTAAAACTAATAAAGTTAGCATAATTTTCAAGTATGAAGATACTGTTTCAAGATAATAAGCATCTTTAACTGGTCTAGAGACCACAGTAAAATACTTACTAAAAAAAATTGTGAAGCCCTCTGAGAAATGTCAAGTCTAAGATTTTTAGTCTGCTGGCATAGTGTAGAGCTGCCCTAAACAATACTGAATCTCAGTAATTCTACCTTATTAAGCAGCATAAAGAATAATTATTTAAAAGAGTAGCTACTAGTACTTGTACTATTCCTCTCTCCCTCATAAATAACTTTAGTTGCTTAGTTCAAATATGTGAATTACCTAAAGCAAGAGGAAAATGATGAGAGAGAAACCATTCTAAAGATGAGAAAAAGGGGTGGGTGTGGGTGTGTGTTGGGGGGTTGGGGGGGCTGGGTCTTAAATGACATGAAAATTCTCCTGCCTGATAGGAATAATGCAAAATGCTTCATGGCATAGAAAAAGCTTAACGTTTCCCTGTAACTTTAGGGGTGTTAACTTTTTTAATTGATGGCTTTAATATTTTAATTCTGTAGAAATTGTTGCTTATTAATTTAATATTATTCAAGTTAGGAATAACTTTGGAACAAACATTTTCTTCTATGAATTTTATACTTAAAGTGAATTTTAATGTTAATGATGTCATTTCATATAGATTCATTCCCCGGAAGTGCTCAAAGGCATGTGGAATGACTAACAATAAACATTGTCATACTGCACTGTAATGTATTCCGTATAGACAGCCTATTTTATACAAGGAAAGAGTTGAAATATTTTTATTACTTTTTAAATCTGGTCAATGGCTTCCCCCCCCCCCCCCCGGCCAAAAAAAAACAACAAAAAACCTCTCTTCCCTAACCTGGGCTCTGAGGGAGGGGAAAATGAAAACTTACAAATTTTAAAACATCTCATGAAAGCAATCTAAAGCAGCCTTATGATCCATAAAAATGTTACAGATTGTAAGTTGTCATGTATCTGGGGATCTTCCAGAGTTAGATGTAAGTGTTGTTGTTTATTGGACAGTTCCTACTTCTAATTTTGTGGGTGTTTATGATGCTAAAGCTCTAACCTGTAAGTGGAGCAAGACTGAGTGTTATCTTTTTTTAAGTCCAGGAACAATTTTCTCCTACCCACCCCTCCAAATTTGGGGCTGGAGCAAAGGATGAGAATGAGACATTTGGGTAAACAGCAATTTAAAAAAAAAAAAAAATCTGTAACTCTTCTTGGGGATTATGGGTATTAGGTTTGAGGGGAGTTCTGGGTTCATACGAAGTGGTGTAATAAATTGTATGGCATTCGTTACATGAATTTTGCTTCCGTAGGATGATGTATATGCAGAAATGAGGAATATAAAGGTTAACAGCTTGAATGTTTCAACTCTATCAGAATTGTGATCCTCCCCCTTGCTCTTCTCTTTTGTTTTAATAGAAATTCCTACTCTTATAACACTACAGTCTTTCTGATGTTTTTTTGATGATTATGTCCATTAGCCCAACTTTCTGTCACTTAGAAGGTGTTGCCTTTTTTTCTTTTTTGCGTTAGTAGTTTTTATTACACTAATGTTTATATTCTGTAAAAAGCACTTAATTAACTAATGGGAAAATCACAACCTGAAAGTAGATATGGGTATGATCTTAACGTTTTGTCAATGAGCTGCCTCACTCCTTTCGGAGAAGGAGATGATGGGGAATGAGTGCAGTAGAGATGAGATCATTTATTTTCCAGAGCCACTCAGTTTTTGGCTAATCTCCACAGAACTGGGCTTAAAGGTGACAGTATAATGGAGGGTGCTTTTCTATGGATTTGTGCCCAGAGTGCTTAAATGGAATCGCCCCCTGTTTCAGACATGTCGCAGAGCAGCCTTCAGGGATGCAGCTTGGTGAGACCCTGCTACCCATCAGAACTTGTGATTGTTTAGCACCTTGCAAGATCAGGCGTCGGATGGTAACAACCTTTGCATGCTGTTGACTTGGACCAAATTCAAACCAGTGACCTATAGCAAAATACCTTTCTCTTTCCCTTTTTTTTTTTTTTTTAAATTTGATTAAAATTTGCACTGCCAAGGTTTTTCCTTTTAAGGTTTGGCAATCCTGCTGTTGCTGTTTGTTTTTACGCTGCAGGCACAGTGTCAGTCTTCCCCTCATGCGCAATGAAGGAAGAGAACAAGGCGTGCAAGATTGTTGTCCTGGAGAGCATGGCCTCTATTGTTGTGTCTTTTGGATTGGAAAGCTAAAGCTTGAGATGACTGCAGATTACATGCAATTCAAAAGCAGTCAAGTCTTTGTTAGCTTGCAAAAGAACTTGTTTTTTCAAAGTCTGCTGCTGTGTAGATTGGTAGGGATTCCTGCTCGTTAATCAGTGGAGATCAGATGGTGATGGAGAAGTCGTCTACGCTTTGGCGGGCTTCCATATGATAAATTGCAAAAAATGAGGAGGGGAAAGGAGTCTGGATGTACCTGAAATCGTAAAGGAATTGCCACTAGGGGCACTTAAAATGTTATTGTTACCCAAGGTAGAAAGAATACTGAAGGAAAAAGGACTTCTCTCCATTGTGCGCTGTGAAAACATCCGTAGGAGCTTTTGGTTCGCCCTCAGTACGGTAGGGATAGGATTTAAGATAATTTGGAGAAGGGAATTTCAGTTCATCTGATGGAAGGGTTTTTGTCTTTGCTTGTTGGGAGCCTGGAGGGCTACATGGTTTTCTCAGGTCTCTTGTAGACTGACTCTTGCACAAATAAAACTGCTTTTGTGCCAGCAAGTTTTGGGCCTTAACTTTTTACTGCTAATTCTCCCCACCAACTCTGCTGCCCTGTTGCTTTGGCTGAGTGTCAGAGATTGCTGGAGAAGGTGCTGGCCCCCAAGCAACTGCCTTAGAGGAGTTCTTTGGCGGCTGGTGGTGGTGGTCCTTCCACCCACAGCTGGGATTGTGCAGTGGGTCGTACTCCCAGCACATCACTGTGACACAACACAATCTTGTTGCTCTTTATTTTTTTCGGTTGGAGCAAGAGTTAGCCATCTGTAAGAAAAGTAGTTTCTATTGAAAGGAAGTGTCTACTGACATCAGGAAAAGGAAGCGAGAGGGTGCCAACATCAACTATTATGCGGCAGGTTCATATTTTAATATTGTGCTCAGAAGAATACAGAATTTTGACTTTTTTTTTTTTTTCTTCCTCCTGCTATGATCTCCAGAGCAGCGATCCTTCTTGGCTTTCACTGCAAGCCTTTTTTTTGAACGATAGTCTTCATCAGATTTACCCACCCTTCAGCTTTTGGTGATCTTTACCCCTTGCTGCAGTGAGTCAGCCAGCTATGACTGATTTCCACTTGAAAAAAAAAATCCAGGGACCTGGTTAGATGAAAAGCTCAGCTCCCTAATTTGAAACATATGGTTACGTCACATCCAGAACGCTGGTTCAAAAATGGCTAATAATGTAGCATGTTATTCGCTGATATGCAACTGTACCAGCTGCTGAAATGGGACATAAAGCTCTTCCTATAATAAATCTTTTTTTGATGGATTTTTGCCTTTTGGAAGTAGGCTCTCTGTTCTCACGTCCATGCTGGTGATGGTTCAGAACAGGAATATGCTTTAGTTCCATCTCGGAGAACACAGGAGAACAGTTTGCTGATGAAAGTTATATTTGCATTGATGTGACAAAGCTGCACGCTCAGTCGCAAGTGTGGGGAGACAGGTGAGCTGAAAAGGTTAATTACTTCACATTTTCTTATCCTTATATTTATTTCAAATGCTCTTCTCCTTCAGCGCCGGAAGGTGGCCAATTAATCTTACGTACTTTTTGTTTCTACTGAAAGAATGATTGTGATGTGTCTCTCTGTTCTCTGTAAAGGTGTGAGAAGTTCTGTACTGAGAAAGAATACCCAAAAAGAGCAGAAAACCATTTTGCTTTCAGAAGCCCTTTCCAGGGGCTGCTTTTTCACTTCACCGCTCCCTCTTTAAAGCTAAGACTTGTAGTGAGCTTGGTATGAAAGATATTCCATCAAGAAGTTAGTAGGCTCTGCTGAGGGAGGACTGTGCTCCCTCCCTTTCTTCAAAGTAGTCATTTCATTCCCTGCAAGATGTGTTCAGAGGTAAGGCTTTCAAATAGGAGCTCGTGCCTGGGGAGCCAACCACCTCCCACAGTGCATTGTCTGCGCTTCCCTGCTTCTGTTGTGAAGTGATCTGCATAACACCAGAGTCTTCACTGCGCTCCGCAGCTCTACTGAACCAGTGATGGAGCTCCCTGCTATTCACAACTTATTTTGCACAGCTCCATAAATAGGATAAATCAGTATCTAAGTTTCTCCTGTGATGTCCTTAAATCCAAAGCAGGCTGCATGTGTGTGGGTGGTTTGTTTTTTTTTTTTTTTAATTGCCATCTCTTGTATTTTCTGCGATCTCTATCTATTTTAAGATATGTGAATACAAAAATGAAAATTCTGAACAGGAAGCAACTCTCCTTCAATTCTGCAGTCACCATTAACTATTACTTCATGTTTAGTATATGAGAAATGAAAATGCCATAGTGAAACAATTTAGAGAGAACTCTTTTTTTTTTTTTTTTTTTTTTTTGATTTGTCACCTTCCTTCCTTTCCACCTCCCTCAATTTTCCTCACGCAGAATAGCACTGGGGTTGACCGGTATTCAGTTTTGCAGCCTAAAAGTCGCCTCTTGGCTGGCAAAGAAGGTGTAATATTTCGGGAAGTTTTTTGTTGAAAGGATGTCAGCCTGAAGTCCTCATGCAGAAAGTAGAATCGGAGGTCCAGTAACTTTAATAATTAGAAACAGTGTCTGGCAGAAAGTATTTTAGTAGGGGACCTAATGACTCATGCGAAGAGATCTCTGTGAGCTTGATTATGAAACAATTTTTAAAATATTTTGAAGATTCTTCCTGTGTTTTAATAGGAAACCTCTGTCTTCCTCTTTGTACTCTCTTTTCTTTTGCAGTGCAGTAGTAGTATTGGAGCTACCGATGATAACTTCAGTGCTGTCACGTTGCCTTTAACAGATAATCTGAACAGCCCTCTGAATGCATCTTGCGCCTCATCTCAAATTCACTGAAGGGAACTCCACAACTACCGATTATTGATTAATAACTACTATAAATAAATTTTGGGAGAGAGTACATCTAGTCAATAAATGAGTTTTTCACAAGTGCAACTGTATTGTAAATGTCATTAACCAACTAGATCTTAAAATCAGAAGGAATGCCTGCAGTCCTGATCTCCACCCCCCCCCCCCAATCATGCAGCTAGAGGGATCTCTTATAGCTTGCTGTGTTTCTTCTCTGACTTCATGAAAAACGGGAGCTGTGATGTGCACTCAAGGTTATCCCAAAGTGGAACCAGCTAGGATATGTACTTAGGCTTGGGACCTGGAAGTGCTGCTGGGCCATCCATTAACAGCAGAGTTTTCTCTGGTTATGTTTTTCACATCATGGGTATAGGGGCCACCTGAAGTGTATTTGGAGCCATGGAGTCTCGTGCTGAGCTGCTGAAGTTACTTGGGATGTAACATGTGGTTTCAGCATCTCTTGGATGCACGTCCTTTATTTCAGTCTGTTAGGTCTGTATATTGGATGTAACAATTTAATAGAACTGGATGAAGGGACTATATCTACTCCTTTTCGTGTTGACTTCTGTTACAGTATTGCTGCTGACTTTCATGTAGCATGTGAAGGAGAGGAATGGGGTTGAACTCCATGGTGAAAGCTTGTTGTTTAAGATAAAGGAACCAGACACTTTTGCAAGGAAAGTGCATACAGTTATTTCGTCAGACTTACAGTATAAAAGGGATATGCCTGAGAATTTATTTTGCAAATAGCAGTGAGTGTAGGACGTAAAGCTGATGAAGGCAGTAGAGTGCCCTTAACTTTGGAAGTTTACACTGTACTATGAGGATAGGAGGCTGTTACCAATCAGCATCACTTAGGGCCCAGAAGAGTCTCTGATTTATATTAGGGACCGAATTTACCTGAATTATTCCTCAGTATTTTGGTATGGCATGAAGAAGTCTTGTGAAGTTCTGAGTGATTCTGATGTATTTGAGACTTATTCCTAACTCTGTCCCATGACATTCCCTTTTTTTTTTTCGGGGAAGGGGATGCCAAGATGCTAACATACATGTATCTGGAAAACGTGGTCTACTCTTTCCCTATGTGATTCAGATTTTGAAGACCATCTGTCTGGATGAAGAAACGTACTGTATGGCTACCTAGCTTACACGAGGGAGGATATGCTTTGTGCTTTGGAATTTTGTTTAGCTTGGAGGAAGTGCTTGATGATAACTTGGCTGTATTGGGCACAGGTGGTTTTCTGTAGCTCTAAAATAAGGAGTGTGCTGGTAGGTGAAGCTCTGGGAAGGCTTTTGTGAAATGTATGGTATTAAAAGGTGTTTATTTTAGAGCATAACGTGACCTGGAGAAGAGGCTGAGTCTTTTCAAATACAGTTTTGCTAGGCTTTGCTTCCTGCCCTGCTTTCGAAGAGTAATTCCTGTTTGTCTTGAGAGGGTTAAAGATGACTTCTCTTTCCTTGCTTCTATTGCAAAATTTGGTTTGTGTATTCCTCCTCTGTTAATATGACTTGAAAACTTAATCCGTTATAGCCGTGCATTCATAAATACTGTTCAGCAGAGTTAAAATTTTACAGCAGGCGAAAGTGGTTAGGGTGGTTTATTAACTCCAATACCAGACTTGGAATCAGGAGATCTTGCCAGCTTTTTTCCTGCTGCTTTCGTTCTCCAGGGCATGCCCAATTTGCCCTGTCATTCTTCAGTTCCTTCCTTTTTGAAGGAGGGATGTTAATACTGTTTTAAGCCACTTTGAGATCTTCTGGGGGAAAGTGCCGCATAAAAGTTAAATAGCGTTAGCGTAGTATAGTTGCATTAAAATGCTTCATTTTAAACCTGATCCACTGGACAGTGTCAATGTCCTCTTCTTCTTAGACTACCTTTTTCCATTTCTTCCCTGCTTCAGGCTCTTGCAGTTAATTGAGTGTAGGTGGGTGACAGTTGCCAAACATCACTGCTAGTAGTATTTGCATACAATTAGGGGGTTTTGTGCCCTCTCTTCCCCCCCCCCCCCCCAAGTTACAGGTCAATAGCTCTTTCTGTTTGTGCTATATTAAAAAAGCCTGGAGTTGTTTCAGCTTCTTTGATTGCCTTCACTTTCCAGCTAGGCTTCCCTGAATTTGATCCATGACCTAGAAGAAATGAGGATAAGCAGTGTTAAGAATTAATGGTTCTTCTCCTTATCAAGCTGTGATGAATGCCTTTCCTTAGAAGAAGACTCCAAAAATACCTTTTTAATTCTCCTTGGATAGTTCTCATCATTCTGCAGTAGAGATACAGATTTGAGAAGGAGAGGACAGGATTTTGATTGTATGTGATGAAGCTGATGGTGAATGGTTGTTTTTGTCACTCCTTTTGCTGCCCTACTCAGGGATGTACACTCCCATGATAGAGGATATAGTGAATTTCAGTAGTAAAGGAGATGACAGCCAAATGAATGAAGAATGAGATCTGCATCAAATCTTGCAAATGAGTTTTGTTTAAAAAAAAAAAAAAAGAATAATAGTATATTAAAATCTCCTAAGCTTGAAAATGCACAAATTTCCACTGTAAGCCTATTATAGCTGTGACGTAAGCTAACATGCAGAAGAGTTGGTACATATTGTATAGCTATTCAGCTCCAGTACATTTTAAATTGCTGTTTAGCACACAATAATTACCTTATTCAGTTTTAATTAAATGTGAAGCCATGCATATTAGAAATGCAATTTACACATTTTTTCAGAGTGTAATGATTGCAAAGTGATTTTTTTTTTTTCTGGGTGTTTCAAATCTTAGCTGTAAGGGTAAGATACAGTATAATTGCTTTGCTTTTTATAAGAACTGGTTCTAGTCTAGCTCTATTGACCTATCCCTCCTCTTTGTCTACCCTACCATAGAGTAGGATTTGCAAGTCTGAAAAAAACAGGATTGAATTGCCGGGCTCTACTACTTTGAAACCCTGCCAGGCTGTACTCGCTAATCCCAGAAGAATTAAGAAAAAGGGGATGGACTGTGTCACATTCATTCACATCATCTTAGCTTGTCATCAGGTCACAAGCTAAAGGGAACAATTACATAACTGCTAAGGCAGAGACAGGCATTGTCATTGAGGAACTGTGAATCAAACAGGCTGTGCAAGGATGCATGTGTGTGGCCTTAAATATATACGCTGATGTGAAAGTCTTCAGCAGTGCTGTGTAAGTTGAAAATGTGCCTATATGCTCTGCAGTGAGGAAGCAATGCCACTCAGCTTTGAGAGCCTCTTACTGTGTCTTCCTTATTTGCAAAAGAAGCATGACCTAACCCAGGCAGATACTGGTAGGTATCTGCTTCCCAACTGTGTACTTCATTTGCCAAGACCTGAGCTTGCGTTCTCACCTGGAAGCGCACAACTTGATCTCTGGGTGCTGGTGCAGGGTTGGGGGCAAGCAGTGGGAGGGGAGAGGGCTCTTGCACGTTATGAAGTTTCCTGCATCACCTGGCTGCGCTACCAATGCCGCTCGATGCACCGTGCAAATTGGGAGCTTTGAGCCCTGGCGGAGCTGGGGGTGCCTGCTGGCAGGCAGGACTGGCAGCCTCAGTGGGTCTGGGCCTGCTCGTTGCCACGCTTGGCCTTGCTTGTTGCAGTCATTCACAAGCTTTTCAGGTGTCTGCCTGAATTAGAAGAAACAAAACTGTGCAGACCACCTGGGAGGAAAAGGAGGGGGATTCTCATGGCAACTCTGAACTCTAATTATTTGCCTCTATGCTACTATGAACTTCCAGATGGCATGTTGCTGTATGGGTTGGTACTTCTTCCCCCCCCCCCCCCCCCCCCCCCCCCCCCAGTGTGATGCACCCTTTGGGGAATTTTCCTGAGGAAGACTGAAACACATTTGAATCTGCATGCCATCCTAGTACCCTGCAAATGCTTTTTAAGAAAGATTTTTCTCTGGCAAAAGAGAGGTGGTGAATTAGGTTTAACTTGGGTTAGGAGTCCACGTGCCAAACTAGCTTAGCTTTGTTCAGCAGCCCCCACAGATTTTATCTAGCAGGCGGACTGTTTGTCGTTTGGAAGATCAGCTGACATCATTTACTTCCTTCCTCTAGCTCATCCAGCATGACAGCTGGGATTTTATCATGCATTGAACACATACATATGCTTAGTCTTTCTGCCCTACTAATGCAAGATGGAACTTGGCCTGTTTTAGCTGAACTTTCAACATACGTGCAAGTACTCATCATAAATGCTCCCCTTGAAGAGTCCAGGACATGAAGCGTATACCAGCATTCATATTTACAAGTCTTCAGACTCTGCTTGCAAACCTTAAAGAAGTTCCCAAAGTTGCATATGGAATAAGTCTGCTACTATTTCAGATATTTTTCAATTGATTCCCTTGTTCAGGCTTCCTCTCCTGTACCTTTCTTTTTTGCTTTGTTTTTTTTCTTTAAGTTTTGCAAATGCTTTTGAGTGCTTATTTCCCCCTGTAAAGATGTAATGCACCCTGCATGAGATCGCAGCTGGTGCTGAAACTGTAGCTAGTTGTGGTCTGATAAATAGGAAATTTTGATCCTTTTGTATGGAAAAGGAGCAATTAATTAGAGGGCTAGTTCTGTAGTAATGAATAGCCTATTCTCACCTGTCACACTAAAAGAAAATGGAAAAGTAAAGAAAATGGAGGTGGCTCTCTTCAGGCTCATCTTTTCTTGAGGCCTTGTAAGACCTTTCTTCCCAAGGAAAATGCACACATGTGACATCAATATTTTGCAAGTGCAACCCTTAATCTCCAGATACAGCTGGGTTTTATCACACTGTAGCAGAGTTGGTTCCCTAACCATGAAATGATCTCCTTCGGATAGAGGCAGGCAGGATCAGTACAACCGCGCTATCTTGAACTTCCTCCGATTTGTTCTCCTGCCTGCTTTACAGTAGCTGCAAGGATCCTTTGCTGAATGTTTGATAGAGTAAGTTAGTTAGTTAGTTCATGTCAATGTAGCCTTTAGTTTCCTTTCCTGGAGCTGATCCCCTGCTTTTAAAGGGCTCAGTTAGAGACCAGTATGTTCTTTTCATAACAATACTTGAGGAAGAGAATTTGCCTCTTGTGAGAACAGATTTCTAACTAGTGTGTTGCTTGGGCAATGGCATTACAAAATTGGAATTACTTTCTGACCAGCAAAGGGATAAGTCTAATTTAAAGTAGAGGATTTGTGCTATTCCAGCTGTGCATCTGATTTAGGACTACCAGTTATTCTGTCAAGTAGTAGGCTGCTTAGAGATTCATATAACGAGTTGCTTGTATGTATTGTTTTATGTATTGGAAAACAGGCCACTTATCAGACTACGATTCCCAAGTAAGAAAACTCTTTCAAATCACTATTTCCACTATTGTATTTCCATACAATCTCTGTTGGTGTGAAGTTACTGTTAATGGCCCGAAAACAGAATTGTTGCAAAATGCAAGAATTCCTGTTTTCACTCCCATCCTCATGAGTTTTAAGCAGATGTACAACACACATTCAAAATTGGCCCAAGCCCAGTAGACAACTCTTGGGCAAGCTTGATTTATTGGAACAAAACTTTAATGCTCGTGTGTTGCTCGAACCATGCATGCTGTAGTGAGGGAACTGCAAGTCAGAGGTTGAAATTATGTTCCGTTCTCACTTAAAACCAAGTAAAAACTATAGACGGTTTTCTCCTTTCCTCTGTTAGGAAGGAGGGGAGCGAGCGCTCTATGACCTGCTGCAGTGAGAGAAATGAACTCGTTACTGCTGAGATGGACATAGTTTTCCAGTAGGGTTGTATAATAAAATTATTGTACGTCGGACACAGTTACATGAAGACCTTTCCTCTCTGAAAGTGTCTACTGAGGAAATATATGTGGAAGTGGTGGGGCAGGGGGGGAGCCAAACACTGCTCTGTCTTGCCTTCATATCTTTACTGCAGGAACACTAATCGACTGCCAGGTCTTGCTGTGCCTTTGGGAAAGGAGTAACGTGTTTCCTCAGCTCAACCTTCCAGTTACTGGGTCAGCCTGTGGTGCAAGGGAAACATTGTTTTACATATTTATTGCATGCACCTTTATGTGTCCTCTGGCTCTGATCTCCCTGAGGGAAAGAGCTAGTAAAGCTTTCTGAGCACAGGGGTTTTATGCTATTTTGAAGCTGTTGCTCCCTACATGGGAGCCTAGAGGTAGAATAGAGAGCAAGGGTTAAATATTTTCTGTCTGCCTGTTCTCTGTCCCCTGCTTCTCCCCCTTACAGGAACAGCTAAACTCTGACCTTATGCCAGTGGGATGAAGACCCACAAATATGTTTGCAAATAGGTTAGTGAAGCTTGGCTGACATGTTGTGCTCCAAGTGTGATTTGTATTGGGCCCATGAGGTGCTGCTGATTTGGTTAGGTGACTTATTCTGTATAATGCATTTTGCCTGGGCGTTTGTGACCAACCGGAGAATGCTGAATTACTGGAGAGCCTATAACCAGCAATGTAAACTAAGTATATTTTTCAAAGTTTTATAATTGGAATGAAGTGGAGAATAAATGATTAGAAGTGATGATAGGTGCTACCAAACAGTATTTCTTACTATTTCCCTTATACAATTATTTATGGTAGATGTATAATAAGCTGGAAATTGTATTGCATAGCCTCACTTGATCAACAATAGTAGGAGTACCTGTAGCATGGCTGCAGCTGTGGCTATTTCCTTCCCTCGCAGCTAGGCACAGCAGCAGTTGATAGCCTCACTGAACGGACTCAAAAGCAGCGGAGGTGTCTTCCTGGTTGGTAGCGGTGATAGCAGCATACCCTGAAAAGGGCTCTTTTTCTGACGTTTGGCCAGCTAGTATCTAGTGAGTCTTGGCATGCTTTCGGCCATGTAACTTTTGCACAAAACTGTGACCGGTTTTCCTTTGTTGGAGGCGTTTATGCTTTTGAGAGAATTCCTGGGAATAAGTAAATCTTGCAGATTTCTTTGATATAGACCATGTAAACTAGACAAGCAGGTGCGCGTCCAGACCTTAGAAATGAGCCAGCAGCTAAGCCACAGTGCTTGGGTTCCATGGACTGCTTCTGCTCTGGTCTGTGATGTACCGAGGCACCTCCAGCATTGCAGGTAGAATAAATGTGGCACAAAAGTGCTTTGTAAATGAGATGGTATGCCTCTTCCAGTCACTTGTACTGAGGAAGAATTTTTGGGATAGCTAACTTAGGAATTTTTTTTTTTTTTTAGTTTTTCTTTGATTTATATGGCATCCTAAGCAGAGTTCTGTATACAAGCAAGCACTACAGCACAATTGCAAGTTAAAATACATGAAAACTTTGAAAAAATGTAATGCTGTTCTTTGCTAGTACTTTGATCAAATGACTGTTTTCCTAATAGGCGTGTGAACTTTGCTATCGTTCATATAGAACAATTCAATTAATTTTTGTTAAATCTTATGCAAAATAATCCATGGAAGAGATCTGCTTTAAAAACTGCCTGCTGTTGTCAATACTCATCCATTTTATTTTGGCCATGGCAACTAATGGTTTTGCTTGCTTGTCTCTATAGTACTTAAGAAAGGCCACAGATTTTAAGTGTTTGCTTTTTATTTAGTAGTTATTAAAATGATTTCTTTTCTGCCTCATCTGCATTTGTTACTGTAATTCAGACTTAATAATTTGAGAGGTTGAGAGCTGTTGGCAGATAGTCAATGTTTACATGTGTTAATTTACTGGTTTATCATTATTGTTCCATGTGTTACAATAGTGTCAGTTCCATCATGGATTTATAATCCAAGTATAAAAATAATACTTAGTTACAGGCTGCTGTAACTAAGATTCTCAAGAATACAGTGAGTTTATACTGGCCAGCAGCATAAATGGTAGTTAATCTTAAGATACCACCCATCTGACTGGATGAGCAATTCGGAATTAGAGGGAAATATCATGGGAGAGGCAGTTGAGGTAGTAACCCAAAGTCCTTATAAATCAGAACATTTTGCATGAGAAGGGAGGGGTGTGGTTGTGCCCTGGCTTATGGGGTTGTTTGTTTGTTTGTTTTCATTTATTGTCTGGACCTTCAGCTTCTGGTTTCGTTGGCCGTGGGAACAGGAGAATGTATTAGCTCAAACTTCTTAAACGCTTTTTATGTACAAGCTCAGTATTATTTCTTACTTTTAATTTCAAGCTGAATCATCCTAGCAGAGTTCAGTGGGGAAGAGGTTTCCTTCTGTGCTCCTGTAGGATGCAGGGCACTGCTTGAATAACCATATGCTGAATGCATGGATCCTAAAATACAGGCAGACTACGTCTCTTGAAAACTTACGAGTAGCCTTCTGTGCTCTCTGTAAGCTTGTAGCTCGCATGGTGACTTTCACTATTGTTGTTATCCTCAGCTATGTCTCGGGGTGGGGGAATATAGCGGAAACAAGAAAGGTTGGGGAACACTAATGTGAACGTCTTGCCTGCATGAATGCAAAAAGTTCCTCCTCTGTGAACTAAACAAAACCATCTCCTGACACCCCACCCCTGCTCTCTAAACCCCAAGTCAACCCCTCCTTGGCTTTGACTTGGAAGTAATTTAACTCTGTCTGGCTATAGAGGTCAGGTGAATCACCCTCAGTGTCGGAAAAAGTTGAATCCTTCGGTTTTGAAACAGCTACTTAGCGGTATTTGAGAAGAAAATGAACTGTAAGATGCTGCACCTTGGTTGTTCCACTGTGTTGCAAATGGCATGATGAAGCTTGTGAAAATTGCTGCAGATCCCACCCAACAGCTGCTATTACAGTAATTATATTGGAGGCTTTTTAAAATGCTAAGAGGTCAACAGTTAGCAGTCCTAGAGCGCTGCTTGCCAATCTAGAACCCTGGCTCTTTCATTAGTAGCACAGCCCTAAATTGGGCTGTAACGCTGGTAGAAAAGGGTTGTATCGTACTTAGTGGGTGGCGAGAGGAGCTAAATCTTTCAAAATGTTTAGATCAGATTAATTTGGAATGAAAATATAGATGCACACAAAATCCTCTGTCCTTGTTATTGCCATTGGTAAAGAATGTCCTATGAAAACTTTTTTTTCCTTCAAGACCAGCTCTTGCTTAAACGAAATAGCTCAGAGTTTTTCTAGCATGGTATATAGCAGAAATAAGATCATCCAAACCCTTCAAAGATGCATAGATATAATTTGAGATTTGAGCAAAGTTTATAAAGGGGATGGCTGTGGCTTAACTTAGCTAAACTTCTGTTTATTTTTCCATAGCATCAAGCAGTAAGGGCAGTGTTGCTGCTGAATAATTTGATTAGATGCTGCATAAAGAATTCAGGGACTTTCTTAGTTATAATGCATGAGTGGAGAAAATATAAACGCAATTTGAAACTCTGGCATTCAGGTGAAATCGAGAGGTGGGAGTGAAGCTGACTCTTCTGGTCTGTGCTGTGCAAATCTTCTCTGTTCCCGAGAAGTGTTGATGGGTTGATGAGATAGTGTCGGGTAGCACTTAGATAAGTGTTCACTCGAAAAGGCTTGAACAGTTTTCTGATGCTTGCTTGGAAAGACTCCTGGCCTTCTAGACTAGACCACTGGGTGCTGAGCAGCCAAGGGATGCATCATTTCCTTATTTGTGTCTTGGGAGATAATGGGTGATAAAGGGAAGAATGCACATCTGTCTTGGCAACCATCACCCAGTAAAAGAAATGTTCTGGCTTTTGGGTCTTTAAATCCGAAATAATATATCGAAAGTAAATTAAAACCACAATTTAAAAAAACGAAAGGAGTTATTCAGGAAACTCAAGATATTTAAAAAAAAAAAATACAAAATTTCATGGTGAGGTGGTGGGAACAGTTAAAATGTGAAAAAGAGGCTAGGCAACAAAGTGAGTCATTTTGCTAAGCATAGTAGTCTAATGTCCTGGTTCTGTAACGTCACGTTGCTTTCAGACGGGTCCAACTGCTGCATAGAAATGATGTGCAGGAAGGCAGCATGGTGACAAACTTCCATGTACGATACATCTCCTCAGACAATGAAACTCTTTATACACTTGTGCATGTATTTGCATCTGCTTACAGTGACGGCAGCTTGAAAATGCTACCTGCCACTGTTAAAATTTCTGCTAGCATTTCATTTGTATTCTAGTTTCTTCTCCCTAACCTTTAGCTAGCTTCATAATCCTAATTAATGTCCCCCATTAATGAGCTGCGCAAGAATAAAAGCCAATATTTCTTTGAGGTCTGAACCTTAGGATTATTTATGAAAGCGGCACAATTAGCCGAAACTCGGGAAGATGTCCTCCCAAGCATAATACTCCTTTAGGACTGTTTTATAAAATAAAGCTTAAGGTTAGGTGCTCAGATCATCATGATTTGTGGGCGTTTGGTTGGGGTGTTTCTGGGGGGTATGTAGGGACGTGGCAATGCTTGTACTATGAAGTTCTTGTTTTAATAATGGAAAGTAAAGCTTTTTTATTTCTTTCCACATTGCCAAAACAGGCCTGCAAAACTGCTTTTTCAGCATCTATATTTTAAAATGAGTCTATCTTTGTTGGTTTAAAAAAAAAAAAAAAAAGGGGGGGGTGGGGGGAGAAGCAGCTTGGTTGCCATAGAGATCCACTCTATCCTGCGCAGTTTGTTATGCACCCAGAGGCATGTGGAGCAGTGTGACTGGGCTACTCTTGCAAAGCAACAGGTTTTGGTTCTCTTCCTGCTTGCTGCCCTCAATATGCCACAATGATCCAATTCATTTCCGATGGAGCTTTTATTTTACCTTTTCTGTTCTTTCTCCCAAATGCTTTTACATTATACCCAGGGGCCATTGCTTCCCCTGAGAGAACTCCTAGCTCAGGTTAAAAGAGCAAGGTGAAGTGTGACTCTGACAACATGCAAAGAAATTAGACTGTGCAAAAGAAGCTAATAAATTAGTGATGAAATGTGAGTGATTGCAGTATGGGGCTTATTTGGCTCTTGAACCAAACACCAGAAGGGTAGAGTGATCATAATGCAAGCGGAAGTCGTGGTGTGATATAGTATTTTCTCTCTTTGTCATGCTGTTTAATACCTAGGAACATGTCTGTGCCTTAACTAAGTGAAGTTTTAAGCTTGAGTCTGGATAATACATTTGTTCACCTGAGGAAGGACCACGTGCATTTGTTCTTTGGTATAAAGAACAATTATTTGGTTTCAGGCATGGAGCTGCTTTAGGACTGTGACAGAGGCGAGAGCGTTATTGGGTGCTTTGTGGGCCCAGGGTGAGAGGCTGTTTTTCATGAAACAGCATAATGACACGAGCCTCACCTCCGACAAGTTCTCCTGCTTTTGACGAATTATTCCAAAGCTTGGTGTAGTAACGGAAAGATCCTAATAGCTTCTCAGGGCTTTATATGAAGCTGTTGAGCTGAGGAACCTGTGTGCTTTTCTCTTGACCGCAGGTTCCTCTGTGAGAAGGTGTGTGAGGACTTGGTTCCAAAGAGTCACTCTCTGCATTGTTTGAAAGAACTAAACCAAACCAAACCCCGGGGAGAACGTGTTCCCTGGTTGTATCCACTTTTATGCCGAAAACTGAGGTTTGGTAAGGCAAGAGGAAAACAATTTATTCCAGTTTTAGTGATGATGATGGGTGCTGGTGAGTACCTTTAAAAAACAACCAAACAAAGAAAACCCTTCAGCACAAAATTTGGTTTGATAAAGTAGATATTTTCCTGGAGAGCTTTCAGAATGACAAAGGCTGAGACACCATGTTGTGTGGTGTGAGCAGGACCTGTGTTGAATGGACCTGTGAAAGCTGGTATATCTTCCAAAGAGTATTCACTGAAGACATACCAGAAACGATTTTCTTTCTATGCCAGTTTTCTTTAATTGCCTCTCTGTAGTTCATTCTAGCTTCAGGTTAATTGTATACCATTTGACAATGTGCTGTGTCTACCACATGCAAATTCCCAAGTCTTCAAGCAGCATTTCATCTTAGTGAAAATGGGATTTGTAAAGGAAAAATGTGGTTTAAAAGGAGAGGTCAGTTTTGGCAACTGAAGAGTTTATGTAAATGAAAAGAAATAACTTGCTGACTGAGAATAGCAAAGTGTGTTGTTTCTCAGTGAGCTCTGTCAGATGTTTGGGAAGGTAAGATGATGTTTTTGTGATAGTTTCTGAGAAAGTGCTCTGTGGCAAGGCTTTGTGAATCTGGCCCGTTTCTGCTGGAGATGAAAAGTGTCCCTTTTGTTATAGCCAAGCATCTTGTTGGCCAGAGATCTGGCGTGGAGCGGAATAGAAGCTCTTGGGAGTGTTTGGAATAATGCATGTGTGATGTAACTAACAGGATTCTTCCGAAGCAAAAAGAGAACGGAAGTTTAGCAAACTAAGAAAATGCAAGGTGAAACCATACTCCAGTGCTGGCTTTATTAAAAACACGCAATGCCAAGCTGACAACATGGAAGGCTAGGAACTTTGCATGTCAGAGGAAAGTGGTGTAGGTTGAAAGAGCGGTGATTGCAATTTATCTATGGGCAATGACCTTCCTGCATGCTGCTTCAGCTTAAAGGGGGAAAAACTCCCACTTGTCACACCTGCGACTTGACTGAGTGATGCTTGTTTTGCATTGACCAGGAAGCAGATAGTATTTGAATGTGGACCTAGGAACAACTGGGTTTTAATTATCTAAATACAGGGGGAAAGTTTGAATCCCATTAGCATTTGTCAAAGGCTGAAGTACCACGAAGTGTAATCATTTAACAATGTGTTCATGGTAATTAAGCACATTTGAATGAATGCCTGCAAATGACTTCTAAAATGTAATCAGTTACAAAAGTCTTCACGTGTATCTAAAGAATTGTTTTAAATTTCAGAAATAACAGAAAACAACAGAAATGGAATTATATGGTCAGTTCCTTCTCCTCTTGGGTAGAAGGTGTTTGCTCCTTTTGAAGGAAGCCTTGTACTGTAAGCCACATACTTGGTGGATGTCAATGATTTTTTTTTTTTCTTTTTTAACTTCTCTGTGCACTAAGTCCCCAACCTCCTATCCCCCAGCAGAAAATTCTTTCCTAAGAACATTTGGTGTAATGCCCTTTTTGCTTTCTAGTTGAAAGTGTGGAGCCTATTAACAGGAACAGAATACAGATTTTTCTCGAAGAGCGTCTTTGGCAAATGATTGAGCTCTGACAGGGAGATTTTTTTTCAAATGCCAAATGGGAATTAGGTGCTCACCTACTTTCAGCATCTAATTGGCATTGGTGCTTTTGTTAATCTCCTTTCACAAGCCAAAGTAATTGGCTTCTGCCTGTGTATCTTTATGTCCTTCTGTGAGGCATATGTGAGGAAGAATGTGTTGTAGGGAGATTCGGACTGCTCATCAAAAAGAGCATCATCTGTGTGCTGGTAGCCAGCTGAACGTGGCAGCATGCCAAGTGTGGGTTTCAGACCTGCAGAGTGGGAGAAGAGGGGAGCAGGATCTGCCTTCGGTGACCTTAGCATGCCAGCATTTGAAATGGGTTACTCAAATATGTAGTAACCAAGTAGTGGCTGGATTCAGTGTATTCACAGCAAGCTAAATATTGACTACTAAGGCATGATTGCTCTTTGATAGGCCCAGATACTCTACCACTCTCAATATGGCAAGCTTCTTGACTTAAACCTAGGAGATAAGGTCTAATTTTGTTGCTCTTCCAAAACTTAATACAGCTCTTTGCTGCTTCAGAATGAAAACAATGAAGACCACCTAAAAGCCTTTGGGTTTGGATGTGGGAACGCTTGCGCAGTTACTTGCAGCTAGAGCGTTTGCATTGAAGTTTCCATGCCAAGTGTCATCCCCAGGCTGAAGACACAGGGAAGCGTCAAACAAAATGGTTCATTTCTGAGCCATTTCGGTGAAAAAGGCTTTTGAAAAGTATTCTGTTCTGCCAGGATTGAAGTAGTACTAATGGTAGTTGCAGAGCCAGAAAACAAGAAACTTTCTCCCATGTGCTTCCAAAGACTTTCCTTCTGTCACTGTCTCTGCGTAGAGGAGATAAGTGTTGGGCTTGACAGAGGAGACAAAAGCTAGGAAAGCTGGACAGGGAGAGCTAGGGGTAGCTTGGGGGATAAAAGGTGCTGTGACTGTACTCCCAGGGGGAAAAGTTGTGACAGAGGATTCATATGTATTAAGCCCAGACAAGGTAATTGTATTATTTATTACGGCCAGAATTGGCTTGCTAGTTGTGAGGGCGAAACTGAATTTTGCCTTATTAAATGTGAGGATTGAGCACAGTCTTTGGCTGCAGAGCTGGGGGAAAGAGCTGGGGAAATAGGGATTCCCATCCTGTACTGCTCAGAGGTGGAGAGCTGGCAGCAGTGACTGCTGCGTTCAGAAGGGACCTCTTCCGCCATCTGCAGCTCGGACCCATCAAACCTCCACCCTGCGGCAGCCCTGGGCCTCCTGTACAGGGCCCTAGCTGGAGGCAAGGGAGGTAGCAGGGCTGGGGCTGCTGCTCTGAATCAGAACCCCAAAGATGTTCTGGAGAGAAACTGGGAGAAATGGGCACCTGAGCCCTATTGGCTGGGGCAAAGGGCCGGGCATAACTGGGAATGTAAACTGAGAAGGAAGCTTGGTTTTCACCTCGACTGAAAGGGGCAGGCAAAATGGGCTAAGTGTAGGTGGATATATGTATAGGAGCCTATGCCTGTTGCAGTGGTGGGCCATGCCATCACGGTTCCCCTTGCAGAGACAAAACTTATGCATGATTACTGTTCTGTTTTCAGTGAATACCTGTAAGTCTACTGACAAAGAGGTATTCACTGTTAACTTCTCACTCCTGTGAATATCTATTGCTCTAAAAAGAAAGTTTTAATTAAATGGTCAAATGTTGTTTTCCGTAAGGGCCTCATCTGTTGCACGGGATGGAGCTTTGGGGGTTTCCTAACGAAGTTTCATAAGATCTCTGCTTGTTTCTAAAATGTTTGTTGCAGAAGCTTCAAGAAGAAGAGTGACCGTAAAGCCTTTTTGATGCTTTTGCTGCCGAGTTCCAGTGTGACGCTAGGCAAATTGTCCACCCATGATCTGTAAAACTCCTGAGCATTAGCAGGTGTCAGGAATATTGTTGTGAGCTGCGCGAGACGCTCACAATACTGAGGACACACCTCAAGGCTCATTTTATTAAATTTCTGAATGGTATAATTAGTATTCTTGTTCTAGGTGCCTCACCGTCCCCTGCGTAGAATGGATGTAATGGGTGATATGTATTTTCATAGCACTTGGATGCTTAAATGTTAATTTCTTATTGGGCTTTTTTGTGGTTTATGTTCCAAGTTAAAACAGTGTGGAAAAATAAGGGATAGACACAGATGCTACTTTTCTTTATTATTCAATCTACTTGTTAAGTGAGTTCCATTTTTTTTCGGTGCATGGATGGCATAGGGAGGCTTACGGAGAAAGAAATATGAACATATAATTAAAGATTGTATAATAATGCAAACACAAAGAGGCGGAATCAATTCTGCTTAGGCAACCTGTGCTGTGTAACTTTAACTTTTTATTGTAGGGTTTTTGTGGAGGTGTGTGTAATTTGATTGCAAAGCAAAAAACAGTGAGTAATTTATAAACATTAATTAATCCATGTGTATTTATAAGTGATTTACAAGTGAATAATAAGTGAATATAAGTGAATATTTATATGTGAATATTGTGTGATAGCTGGGAAACTGGGTTATACTCCCCCCCCCCCCCCCCCCCCGAGGTCATTTAGTGGTACACGGTAAGTCAGCATGTGGAGAACCTCCTTCAGTTCCTCATCTGTAGTTTTAAAAACTGGATAATAATTGTAAGTTGTAAATTTTATGGAGCCTGTCTTCTGTTGTTGTAGATGAGGAATGTTGCATTAGAGTTCCCTGTAGTTTATAGGTAGCGGGTTTGAGCACTGTACTGCATAGTTCTAAGCATTTGTTTTATAAGCTAAAACTGTGCACTTAACTTCCTGACAACTTACTTGTCATAAAGAACAGGATGGGACACTCATTGCCTCTACAAATACAGGTATGATGCAAGCGAATCCATGTACTAGCTGGCTTGTTCTGTCTTGTTGGATTCTTGCTTGCGCTAGGGATCCATCAAGAACAATTGCAGAATAGAGGAGAGGCTTACAAATTTTTAAAAAAGTTCAACACTGGACACTTAGAAAGCTGAAACTGCGATGTAGAAATCTGTGCTTTACAAAAAAGGTAATATAAGGCACACAAAGGGGACAACATCATGTCCTCTGCTGTATGTTGAGGGAGCATGATGAAGACTTGCGGATAGGATTACTAGTTCATCTTTACAGGTGAATGGATTAAAGGATGTGTGTGTGAGTACCGCAGATCCTGCTTTTTCATTGTGTGCTGTTGGCTAGCTGTGTGTGTCCTGCTCCTGCAGACAGGGCAGAAACTGTAGAAAAGGATTTGATGGAACAGAGATCGTCACCTGCTTTGCAAATGGCTCCTATGGAAGCATGCCTTGTAGAGGAACTTAAGAGGTGCGCGGATCTGGGTTGGAATGATATTAGAAAACGCTTACGTGTGTTCTGAACAGCATTCCTAATCAGCTAGTGGCTGAGCGTGGTTAAGATGTACGGAGGGATTTTTAGCAGGTGTAAATCTAAGGAATTGAGTAGGTTTGTGGTTGTTTCCTTCTTTCCATGATTGTATCATTGCTCATGCGGAAGTGTAGGATCTGTTTTAATCAGGAGGCTCGAAGAGAACCTGTAAACGAAGAAAGTATAGTTGAAAACATTAGTTGCAAAGGAAGATGATGATGATCAATGGTTAAAGCTGACCGCCTAACTTGGAGATCTGAATCAGTTTCTTTGTTGCAGCCTGTTGCTTTCCCCTGGTCTTACCTTATGAATTTGTGGGGGAGAGAGAGAGAGGGAGAGACCCTTTTTACATTTTGATGTTTTTTATGTTTATCTAAACAAGCGTGTGATTGTTAGGCTGTTTGTTTTGGAGTTTTATTATTAGCTAGGTTTGGCAATTCTGGAGGGGGGGGAAAAAAAAAAGAACTCACTTTGGGTCAACAAACCGCAGAAATACTTATTTGGTAAACTGAAACCCTTGAAAAAATGTTTGAGGTTGAATGAAGCATTTTGTTTGGCCCAAATGGTAGTGTGATAAATTGACATATCAAATATGTCAACAGATATAATGCATTATATTGTTTTAAAAATCACTATGAGGTAGTTTCACATAAAGGAGTAAAACTGCCTTATTAGAAAACATCGATAAGAGCTTTTTGTCTTTAAAAAATATACCAGTAATTTGATGAAATGAGGAGAAAATCTGAAAATGTCCTGTGCCACCACGTTACCAAATCCAGGCGTTACTTCTGTATTCTTTTAGTTTTCCGAGTTGAAGGGGAAGCCTTGACTGAAAAATGCCCCCAGCCTTGGCTTTGCGTCCTCTTGGCATAAGGAGTTAATGTACGATGAACTGCTGTTCGAAGTCTTGACAGAAGTCCCAAAGAATCTTCTTCTGCCTTTGTTAAAATGGTCTAAGGGTTGATAGACCCTTGGCAGCTCTGTAAGCGTGCTCACCAGCCTTTCCCCTTTAGATGCCTGATCTCAATTTTACTGTGCAAGAGTGAAAGCTATTTTCAGATCACTTCTAATTCCATATCATAAAACTTCTCACTGCTGGGCTCTCTCAGCTGTCTTAGCTTTAGAAAGGCTGAGAGTGAGATAGCAAAAGGGCTAGCGGGTCAGGGCTGACATGCAGCGCGTGGCAGGCTCTGTGGGAAAGCCTGCTCCGAGCCTCTCCAGGAGCTTGGCACGAGGCACCACTGCTACTTCCTCATGTTTTGGATCTGTCACTTGACTCTTCATTAGGAAAGCAAAAACTCCTATAGATACGGATCTCTGAACACATTCCACAATGTAACATGGTTATGTACTAGGGCCCCCCCCCCAAAAAAAAAACAACAAAAAACAAAAAAAAAACCCAGCATGTAAAGTATGGCCTTTTATTTGGCGGCAATGAAAAAGCTGGCCAGGGATAGTGTGTCCAATATTGCCAAGAGTGTGGCTACAATATTTAAAAAAAAAAAAATGCAACACACATTAGACCTACAGTAGCTTGCTTCAGCGCACAAAAGAGACTTTCAAGCCTTTAAATCCCTTGTCTAAAGGGTCCGTTTGGTATCTAACGTGCTGTAATGGCTGAATGTCAACTCCCACAAAAGTGGTATAAATACTGCCAGAGAAAAGCTCACTTTGCTAAGATCTAGGACAGGAAGATCCTGCTGCGCAAAAGCCACAATAAGTAAAGTCTTTTGCTAATGATGAGAAAGCTGAGTAGGAACCCACTTAACTTGCATTGAAGGATTGCTGCCTCTGCTGAACTGGATCTAGGCAAAAATGTTTGTACTTATAAGTGACTTAAATCTTTGTTTAAATAAGTTCAGTGACCCCGCCTCGGCTTGGTGTTGGGACTGGCCTTGGGAATAGGATGTACTTTTCTAGGACTCTCGGACTCCTCCTTTAGCATCAACCTAAGTGCTCTAATAATTTTTTTTTTTATGGTTTAATTCCTTTCTTGTTCTCCTTTTGCCGTACTCTTTTTGGGACCTGCACCTTTGAGGCAAACACAGTGTGGTGTATTCTCATTGTGGAGGGTTTTAGCCATTGTGGCAGTCAGGCTGGAAAACAGCAAGGAGGGGGAACCACTCTGAGATTCTGCTGCTTGGTAGCAGGGTAGAGTCCTTGAATTATCTAATACTTGGGTTAATTTAAGACATTGTTCCGCTCTATGGGACCTGAAAAACTCTTCTGATATTTTTATCAATGTATTTCTGAACTATCAAAAAAATTATTAAAAAAAAAAAAAGTAATTGCTCATGTGGTTAAACTCGTATTCCTGATTCACTCTATGACGGGACAGTTAGAATTAGCAAAAAACTTGAGGGCATTTCATTTTGTACTATGAACGAGTACATATTCAAGCTAACTACTTGTGAAGCTTCTGTTTTGTTGATAAGTTAATTTCAAGGCAAGCATATTTAGAACTGTCCATAACCCTTTTCTAAAGTCCAGGTAATTTAATCCTACCTTCCCCCTAACCTAAAGTGCAACCAGTGTGCAGAAGAGTAGCTTGCTTCTGGTTTAATTTCAAAACTTTAATAGGTTAGTAGGTATTTCACCGAAAAAGAAAGTAGTTTGGCATGGGAAACCATTTAGAACTGACAGTGAACTGAAGCAGAAACACAAGCTGTCTGCAGTTCTGGGGATCGCATGAAATTCGGGCCCTGATCCTGAAGCCACTTAGGTCAGTGGGTAGTATTTACTCTGATTAGTTTGATATGGAGGGGTGGGGTCAAGTTTATGCAAACTACTAAATGTTTTCAAGTCTGGGTCCGTGCTGTGGTCCGTCCCTGTTCCAAATGCCCCCTTTAAAACTGCACGTTTTATTGAAACAAAAATTGGTAAGGTAGAAATCCAAGATGGGGACAGGATGAGATGCAGTTACCAAAACTCTATGGAAGTTTCCTCTCTGTTACTTACACAAGCTGTTGGAGCGTGGAACAACTGGGTGAAACCTCCCGGCGTTTCCCACCTGTATGGGCTTCTGCCGATGGGCCCGACTGTTCCCTCCGTTGTGCTCTGAGACCTGCTGGAATTCTCCCCCCGGGTCTCAGGCGCCAGCTCCATCCGCACTGCTCCCTGTTACCCTTGGTTATTGGCTTATGGCAGAGAGGGACTCTGTGGCCAGTATGCCATGGTCCCTGCCCTAATCTAAGCCTTATAATATCATAGTAACAGATAAATATGACTCCTGACCTATTTATTTTCAGAACGGTTTGGGAAGTGCTGTAGGTTGCATGAGGCACAAATCTAAGATTTAAAGGATTAGCAGAGAACATTAAATTGTTGTGGCTGGATCACATTCAGTCTAAGAATAGGATTTTTTTTTTTTTCCTGGAAGCTGATACGTAATGTAATTTTATTCTTAGTCATCAGAGGCTTTCTGTTTCTTTATGTTGTGGTTTATTGGCTTCTGTAGAGTATCCCGAGTAATTTTTGTCGGTTTAAAAATCACAAAAAATCCAAGGGATCATAAAAATCTTAATTCTTGCTAAAAAAACGAAGACGTTTGTTCCTTATTTAGTGATCGTTATCAGACCTGGTACCATTCAGATGAAGAGGAGTGCCTGGAAAATGCTCCCTGATGTAGCCCAGTTGCTTCCACTGTGCTTTCTGTAGGCTGTTACAGAAGTGTGGGTGTACCCGGTGTATTAACGCAAGCAGCAGCTGGAGGCCTTGTTACGCTGCAGCTCTAGCTCTGAGTAACTACCGAGCTTAATCATGTTAGCAATGTAAACATTTCCCCAGCATAGGCAGCATCTGTGTCTTTAAAGTGAGTAAGGTTTAATGCTGAGTGGATAACAAAGCTATCCGAATAATGCCTCCCTTTCTAGGTCAGTGCTCCGCTTTAAAGCATGCTTCTGTTCCGAAAGGCAATCAGTCCAAATGGTGGTGGTGAGTTCCGTTGTGGTAGTGTTATGTTTTCACTTGAATATATGTTACAGTGTTATATATGATACTGGATCTGTAAAAGCTGTATTGCAAAAGTTGTCAGGCTTCAGATAACAGAGTGTGCTCTTCCCTCAGGAGATACCGTTCTAATTTTAGACAGTTGGAGATGGGCTAGAACCAGAAGTAGAGATGGAAAGAAGGCCGAGAACTGGGAGTATTACATCAGTAAACATTCTGAATTTACTCAATAAAAGTGGAGCACATAGAAAGGAAAGTACACGAGAGAGGTAATGACCTTTGTTAGCTCATCCGTACACCTGTCGGCATAAAAGGGGATCCTGAGGAGAGGTGAATCAGGAGAGCAGAGCAGGCATATGCTAGAGCTAAGGAGCAGACCGGGGGGGGGGGGGGGGGGAGAGGAGGCAGGGCTTGTCACAGGGGAAACGGGTGTTTGGGCTGTGAAATCTAATGCTCCTGTAGAGAGGAGCAGAAGAGCAAAGTAGCAGGTGTCAGATCCGAAGTCCCTGAGTATGTTACTCTTGATGTTGCACTATAGATCTGGATAAGAAAGAAAATATACGTTAAAGCGTGTACAGAGACTGACAAGGTCAAGGCTAGAAATATGAACTTTGCTTTGTGAAGAAAGGGGAATTATTGGAGGGGCTTGGACTTGTGAAAGAGTCATATCCAGGAGATGCAGCGCTTAGCAGCTGTGTTTTGTGTCCTTGTGTCTCAGGTACCCAAGAGGAGAAGGTTTTGCTGGCAGAATTTGTGTGATGAGGGCCTGGATGAGCGTTTCAGCCATCAGCTGAAAGAGAAGGTCAATTCCTAGACACTGTAGTCTTTGTCCTTTTAGTTTTGCTTTTAGGAAAAGCTCTAAATGAGGTAGTGGAGGATGAATATGTGGCCCATGAAGGGTTTACAGTGGAGAACACACAGCACTGAATTGAAATATGCATAACAACTAAATTAGACTAGCTCGTAAAGTGAAGTTGAAGGCAATTATGGAAATTAAGCATGATGTAATAGTTAATGAAACCAGTGCAGCAAGCACAGCGAAGCTACGCTGATTGCCAAGAACATCTTGATTTTACAGTACTTACGTAACAGTCAGGAAAGGCCTCAGTATTTTTAATAACAATAAGCCTTTTTAATAACACTGCAGTTTTTCTTTTTTGCGTTTTTTTCCACATAGCATTTTATATGGCATGTAGAATGTATGGGAAAAGCCTTACATTTTATTTTTGTTTGTAATTTTTCCCATGCAGCGTCATACGTTACATGCATTTTATTGCTGTGGTGGGTTTATGTGAATTGCCTGACTGTGCTTCATTAACAAAGTTCAGGCTACTGGGGGCTTGCATTGCCCTAACAAACTGAATGGAAGTTGTGTGCAGTTCTCTATCTTGATTTGTTTCTGTTTTCAGAAGTCTAAATATAATGTAATTGGGGGGGGGGGGGGGGAGAAAACCACAAAGCAATGTGTTGGTGTGCTGGTTCTGGGATAAGTGGCTGTTCTGCAAAGTTTTGTGCTCTTAAAAAATGGCACAATCTGGATGTGAGCATTACAGAACTTGATTTGTCAGTAGCTAGAATTTCTCTCCGATTCTTTCGGTGAAAACTAGATTCACTTCACAAATCCTAGTTCGACTGAAGTCGTAATAAAATAAGTCAAACGGACAGCAGTCTCCATTTTCAAAAAAAATTTGTTCCCAGATCGGCGTAAGCTGATAATAGGAACTGGCTGGCTATGGATTTCCTTTTGTCAGCATCAAGCAGGTCTTGCATTTTTTTCTGTGGTTATACATGTATGGTAAAGCTAAACTTATGACTAACGTACTAGACTGGAAGCAGAGATATCTTTGTGAGCTTCTTAGAAGATCTTGGGTAATTTGGGTTACACATGCATCAGTTTCTTATGTACAAGGTACATCTGAAAAGTAGGGAAGTTGGAAAGTGTTTAAAAAAAAAAACCCTGGTTTTATTTATTTATTTATTTTTAAAGTTTGCTACTGTAGAAATGCCAGCTTTTGACAGAATTTTACCTAGGAGGAGCAACAGTGGAGTAGGACACCTGCTTGGGTATAAAAGATAAGGGAACTGGGCCTCACTCTGCCTAAACCTCAGGTGATGGTCTCTTCTGCTCTTCCTGGGAAAACGTCAGAAAACTCGGTCCTGCCTCATGCCCCCAGCCCAGATGAAGGATGAAAACAAGTGTCAGACCCTTAAAGCAGAACAGGCTCTGGGTAGCTCTACCTGCAAGTTTAAAGTAAAGCCTCATACTGTAGTTTTCTTGTTAGTGTACTGAAAGAGACTGAATAAATATGCCCCCTATGATGTATTCACATAACAAAGTAGATCTCTCCTTCCTAGTTTGATTTCCTAAGGAAATGGGACTTCAAATAATCAAGTATTTGTATGTGTATATGTCTCTCAGTAACCCTTTGGCTAGCTTTGGTCAAATTTGACAGAGAGCCTTGAAGGCTTAGATGATGGCACTCCTATGTGTTTTGCACAAACAGATTGTTGCAGCGAGGAAAAGCAATCATAGGTTCCTTAATGAGAAAGGTTAATTTCTTTAGAGACACTGTGGGATCCATAAAGGAGACTGTCTTGGCTACGGGCAACGTTTCAGTTGCAGCCTTTATGTTTTTACCCACAGAAGTCAGTTGACTCTGATTTTAAAGATCTGTGGGAAACCACAATCGATCATTGTCTCATCTATCAAGTTACCTGTTAACACAAGAGGTGGATTTAGCACCTCTTACATGTTCTGGTGGTTGTCAGTCCAGGTTGGGTTTGGTAGCCCACTCTTCTGCCCGAGCATGTGGCTCTGAAGATGATTATCAGAGGAAAAAGTGCAGTGCTCTGCCTGACCTTTCTCTCGTGTATGCTGTGATTCTCATTTCCCATTGAATTTATATGTGAAAGTTGGTTTGTATATGCTCCTGTGCGCTATTGCTGGCATCAGAAGGGTGCTTTGCTATGGTTTTGAATTACAATTAAATGATATTGTGAGGTACTTTTATTTTTTTTCCAGAATATCCAAAGCATTTGTGCTTTTTCTTGTTTTAGTTTACTTGTCACCTTGTGGTCCTCTATTTGTTTTAGTCAGTATTAGTGGATTGCTGGTGCGGATCACCTGTACTGCTTCCCTGATTTGGGAAGGCTATGGGGAAATGTATGCTTTGTTTCTTGCATCGTGTCATCTGCTGGCATCTCTTCCGGTCACCAACTCTCTGGCTCGTCCTGTTGCCATCTTCCTGAATAAGCCAAATTATAATGGGTGCTGCTGGCTGGAAAACACAACGTGGAGCTAAATGCCTATGACCGTGTGAAGCAGGGGACTTGCCAGATAGCAAAGAGCACGTTTCAGTAATCCGTTTGGCTGTAACGCTCGTTTGCCTTAACAAAGCACCATGCACTCAGTAGCACAGAGATGCTCTCCTGGGAACAACACAGTATCAGATGAGCTAAAGAGCAGGGAGTTGGCCTTAACCTGCGAGGCTCGATTCAGAGCTTGTACCCCAGTGAGTCTTCAGGGGTTTTCTGAGAAATGCAAAGGTGAATTAAGTTTTTGGGGGGGGAAAAAAAAAAGTGAGCTCTTTTTGTTTTACAGAGCATTATTTCGTAGTTTGAAAAGGAGCTGAAATGTTGAAAGAGTAGCAGAAGGAAAACGTGACTGCTAGAGCTGACTGACTTGACGTCCACTGTGCCTGGGCATCTCTACTTGCGTGGTCCCTGCATTACTTCAAGTTGTACAGGAGAATGTGTAAAGAGCTTCTTAGGCATTCTTGCATCATCAAACAGGCCACAATCTAAACTTGTGTTCATATCTGGCAATAAAGTGAAATTGTTATGAAGTACTTAGTTATTCTTTGTAAGTTATGCACGTGGTACTAAGCTGCACCAGCTAACTCGTATTTTTATCATACTAAGACAAAAAACATACCAAAATGGAATTAAAGAAAAACCCTGTTAGCATCACTCATGTTAAAGTGAAGCAGTGTAGGTACAAAATCATCAGAAACAAAGTTTATGGGTAAAGTTACACTTCAAAAGAATTCAAATCGTTAAGAGCAGAAGATGCCTTCAGTTAAGGCTTCTACCCAGTGCTGCCTCTTCCTGGCATTGTCTTAAGTTGTTGATTCTGGTATTCCAATGTTTGTGGTCTAAGACTAATATTTAAAGATAAGTTGTATATTCTTCCCCCCCCCCCCCAGCCCCAAACTTTCCAAAACAAGTTTGAAATATCTTGCAAGTAACTTCTGAGCCAATAACATCTGAGCCTGAGAGCACTAACTTTATGCTAGACATGAAATATTGCAAGCAACACAACAAGTCTTTGCGTTATATATGTATTTTTCCATTCCTGTCGTCTTTTCTCCCTCATACCTTGAAAGTCCAAACAACAAAAGTAAGAATAAAATGGGAGTAAGACGGGGGTGGGGGGGAGGATTTTTTTCATTTCTTTCAGAAAAATGATAATTGAGAGGTTTATAAAAATATGACTTTGTACATTAACTTAATACAGTAGTATTTTGTTTTTACACACAACCATGACATACGTACAAAAAATTTTATGTTGCTTGTTTCTGTAGTTACAGTAAATGTAATTACTGAAGAGTACCTTTTGCAGATGCCATTGTGACTTCGGGTAGCTAATGACGCTTTTTAAATGTGGGACAATATGCTCATTTTGGATTTAACACAAGTAATACCATTTTCCATCTTAGTTAGGTCTTATGACAAAATACTTTATCTCCACAGAGCCTGGGGTTCTGTCTGTAAACATCACAAGTATTATTACCACTTATTTTCTGGATGGAGGATGGAATACTGTGCACGTCCAGAGAAGCAGCTATCTCTTCCTCCTGTATTGTTTGCTACCTACCACTGCAAATTCAGCATGAAATCACTGCAGAGATAATTCATACTGTTCTCCAATATCTTGCATTACACCAGAGGCACCTCAGAGGCCAGAACATTATCTCTGGGAGTAAAACTATGTAAATATAGATGCGTGACATGAGGTTATGTTAGACTGTGTAATATTGTTAACAATAAAAGAGAAACCAGGTAAAGAAGGCTTATTTTTCCTTTGACCGTGAGAACCAGTTTTTCAGTTAACTGCTTCCTAATTGTTCTGTGGGAGGAAGGAAACTTTTTTGTGTTTTCAACCCATAAAGGACACAAGAGACTGACTTAATAAGCAGCTGAAATATATGTATTTGAGGGTGGGTTTTTTGGTTTTTTGGTTTTTTTTTTTTTTTTAAATAATCCTGGAAAAGTTAAAACTTGCCTGGAAAGTGAAATGACCTCAGTTGTTTGCTTGCAAGACCTCTAGAGTGTTTTGACTAGACTGAAATCAGGGAGTCAACTTTTCTTATTTGTTTATGATTAGTCATTAACATGGACAGATCGGGCCGTTATCAAAGTAATGGGTAAATTAAGATTTAAATTCATTGACTGGAGTAAAACCTACATGCAGAATTACCCAGTTTAGGGATGTCCTTTTTGTTTGATTTGAGCTGCTTGTCTTTGCTCATGTTTTACACTGTGCAGCATGTTGGATGTGAAAATAATATATACGAAAGGATTAAAAAATTAGTTTGCAGAAAGTTTTCTGGAATGCCGAAGATTCGGAGAGAGATGGTCAAAAGTCTGTGTAGACACCAGTTTTGCCTCCCCGGAAGGAAGACCCAGCTGACTTTGCCCTCCTCTTTTGTATGTGTGAGAACAATTTCAAATGTTTGCCTTTATATATACATACATGTGGGTGTATATTTAGTGCATATACATGAAACTAGAGAAAGAAGAAAATACTTGTTGTTCTAGAATTTATTGTTGTTAATTATCTTGTATGGACTCACTGGTCTCAGTTCTTAGCGAGTCAGTTAATGGAGTTTTTCTTGGAGATTAAAGTAATTACAAGAACGCAAGTCCCTTGGCTTCATGCTTAAAGCTTTATTCCACTACTTTCACCTCCCCTTCCCCCCCCCCCCCCCCCCCCCCGGCAATATTTATACTTGTCAAATACTTTTTCCATTTTGCTGTATTTGTCATTTGACAGGTTTGGAAACATCACACGCTTGGAGTTACTGAGCCTAACTAGGCCAGTATGGAGTATGGTCTAAGCTGTTTAAAACGAGTGAAGCGACAATGGCAACAAATTGTGTGGGCTGACTATGGCCAGATTTCCTAGCCGTGTGCTAAATTGCATCGTGGCCAAGTCATGAGACGTGCATCATGTCCCTTGGAAGCTGAAAGCGCTGTAGGAGGGTTTCCTTGGCAGAATCTGACGGAGTCCTCCAGGTTACGGGATGGATCTAATCTTGGGTGAAAGTGGCTTAGCAGTTCCTGTGCAATTTTCTTTTCCTCATAGCTGACAGCTGTCTAACCTGAAGGCTGCTATGCCACTGAAGTCCTGATGCTGATTTTGTGATTTCTCCTAGCATGAGCGATGCCCAAGTGGAGGTTCTTACATAGCATGCTAAGAAAAACAAGGAAAATACAGGGTCGAGGCATTCAGCAGGCAAGGGTGTCACTTGTGTTTTTGTGTGCAGGTTTTGGGCACCAAAAGGCATAGAATGAAGATGACAAATTATTAATTCTTTTTCTTGCACGTAGCGCCCATCATAAAAATAGAAATGGAAGGAGGAGGTTTGGGCTTGTTCTAGGCAGAGTCCCAGTTGCCTCCATTTGGTACAGGGGTGGTGTTTCCTCTTCTGGCACTTGTGGATTTGATTGTTTATACAGGTTTGCATAGCAAGTGCACAATTAGAAAAATGATTTGACAGGAAAACAGACTTGCCCGCACATGTGCGCATGCACGTAGAAATTTTTAGCCTGCATAAATACATGATGGGAGCACGAAAGAGCGTGTCCGCTTTGTGGTGGCACAGCAGCTTGGCAAGATGGAAGCATTGCAGCCTCTTGCCCCACGTGCGCACAGCCTTTCTCCAGCAGCGCTCCGGTAGCACGAAGCCCTCCCTGCCAGCGCGCTTTTGCTGCGGGGTTGGGCAGAGAGGGTGCCGAGGCCTCTGCAGTGGCTGGGGCAGGGCACCCAGGAGCCAGAAGGGAAGCATGAAGCTATTCTTCAGGCCTGGCAGTTACTGTTTCTTCCTGTAGGTGCTTAGTGTTTGAAGCACGGACAGCCAAGCTGAGATAACAGAAGGCAAGCGAAGATGGGGTGGGAGGTGTTTGCCCTGGATAACAGCGTCGGCTTGAGGCTTGCCAAGCTGTACATGTAGCTATTTTACAAACATGGATGGATCTAGCAGTAGTGATTTGTGTATGGTTGCTATGTATTATCACTTATGATGCAGCATCTCTACACTAGCTGCAGTTTTATTGCTGTTTGCAATCTAGATGGCTTAAAAAAAAAAAAAAACCAAAAATGTAGCACAAGGAGCTAAAAATATTCAGACATTAACTGTACGCAGCAGAAATTCCTTGCAAGCCGTTTGCTTCCTTTAAAGCTTTTCACCAGATCTTTCAGTATTGCCCTTAGATGTTGATGAAGATCCATCTTTGCTTCAGCTGTTACTGAACTCTTGAACTGTATTAATTCAGTTCTTTATGTTGTTTTAATGCCAGTTCTTTTAAGTGAAATAAAATGCGCAAAGAGGTGAGCTGAATTCCTTTTATGTGATCAGTTAATCTTACGGTTGCCTAGCTGATATTTTTTTTTTTTTTGACAACGAATCCTGACAAAAGCAAATATGCAGTTCAAATTTTGAGTTCAACATTAAGATGTAATGCAGGAAAAGGAGTGAGTACAGTATTAGGGTTGTACTTGGGAAAAGACTTTAAAAGACCTTGAATAGTGTCCTTAACAGCACCCCAGTCTTGATAGCAAGCTGTAAAAGTTTTGGGTGTCACCTGTACTGCTGTTTTAAGCTGTAACTGGTTGAGCTGCATAATCATTATGATGTTCTGTGTGAATTGTAGGTGGTGAGATAGAGAAGGAAGGTATTAACGCTATTGTCTGACAGCTTCCTCAGTGGTTTGAAATGAATCAGATTAGCAGCTTCACAGTCATCTTTCTCTCAACTCGCAGTGTCTTGGCAACGCTGATAAAGAATAATATAAAGGATGAATTGAGGGCCAAAATGACAATCATAGAAAAACTTTTCTCCCCTCTCAGTCCAATGAGACTTGTTATTGCTGGCATGCCATTCTGTGTTGTATGCAACATAGTAATTGGGTTAAGCAGAAGTAACAGGGGAGCAGGGAATATTGTCTCAAGTCTTCCTGGGCGCTCTCATTTCCAGGGATGATCAGGTCACCTTTTGCAGTCTGACTTCTGTCTTAGCAAAGCTAGACTAGATTTACTTGTTCATTCCTATCCCCTCCATGATTTTCTTCCTATTTTTCCTTTGCTGCTAGCCACCTCTTTCCTGCCCGCTGTTTTCATGTTTCTCTCTCCTGTCTTCATGAATTCATTCTGTATCTCTGCCTTTTTCCCTCCTGCTTAGTGCTGCTAATTAGCACTCTGTTGGAAATCATATTGATAGAGATTTCCCCCAAGCTGATCTGTGTTGCCTATGCGTCCAGTGAAGAACGGCAGAACAAGGGCTGCTACCAAGCCCTGCCGTCAGCACTTCTTGGCATTGCTGAAGCAGCCATGAACTGGCTGGTAACAACGGAATATATTCCTTTTTCCTCTAGTTTTTTGGTAACAGAAAAATATTTCTGTGCAACCCTCAGGAGGGTGTGTGTGTGTTTCAAGTTGAGTCAGAAGAACTTTCTTTAAGACTGATTGTAGCAATGCAATGTAGTTAGGTTGCAATTACAGGATTTAATTTCTAGCTTCTGGAAAATAACCTTTCAATTGACAAACAACCTTTAAAATAACGCTATTTGACTCAATCAAATAAAAGGATAGATCTTGGGCAAACCCATCATGGCAAAGTTCTTTCAGATTCCTGAGACAGGCAAAAGACTGTTTTGTACAAGTGTGTCGTTTTTGGGTTGTAGGAATGAGAAATGACAACCGGTGATTAGGAAATGCTCTTGTAGAGTTTATTAGAGAGGCATTTAATAAGCAAGAAAAGTAGTTTAGAGAATGCCAGCGTACAGTGAAGGGTATAGTTTTAGAAGGGATGACAGCGTTTTCTGTGATCAACAACCTGGCTACTGTTGAGAACTCCTTTGAAATGCAGAGTGCAGAAAGGTCAAATAAACTGGCCACAGCGTGTCTGGGAAAATCAAGAGTGGCTTGTTGCAAAGCAGCTATGTAAAATGATAGAAGAAAGATTACATCTTGATATCCAACTAGCTTGTGCATTTCTTTGACTGGAATGAGAGCAGGGCTGTGTTGGAGGTGCTTTGGTCCAACTGAGTAAAACTGGCTTCCAACTCGTAGCCGTTTCTGGAGTTGGCTGCTCAGCAATGCTTCCACCAACCTGCACTCCCTGCTGCTGCTGCTGGCCCTTCTCCTGGGAGCTGCACTTCAGCTGCTTAATCAGATGAGTGGCTCTTCCATTTTCTCTGTTCCTCTTGCCTTCAGGCTCATGTCCTGAAGGTCCTGAACTCCAGTGCTCACTAGCACAGCCCCCTGAACCAGCTGCTAGTTTGATTAAACCACCATCAATGGGAGGATTTATTTTGCTCATTCAGCTTGAGAAGAGAGCACATCCTAATTAAAACTGCTCCCACGTTAATTCAGTGCGACTGTGGTTCGAGGGAAAGAGAAAAGTAGGAAGCTTCCAATTCCTCTATCATTTTGGGTATCTACATAGCTCTAATTTAAGATTTTTCCTTTCCCGATATGAATTGTGTCAATATGTGGAAAAAGATACCATCATCTCCAGTTAATGGTGAAATGAGTCCTGGCAAATGTAATCCTCCATGTACCAAGCAGCCAGAAATGGTACAACGGTTCTAGTACCAGTGACACTAAGGCCATCTCGAAAAGCCAGCTTAGCCCCTGTTAGAGCTGCTTCAGTTGAATTCTTGGCTTCTCTGAAATAACGTGAAAAAGGTAATAGTTACAGAATCACAGAATAGTAGAGGTTGGAAGGGACCTCTGGAGGTCATCAGGTTCAACCCCCCTGCTCAAATTGCTAACACCAGATAAGTAATTATCTTGGTTTAGAAAAATACCTGTGTGAGGACCACTTTCCTTTCTAAGGAGGATGGAGTGAATTGAAAGCAATGGGAACAGGACCATACCTTTTTACATATTGCTTTTGAATTTAGCATAATCTTGGGGGAGAGTGGGAGAGAATTGACCTCTTTTTTTTTTTTTTTTTTTTTTTTTTTTTTTTTCAATATTTGAAACTTTTTAACTGCTCCCAGGCAGTTATCATCAGGCCCCTGGATGCCTGTGAGTTGTTTCAGGGTTCAGACCAAAAGTTCAGCTGTTCAGGTGTCAGAAAGATCAGGTGCTAGAAACCAGAAAAATTAGTCACCCCAGATGCCAAATTCAGATGATCAGAAAATAGCCGTATGCTAGTTTGTTACAGCGATATTCATATGCCTGAGCTAGTACGCAGCTCTTAATGCTGAATGTCTCTCAATGAAATGAGTAAAAGCAGAGCGTAGATTTGGCGAGTATAATCCATTCTAATATTAGAACGTGGAGTCGGATCCCGAGAGCTGGTGTGCCCTGAATTTTCATCAGTCCCAATTGCAGCAAAGGGTGTTCCATACCTTCATGCTCTGTGTGAACAGCATTCAACGCTCCTAATTATTTCCTTTATTTTCATGACTAAGAAGTGTAAGTAAAGGATGACTAATTCCCTCAGAAAATAGTCATAGTGGAAGCAGAAAAGTGCTGCACTATATTTTTACTTACCTCAGTTAATGTACTTCTAACTTGATGGACAACCCTATCCACGGTCGTCCTATTAGAAACTGAATATGCAAGTGACAAAAGTAATAGCGTAGCAATGAACTCTAACTTACGGCTCTATCTGGATTTGAATGGAAGTCTCCAACATACAGGTCTAGGTTTTCCGAAAGTGATACCGCGTGTGTGCGTAGTAGGGTCCAAGAGTGGGAATAGTTGGACAGGTAGAAATATTACCTCCAAGACCCTAGTTTTCTTTGCCGGTAGGATGGGAGTTTTTTGGAAGCACAAATGGCAGACAGGTATCTGTATCCCACTGAATCTCTTAAAAAGCTGTGCCTCAGAGCTGTCTCTATTTTGAATGGGTGAAGTGGATAGTGCTCATAGGAAGTGACTGCTCAGAGCTGACTGCTTCCACCTTTAGGCCAACTGGAAGTCATCTACAGACAGTGTTACATGTCCTCCAAACTTTTACCCACTGCACAGTCATTCAAAACCCCCCAACCTTGGACATTTGGAGCACTGATCTAGTCCAAAAGTAACTTTCCTTGCAGACCCTTGTATTAAACTTTAACTTATAAGGCTACTCTTTTTTTTTTTTTTTTTAAAAACAAAACACTATATTAAAGTTCATGTCATAATAAGTATTTGAGTATTTGTAATAAAACTTAGAGTATGTAATCATAAATAGCTTGAGTACTCATCTTGGTCAGTATTAAAATTTACTGTCTCCTTAGGTAGACTGTACTAGCTTTAGTTTTACTTCAGTCAATATTAACTTCATCAAATACATCTGTGGTGATGGTTCCTTCAATAGGAATTATTGCTTAATGTTCATATAGTGAAGCATAAGAAAGATCATGGTGAACGTTTTTCTTTGCAGCTACTTTCCGCTTCCCACCTCTCAAGTCCATTTGAATCCTTGTAGTTTTTAAGTCTGTTTTAAAAGCATTGGAGGAGGATAAAGGTAGTTCTGTAGCTCATTAGAAGAGGACAGTTATGAACATAATTGAAAAATAAAAGTATGTTGTTAAAGTGTGTGTTGCTGTCTCCCGACTTGTATTCATAGGAAAGCCATCACTATAGTAACTAGTCCTCTGCTAAATAATTACCAATAGATTTGTTCTTTATTCTTTTCTTTGAACTTGTATAATAGCTCTAGCTTGACTATAGAGATGTGTGGGTATATATGAACATATAAATAAAAGAATTGTTTGTATGCGCATTTGCACACTGTGCTTGGAAGCTAAGCCAAAGAGGTTGCCGTATGTGTTCCTCATCCTTTTAGAAGTGAGATCTGGATTCTAGGTGTTAAACAATTGTAGCTTTCTCATGCGCAGAACAGTTTCACTAGAGGCAGTTCTAGAGTTATGGTAAGACATAGTTATCCTAGAAAACCACGGATTAGGAAAAGTAAGCATTTTACACTAAGCCAAGGCAATGTCTTGAAAGACTGTGAACTAGATCAGTGTTTAATAAGCAGCCACTTGAGATAGTGGAGCCTCGGGTGTCCTTCCCCCTCTGTTGCCATCCCTCAGGCAGTGTGTTGCTCAGCAGCAGGTGAGCGGGGTCACATCTAACCTGCCACTTGCTGTTTGCTGTGTTTTATAGAACAGGCATACGAACTTGGTTCAGAGAATTTCCTGTTCTTCAGGCCTTCTTGGAGGTTTACAGTCTGTATAAACAAGGATTGAAGATGCCGGCTGCAAAACCAACGGGTTCAGATGCCGGCTGCAAAACCAACGGGTTCAGTGATCTTTCTTCACTTTCAGTTGCTGATGACCGTTTTACTGAATCTTCTCACGCAGAATTACTTCTAAATTAACTTTGAGCGTTTTGGAGAACACTGCAGTGTTTTACAAAACTTTCCCTCTTTACAGAGGAAAGTGACCTGCTCCACCTTTGTTTCAGTCTCTAGAAATGCCGTTTTGTGGGCATCGTCTCCTGTATCTGAAAGGCTCTTTGGAGGAGTCCACTAGCCTTTAGATTTATGCTTCAGCTGTGAGATGAAAGGTTTCCTAGGATTCTTCTGTAAAACAGCTTCTCGGTCCTTAAAATGACACTAGTGCAAGCCCTGATCAGTCTGAGGAGGTCTAGTTAAGTAGCTGTATCTCCAACATAATCTTTGCAAACCGTTGCATTCAGGTCACATAATGCTATGGTGAGCTCTTTGTGCTTCCAGGAGAACACAGTTTCATCATCTTGTTGGGAAATCAGATGGCTTGTTTACCCTAGCAGCTTGTGCAGCTTGGTGCTTCAGGAAGCTGGCAGTCGAGCGATCTCTGACCCCAGGGTTTTCGTTGTCGGAGTTGTGGCTCTTATTAAACAATCCACTGACATATGTAGGACCAGACTGTTGGAGCCAGTGAATTAATTATCTGTGTACCTGCGCTCATAACCATTAACTGAGGTGAGGCACGCCTAAACCTACCTTTCATTCATTGCTCACCTTGAATTACTTGCATTACAATTCACCTCTTTCTCTCCTGGTGAAGAATAGCCTCCAGACACCTGGTCAGTGAAAACATTCACCTCTTTTTAGGAGGACAGGGAGGGAAGGGAAATGAAAATTAAGTGCTGAAGTTTTCTTGACTTTTTTTCTTTTAAAATTCTTGCGCAATTCATATTTGGCTGTGAAAGTAGAGCGTGCTGTTGCCCTAGAGCTTTTTGTTAATGCTGCTGCAGGAGTCGAAGCTAGTCTATAAGCATGTTAACTATTCAACTGTTTGAGATATAGGCATGAGCTCTCTAAAGACAAGAGCTGTGTTGCTCGGTCTGGAGCAGAATGTGGTTTACCCTAGAAACAGCGGTAGTGTAATAGTGGCAAGACCAGCAGCAGAGAGAACCTTGTCGTGCTGTGTTCTCCTAAACCTGAGGAAAAAAACTTCTTCACTGTGAGGGTGACAGAGCATTGGAACGGGTTGCCCAGAGAGGTGGTGGAGTCTCCTTCGCTGGAGATACTCAATACCCGTCTGGATGCGATCCTGTGCACTGTGCTCTGGAGGACCCTGCTTGAGCAGGGAGGTTGGACTAGATGATCTCCAGAGGTCCCTTCCAACCTCAACCGTTCTGTGATTCTGCGATTTGTGTTACCACAAGTAACAGTAACTGTGGGGCTGTGTTATATACACATTCACCACTTCTAAAGCTTTTTTTTTTTCCCCTGGAAAAACATGCATATAAATATGATTTTTCTGAAATGATCTTCATATTTGTGTAAGGTTTCTTACTGTTGAAACAAAGTATATGGAGTGGGTTAAGAGAGAAAAAGACAGTTAAGAGCAGTTTCTCCGTTTCCCAGAATGTTATGTAGGAACCACTTACAGATGTGCAGTTTAATTTTTAAACTGAATCAGTGAGATGGACCTAATTAAACTCACTGTTTTCCAAGGCATCAAACTTGTAATGTTCAGCCCTACTACTTTTAAATCTATAAATTTCAATATGTTCCTGAAGTGGAGGTAGAACATCTTTGCAAATTAGAAGGTATGTCCATTGAATGTGTTATGAAGTTAATTAAACTGGTTCAGCAGGGCATAAAATCTATGTGCGTAGATCTCGTTAGCTCAGCCCATGTAACTTAAAGCTGTGATAAGTACTATCTCCATTTAGTTATCTAACAATAATCTTTGAAATTGAAGTATGTTCAAATCCCAAATATCTTTTTTGGCACAATAGATGAAAAGAGCTTTTCCATTTCTAAAGATGATTCATTTTTGGGACATGTCTGTACCTAGAGTAGAAGGGGATTTTTCAAGGACATGTGTGTTAAGTCCGATCTACTACTTCGCGTTCTGCTAGAGATGAAGATTTATGATCAAGGTTAGACTAGACCATGGCAATATTGTCTTGGTTAGCCTAACAGCGAAGTGTCTAAGTGAATTTTAAGCTACAGAAAGTACAATTTCATGTTCACAGTATCTCTCCTACTTAATCTGTATCAGAGAAGTCATGGATATAACATCTGAATCATTATTGCTCTTAACAGACAATTACTCTTCTACTGACTCGTGTCCTTTCTGACGTATGGTTTGTTGCTTTTTAAGTGACTTTTAGACTGTTAAATAGCCACATGTCCCGTTTGAAACACGCGTATGGACTTTCAGTTGTAGTTTGTATTTATGTATTAGGCTTTTTAGTCAATACCACCAGTGAATTATTTTGGTTTGCTTATGCATGCTAGTTTCTTTTCTTTTCATATGTATCGGTGACTCCTGAAAAACCGGAATGGATTGAATACTTACTTATCCCACCTGGTTTGGGGACATGATTATTACAATAAACCGATTTGTTGTAACATAGTGGAAAACACTCAGCTTGATTTCCAGGAGTTAAGTCTTCCCCTAACAATAGTTTCGCTAATTAGCGGTCACTCCCCAGCACTAAGTAATTTGACAGAATAATTTTCAGTTTCATCTTGCGTGTTTTATTTAGCCTAGGACTTTGGTCTTTGGATCCCCGTAGTATCACTTGGATATTCAGGAGCTTGCATAAAACTATTAGACATAATCCTGCCTGTGGTGATACCTGCACTGAGAGAGGGAGATTTTAATATACGCATGCCATGCAATTTCAGATGTCAAGATCATCCTTTTCATGTGCGTTATGCCAAAAGAAATAAAACTAGTACAAAATTACATTTCTTTCAATTTCTTAATCTCTGGTTCTTGGGCAGCATAAAACATGAGATATAATTAAGGATTAACTAGGTCTGGTTTATCTTAAAAATGGAATTATGCCATTTGTACTAAGTGGCAATCTGTATTGGGAAGCCCCACTGACTAGCAAAAACTCGCATATCTGGATTTTGGCAGTAGATTGTGTAGCAGTCTGAGTGATGAAGAATGACTGTTAAGAAATGTGTTTTTCCTTTATAAAAATATATAATGTTTATATTGCATAACGTTTACCTAGGGAAGCCTAAGAATTTAACAGGGATGAAAGCAGTAGCATAATACAGAATGTTCTCTGAAAAACCTATGGAATTAAGTCAAGTGGTTACTTTTTTCGTAAGCTGAGGCACTTCATCCTGAAGAGAAGTCTTCATAGCAGTTACAAAATTCTATGGAAAAGTTGTCCTGCTCTAACAAAATTAACTGGCCTTTGCTCTAAGAGGTAGCTCTACCGGATCAGATTTTCCCATAACGTCTTGCTTTCTACGGCTCAGAGAAGCATGCTGAGCTGCCCTCTGTATGGGGTGGCAAGTAAAGCTAGTAGCTCAGCTGGAGCTTCTAGGGATAACATGGTACACGGAAGCAGTCTTTTGGCGTGGATTCATAGCAGGGCTGTTGTGAACTGTAGGCAGAGTCAAGTCTTGGACAACTGGGACTTTTGAAATATGCTCAGCGAGAGCTGGTCTTGGCCTTGCAATCTGCACTGCCTCTGCCTAAATGCAGGCACCCTTGTTCAGGAAGAGGAGATGTGAGAAAGAATCCAGTAAGTACAGAGGGTCGGGACAGTTCTCTACAGGAGCTGTCCTCCTCGGGCAGCTTTATAACGCACCTGCCATCATGGTCTAGCAAAGAGGAAAGAGGTATAGAGAAAATGGAGGAAAGCCCAACACCTCAGCTGTTGTAGCTGGGGGAAGGAGTCTATGGCCAGTGATGCTCCTGGTGTAGGCTTGAGTCTCTCTGTGTTGAACTCTGTGTCTGCCCAGTTTATACCTCACTTTCGCAGTCCTCGAGCCAGTCTTGTGGTAGCTGCTTAGGCTGTTGTGTTACGGTGAAAGTTGTATTGATTTTTATCCTGGCTTGAGGGGCTAGCCTGTAGTACTTACAGCCTTGAAGTTCTTCAGACCACTCTCCTTAATGCAAGGATGGAATGAGTAGCTTGTTTGGGCTCTTTTTGTTGTACTTTTTCTTCCTACTTTTCAGTAAGAATAATTTTGCAAACTGCTACTTCTGTATTTCAGTGTTACAGAGTCATTGGGGGGACAGAGACAATTCAGACGTGGTCTTGGTCTGGTGTGCTAGGAATTAACGCTTTTGCTGTACTAACAGGATGATGAACTTGACCTCAGTCAAGCTCAACCTATTGGGACTTATTTGTGTGTAAGGGTAAGATTAAGTGCCTGCCTGAATGTTTTCCTAAGATTGGATGGTCTTTTCAATGCTCTGTACAGCTCGTGAAATCTCAAGGAGTTGCGTTTTTGTCCTTTGTTTAGTAATGTGAGTTGAACGGAGGCGGACTGTTTGTTTCTGTGCTTTGGAATAGAATTGCGGGAGCCCCTGGCCCTTTGAAGGATGTTCCCGGGGGTCTTAAAGTGAGTGGGCAACTTCCATCTTCTCTGTAACGCTGGTGTGGGTTATGCTGGCAAAATACAACTGCAGGTACCAAGCAAAAAGCATGTTGTTAGCTGAATTCAGTAACCTCTACGCGTGCTTTAAGGTTTCAAGAAAACTCTTGGTGTGGCAATTAAATCAAAGCCTGAGCAACATAAAAGACTTGTAGAATGCGAAGAGAAGGTTGCGCTACGTAGCTAGATATATTAGTAAAATGTTTCTTAATGAAATGGAGCTTTGCTTTTTAAAATTGACGTGTTTTTGCCATTGAACATCGAGTGCCGTAACGGACCTTAGATTGGTAACTGGTGTTTTCAGATTGTTTAACAGTCCACCTATTATCATAAAGGATCAATTGAAATTTTTAAAAATTGGGCCTTTGTTAATGTATAGCACATTTTAAAATTTCCCCTATGTTCACATGGAAGTCACAGGATTCATTATGTCTCAGACTTTTATTTACTTATCACCTGACCAAAAATAGGTACGTTCTTTTTATTACTGCTGTTGAGGGTGAGCTGTGTGCCTGTGCCGGTTCTCTAACAGCTGCTCACTCCTAGGCTCTCTAAAACTTTGCTTTGCTTTGAATTGCGAAAGAGGTAAACATGCCCCACCCAGCATGCTATGCTTGTTACCGTTTTGAAACTTGCTGTGAATCAAAGTTCACAACTTCCTTTGCATACTTATTAAAACCACATATTTGAGTCATGTCTCCCCTCAGAACCCTTTGTTCAGGGTGTTTATATTCCTTCTCCTCGCGTTCTTCTGTATGAATCCTCTGTGTACCTGACGAGCTTTCCTGTGTCCATGTTGTTGTTATCTTCAAGAGCTCTAGACAAAATGTTTTTTCCTTCCTGTTGAGATAGATGACATGAAAAAGATTTGGAAACTAGTGCCATGGGTATTTTCAAGGGCATAACAGTGCTGATGTAACAAAGAACAAATAATGAAATCCACCACAGCGGGATTTCAAGTCTATAAAACAAGTAACTTGTATAAATATGATAGTAGATGGATGAGTACAAAAGTGATTTGCATGGATATAGCTGCAGATCTCTTTTGAAAAATGTAGCTGAATATCGATTTGAATATTTTCATGATTTGAAGACATCACTCTCAACTTACTTCTCTTCCAAAGTTCCTGCGAGGGGTTTGTAGGAAGGTTGTGCTCCTAGAGATAGATCAGAACTAAAGATGGTGTAGAAGAGGCTACAAAGCTGTATATAAGCAGCCTAGAGGTGAGAAGTAAATTACTTCAAATATTAAAATTAAAAATATTTTAATTTTTTAGCGGTAGAGTTCAAGCTCAACAGGAAGTAAAGATATACTGCACGATGTGCCTTTCATTAAATGTTTCAGTCTCGAGTCTTGCATAATTCTTATGTTAGTAAAAGGCAATGGTAAAGCAAGAACATCTCAAATTGTTAGCTTTTACTGTGTTGTGGCGTGACCTAGATGAATAAGCAAACTGCAGCGTATGGAAGATCAGAAGGTCATTATGACTTCAGCTATGCTGAGACGATATGCGCTGCTGCTCAGCTCTTTCCCTGTCATTGCTCTCTCTTTCTACCGGGAGGCTGTGTGTAGGACATATCTTCCAGATGCCAGTCTGATGCAGCAAGATCTTCTCACTGCTGCAGAAAGCACCCTAGAAAGGTCTTGGGGCTGTCGCCTCACGTAAACTGGGAGCCAGCAGCGCACCCTTCCCTAGTCTGCGATGAAACGTGAGGGCATGCAGTCTCAAATACCATCTGTAGCATAAAACCAGATGTAGAAGATAACCAAGAAGGTCAAATACCACTTCGGGAGTATGATGTTAATGTAAATTAGCGGGAAGGCATCATTGTTTTATGAACTTTGTGCATGTTTGATTTGTTGTGCTATTTTCTATGTGGATTCAAGGAGTTTCTGGCAAAAAGGCGTGTAATGGGTCTAAAAATGTACTACCCAGTGTACTACTTTATTCACTTTTCTTATTGCAGTGCCACTTTATTGAGACCACAAATGGTTTATGGTAATTTTGCTTCTGATGCTTCAAACTGTATTTGAAGTATAGAACTTGAGAGTCTTCTGGGAGAAGAACAGTATGGTAGATCTCTGCGTTTAGGTCAAGATAGTGGCTCAGAACTGATCGTGACTCTAATCTCCCAGCTGAGACTAATGGAGTCAACTCAGTCTGGCTAAACTGATCTAAGCGCAAGACAAATCTGTTGGGCATGTTGTTGCTTTAATTGTGTTCTTTAGATGAGGCATTTTTACACAGAATCTCCTAGTGGTCGCAATTGCTGACACAAAGTGGCCTTTAAATTTGAAACCGTCTTGCCTTGGTAAGAGTCGTAGTTGACTCGAGACCAGCAATCAAAAAATCTCTGAGCAGGAGAGGAGTACAGGCTGCACAAGCCTAACGGAGAGCGCAAAGAGAGCGTGGAGATGCAGCCGATGTGTGTAAGGTTCAAGTGAAGCTAGTTCTTGCAGGGCAGTTTTGCTGTGTGGTATGGGAGAGGAATGATAAGCAGTGAAAGTAACTCTTCTTTTTAAGAGAACTGACCAAGGAACTGAACCTTTCTTAGACTGTCGCTGGCAGCTCAGATACTTTTGGAAATTTGATTTAACTCCACTAAAAGCTTGTGGTGACAAATTAAAAGATTGGAGCAGCTTCTTTTCCAAGCTATCATATAGAAAGTCTCTTAAATCTGCCTTTTAGACTGTGGTCATCTGATCAGGCTGGTGCAAAGAGCACGAGTGCCATGCGTCTGCTTCTTGCTTTGGTGAGAATTACGTGGTATGAGATTTCTCCTTGGTGAATCACTTATTTAACCCCAGCCGCAGCATGATGTAGCAGGGCAAACTACTCAAGGCATTGTCCATCACAGATGCATATGTTGTACCTTGCCACCAACAGTGGGTGAATTTAGGAGCCTTCCCAGAAGTTACTCAGAAGGTCTCTGAAGCAGTGTCAGCTCTGACATAGGAAGTTCATTTCCCACTGGGTGTGAAAAACTGAGGTGCTGGTGTTTCTGTGTTCTGGGAAGTGGTGCAAATTGAACCACGCCACGTAAAGCAGTGTTAAGGATAGGAATGCTATAACAGGTACAGTTATCTGTCAGGTAGTCACAGGTGCCACACTGACTGCTGTTCAGTAGCTGCTAGGCACAATACTTTCTCTTCCAATTTACATGCACTAACCTGGTAAGCGCTACACAGGACAGTGGTGGGGTTGCTCAAGCGGGGGGTTATTTTGTTTTGTTTGTTTTCCCCTAATCCCCAAAGCGTCCTAAAGCTTTCTTAAGATGAAAAGCTAAACAGTAGCAGTGCCCTGGTAGGGTAAATCCCAGCAGGAATTAGATAATTAGCAATAGCTGAAGCCATGGCTAGTGGTATCGTTTCATTGAGAGTGGCTGTGTTGGCCAGCGCATGAAGGTTAATCCCTTCTACTCGTTTTGGAGGAAGAAAAAAAAGAAAAAAGGAAAAGAATCGTGATGTCACTAAAACATGACATGATGTCAAAAGTCACTGGAGATAAGGAGACCTTGTTCTAAGTACTTAACCTAAAAACCAGTTGTTCTATCAGCACCGCAGAAGCCGTGCAAATTCCCTACGCTGTGTAGCAAGCCAGCAGGAGTACAGCGAGTGCAGGTTTTTGTGAGGATTTCCACGTATGATGCTCTTCTAATTCAGCCGGACTGCTGATACCTCTGAGCTGATGTTGCTGATAAAGTGCTTGATGCAGCTGTATCTGCACTTCTAGCGCTGCTGGAACCCCGATCTTGAAGAAATATGGGAAAAGGAAACTGGCTTGAATGATACTTCCTCTCACAAACTACTTTGTAGCATACGTATAGTTTTGGGGAATAACAGTGCTCGTTTGCTTGCATACAGTTCATTCTGCCAATTCAGTGCTCAGAATGTGATACAGAAAGGGTTTTCAGGCTATGTTAGCAACAGCAAAACTGCCAAAGTCTTGATAGGAAAGAGATGACAGCATACTGATGGTGTTTAAACCCCGTTCTCTTTATGCAAAGAAAGCCGAAGGCATAGCCGCTTTCAGAACACAGTGAGTTGAATGCTTCCTGAACGACTAGACTGTGCTTTTAGGATATCAAGTGTCTAATAGGGTGTGTATGCGTATGGATTTTAAGGAAGTTACGTTTTTTTAAGATTTGGGGAGAGGAGGTTGAGGCAGGTAAATCAAGCTGTGGTGTTTTATATTTACTCAACTGGCAACTTTACAGGGGCCTGATAATGGCTGGGTTACTTCTGCAGGCAGAGATTGAAAACAACTGGGCAGAAAGCTTTCGAATGATGCATCGTTAAGAAACTACCGTGGCTTGAGACTGTTATTCATGTCTGCTATCTTAAGCTTTTCAGGGTGAAAAAATTCTCAGTTAACTCTCCCCAATGTGTCATTAGATCTCCTTGATAACTACTTGAACGGGTAATATTTGAGGAAAACGTCTTCCGATTCAGTTATTACTGATTACTATATCAGTTTTTAGTGGTCATGTGTGTAAGCATGTTACCTTCAGTAGATAATTTGCAGTTTATAGAGACCCTGAAGACTTGAGTCAATGTTAAAGTTGAAAAAAAGTTTTTCTTCAGACAGTGGTAGAGATACAATCCTGATTTTTAGTTGTAAATACTGGGAGGAAGGTCTATCATTGGAAGGTGATTTTGTGCTCAACTATGTGAGGCTTTATGGTTCTTATATAAGTGTTGGGCTTCGGATGCTCTGGTCTGTTCAGCGACTGTGCTTTTCATCTGGATCAATGTACTCTGAGAAATAGTGCCTAACTACTTTTTCGTCTCATAAGAAAACATTTTCTAACAAAAATGCTCTTAGTAACAATGCCGTAGCAAATAACAGCTGTTTAAGTTTACTGCTGAACTTCATCCACAAAAAAGAACGTGCAATTCAATCGCAACAAAGCTCTCCTATGTCAATAGCAAAATGAAGTTTCCAGCCTACTTAATGCTCTTTGCCCTACTCAATGAGCACTTGTTATCTCAGTGGTGACTGAAATTTATGATACAGATAGCCTGCTTTTCTTTATTGTGAGCCATAGCATTTGTGAGCTCTATTGTGTGCTTTGCTTGTTTTCATGCACTAGAGCTTCAAGAATAAAATGGTACCCCACTACGGCACGCTTGACAGATGGTCTGGTAGTGGCTGAAGAGTCACTTAAAACTCAGTCTAAACAGAAAAAAAGTTATTTAAAGGGAGAAGTAGCCTTAATTTTCAAAATGATTTAGGTGAGCCATCAATCCTATTCTTGCGGGTAATTACAGTCCTGTGTCATATGTCGTGGAAATGTGCCAACTCTCCTTTGGAAGAGGAGATGGAAAGTAAATTTGCAGATATTTATGCCTCCAGTGTTTTTTCTGTAAACAAATTCATTCTGCTTTTGGCCCCAGAAGAAACATTATGCTGGGGGGAGAAGGGGGAGAAATGTCAGCCAAGGCAGGTCAGTTTTAAGCCCTACAGCAAAGGCTGGGCTACGAGCTTGGTATAATTGCTACTTGAAGAGAAGAGTAATTTGCACGTGTAGAAGTGCTTCTTAATGTGAAGTGAAGGAAATAGTTCTGCTTTACTTGCTGATTAAATGTCGTGTTGGACTTGCTGCTTTGTCATTGCTTGTTCATTTTTCTTGTGGCCAGAGACATCAGTTCAGGAAAAGACTTGGCCTTCAAGTGTAAGTAGGTTTGGTCCTTGTTTTTTAAAGGAGATACCTAAAAGGGTGTTTGTGGTGGGGGGTGGGGGGCAGTGGTTTTTTGTTTGTTTGTTTTAAGGCTTTTCCATTAGTGAATTCTAAAGAATGTTAAAGAAAGGAAAGACACCTCTTTGGAACTTGAATGCTTGAATCTCCAATCTCGATAGTCCATGGCAAGGAGTAGGGTGTAGGGTGGGGGAAAGTAAGGGGCTGGGTCTGGATCTGCAGGAAAAGTAAAAGAACAGCCTCTAAAATTAGGAGGGCATTTTTAACTTTCAAGTCGAATTAAGTGTATATGAGCTTTCTGGAGTGAGCAGAGTCATGCTGCCATGTTCTCAACTCCTTTCTATTGTTGTGAAAGCATAGCAATAAAACAAGGTAATTTTAAAGGCAGTTTCAGTAGTGGAGGCAATAAGTGATTAAAGCCCAGATGAGGATCGTAGCAGAAGCAGGGACCAAGGTAGAGATGAATTTTGGCATCTCTTCCACTGCCTCTCTCTCAGTACTAATGGTTGCTTATGCTCAGCATTTTTCTTTTTGCTGAGAATGGCAAACGATTGCTTCTACATCTGGTGCCTCTGTCAGACCTGGCTAGCTGGCAGGGAAATCCCTCTTCATCGATCGAATGACCCTGCCCTCTTGGAGACTGAACGTGGATGCTGTGTCCGCTGACCAAGAGAACAAGGGGCGTTTTGTGACTCTCGGCGAGCTTGCAGTTCGTCTGGCATGGAGCGGTGGGAAGGCTCGCAACGCTATCGCGTGCTGCTGCTTTGCCAAGAATGAGGTTGTAAAATCCTTTCTTTGAAGTCTGACGAGCTTGGGGTGCTGCAGAGTGGGGGACTGTAGGTGGTAAAGGTCAAGTCTGTGGGCCTTGACTGTGTTGATATCAAAGGATACTTTCAAAGTTGTTGATAATCTGTCAGTCTCCATGACGAGCTGCAGAGTAAACCAGAAACGCTTTGATTTCCTCACTGGTAAGATTATGCGTGCCAGCCTTGTTGTCCTGGTTTTAGCCTTAGGCTTTATACAGCTACTGAGTGTGTGGTTCCTTCCCCCCCCCCCCCCCCCCTTGGTTGTTAAAACATTAATGCTTGTTCAGGTAAAGGTATGTATTATTTTCCCAGCACGGCCTCACAAATCATTAAGAATGTGATGGGTTCCTGTGTGCTAGTAATGACTGCTTTAATTCCAGCAAACAGGGTGCCTGACAAACAGCAGGTTAGACATGCACAAACTAGTTCCTTGGTCCATTACAGCAATTCCTTCTCTTCTTCACTACAGCTAGCATTAGTATTCGAAAGCTGAAAGCATGCTGGTGGAAAGCTACCTAAATATTTATGGAATATTGCTAAGGTCAGAGTAACAAGGGCAGCAAATGAAATTAAAGATTTACACCATGAAACAAACCGACATATCAATCCTCTTTGCCAAGTTGCTTATGCTGTTTAAAGAAGAGGTTCTCTAAGAAATGCAACATGAAATTTTAATCTGTAGCTTCACTTTCATTATCTGCATTATTTTTTTTCAACAGGATGAGACAGTGGAGAAGACTTTGTACAACTGACAAAGCAGGTTGTCTGAAAATTCGTATACCAAGTCAGACCTAGGAATAGAAACCCGGAGCTAGGCAAGCTTTGAAGTCAGACCCCAGGCTGGACAAGAAAGGTAGCTGAGGGGAGCAGTGAGCAAGCTGAGCTTGTTCCACAGTTTTGTGGAGGGGTATATGAACCTGGATAATTCAGCATCTGCATTAAATGAGGGGTGATGTTCCTTAGTTTTATGGAAGCATGACAGAGCATACATTTTAAATGGAAATTGCCTTACTTGTTAAAATGAAAACCTCTGCGCACAGAAGCTCTGTTTTCATTATTTTGATTAGAAGCTAACTATTTCACAATAGCAAGCAGGTAGGAAAAGAGCCAACTCAGAGGGGAAGAAAATACTTTTTTGGCCTTAAATATTTGTTGTTGTGTTTTTTTGGGGGGAGATCAGTGTGTAAATTCGTAAAACAAAATGAAAACTATCTTTGACTTTGGAGACTCACTGGAATTAACCTCCAGGAGGTCTCCATAAGGTGGCTGCCCAATGTGAATAAATGCATGCATCACTTAAAGGGAAGTGAGCTGAACTATAACTGGCTTTAATTAGCAGCACAGTCGTCTTTTTTTTTCTTTTTTCTTTCTTTTAATCTTAGATTGTAGCTAGGGGTTGAGTAAAACAAAGCCCCAGGAACTGATTTAGCGTTGACGTATTTTCTAATTTTCTCTCAATGTGTGTTAAATCTTTATTCAGAATAAAGTGGGGTATTCTACTGATGATCGATAGAAAGGTGGTCTGAAGAGATGTGTACAAGTGCACGCACACATGGAGGAGGATACCCTTTGGTTTGCTTAGGAGAACTCTTAAGGCAGATTCTAAGAACAAGCATCTAATCTTCCAGTTTGTTACTGAAGGAGCAGTTATTTAGCCAAGGTATCGTTACTGAAGGAGCAGTTATTTAGCCAAGGTAGTGCAGGTGTTGATCGGTGTCAGTACAGTCACATCTTTTGGAATTAGCGTTTGTATTTTGCGAATGAAAGGGGTCTGTTCTGACAGCTCACTAGAGTGGAGCCGTGTTAATCAGCCAGAGAGGGTTTGGAGACATTTGGAGAAGACACATGCTGGTTTCTGTTAGCAGAGTGAGTGCCTGGATGTTGCTATTTAGCAAATATTTTTGTTTGCAGGTAATTTGAAGTTATCTTGCTTTTGAGGGAAATAAAACCCAAAACAAAATTGGGGGGTGGGGGGGGAGGAAACCTGAAAAGTGTACATAGACATCTTTGATGTTATTTGCAGCTAAAGGATTCAGAGAGAGGATCTGAAATTCATAATCTGTAAATGGGCTTGCTGTTTTGTCTCCTGTCCCACTTCCCTCCCACCCCCTGCCTTTAGGTACAAAGAATCTGTAGTACTGCTGAAGTCCACAAGAGTTTTAGGCTCAGGATTGCCAAAAATCACATCAGTAATGAGGGTGCCAATTCAGAAGAGTAACTTTGCATATTTTGCAGTACTGCTAACTGCGCTGTGATTTAAAATGTACTATTTTCTTTGGAGTTAAGGCAATTCAGAGCCTAGATAAATCAATTGCCATGTAGCGATTGGCCAGGTTTTGAATCAGGCCATGAAACGAAGAAATGAGTATATTTAGAGACTCAATTTTTGCAGTTTTTTTTTTTTTTCATTTTTGCCTGAAAAGAAATTTGACCTGAAGAGCCTGAATGCATAGCTCTTTTATCGAATCATTAAAGAAAGCTCTAATACGTAGGCACTCAAGTCTCCTTATTCTGGCTCATTAATATTGGGCTGAGGTTATGTATGCTGTATGGCTAGTGTGGAAATTCTAAGGACTTCACCAGCTTCAGAGCATCCTCCCCTTATTTAGCATTCATAGACACGCTTGTCTAAACATAGAGTCTTTCTTCGGTATTCTACTTAAACTGTATAATCTTTTCCCTAGTGAGAAGGAAAGCGCACACAGTTACAGATGCCTGAGTGAAATAATATTCTTTTTGCCCTGTGAAAAAACACTGGAAAGTCCCTGTCTGTTTAGATTTTTAGAACAAGATATTTATCACTAAGGATCATTCATAATAAATGTTCATATTTATTTTTTTTAATTAAAGGCTGAACTTGTGATACATGATTTCTTCAACTTAACCCTGTGAAATATCTAATTGAAAATTTCTTTGTTCCTGCCACCCAAGACTAAAGACAACTAACATTTCACTGCTATTTATTTTGGATATAGAAGTTACTACATTTTCCCTGTGAAACAGATGCTTCCTCTAAAGCTTGTCTTTCCCTCACTGTGCATTTAGCAACTACAGTAATGCATGTCTCTGCCAGCCAAGGAGATGCTGATAGCATCAGTGAAATATTTCACTGAAAAGATCAAGTTGTAGTGTGGTTTTAACCAGGTCTGAAGAATGGCTGCAAGATGCCTTATGCTGAATTACCTTATCGCACTGACGATCCTGAGAGGTGTAAAGGAACGTTGCATAAAGAGAACAAACATGAGCTTATGCATTCAGGCACTTCTGGCAGGCCCCCTAAATACAAAGAGTCTTGATTGAAAGATAATTAGAAAAAGATTCTGATGGTGGGTGGGGAATTAAATAAACGCCTGGTAGCTCTGCGATGTAAATGCTGTTTCTGAATAGCAGTTGTCGTCTAGAAAGATGCATATGGGGATGTTTAGTGGGTTTACTTTGCTTTACTTTTTGATACAAAGAGTGGATGCGCACTAGAACTTAGGGCTTCAGATATTTTAAAATAATGTATACGTACCCTCCATTTGTATATCCATTTTCCATGATATGGACTGTAGGAGGGAGCTATACCTTTCTTACATGCTTCTGTTGGTCTTTTGGCCAGACTCTTTTCATATGAAAGATTCGTTCTTGTGCTCCTTTGAGGATTTTTCCCTACATTTGTAGAGTTCCCCGGTCCTAAAAATAACTGGTGAAGTCAAAGGGGGACTCTTCAACAGATTCCTAGTACTGTGCGTTGTACAAGGTGCACTTAAGATCTGATAGTTGAACTAGCTATTGTCAGAAGAGATCCTTTCCTAAGACACATATAACAAATCTTTCCTATGTAGTAGCTGTAGCTTTTTTTGAAGCAGTCTTGGAAGAATTCTTGTTGGATCCCTGTATGATAAACTAAATGCACAATTAAGCAACTAGTGATTTTTCTTCCCTGTCCCCCCAGCTTGGAGAATAAGAATGTCTGTCTTCCCCCCCCCCCTTTTTTTTTGGGGGGGGGGCGGGGGAGGCAGGGAGGAAAAGCTTGCTTAGCTTGCTTTCAAGAGGCTCGTAATCTTACGAGGATTTGTTGTGTTTGAAAGATGTGGTTTGGCATCATCTTTGGAAACTGCTAAGAGAACACACATTGAAAGTTGAAAATTAATGGATTAAGTTAAACACTAGATTTTGGTTTCAGTCCTATGCTTGGGTGACATTTGCTGTGAAGACATGTCAGATTTCCCTGAGTTTGGAGGCTTGAGGGGGAGATGATATACTGAATATCTTGATGTAACAGTTGGAAGTATACTCTCTTTCTCTACCAGTGTGACTTTGGTTTTCATATTTTCTATATTTTTCTGACTTTCCTAGTAGGGAGGTAGTCACTGGACAAAATGGTTTTACGTGGAAATGCAGTTCTTATATGGTGCTGTCTGCTAAGAGGAGTTTTAAACGCTACGTGAACAAAGTGTCATCTGCTGCTATTGGCCAGAAGTAGGCTAGCTCCTGTCGTTCTCCGCTGTTGGCGGGGCTGCGCTGCGGGAAACCGCAGTGCGGACAAGGCCTGGGAGTAAGAGTTTAGCCCTTGGAGTTGAAGGCAGTGAAACGTGTGTAAGAACAGCCTGGCTAACAAAGATGTCTTGTCTTTGGTAGCAAATGCAGCCTACTGTTCAGGAAGACAACAGGGGAAAGGGACGGCTTCCCCTGTACCCACAGGGAGCCTAGCTGTGAGCAACTTCATCCTCCTTCAGGGGTTGCCCCTTGGAGTGGTGACTGGGAAGCGATGCTGCCACCACGACGGGCAGCTCGCCCCGCAAGGTGCGCGGCTGTCCTGGGCTCGGCGTTAACGCCGCTGTGGCGCTCGCTTTCCAACCCAGCCTGTTGAAAGAGAAGCAGCTAGAGGCATCGTCTCCTGGGGATGTGATTTGCATTCTGTGTTTAATTAAAGCGTGACAGCTGATGCCAGAGGATGTGAAAATGTGAAGTGGAGTGCTCCTTGCCAAATACTGGGGTTTTATGAAGACTTGGAAACTCATTAGTACAGAATTTTATTCATAATACGTGTGCAGCCTCTTTTGCAGGGCCCGTTGAGTTTGGCCTTGTTTTATCTTGAGTTTCTCCCTCACTGAGTTGTTGTTTTAGCCTCACCTAACGTGGATGGAAATTCCCTGTTCAGTGACAAAATTATCTGAGGAACAAGGCACTAAGCAAACTGTTTCCCCACTAAGGGGCTGCTTCAGGAGACTGTTAATGAGAGAGAGAACTTACTTCGCACGAGGTGGTTGGCTTGAATCTGATCACATCAGTCACATCTTAACCACCTGATAAGCTGTTCGTTGGCCTGTAAGAAACGTGGTAGGCGTTTTATGCTGTTTCTTGTTAGTTTTTTTACAGGACACCTGTATGAACCTTGCCACCCTGGCAACTTTATGGGTAGTCTTAGAGTATAATATTAGTATTTTGTACAATGCTTTAACAGTTCATAAGGCAAAATATCACCTTGCTTTTGACTGTGCTAGATCGCAGTCTTGCCACTTAGAGATCATGAAGTGTTTAACTACTAACAAATGAATGAATTCACGGTACATGTCAGTTTTGATTAAGCATGAAAGTCATACTATTTTTTACGTACATGCAAAATTTCAATCCACCTGAAATCTGAAGTAGCTGTTCTTTGCACAGGGTTTTACCAGGAGTGTGATGGAATTTTCCTTTCTCTTACTGTTGAGTGAGGTGACCAACACGGGGTTGCTTTGCCCTTTTCCCATATTGTGCCATAAGCAATGGTTAACCACGCTTGTACAGTTTGCTGCAAAGCCGCTCTTTGGAGACGGATGCTGTTGGGTCAGTCAACCACATACGTGAGTTAGTGATGTGTAGAATCAGAGTTGCTGGAGTTATTTAAAATCCTAATCTTCCATCAGAAATCAAGCTGTAAACCGTGGTAAGAAATGACATACCTGTCCCTAACTAACAATCATGTTCATGTGCATGAATTGTTCCCCTTTAAGAGGCTTTCTTGAAATTCTCAGTTAACCTGCTCAAAGTCAGAAGAGGTAAGAAGGTGAGGGAGCAGGCAGTGGAGGATCGGAGGCCGGGAAGCTATTAGTGAAGTGACTGTGAGACAGACTTCTCTTGCAGCTACCCACAGGCATGAGCAACGACTGCATAACCCAAAGTGGTGCTTGGTTTGCAAGGGTTTGAGGTTTTGTTTTTTGTTTTGCGTTCAGGGGGGTGGGGGGGAGCACATAACCCCAGGTTGTTTGTGTGATTATGTAAGACTGCTCTTTTCTGATTACAAATAATGCAGAAGGGGTTACTTTGGAACCAGAGGGGGAAAAACAAGTCCCTCCTCTGAAAACTGTTTCGATTAGTCTAATCTATGCTAGAGTTCATACAATCTAAGGAAAATCCTGAGCTGCTGAAAACGAGAACAACCTGGACCATATTAACCTCCTATTTGATGCAGGTAATTAGCAGTGGATTCCATTGTGAGACTCATCCCTGAGCTGTTGAAAGAAGGAAGTCTGGCACGCTAGCAGGCCCTAGTTTGTCAGGTCTTGCTTTACTTTATGCATATTATGGCTGCTCTTTTTCATTTTTTTCAGTTTAATGTTAAAGTTGCATATATGCAGAAGTCTGTTTTGATATATAAGGAATAAGGCATCCTAAAGATGCCCTTTCAAGTGACGTTTTCCTGGAGTACTGGGAGTAGCTGGATAGGACCTGATTAAGGAATGAAAGGGAAGGCCACGAGAGGGAGGCTGTTGATGTTAACTTCTTATTCTCTTGTACTTATATTTTCAAAGTAAGCAAAGCATTTTGAGGGAAGGCTTTCATTCTGTCTGACACATCTCCTAATACTTCAGTAGCGCATTCTTTCCCTGCTGAGCATCTGCTGTGGTGTTCGCCTTGCTCCAGAAGAAGACGGTGGTTTTGGCCTGCGTGAAGGTTTGTGACTCAAGGCCCAGTAGCTTTCTCCTGCATGCATAGGTTCTGTTTGGCTGCTTTCGCTTCAGAAGGTTTTGGGAAATAACATAAACTTAGGTACAGCAAAGGCCTAGGTTTCTTCTCTTGTCACTGCTGGTACTGTGCTTGCTTGCTTACTCCTCCTCTTACTCATAGTCTCCTACTAAGGTTCAGCAGGGCACAGGGGAAGCCCTTGCTCCGCTCCCTGTGGCTGAGTTGCTGCCTGGCAGTTCCTGTTGGGCAGCGAGCACTGCTACAGGAGCTGACTGAGGAAATGGCCCTGCGCAGGAGCCGTGTTTGTCCCCACCGTTTCTTGATCTCTTTCACCATGCCCTCCCTGAAGTTAAATTCTCTTTGGCGGTACGTACGAGCACCTCTATGAAGAAAGACCTACTTTCCGGAGACTTGGCCTTGCTGCCGCATAGCCCAAAGGTGGGGAGATTTTGAAGAACCATGGGAGTTGCTCAGGGGAACAATTTCCTCCTGGAGGAGCAGAGGGCTGTTTGCTGCCTGAGCAGTTCTACTGTCCCTGCCCTAAACGGAAGCAGGGAGAGCAAAAGCATGTGATTAAAAAAAAATTAAATTTTAATGACTAAACAACATACCAGAGAGCTACAATAGCCTTTACAAGATTCTTTAAGAGAAAGCTGAGCTGTCTCATCACAGTAAGTTTTCTTCTTCCCCTAAATACAGATGACTCCTGCTAATGCTCGCTTCGAATTGCCTAGTTTTTTTGCCCTAGGTTCTGAAATGGGGAGAGCTATTGTTTTACCTATCGTAAGTAAACCTTCATTCTTTTAAGTAGATTTCACATTGTCTCAGGGAATTTGTTGGTAATTAATAACACTGATATAGGTGGTTTATTAGTTTTTGTACTAAAATTGTCTTGCAGTAAAGTTACACGCTGGCCTCTGATTTTCCTGTTGATGCTGAAATACCATAATGTAATGGCCTACTGTGCTCACTCATGGACATCCAGAAATAAATAAACCTAAGGAAACAGCCTATTAAAACACAGTTTCAGCACAATTATACAAACTTTATACGAAGTATTACTTGTGTTATTTCATGTAATCAAAAGATATGAAAGACGTAGATTTTAATCGGTTTCTGTGGGAGAGGCTTATTTTAAAAAGATCTTGAGGGATTAAAGAAGGAGAACAGAGATTAGACATGTTAGTGAAGCATCTTTAGAAAAGTTTTTTACATTTTTATCAAAGTGTAATCTTTTGCTATGTGATGACAGAACAAACAGCATCTAGAGAATATCCTTTGCAATGCTCTATACCTATGATAAGACTATCTTTCCAGGTGCATCTAGTTATCTTATGTATCTTACCAGGTTATATCACATCCTATTATGTAACCTAAAGCCCCAGCAGTGAGCTTGGGGATGGGGGGGCTGAGCAGAAGCGTCTGTCATGTAACATAAATATGGCTGAAGGAATTCAGCGGCTCAAACATTTTTCTGCGTAACTGTGAATATATGGTCAGAAAACAAGGCAGATTTAGAAGCCTTTGCAGCTGCAGTACGAGAATTTTTCAACTACAGAGCAAAATTGCAAATGAGATATTTAGAAAACTGTTGTAGGGGGTTTTTAATAGACAATACTAACAGCATGTATTCAACCAATTTCGAATACAGAAAATAAAATTAGATTGTAGTTAGTGTTTTTCTGAAATTACATTTTGAAACCATAGCTTCTGTACTACTGCTCTGTTTCAGAATCGGTGGAATTTGTATGATGATCTGTTTCTCTAAATTGCCTTTTTTCCCTACTATAGCCTTATATTTCTACTCCTTCACTTAAAATCTTGGTGCCATTTTTATTTATACGGTTAGGTACATATGCGTGCAATACCATTCACAAAAATAATTGAGGTCTGATCCTTTAGATGTGAACTTCCTGCACATGCACCCCGTACCTCCTGTGGCTAAGAGTTATTGCAGTAAGGCGCATTGGAGCTTTGACCTGACCAAGGACAGTTTGGCATCCCAAAGTTCAGTGTCTGCAGTTATAGGATATATACTAGCTGCTTTACTGTAACTTTCAGATGACACTAGTTCAGTATAAACTAATACTGAATGAACAGCCCTTTGTATGGTGTTTGTGCCCTGTAGGTTTGCTACTACCAAAATTTTTGTTTATATTGCTGCACCCCTCAAAATACTGATCTCTTCGTAGAAGTTGGAGTCCCACTGCCGAGCACCCTTCACTGACAAACTTTTCATGATCATTGCAAGCCAAAAAAAAAAAACAAAACACCACCCTGCCCTTTAGGTATCACATCTATGTTCTAGGTAGTGCCCCCTTCATCTCTGCAAGAACTACTGAATTCTACTGATGGGACCAAAACCGGCAAAACCCGTATATCAGCTTGACCTGTGTTCAGACTACAAGAGCAGTCTAAAATACCATGAGACAGGCAAGGTCCTAAAGCCTTCTAGACTTCTTTCCTTAAATGGAAATCTGTGTGACTGGTTTTTATCAGAACCTAGGGATGTTTGGTCATTTTTCCCTTTGGTCTGTGAGGGTGAGATCATGAGCAAGTTTTGGTCTGCGAGAAGGAAGCCAGGAAGAACCCAGTGAATCATGAAGCGACTTATGCTGCCCAACAGCTTTTTTTTTTTTTTTTTTCCACCCCCCCCCAAATCCAAGGGTTGTTTTTTGGCCAGCCTATAAAATCCTTGGTGCACAGGAACATCACTAGAGCATCTTGGAGAGAGCATCTGCATAAATGAGCGTGTTAGGCGGGAACTTATAGGGAACCTTTACCGTGATTCTGGGCTATTTGAAGTAGAGGTCTCTAGTTTGATGGATCTCTAACTCGGATATGGCTGATGTTGTCCTCAATGAATAAAATCTCTAAAGAGAGCAGTAAATTTTATTTTGCATTGAGGATGTTCGCAGAAATGCGTGTTTTGATATGGCCAGGAAGCAGTATAAAAGTTGACTTCTGCCATGGAGTAATTGTCACGTAAAATAAATGTTTGCTGAAGTACTCTATGTTGGTTTCAATCATTTTAAAAAACAACAACAACAACAACAAACACCACAAATTTCTGGCATACCTTGGTGGTTAAATTGGCAGCTAACAAGCAGAGGATGCAGATAGGAAGTTGCGAATTAAAAGCTTATTGCTATGGAGTATCTGACTAGAAGCCGTTCAGTACTCAGAATGGTGAAGGCCAAGGCATAGGCGCCAAGGCTAAAATCAGTGTTTGTACGTGAAGAGCTCTGTTAGCTAACGTATTTACGTATATCTTGACAGGATTGTATTTGGCTGAGATGAATGTCGCTTACTTTAAATGTAGCGACTTTCATTTCTTAAGGGTGTGGAATAGTACCCTGAAATCTGGATATTACCTTGAGGCTTTTCAAAACTATGTGGTGCTTCTCTGTCTGCAAAATCAACAGCAGAAAGTTGTGTTAATCTTTGAGGTGTTCTTGTTGAGCTGTGCCAGAAACACCGGAGAAGGTCCTTCGGTATAGTTTTTCATTGTTAAGCTGACTTGGAGAGAAAATCAGAAACAAAACCTACAACAGCGTTTTCTTTTGGGGAAATGCAGTTTTGGTAAAATCCATTATGAGGAACTTTGTATTTTGATGAAAATTTTCCTTTTTGTCTTGATTGTATCCTATTGTTTTGATTAATGTCAGGCTGTTTTGTTTCACTTTTACTGTTTTTATTACAACATGCATGTTTTAAAACTAATTTAAATAATATTTCATGTTTGAGATTTTGATTTACTGTTTTACATGACTTTTTTTAATAATACAAAGTGAACATGATTTAATGGTCTTAGCTTTTGTCTTTTCTTTCTTTTAAAGCAGAACAAATGTGAAATGTCAGAATTTCCTGTAGAATGAAAAATCTATTTTCAGTCTCATTATTTCCAATTTGTTTGAAACTGCAGAGCAGGGAAGGCTTTTTAAAATAAGGTGGAGGAGGGACAGAATTCCAATAAAGACTGTCTGCCTTAATTTCTCCAAGGTTTGACTTGAACTCTCATTGAAGCGTTTCATTGTGGCTTTCTGAGAAAAAGCAAAATATCAGTTTACTCCTTCATGTGATATGTATAGGCTGGAACAGATTCACGCTTTTGAGGGGGAGAGCAGAGCTGCATTTTTGGGACGGAAACGGAAGAAAAGTGGTCATCTGGCCAACTGAATGAGTTAGCGAGCAAATATTGGGAGTAGGGGGTGGGGGACAGAGGAAGGTGGAAGACACAGGTGCTGGTAGCCAAATACATAGCTCTCTGGAAAGGGAAAAGGCTCTGCAATCCCCCGAGGAGCCAAGCGCCCCTCTCCTCCCCCAGCACCCTGGGGGAAGGCTGCAGTAGTGGGTCCCTGGGGTAGTAAGTTGGTGGGTCCCAGGGGTGCGCGGGGCTGCCCGCAGGCATGGTGCAGTTTGGCAGTGCCTGGGCTGGAGGGATGGCAGTTGAAGAGCCCTGCTGTAGGGAATTAGGCACAAGAATTCAGATGCCTGAACAAGATAGGCAGCTTCACAATCAGGATGAGAACCTGCACCAAGAGACAACTGCTCACGTTGTTTCTGCTGTTGGAATAGAGTACGCGCTAGCTTCTTAATTTCTTACTGTTTATTGTCTCATTAATTTTTGTCTCAAGGCTGTGTAGTATTTTACTACCTACTTTTGCCAATATTTGTTATAAGCATCTACTGAAGCTTCATAGGAAAGCGTTCACACTCTTGGCATTCCAGGCTAGACTTCTCAATTCAGACTTGCCATAAAATTCAGTTTGTGAGATAATTATCTTAGTGAGAGGAAAAGAACTGCACTCTGTAAAATGTTTTAAAAGCTGCAGTATAATTAATTATGAAGCTGCCTCTTAAAAAGAGCAGATTTATTTCTTTTTCTTTAGCATGAATTAATTTCCTGATAGAAATTCTGGATTGCCATCAAAACAGAATTGAATCTGTTACTGTCTGTGTTGCAGTATATTACGACATGCAGCAATGTTTTCCCACTCTGATAGGACGCCTCCTGCGGGAGAAAGGGCTGCTCAGCAGCCAGGGCTTTCCACCATTCAACTTGCAAGTGTTGCAGAACTGCTGGTAACTATTGACGTGTCTAATATAACTTACTAGAAACTGTAATGAAACTAATAGCTCCGTTCACATACGTGGCCAAATGCTGATGAGAAGTTGTCAACTGGTTCTGACCAGCTTGCCCCCAGCTCTGATCAAGGCAGAGGTGAACGAGGTTTGTAACACTGTGTTACAGTGCTGTTGGGGGACAGAGCCATCGATTGGGCTCCCCTTGTGTTTCTCTCTCAACTTTCTCTGCGGTATCTGCATGAAACATCAGTCCTTAAATGGGTAAGCTTTGGGATTTACTTGTTTGTTTTGCAGCGTACAGCTTTTGTGTGCAAGCTACCTAGGTAACTTGGCTGGTGTTAGGAATGCCTTCGGTTTCTCTCTGCAGCTGCTGGTGACCGACTTGAGCTCCAGGCAGCTCATCCCCTGCCGTGACGCAAGCCTCTCGGGGCTCGGCAATAGGCAGCTGCCGCAGGCTGAGGTGGGCGCTTGGGGAATGTGTCAGCCAGTGATCACCCCCCTCCCCCCCCCCCCCGGGAAGCAAAGGAGACCCCTTCCTAATTCGTGGGTACGAGTGGTGACTGCAACTGCGAGATGAGCAAACGGTAAAAGAATGAGGAACTAGAAATATCTTCCTGGAATTGAACCTCTTTTAGAAAAATTTAAAGCAACTGGAGGAGGTTTTAGAAGGCACTTTGCTTTTCATCTGAAGCAACAGGTGACTCAAACGGGAAAGACAGTAGCACAGCTTTAATGAGAGAGTGTAAGCAGCCTTTGAAGCTCTGTATTTTTCGCAGTTTTAAGTTAACTCGGACCAAGAAGGCTAATGAGCAAAACGTATTACAGAAAGCCTGAAGAACAAGAAACAGAAGAAGTAAAGGCAAAGAGCTAGACTAAAAATTTAATGAGTTCTAAGATTCTCTAGCAATGCATCCTTGAGAAGAAACCGGACTGTGGTTTATATCTGCACCAATATAACGCAGGGTTCCTTGGAAAAAAACAGAATTAATGTTGGGTAAGGGGCTTAGATTTAGCCAGTTGGAGGTAGTTGCCCACGCCCGAATGAAGGATGGGCAGTGCTCTGGGGCTGCAGATGTAATAGAGAATTGCAAAGAGTTGAAGTAAAGCTAGAGCGGAAGGGCATTTGGAGCTGAAAGGCAGGTTAACTGTCAGCCTGGCATTTGGAAAAAGGGGGAAAATTGCAGTGTATAAAATGAATTTGCAAGGACCAATAGAATATGTCCAGTACACGTAGTTAACAGGGTGATGAGCTCAAAGTAATCCTTTTGGAAGCAAAGGATGAAAGGATACAATAGAAAATGAGAGGGACATTTGTGAAGTAAATGGAACTTGTACTGATTTTAGGGTAAACATGTCAGTACAGTACCAGCAAAAGCAGTATCATCTAAAGAAAAAAGCACAGGGGGAAAATCAGGCTTAGCAGCAGCCATTTTCTGTTCATTGTAGAAGTATTTAAGGACCTTGTCCACATAAGGAGTAAGAGCAGTAATGATTTGTTACTGTACTGGGAGAGAAAAGAGGGTCTGCTCGTTAGGCCACTTTTAGTTGCCTTAGACTCAAGTATTTTTCAGTGATATATGGATTTAGACATATTTTAGCCATTTTCCTTAATTTAACAGGAAGACAGAAAAGTAAAACAAGTGTGATGGAAAATAATACGTGTCCTAAGGTGAGTGCAAGGTTATACTTTGATCTGCATTTGGAACCGAATTGCAGAGCTACAATAATTAAACATCCAAGGTCACCCTCTGCTGATTTGATCAACAGGAGAAATGAAAACAGGAGTAGCACTTCCCATGAGGTGGAAACTAGTGACGGAGGTGCTACAAAGTACATATATCTAAAGAGACAGGGAAGAAAGGCAGAAAACAGTGTGACTGGGGTCTCAGGTGCTGCTACAGCTTATGAAAATGACTTGCATTTTTCCAAGATTAGAAACAAGGGTTGGAAACTGCCAAATTATCATAAGGCGTAACTCTGTGGCCGTATGTCCTTTCAGTGTCGGACAGCAGTGTGATGGTACCTCATGGGGAGCATTGCTTAAGACAAAACTAAACAAAGAATTAAAGTAATTCCCGAACCTTGCATTTTTTTTTAGGACCATCTTTATGCTTTAGACTGTGGAACAAAGTTTTCTCTTCGATTCTTTCTTTTATCTTCTGTGGGGCATTATTTCCTGTGAAGTTTTTGGCCGTTTTTGCAGAGATAACCGCAGCATTGCATATGGGGGAAACGAATGTGTATTTGTGGGAGGGTATGCACCAAAGGAATATGAATCTCTCTGCTGAGCCCTGATACAGTGATGCCCTCAATCTTTTTGACATTTTGAACAGGTCGTGCTTCTGCTTTTCAACATCTGTCAGCAGTGCGTGTGTTTTGTTTCCTCTTTCTCTTCATGTTTATCACACTCCTTCAATCCTCATACACAGTATTAAATGCCATTGTGCAGTCTATTTACACTTAGGGAATTCGTTTGCCTTAACGCAGTATGTTTTTAAGTTGTTCCTGTGGACAGCTGCTTTCTCTTAGCTCCGTCACCCTGGACGGCGCCGTATGTATAATACACAACGCTACTGTAAAGTGATGTTGCAGAGTGGAAAAGAAAAGATAATGAGAAGTGTTAGATTCAGAAGCAGTGCTACTGGTACATTCCCTGATGCTTAAATTAGAGCTGCAACGACAAAGGAAAATACTGGAGTGACATTGTTTGCACCACAGTGAATAGATACAGCTCCCTCTGAATGGGTGGAGGAGCAGTGGGGAAAACTGAGTAGCTACTGTACCGTGCTAAGCTAGGGAGATACTATAACATAAGGGGAGTCTTTTTCCTGTATTCTTCCTTCCGAGGCTTTGGTACCAATGAAGTTGTGCTTGGGGGCGGGGGGAGAACTGTATACAAAAGCCATTCTAAACATCCCTCAATTTTCTTGAAATGTTTTTCCTCCCTTTAGAGAAGTTCAGTATTTTTGGTGCTTCTGCAGTATTTGGAATAGGATTTACTTCTTAGTAGTTACTCCTTTGACCTCTGTGTTGAGGTATGGTGAGTAATAGTGTTCTCATACTCTGTGTCCCGCTGAATAACTCACAGCGAGTGAAATCTCTTTGGAAGTCAAAGATCCAGTAATGAAGTGGCACAGGAGTGCAGTCGCTGTAAGGGCAGGGAGGCAGTTCTGAGTAAGAGGCTTCCAGCAGCAGGAGCTGGGGAGCGAAGGACTCTCAGGTGCGTTGGCAGATGATGTAAGTGTTTACAGAGCGTTGACCCAAATTATACCTGACTGTTGCCTTTCTGTTCTTCAGCTTCTGTACACGGAAAATGCCTAAACAAGAAGTGACTGGACTATACACAAGTTGTTTTGATCTATTTACTGCCTAGTCTGTTTGCCGGCCTGCTTTATTTCTATGCTGATCATGCTAGTACATCTTGTGTGCTTCATATGAACAACAGACCTAAAAATGTTTCTGGTCTTAATTTTGTGTAGTTTGTTTTTTAGTAATCTGAGGATTAAAGGAGATAACAAAAAAGAACAAAAAAAAATTCCAAAAAAATTTTTGCAGTAGAGAGCTAAAGTCTTAAAAATAGTAAATTTTTGGAGCTTGTTTGATGGGGAATTCTCATTGTGAATTAAACAGAATTCAAGTGCCTTAATTATAATATTACTAATCCTGCTGAATACAGCTAGCACTTAATTTGTATATATATTTTTTTCTTTGACTGACAGTATGCTTACAAAGATTTTTCTGCTCTTGGATACACCTCTATTCAGACCTGAAACCAACAGTAGACATATGAAATTTTTTTGTCTTTCTCAGTCTTTTGTACTTGGACAGTGTTAAAGGTAAAGTCGGTGAGTATTTTAAAAGCAGAAAAAATAGAATCGTCTATGTGAGACATATGAGGGCAGTTGCAGTTCAAGAAGTGTTTTCAGGCGCTTATCTTGGAGCGGTCCCTGGAAGCCCTTTTGGAATGCCAGCGCCGTGCTGCCTACCACCGTACCACCGCCCGCCGGGGCGCAGGGGGCAATGTCTCCTGTCACTGTCCAAGGAAACCCTCCGCAGTGATGTCAAATGTAGCCAGTCATTGAAGACTTAAGAAGTCTGACGACATGATTTGGAGCCTGCCACCTGTATGCAAGTGGAATAGCAGCTGATGGCCTGACTGTTTGCACGGCGTTAAGCGTGCCATCTAGGAATTAATAACCGCAGCAAGTCAGGGAGCAGAATTTGGCACGGGCGAATGTGGAAGTGCCAAGCTGTCCTGAAGCACCCTCATGAAGGGGGCCGCGAGGAGCGAGCCACCTCTTTGAGTGCCAGCCTGGTAGCTGCACACCAAGAGGCAAATGACTCCCACCTAGCAGTGCGGCAGGAAAAAACACTCCCTGAGGGCTTCACAGCAGTAAAGGCAACAGAGAAAGCTCTAGTAGATTATTATTTGGGTGTGATTGCTGTTCTGGTTGCAGTGTGGTTGGGCATGGCTCACAGTCTCTGGCTTAAGAGGAATCTATATTAAAGTTCATCAAACGTTTTGGGGTTGGTTTGTTTGTTTGTTTTTACTTTAATTCCACTGCAGCAAGTACCTGATACATCAGGATGTACTCTGCGTGTGTTAGTGCGAACTTTTGATTCTCCCAAAGAGAGTATGTCCCATTGGTGCGTCTGAGGTGACCCTCTCGCTCAGGACATGCGACTATAGTGCTCACGGAGAAGCAGCCAGCGCGCAATGGATTAGAGAGCCCCGAGCGCAAGTGGGGAAATGTATTGATGAAAACTTTGCTCAGCAGCAGCCAATCTGCGTTTGTCCAGTGGGTGGTAGCCCGTCATTTTCATAGTGCCAAGTATGTGCTGAAAAATAAATGTATACATACTTCTGGTGCAAGCCAAGTGAGGGCGATTCCCTGGCCGTTTTAACATGCGCCTTCAAAGCCAAGAATGAAAGAGGCCAACAGATGGGAAGAGTCATCCATAATTTCTGTCCCAATTCCACTGTTTTCACAGCTTGACCTCAGAAGTAGCCGTAACGTCCAGCTTTAGGAGGATGAAACTGTAGTTGGTGTGCATGCGTCTTCATTCAAAGACCTGTTTGCTGTATAGATTTAACAGGGTGCAGAGCCAAGTGGGGGCTGAAGTTGATTGCATACAGCTCTGTGTTTTGCGTTTGGAGCTGTTTAAAGCTGTACAAATTGTATCAGAGAGCTTAATCGCCTTATATTTATTTGTGTATATGCTGAATCACAATGAGGGGTCAGCTGACTTATGTGGGAGGTCAGATTTAAGCGAGTTCAGTCTGTCTGTGCTCCCTCAGGTAAGGTTTGTTCCACCTCGGGGACCACACAACTCTTGTACAATGATTCTGCATTTTGCAAACAGTGTGATGAAAGTGTTTTGGCCAGAAAATACAAAAGTTAAAATTCTGGCATGAAAGGCATGTGAAATGATTACCTTTCTGATAGGAATACAAATTTGGTGTATGGAAGGAATGGGATGAATATAACATAGTTGTATTTTAGTAAAGCATCTGATACTGTTTAATGAAATCTTTCTTGAAAAATTGATTCAAATTGACCATGATGGAGATGCTGCCGTATGATCTTAAAAACTGGCAGAACATCTACAAATAAAGAGTGATGGTAAACAGATATGCCTGGAGAGCTCTAGGAAATGCCTAACGAGGGAATAGTACTAGTTATGATCTAATACTTAATGTCTTTGTTAATAACCTAGAAAATAAAGACTATTAACTAAGCTCTATGGAGGTACCGAACTGGCTCCAGTACTGGGGAAAATAGTTAAATAACACAGGAGGGTACTGAGAGTTATTAAAGTGTGAATGAAATATAGGAAGGAGAGAGGGATGTTGAAAAGCATAATTTAAATTGTGGTGGAAAGGAGGATTGATAAATAGCAGAACTCAAAACAAGCTTACAGTGAAATTTAGGGAACAGATCTGCCTCCTCCAGTTAACTCGAATTAACTTGAAAATTGAAGCAGCTTTCCTTTTAGGGCTTTTCTGTGTTAGGCTCTTAAATAAACAAAAGCTGATCACTACTTGAATTGAAATGTACTCATTGCACGTACTGAATTGCTAAACGCAGAGATCGATGGCTACATGGAAGCTTGAACAGGGATTTCCCCTTGTGGCCAGGTCTGAGTGTGGGTCTCCTATTTAGGGAGTGAATCCTTGCTGGGTATTTTAGCTTCTGTTGACCTTATGGCCGTGGCATTGCATGCCTTGTGCTATTCAGGTGGTGAAAAGTTGGGGTATTTTGTTTTTTGTTTGCTCTCTTTTGAGAGAGCAAGAGAGAGCGAAAACTTTAAAGACACCAAGGTCTTTCCAGTGTCGCCTGTGCTACTTTGTTGTATTACTGGTCAACTATATAGGTATCTCCAAATCTACAACACTGTTAGTTTTTTCAAGAGACGTTAAGAGGAAATAGAAAAGGGATATTTTTGAAAAAAATCCTTTTCTACTTTCTTGTGATTTCATGTTGTTAGTGAGTTCAGCAGTGGCTGATATTTCTGTTCGAGAAAGCCTGCGCTTGAATTTGTTATGCGTTTCAGTACTTCTGTTGTGAGGAGCGTACACCTTTTCAAAGATAAAGCTGCTGTATGTAAGGAAAGTAGTAGTCTGAACCACTGAAATGCACTGCCTGGGAGAGGGGTAGTTATTCTCTCTAAAGACTCTTTCCTGTAAGAGATGTCTGACAAAATGAATATGAATGAAATGCAGTGTATAAAAATCCTCCTCCGGTGGTATACCAGTAATCAAATCAAAGAAAATGGCAAGGTCGCTGTGTATTAATTCTCTGTGTATTTTCTAAAGGTATTGACCTTTTCCAGTGCTGTGTCCTGATTAGTATATGCAGACCTGCTGAGTTGTGAGTATACGTTCTACGAACAGGCAGCCTTTTCTCGGAGGTCTTGGGATATCTTTGATCATCCTGTAGACTAGAATGTCTATTTATGTCCTTGATAATTATGGATGAAGTGAGTTTGGCACTTTTTTCACTTAAAGTAGTTTGTCTCTGATTTATGGATGCTAGTGTTACTAAAAGATGAAGCTAATCAGTATTTTCAAGTCCAGAAATACATAAATTCTGATTAACAGTGGGAAAACATCTCCCAGTGTCTTCAAAAATTAAGATACGGACTGGTATATAACACCCTGCTTATGAGTTTCCTCTCCGGAGGGCACCAACCAACTGTAGCTTCATTGAGCATGGATGATTTATAATTTTTAGTATAGCAGCAAAGAAGGGGGGAGGGAATTGTCAAAACGATTAACTGAATTTTAAAAACGTGAAACTTGGCTACAGTGCTACGATCTTTGCCCGTCTAGATGGAGTAGCATCTTTGATATCAAAGATGTTACTTGTGTGCCTAGTAATGAGTAGTGCACAGCTCAGGGATAACATCAACAAGATTTAAAAATTTTATATATATATGTAAACTTACTAATTTTAGTGTTTACTAGGAATTAACTTTTTTTCTGTTTATTAGCTATTATCATTGTATGTTATATACGAAACTTCATCAACTATAGAGAAGTTACTTTCATATAAGTTACCTGAGGACATCCTGCAGATGTGCTGACTAAAGATTTGGAACTTGGGATGACATTAGTTAAGCCTTGCGAATGTTGCAAAAAGCATTGGTGTTCTGCAATCATAGGCAGTGACGTGAGCTCCCGTTTCTAGGAAGGTAGATTGTCTGTCAGACGTCCATGAGATAGGAGTGTATTTGTGAGCAGTTGTGATTTAGTAAACAGTGCGGGTCGTCATCTTCTATGATTTCTGCATATAAACTCAGAGATCTGTAGCGCACCTATGAGAAGAGCATATTGAGGAATGGAGAAGGAGCACTACCGTGGTGGTGTAAGGAGGTTTGAGACGTGCTGCTCAGTTGTCTGGGCTTCATAAAGGATATGGGCAAGTCGCTGTATTCAGTGAAGTGCTACTAGAATGATTTGACATCTGATGTTTCTGTTGCTCTAAGAAACTAAAAAGTTTACACCAAGGCTATGATACATTTTTTAAAATCAAGTAATGACTTGGGAGAAAATACTTCTGATAGTAAAGAGCTCTGTGCTTTTGTAGACAAAGCCTTTACAAAATGGAGAACCTGAAGTTTAGAAACTTTAGATTAAGAGAACAGAAGAAACTTTGAGCAGTGATAAAATGTTGACTCAGTGAAGCTGAGCCCATGGTACACCTCAGTCTCTAGGTATGATGCAAGAGTCGCTTGATAACGTTTCATAGCTATGTGATGCAGCAGGTCAGACTAGAGACTGTAATGATCTCTGTCTGGCCTTAAAAACTGTAAGTCGTTATTTGTTGCACTCCTGTAGGCCCCATAACCATGCATTCCTCTCACGGTTGTTGTTGTTGGGTACCTCCCTCCCTGCCCTATCGTTTCCCTAAGCTAAAAAGAAGCTTATCCTGGGGGTTTTTCAGTCAACTGTCCACAGATCTTCGGGCGGATGGCGGGGGGACTAGGGGCAACTGCTAAGCCTTTTGGGAAAGGTAACTACGTAAAACAAGTTGACGTTTGCTGTGCAGCAGTTTTGTGAAACTTCCAGTATGTCATCCCTCTATTGGAAAATGATATTGCAAGATGGAAAACCACTGACCAGAATTAATGTGATCAAGACTTATAAAGTTTATTCACGGAAACATTCACTTCTAAGTAGTCATATGAGACAGGTCGCCACAAGTGTTCAAAGATGCACCAGTGAGTTACATATTTAACTGTGCCATTTTGCTTTTGAGGATGCACTGCACACCTGCAAATGACTGTCATTGTATTGTAGAATGTCTGGAACCTCCAAAATTATACGCAAGTTATTTTATCTGGGTTATAAATATGGGAAGCTGACTTGAGACGTGGGCTGTGCACTCTCCATGCCTCACTGCGGAGGACGTGTCTCTCAGCCTGTCTCTGTTGGCCTCGGGGCCCTCAAGTGGGGCTTTTCCAGAGGGCTGGTTCTGTAACCCTGCAGGCCGTATGCGCGGTATTGCCTGCGAGCCAGGTAGCTATGAAGCCAGGCCAACTCTTCAGGCTGTCCTTCCTAAGATGTTGCTGATAAATGAAGCCTCTGAAAGACATAGGTTATTTTCTTTTTATCTGTCAGCTTTTCATTTTTGAAGCAGTGTTAAGCGAAGTACAGGGAATATTGTCAGTAGTTTCAGTTTGAATCAGGCTGACCCTGGTGGGCAACGAGTGACTGAACTGAGTGCTCTCGAGATGCTATTTCGATAAGGAAAAACAAACATATGAGTTGCGTTGCTCGGAGGTATCTTTTGGCCTTCCTGAATTTTGAACATAGAACAATTCGGACTTCTGAGAATAGAAATGAAGAATTAAGTATTCCTAACCCCTGGAAACCCAGGGGGTAGCACACAGTCAAGGTTCAAAGGCTGGCTGGAGGTAGTGAGTATCTGCCAGGATTCCAGCTGCGCTTGTTGGAGAGCATACATTTTTGCGCTGCTTGGAAAGTGTGTAAGATATGCCGAAAGGATGAAGGGAAGTATAAGAGGTTAACGTTATGGAACAAACCTGAAATTTTATGTTCTTGGATCTTAAACATATTTTTTCATTAGCTGTTTGCAGCACAAGACCCTTTTTCTGATGCTATCCGCTAACTTCAAGAATTTAAATGACCTTTTTTGGCTTTTTTTTTTTTTGAATTAAAGAGTATATAAAGGCCACTTAATAGGAGCACTTGAATTGATGAAGAGAATTTGTAGACCGGATTATAGACAGTCCTTTAGGTCTTGCTAAGATTGTGCATCTTTTTGGTGTTAGAAACAGGGTCTGTAGTGGTAATTTTCACTTATTTCAGGTGACAGTGTCCCACTTCATTATTTTTCTATCCTTTAAATTAGATGTGTAGAGGGGGGATTTATGCTCTAAGTGTGGATTATGAAGTATGTTAAGGGAACATTTTTCCAAGATGGTTGGGGGAAGATGAGATTTCTCAGTCTCCTGTGGTTTCTGCAATAAGTAGAAGCTTTTGCTGGTGTAGAGAGCTCCTTGAATGCTTGTGTGTGTGTGTGTGTGTGTGTGTGTGTGTGTGTGTGTTAGCTGCTGTTTGCTCTTGTGCTGGTTCTTTGCACCATGAGCCCCACCATTTGCCCCAGCTTTGCCAAGTGTGTTGTTGGAGCAGGCCATAAGGAGGGAGAAGGCTAATGTAAAGAGAAATCACTCTCCATTTGTGGAAATAATTTGCAGTGACAAGTTTGTAAAATTGAATAAAGTAGCAAATGGGATGATAGATGCTTGGAGATGGAATTGCCAACTGGAAAACAAAAAAGATATCGCAGCAGATGAGCGGCTCAGTAGAAGGGAACCAGTGATGGAGCAGTGCTCAATTGGGTGCAAATGAAAAAACACCCAGACAATCAGAGAACACAAATAGAAAAACCTGGCAAGGAAATAACTTTTGGGGCCTCATAATATGCTGTTTGTTTTCACTGAAACAGGTAAAAATGTTCACCGTGTTTTCTGAAAAAGATGAATTTGTGTAGCTCAGATTTTTAAAGGAACACAGTTATATTTATTTGTAATCATGAAGTTTAGAAAAAAATTAATTTTCCTGCATTTTGGAAGACTATATTTTATCTTTCTGTATTTTTAACAAATGCACACGTGTCTGCTCTCTCATGTATCTGAAGTGTTTGTTAATAGGTGTATTTATGCCTGTTGTGTAATGTGTTAACTGTAGTCTCACCTCCCTGGGTTTGGAGGTGTTCATTAAAGGTGCACGTGAAGATAAGCAAAATTACTTCTGCAGCCTGGATGCAGAAGCATCCAGTCGGAGTGTGGGTGTGTACACTCTCTCATATTTACGTGGCCTCTATTGGTTAAGAGAAGATCTGTATGGTAATCTCTACCCAGCTCTTTCCTACGATGCCCTCAAAGGACCTGAAGCTTAAAATCTTGTCTGCTAGGTGCAGAGACTTGCAGTGATTTCAGAGGACTCTGGTTTAGGCTCTAAATTAGCCTTGCAGGACCGATGACCTGTAGGCTTCCTATAGCTGACAAAGCAGCTTATTTGCCCTATGGGTGAGTGGGGACTGTTTCTCTTTGGTCATTCTGAGAGCGATATGAGATTTCTGGCTGTGCAGGCAACCAGCTACAACGTGTGTGGTGTGGTGGGAAGAGCATTTTATGGCGACTTGCCTATTAGCTGATCAGGACGTACCTGCAGTCTGTTCGGTGACTGCTTTTTAGACGCTGGCCAGACAGGACATGTGCGTTTCTCAGCCATCCTGGTTTTAGACTGTCAAACATGAAAGGAGTTCCCTCTGTGTGCTTTTATGAATAATTATTACTTTTTGGCAAATGGACACTGAGTTGGGTAAATACACGTTGTTCACTTGGTGTTTTGATCTGGTATGACAGGTTTCCTAGATGTTTTACTGTCTCATCGTTGTGGGGTTGTCGAGAAATGTTTCCTGCTGCAATATACTTGATGTGTGTTTCTGTACAGGATATATATATTTTCACTGGTTTTACCACTCTGGAAAGTGACCTTTGGATCTATTTTGGCTATTTCTCTGAAAATAGTAGTCAAATGGCTAGGGGCAGACAAAAAGGCAGATAAATTTTATGAATTCTTAGGAAGATAATGGGGAGTAAAACAGACAAGCTCATTATTCAAATGGACATCCCCATCTCAAGTGGTGTGTGCAGATCTAGTTACCCTGTCTCACAAAGGTCATGCTAAAGCCGATAACGCTTGGAGAAGGACAAGAGGAATGTCAGAGGTGTGGAGCAGCCTGCATGGGAGGGGAAACAAAATAGATTAGAATTGCTCCTTGAGAAAGGTATGATAAAAGAATATAAGAGCATAGATAGTACAGAAATGTGAATAGGGAATGAGAATTTACTCTGTTTAATAATACAGAAACTAATGGGTTTCCGGTGAAAGTAGGAGAACGTTTAAAATGAATGAAAGGAAGGGATTCTCTGTGGAATGCATCACAGAGATGCATTAAATAGTGGAACGCGTTACCATACCACGTGAAGGAAGTCAAATTATAAAGGAGTTAAAATTAGTCAATTTTTATGAAAGATGGTTCCATAGTAGGATACTGAGTGAAGTGATTTGGAAGCCACCTTTAGCTCAGGTTTATTGCGCTAAGGCCCTGGAACCTCAGAGAGGTCGCACCACACATGCTCAGCTTCACATAGGTCATCCTGTGAGTATCAACTACTGGCCATGGCTGCTGCTGCTGCCCTTTTTTTTTTTTTTAAATTAAAAAAAAAATAAAAAATGAATTAAAAACAAAAAAAAAAGCAAAGGCATAAGGGACCTTATTCACCTTATTCCAGTTCAGTACAGCCAATTCAGTGTTCTTTGACTGTAGTTCTTTGGTGCACAGCTTTTAGCCTTCCTCTATGCTAAGATCTTTCTGTGCATGTTAAAAAAAAAAAAAAAAAAAGTGCAAAAATTGTGCCATACAGACATCACTTTCCAAACTGCTACTGCCCAGTGCATTTTCTTTATCTTTTAGATCTTGACTGTAGAGTTTCAGGCTAGGAGAAGAGGTTCCTGTGATCTAAATTCACTTTTTTCTTTGCGTCTTTGCTGAGAAACAGGTTTTTAGAGGAATGGCAGGGTACCTAATGAACAGAAAGGTAACTGTCAACATTGTGAAAAATATTTACTAATTAGTGTCTCAATTCACTACCTAGTGATACCAGCAAAGCAGTATATGAAAGGTATGTTTACTGTGAATTGCTTCAACTAGGTCTACTTCCTCATTTCTGTATTAGAGCCAGATATTTTATATAATATCTAAAGTGAGGTATTGCTAGATGTGTTGCTCTGTTTTCAAGAAAGCATCTCGGGATAGTGATATTTTTTGTTTAATCAAAATTGATTATAATTAATGGAATTTAAGCATTTGCTTAGGTTTAAGCAAAACTTGAAATGTTGAATAGGGGTGAACTTTGTACATCCACTTGTTAGTCTAAATGCTTTTTGAAATCACTGCATGAATTTCTAGAACCTGTATCTACAGGTATCTTCAGATACCTGTATCTTAAGATACAGCAACCTGTATCTTATAATATAAGTTTATGTAATAAGAGGAAAGTACTTTACGCTGCCTTTTCAAACTTAACGCATCTAACGTTACCCGACGTGGTCCAGAGTACTAAGCCATAAGGAATGGGTACTTTCATTAGCCCCTTTTTCTTTTTCCCCTTTCATTAGCCCCTTCTCTGGGAATTGTCCGTTTTGGTGAAGTGGTTTTGAACTGTGACCAGATACTTGAGCTATGGCAAGTTGGGCAAGGAAGGGTTGCAGGAAGGGTGTGGGAGGAGTTGTGGTGATGTTTATTATTATTATTATTCCTCTAGCTCACTGTTGCTTTTCCCTGACGCTGACTAGGGGGCCTGCCTTGGCTGGTGCAAGGTTAAATTAGGTCTGACTTTGTGTGCTGTGCTCTCAGAGATGCTGAAATTGAGAGGGCGTTATGACAGACTAGCCAAGAGGACGCAAACAGAAGAGTGTTTTTTCAGGGGTAAGCGAATACTTTTGTGCCAGATATAACTGGTAGATCAAACAGAGCAAAAGCAGTAGTGCAAGCTGAGATGTTCCTCTTCAAAGGCCCAAGCTCTTGATGCTGTGGCAAGGTACTGTTTCTGTGGTTCCCTTGTTTTATCTGATGGTATCTGTGATTTTATTTGATGGATGTTGAGGCAGTAAAATGAAAACTCTGACTGTAATTTTGCTTTTTAGGCTCAGAGAAACAACTTTGATTTTTGTGTTTAATCTCATCAAAGTTTCTTCATAAAAGTTTAGTTTTAGTAGTTAAGGTTCTTCAGTAATGAACTGGGGCAAAGTACTAAAGTATGTGTGATGTGCATATGCATGCTTCTCCACGATCATTGCTGAACTGCAAAAAATCTTTCAAATAGAAAATTTGGGTAGAAAATTTAGTCCTGATCTAAATGAAATACAAGGTAAAGCCTCCTCTAAAACCAGTAGCAGCACCGTAAGGGTTCACGATCATGTACTAAATCATTCGCATTGTAAAAGGGTTGCCCGTATGTCCTAAAACTGTTTCCATTTCATTTATGAAGGTCTAAGAAATGAGTCATAAGAACTCAGATTCTGACAATAAGCGGTATATGGTAATTTCTTGCTTCTCAGCCCCAGAGTCCTTATTTCCAGTTTTAAGTGTTAAATCCTAATAACATGACATGCATAAAAGGGGACAGTATCATTGGGGGAATAAAAATCCTCTTTCTTCTCAGCCGAGTGATGGTGTGACAACCTTGCTGAAGAGTTCTGTACAAAATTTTGTATAGAGCTGTTAAATGTTTTTAAGGCACTTTTAAGCCTTACCTTCTCCCAGTGAATTCCAGAGCAGGGTAGTGGTATTGAATTGGATATAACTTGCTGAATCATTTTTCCCTTTTTTTGTGATAACATTTTCCCAGAAATGTTACAGGCTTCTAGGGTGAATTCTGTGACTCTGTTGTATCTGGGACTCCATCACCTTTTGGAATTTGTCCGTAAAGGAAGGAACCAGTGCAGTTACATCTACTGCATTTCCTCTGCATCAGAAACATATGAGACTTAACCAGAGCATCAGACCTCCTGTCCTACTTTGCAGTTGTGAAATATGTGCCACTTATGAGCTTGTCTGCACTGCTTAGTGCATTGTAGCACAGAAAAGCCCTGATGACTTCAGAATGACCTCGCTCACATACCAGAAGCTGATGCAGCATAGACAAAACGTAAAGTCCTTATACAGGTTAATGTTGATTCTGCCTTTCAGGTCTTTCCAGAGATGGCAAGATTTGGCACTAGTAAATCTTTAGGAAGTAGAAGTAGCAGAGATGGTTTGTAACCGTTTCACTGCTTTTAATCGTTTCCTTTTTAAGGAACTGGTATGAAATGTTTTGCTGCAATAGTGCAAATGAAATTCCCCTCTAAACAGGAGTGCTGCAGTGTCTTTTAGATCTCACTACAGAGCTTACGACTTTTACTGAAGGAAGGAACAATACATTGTACCACTGCAATACCCGGTTAAATGCACAGCATCGCAACAATGTGAACTTCAACTAAGGGAGAAATGGTGGCTCTAGTGTATAGATATTCTTTGAGGTTGTTCAGGCAATACTATTACAGGTAAATGTGTTACAGTATGAAAAATCGTGCTCTGACAAATGCTCTCAGAGGAAGCCAGCAGAGAATCTAAGCAGTTCAGGAGAAAAGGGAAGCGAGGGCGAGATGCTGTCGTAATTAGGGAGCTGTCTAAGGAAGCACGTGAAACATAAATGATCAGCACTGCAAAAACTGAGTGCTGCAATCACCTGAAGTTGTGCACTATGAATGGTACTTAATACTTTTGTCTCTGATCTGGAATAGGAAAGAGCAATTAGGTGGCAAAAATGTGCAGGTGACACAAATGCAGAGTAGAGGAGACAGGGAGTAACTACAGTGACTCCTAACAAGAATAGGTGAATGGGTGGCATAATGGCAGGTGGCATTCAGTGCGGAGACTTGCGAAGATGTGGATGAATAATGAACTTCCCAAGTGGATTGCTGAAGTTTATGAAAAAATGACCTGTGTCACTGGAGGAAGCTCAGTGCAAGCGTGTTAGGGATGTCATACTGTTCCTTATTCCTTTCTGGTGACTCTGTTTTGTGCAGCTATACGTAAAACAGGCTTAGGTATTCAGAGAGAGGTGAAAACTGATTAAGGACATGGAAAATCGGAGAAAGCAGAAGCTTATAGGTGAGTGCAAGAGGGATGGTAGCAATACTTGATGCACTTTTGAAAGGTGCGAACTGTGTTGTGGATATATCTGCATACAGAAGTAGCTGCAAATCAGCATCAGCTTTGCATGAACTCTTTTCCTTGAGGGCTTGAGATCGAGCCACTATGCAGTTTGCACCGTCCAGTGGTGATGCAAGGGAGTGGGCTGCAGGGATTGACAGGGACCAAAGGGATTTCGGCTATGGCACAACACTGCCAGCTGAGATTGCATGTAGCAGTTGATGCAGGACACTTCAGCTGAGTCTCTCCGGTTTTCAGTTTCAGAACTGAAAACAAAATTCTCCGTTTATAGTTTCTTTGTGCAAGTATTTGTTGTAAAATTAAAAAAGGCATTATCTGTGCTGAAATTGCAAGGTTAGATTTTAAAATAAGTGTCTTGAATTTTGTTCAAAAAAAAAAAAAGTTTTGTATCTTCTTCAGAAGTACCTAAGACCTTGTGCTTGATCTTTGCTTTAAATTTAAATGACTTCAGCAGGAGTCAGCAGGCAAGAAATTGTCACTTCAAAATGCTTATTCCTTTGGGATTGTATCTGCTTTTCAGTGCATTGGCACATTGTGGGGCACAAAGACCATTTAGTTGCTTATTTATTTCAGGGCTGTGTGTGCACCTGAGGAGACCGCATGGGCCAGTTGGCTCCTGGGGCTTGGTGCAGTACAGCTGGCTGGGTTCAGACCCTCTTCTCCTGAGCGTTAAAAAGGGTATATCCATGCAACATGGAAGCTATCTTTTAATTAGCACAAAACAAAGACAGTGCTAGCTGGTGGCGTCCATAGAGAATGTTGCCTTTCTTTCTGTTCCACATGTCTGTAAGCTCTAAAATTAGCTTATTAGCTGAAAGTATTACCTATATACATATAGCTGATCTATTGTCTATGCATCTGAAGTAATACTCAAATATTAACTAATCTTCATTCAGAATATATTTTTTGAGGGAAAAGATGGCTATGATGCAAGTCATGCAATATGATGTATTTTGCATTAAATATTTGTAATGAAGTCCAGAATAGAAAACTGATGGCTGAACAGGCATTCTGCTGAAAAAATACAAATTTGGCTGAAAATCTTACTTGAAAGACATGTAGCTTCTAGAAGACAGTAATACATTCCCCCTTCCCCCCCCCCCCCCCGGTAAACTGCTTTTTAAGGTGGAAAGGAAGTGATTTTCTGTATCACAAGTGACCTCGTTAGTCAAGGTTTGACATCTGCACGCTAGATGAACACACATCTGCACGCTAGATGAACACAGGATTTTTATTTCAGCTGCTGGCAAACCACCCCCCCTCCCCCAAAGCCAAACATAAATAAATGACCAACAGAAGTTGAAAAATAAATGTTTTGCCTAAAGTTGTATGTAGTTGTTGTTGTCTTAAGGGGAATAACAAGGATTTACATTAAAACCTCTGCAAGTCCTTTTATCTAACTTGTGCAATCCTGTCCTGGAGTCTTTCTGTCAGCTGGGTTAATATTTGATCATTCCTCACCAACACCTTTTTGTTGGGGCTTGATGTTCAAAGCAGCTCAGTTCCTAGCAGTCACCTGTAAAACTGTGGCCACTGCAGTGATTCAAGTTGTACCCCTAAATAGCACGTAACTGAAGCTGACACGGTCACTCCGTCTAGGGTCAAAGCTAAGCTGGTCTCCCCTATGGCACCGCTGAATAAAAAGTAATAAGGCACATGTGTGCATAAAAGTATGCATAACACATGTTTTGTATATGTGTATATATTTATATGTAAGTTAATGGCACAATCTTGGGGGGAGAAAATGAAGCTGCTCCTAACATCCCACTTAAAATGTACACTAAAGCAAATACTCTTCAGCATGGTCTCATGCAGAAGTCCAAAGGATTGGGAAAAATCTTGAGGGAGGGGGGAAAAAAGGTTATGCTCAATTACATTGCACAAACACCCCTCTTAAACTGGAGGGGACTGGGAGAGGGAGGGCGGGAAAGTGAACTGATGAGCTTCCCTACTTGTCCAGGTTCCCTGTCTGAAAGTAGGTTTAAGTGCACTCGCAGATCCCTCTCTGGCCGGCAGGATCCTGGTGTGCAGCCGAGGTGGGGTAAGGGCTGCTTGCCCGGTTTGCCCTCGCTGCAGCGTGGGGTCCCTGCGGTGCCTGGCTTGCTGGGGCGTGGGGCAGTCGCTCCGTCCTCGGAGGGACGGTGGCAGGGGTGCCCTCGCCTCTGACTCTGCGGTGCCTGGGCATAATGAGTACAGTGTGCAAGAAGGGGCAAAACTTCCCCAAATGTTAAGCATGCTTTTTAGGCTGGGACACTATTAAGACCCTGTGTTGGTACCACGTCCAAGAAAAACATATTATGCCTCAGGCTGTACATCTAAAGGGCTCTGCTATCTATGGGGGAAAAAAATCACTGTTCTCTTGTAAAACTGAGAAATACATGTCAGCCTAAATATATATTAAAAGTAAGACTAGTTTCCCATGGAATTTCAAGGGTCAATGAATGTGCAAGGTCATCCTCTGCCAGACAGTCTCAAGATGCAGATTTTGACTATGTCAAAACTACTCTTCTCAGGTAAAGATGGAGAGAGTCTCTGACAAAAACTCCCCTGAGAAGTTAGCTGACGTGGCTTATCCTGGAAGTAGTTTTCCAGGTTACATAAAACAGCTTCAGCCTAATGAGGGAAGAAACATCGTTTGATTTCAAAGGCGCTTATCTAAATGATTCGGGTCCAAAATAAAAGTGGTTCATAGTACTGTATGTATAATAAATACTACAGAAAATTGTCAAGATGACTGTAGGATCTGTTTTAGGGGGGGATGTGCTGTCTGTGTAAATATGTACGTTCTTAAGTGTATTTTATCAGAATTGTGCCCTTGTGTTACTGAAGGACCTGGCTCTCCCGTCAAAATTTTAGGAACTTTCTGAACCAGGCTAGACTGACTAAAAGGACAATAGTCCTTGTCCTGGCTTTAAAATACATTTTAGGAGAAGATGAGTTAGTTGTAACAAAGGCTGAAAGGAACAACAATAATAACAGCTATCGAAATCGGCTGCTCATGTGCAAGCCTGGCTTGATGGCTCAGATCTGTGACAAGAAGTGTCTGAAACTACCATTTCTGGTACTAGAGTAATTTACACAAGAAAAAATTTTCTGACTGTGTTGTCAAAAAAAAAAAAAAAAAGGAAGAGATGCATACTCAAACATATACCCAACCATGAGAGAAAAGAACAGGGAAAACAAAGTCTAGCTCTTCTTTGAAGCTGCTGGAACTGTGTAGTGGTGAAGGGTTTAATTCATGGGGAAGGTGCCTCTGTTCTGTTATCTGGATCATATGGAAAAATGTCTTGCAATTTGTGAGTCATTTTAATTTGAATCTTTCTGCAGAATCTGCTCCTTTATAACGTGTGACTTCTTTCCGATGTTATGAACTCTGTATGAATATCCATAGCAGCTGAAAAAGTCCATTTTAAAGTGGATGTTTTACCTTCCTTTTGTCTCCATTTTCACAGAAATATTTAGTAGTGATGGTATAAAAGTAGCAAGGGAAAATCACCAAATGTTCCATGATTGTGGAAGGCCTTTAGAGTAAGGTTTGGCCACTGTATAGGAAAAAACAAAGTTTTGTAGTGAGGACTTCAGTCTCCTGATGATCAGACAGTTCTTGACAAAGAAGACTGGAGTATAAAAGAAAGGGTCTCTCATCAGCAATTTTAGGGAAGAAGGAGAGATGGATGAAAGGTTTAAATGTGGGAAGAGGCTCTCTTACCTGGACAAGACACAAAGGGAAAGAAAAGAGGAAAGGTGAGTCTTCAGTCTCTAGACGTTGTGTAAATCTGGAAGAACGTTCACATGAGGCTGATGTGTTGAGTAGACTGAAAATGGGAATATGTACAGGGACAGTAGTATTTTTGCACTGTATTTCTTGTGCTAGCTCAAGTAAGGACTGTATTAGGCACTACTGAAAAAGCTGTGTTGCGTACTTCAACTCTCAGAGATCCTTGGAATGAAAAAAATAGCCTCGTCTAGTGCTTGTGAGGTTGGATTAGGATTAGTTTAAGGAATTGGGAGGCTTGGAAAGCTACTAGTAACCACCGGATCTGCAGAACGAACCCGGCTACGATGTCTGAGCTTTCAGAAGCTGTACCTTGATGGTGTCTCCAGAGCTAACCTCAGAAGGCAGCTTCTCACTTTTGGAGAGACTTGGGAAACTTTAAAAGCCCACCTGCCGGTTGTATAGCCTATAAGACATCAGGTAAGTGAGATCTCAGAAGGGAAAGTGCCGTCAGGCCTGGGTACTAGCAACTTATTTGTCCTACTCTTATGATCCAGTTACTTTATGAAACATTTTAGAAATCATTAGGAAAGAGTAACTAATGAATGTGACTGTTTAGCTGGTGTCTATAGCGTATGAAGCTTTTTAACTTGCCCTGATTGGGTCAGTGATTCTACAAAGATGGTATATACTAACAGAAGAAAAAAAAAATCACGGTGAGTATAAAAATCATAGGATGATATCTCGAAACAAAAATTTACCCCTGAAGGGAATGGAACGTTGTTGTTGTCTGTGTGTCCGGGCTCTATAGTTAGCACTTTGTGTGTGGTGTTTGACACTTTCCCATAATTTGAGATTTGTAGTGCTCATAGAACTTGTTAGGGGTCCCTAGTGCTTGGGACAGCGTAGGATTTGCAAGACGACTGTGGCTGCTGCCACTTTCTCATGTTTAGCGTCTGAATTTTTTCTCCTGGATTTTTTTTTTTTTTTTTTTTACTTATAACACTTGAGGTTGAGCATGTTCTTGTAATACATAGTCTGAGAAAATTTGTATGACCTGATAATTATTGCACGCCTGGAGATGTAGGAAAAGCCTGTAGTGAGAAGCTGGCGAAATAATCCTTACTTGCAATGGCACTTCTGTTTACAAAGTGACTTTTCTAGTGTAAGACTTGTTATTTTGTAACTGGTAAAAAGTGAGTTGATATTTGAAAGTGAAAGCTGAATTCTATTCTCTCACCTACTTCTTCCTGCTTCTGTGTTCGAGGTGCATCTTTTCTGTCTCTGCAACCAGTCTCCCTGAACGTCCAAAGGGGAGGTTGGTGTTTGGCTCTGGCTTCTTTGGCATGAGGCCTCTGTCTTAAGTTTAAGTGTTTCTCTTCCATCTACATTTAAGAACTCAAGTCTTTGAACAAACGTTGGTAAACGGCTTTGCAGCGCGTTACAGAAGGATGTGGTACTGCGATTACTTGCCTGGCAGAGGCGCGCTGCTAGCTTGAGCTTAGCATTTGTTCTATGGCATCTCTCTGCTCCTCTGACCAAAGAGGACTAGCAGCTGCCATGATCCCTTGCAAGATTTATTCAGATACCTGTGAAGAACAGGGAAAGAAGTTCTTCAGTTCTAGTTTTCGACTGAGAAAGCTGTGTGGAGGTTTTATTGATGAAATTTTTATGAGCCTAAATATAACATCTAATTAAGCTTTACTAGTAAGATATCCTAAGTAAGACCTAGCATAGCCAATGTCATGGGGCTCAGGTTAAGGTCTGTTACTTAGTTTGAGAATTTTCTGTTGCACAGTTACTGAAATCAAACAAAGTTGAAGGAGTTAGTTAAGTAGCAATTGTAAAAGCAAAGCCTTTGCTAAGCAAGTGAAAAGACCCTTCCTCTCCCTTTCAGTGGAAGTTCAGAAGTCTTTGCAAGAGCGCATCTGTACGTGGTTCCTTGTAGGATTAGTCAGTTTAGGACTCTATTGGTTTTGGGTCTCTCAGCTGTTGTCTGCTCTCTAATCTATTTTATAATCCAATTTAATGATTAGTTTCATATGTATGGCTTAACATTTTACTGGCCTCAAATTGCTCAATAAAACGTGTAAGCGTTGTAATTAAATACAGGTCTCTGAAAATTCTTACATTTTTAGAATAATTTAGTACTGGCATCAATTGTCCTATTAATATTTTAATTGTTAGCAGAGTATTTTATCCATTGCAACCTTGGATATAAGAAGTAGTCTTTTTGTAACATTATAATGAAGGTGAAGGAGGAAGAAATACAGAGGACAAAGTTTCAAGTGAAGTTCTGTGAAATGGTTGGTGATAGATGCTATTTAAGGCAGGACACGAGACTGCTGGAATAAAATATTATATAGTTGTTTTTGTACAATGAAGTACTATATAAAATTGGTATTTTGTCAGTATATGTTTAATATATCCCTTTTCAATTTCTGGGTCATTTAAGTTATTTTAAGGCTTATATTGAAAAATGAAGTTAGCTCTGAACAGCTCACTGAAACTCTAATTACTTGAAGTCTCCTTCGCAGCTTTAGTTTGGATGCTTTAAGGAAAAAAAATTCTGTGAGTTGCTAGAACCCAGTCACTAGCCGAACAATGGCGAAGCAAAGCCTCTACATTAAAAATGAAAAATATGAATGGGGGAAGAAGAGCGAGGGGCAGGGAGGAGTCACACGTGAATTAGCAGACGTTAGTTTACTTTAGTAGCAGCAGAAAGCTAGCTGTACAAATGATTTGATAATAAATGACGTCCAGGCAGTTAGATCATGAGCGACCTAGGCATGGAATGTAGTCCCTGGGGGCCACACCAAACCTGCTACAGGACAGCTGAGGTTGGAAGGGACTGGGGGATATCACCTACTCCACTTCCCCCCACCCCCCCCCCAGCAGGGTCACCAACAGAAGGTTTCCCCGGACAGTGTCCAAGTAAGCTTGAGCATCTCCAAGGATGGAGACTCCTCAGTTCCTCTGGGCAGCTTCTTCAGTGTTTGGCCATCCTTACAGAAAGCAAATTTGTTCTTATATTCAGATGAAACTTCCTGCACTTCAGTTTGTGCCCGTTGCCTTTTGTCCTCTCTCTGGGCACCACTAAAAAGAATCTGGCTCAGTCTTTACTCTCTCCCATCAGGTGTTTGTACACCGTGATAAGATCTCCCCTGAGCCTTCTCTTCTCCAGGCTAAACAGTCCCAGCTCTCAGCCTCTCCTCATCTCCAGGCCCTTCGTCATCTTTGTGGCCTTTTGCTGGACTTGTTCCAGTAGCTCCGTGTCTCTCTCATACTGGAGAGAGCCAGCACTGGACCCAGCACTCCAGATGTCTCTCTCAGAGTGCTGAGCAGAGGGGCAGGATCTCCTGGAATTACTTCTCCTAGTGCAGCCCAGTATGCCATTGGCCACCTTCTCCATGAAGACGCATTGCTGACTCATGTCCGACTTGTGCACCAGGACCCCCCAGGTCTTTTTCTGCAAAGCTGCTTTCCAACCAGCCAGTCAGTCCCCCACCTGTGCTGGTATATGGAGTTATTCCTCCCCATGTGCAGGACTTTGTGCTTCCCTTTGTTCAGTAGAGGAATATTGTGTGCCTGTGACAGTGTAGTGTAAGTCTGTTTATCCCCAGTGATAAAGAGGTTGAGATGGATTTTACAAAAAAAAAAAAAAAAAAAAAAAAAAAAGCAGCCCAGAATGGGAGCAACATTCAAGAGGTCAGTTTTCATTTAAGCATCAAAACAAGTGACCTGATCTTCCAACAGCCTCTGGGCAAGAGGTACATAAACGCTGAGATGTTTTGATAATCTGTCCTAAGGTTCACAGTAGGAACTATCAGGTGCTAAACACGTTTGAACAACTAGCTCATTTCATGTATCTGGATGAGAACCCTTGAAAACTTGTGGGATTTGTTGTTCTCTTATTTGACTCATGCGGAGCTGAAGGAGAGAGAGAAATTCAAACTAATGCTTTGATAACTTAGCGTAGCTTTATTAGTGCTAACAAGTCGCGCGTGGTATCTGAAGCTATTCTGGGGCTAGAAGGAAATACTGAACTAGTAAAAGGAACGTTGGAGAACTGCCGTATTTTAATGGCATCCATCTTGTAGCACTGTGTGGTAATGGGGGTTGGAGATCTGTGAGCAAAATGCTTTTTATGTAAGAACTACTGATGCTGAGGAAGGACAGGATCTTGCCCTTTGAGTGTTGAGTAAAAATCAATTTGGAATGCATTATACGTTTCATGGGTGAGGAAAGTGTTCCTTTTCAAGTTGACTTTAGAAAATGGAATAGTTGCTTTAGACTGTTGCTAGGCTTGGCATATTTGCATAATCCTGATTGCAACTGCAAGTATATGATATGTTGCAGAGATCTCTCAATAGATCAACCAGCTAAAACCTATCAATAAATATGTGCTATAAATATGTACTGACTCACAGCTAGATCCATAAACACTGCAAGTCTTTCAGCAGTTGGCATAAATAAGTGTTGTTTGGAAAAGTTGGCTCCTTCATCATGAGCGTGCTTCCCCAGCTATGTGAACTGTGTTTTGGCATCTCATATAGCTTGCATAGTATTGCTGGCTATTTTGCTGGTAGAAGTAACATCTGTTGGGGAAAAAAAAGTCATAAACAGGATAATAAGGAAGCGTTACAGGGATGTACTTTTTTTTGAGGTGGTGTTTGGAGCATGGAAGTTGTTGTCCGTAGGTGGAAGCAGCTGTAGCTTTTGTGAATTTACTATGAGTCTCCTAACATTTAGCTTCTCTCACGGAGCCCCAGCTCTGATATTATATGTATACCCCAAATGCTCAATTCTAAGCTTCCCGCATTGAATGTAGGTCAGCAGAAGTGCAATGGTGCTTTGGGGGCATTTTTTGCAGTTGCTTGAATATGTCGTTTTAAAGCAGGCCTAATACTGAAGCGCAGCTGCCGTTTGGTTACGGAAAGGGATTGTGTGTCAACGTTTTGGTTTGGCTGAAATTTTTGTAGGCGAGTAGGAGTTGAAAGTTCTGCACTGTGACTGTTACGTGCTCCTAATGTGTTGGGAAACAGCAGAATAGAGAAATGTTTTGCACTTGGTTCAGAAGCAATGTCGTGGTGCTCATACTGAGGTTCCTCCTTCCTGCTTTCAACATGCAGCACGATATAAAGGTGCAGGGTAACTGGGGGGTGGGTAGGGAAGGAACGAAGAACTGAGGTGGCTATTGGCGGGTTTTGTGCCTGTGCATCGTTGCTAGCCAGCCAGGCAGGGGCGACTAACGTGTTCTTTGCTTGTCAATTCCTGTCGGAATCGAATGATTTTCTCAATACCAAAGAACTGGGAGGATTTATCAGCTTGTTTAGCGTTGCTGTGTTTGACTGCTTTTTGTAAATGGCAGGAGAGTGTTTTCCTTTTGTGCATACCAGAACTGAGCCTGAACTACACTGACATTATAACAATACTTAACATGTACATGTAAAATAGCCCCAAGGGAGGCGGCAAAGTCGAGTGTCCCTGCTGAATGCTAATGAAGGTGTGCAAAAAAATCTTTTGTATCGTTATGATTTGTAATGAAATGCAGATGAAAGAAACAGAGGGTGAGAAAATGCAGTTTATTCTGTGCTGAAGGGCAAAAGAGAAAATAATTATTGAAGAACTTCCTAGGAGGGGAAGGCCAATACACAGCATTCAAGAAAACAATAGTTTGTCCCTTCAGTAATTGAGAAGGTTTACAGTTGATGCTACCTTAGAACCAGTGTTTAAAAGGAGTGGGGGAATCAAACTTGGTTATTTAGTTCTGTCTACTGCCTTAAAATAGTATTAACACCACTGTGATTAATCTGTAGCTCTGTGAAACCGTGCTCCATTCAAAGTTAACAGAAATGCTTACTCGTATTTTAAACATCCTGCTAAGCTATGATTCTGGGAGAAAGACTTTGCTAATGGTTTTACATTTTATTGACAAAACAGAAAGAGAGTTATTCTGGAGAGTGTCCTGTCAGGTGTTGCTTGAAGTATTTTTTTTTTATTACTAATTCAGAAAAGTAGAAAATGCTTAAAATCAGCAACACTTCCTACCCCTAACTATTCACGTTGCTAAATTGCAGTTTAAAAAAAAATATTTAAAGTGTTTTTTTCAGTACATAAAATATGCAGTTTTTACTGCGTCAGTCTTCCAAATCTACCCAACTGCAAAGCCAACAGCAAAACTCGGCTATAAAGTAGATTATTAGCTGTAAAGCTGTGTTTGCTCTCAGTTCCTCACTTTCCTTGGAGGAGCTTGAGTGGTATCAGATCTGTCCTTTGTGAAACAGGGTGCTCTCTTATCTATCACTGTTGCTCTCAATTAATGCTCTTTTGTCAGTGCAGTATGCCCTGTTCTGGTCTTACGGTGAGAGTTTTTCCATATGAAATGTAGTAGCATGCTCAATGAGGATTAACCAAAAGTCATTTTGGAAGGCAACCAGTGCATTTCTTGACCACTTGATGGCATCACTCAGTTGTATGGAAACTAAATCGCTTTGCCAGTAAAGCAGTTCTACTTCTGTGCTTGGTGTGAGAAGACTTTTGTGTTTTATTTTAGACTATTAAAGACTGCAGAGAGCTCTTAATATGCTCCGGTAAATTAAATGGAAGCCACAACTCTAATTTTGATAACTGTATTCCTTTTCTGTGGTATGTTGCTTACCATTTTTAACCATTTTCATCTGCATGAAAGCAAGCAGAGCGGTGGTCTAAATTCCTCCTCTGCCCATCTCCGCTTGTTAGCTTTTCAAGGATGGCAGCTAGTGTTTTATAGGTCGATGCTCACACAAAGCACTTGATGCGCTGAAACTTTGGCGGGGGTTGGGGGGGTTGCTTTTCCAGGAAAACTATTTTAAAACCTCCAATTGCTGCAGTCGATATGCATTTTAGGGAAAGATTTATGTAATTTTGTGTGCTTGCTACAGGTAAATATTTCTATAAAATGAAAGCATTTTGCAGTCTCCATATCTGAGCTAGGTGATCTTTCCATGTGTGCAAGCCAACAATGACTGGTTACTGAAAATGCTGAAGTCAGGGGGTAATGAGGAAAGCAAGACTGACTATTATTTATAGGTAAAGGGCAAATCTGCTAATGTCAGGGGAGCTCTGACATTTTACACCTGCCAAGGATCTGCCCGTGAGATAACCAGGCGTGCAGTTTAAAGCAAGTTCAAGATCTCAGTGCTGCTTCTGCTCTGAAGCTAGTGGCAGTAGCGAGGCACTGCTGTTAGCGCTCCCAGCAGATAGGAGGGCGACCGGCCCATCTTTCCGCCTGAGAGCTAGTGTCGTCCCTCGGAGGTTAATGGGCACCCTGGGTAAAGCAGCAGGAGGAAGGTGGTATTGCCGATGTGCCTGTCTGCTTGGGAGCAATGGCTGTGGCATGCTCAGACCATACCTAGCATGTTCCTGGAAGACAACTGGGGAAAAAATAAAAATAACAATAAAATGCTGGGAGTGGGTGTCTTCATTTTTCCCCCCTTTCCGTTTAGCTTAACACAGGCTATTGGATGCCTGAAAAATAACAAAAAGAGCTGGTCAGAAATGGACCATCTCTTTAATGATAGTTTTATTCAAAACTCTTTCTTGGAAACATTTCAAAATGTCATGCTTTCCTTAGGTTTTGAGATGTTTTTAGATACTGCTTTACCAGGGTTATTTTGACCTACTGATTATAGGTGCACTTCAACATGCACACAAATCTATATATGTACCGTTTTTCTCGAGTATTTTTGAAATAATCATCATTATCTTAAAAAAAGAAAATACTAAGTAGTGATGCATATCTAATTTTTGGATCACTTAATACTTTGATCTGTCCTTCTGTGAATTTTGCTTAAGTTGGAGAGTTAAGTTTCCAGCTATGGGACTTTACCCATGCAAAATATGGTAAGTTTCTCTAAGAGAAGAGGAAAAAATAATGTATTTAGCAACTGACTTGTCAGTACTCTTTCAGTTGCTAACATTCAGTTGCCGAGAAGAACAGCTAAGACTCCCCTATCTTACGTTTTGTAAGCACGGAAAGATAATGAAATATGGAGGAAGAATTCAGAAACAGGCTAAATGGTCATTATTCTTTTTGTTTTCCAATGCGTTATCTTATCTAATAGTTTTAGTTAATAATCTCCAAATAATCATGGAGGGTTTTGCAGTGCCAATTCTACTGTGGGCAAATACCGTTTCCCCTGTAGTAGTGCCAAAAGGAGAAATTCCAGCCTGCGGGAGTTTGGGAGCGCGCTTCCCTAGATGCCGTTGCCAGAGCGGTGCCTGTGCCGCTTGGACGGTGGCCAGCCCACGTGCAGGTGCTGGTGACGCTGCTGCAGTCTGGGGTACACAAGGCACGTCTTGAGCTTCGCTGCTGGAAGCCCATGTTTCCGGGACTATGACTCCAGGTTTTATTGTTGTTGTCGACCTCTTGGAGGAAATAGTTATTGGTCTTAAATGCTGTATGCAGAAAAATATAAATCTGAATTGGGCTTGTTAGGGGTTTGGGCTTGTTGGGCTTGGCCGGTTTGATTTTTCCACCAAACCGTGAAGAACTAATTGTAAAATGTGTTCCTGTTTTAAGCAGCATTTTGTTTGTTTTAAGAAGGTGAGTATAACAGAGTGAGAAATTATCACCTCTACTGCGTAGAGGTGATACAACAATAAAAGTGCTACATGCGATATTTTTACTGTCAGGATTTGTTATCTTTTTTTAACGCTACTGTGTTGTGGCAAGTGACTATAGCTTTGTGTAAGTTTGCATAATAAAAATAATAAATTCTTAGTTCTTTGAAAAGAAGAGACATGTTGTAAATATGAAACATAAAGGTAAGTAAAAGCCTACAGAAATGGAACAAAGAAAAAGTTGTTACTGCCATGTATCCAAAGGAGAAGGAAAATTGAAAAACATGACATAGGGGCTAGTGGTGCAAATTCATTAAGAATTGCTTTTCTCAGCTAAGGAGAAAAGCTAAAAGTAAGCCGACAGCATAAGATGTAAAGTAAAGGAGAAAATACTCTTTGGGGAAACTCTGTTTAGTAAGCTATAAGGTTGAGTGCTTAGATGACTCTCTAATTTTGATAAGTCCTCAATTCGTCAGTAGTAGGAGTGAGTCTTTCTGTAGGTCAATATTTTTAGTAGAAACATTTTCAGTGATATTAATAAGATTGTTGTATAGTTCTCGCAGCCTGATGGGCTAATTTTGCGCAAAAAACATTTAGATTTGTGTTGAATCTTAAAGGTCTTTGAGAACCTGAAGAGATTTAAAATGAAGATAGCTTAGTAGCCTTGCTTTTAATATTTCTGTATGTGAATAAATTAGTTGCAGGTTTGTGCAACTTCATAGGAGTTTCTCATGTACTACTGCAAAATAATTTGGGTTTGGTTTAGATATATAATCAAACACTTGCTTCTCTAGTGGTGGTGTTTTATGCTTAGCTGAAGGAATTGTACCCCCCGTCCTTTTCATTTTGAACTGTTGCTGGATGGGCTGCGCTCTTTTTCTTTTTACTGTCTTCCTTTTGATCTCTTCTGCATGTTCCAGACAAACCTCCCAGAAAGACTTTTTCCGTTCAAGTTAATACCTGTATGGATGCGTTTCCCACATGATCTTACGTCTTGATTAAAGATGCAGTTTATTGGCTTTTTGAGCTGATGTATTCTCATCTCCTGACTCTTCACTATTCTACTGTTTTCCCCCAAAACCTTATTATTTGTATCTATTTGTATACAAATTAGCTAACAAATCAAACTACTGATTAATGTTTGTGTACATGAATAATACAACAGCTAGCTCCCTTTGTATTTATTTGTATTTAGCACAATATTTATAACACGTTCTTGTATGCTTTCATGTTGAAGGCCCTTTTAATAGGGAAGCGGCGAGTACCTCCGCCAGCCTGGCGGCGTGGTACGAAATAACTTAACCTCTTTGTGTTCGACATTGACAGGTTTGAGACCACAGCTGAAATGTGGACTTCTGTATTTAAACTGTATAAACGGTATTTAAACTTTGATATGTTATGTTTAGGTATTGATTAGCAGAGGAAAACTTCTTATTGAGCAATACAGCTAATCTTAAAATCATTTATGGTAATTTTACATCACTATTAGCATGCTTCTATTTAATAGCTGAGTACACACATCATTTCCGGGTGTTAACCAGATAAATAAAGGGAAGAAAGGAAGAGTGGAAAGCAGAAAATTACAGGTGATATGTGCTTGTTGTCCTGCTTGTTATTCAGTGTTTCTTTTGATAAAAAGAAGTTACTACCTCAGAGTTCTTGTCATCGCGCGCTTCTTGAGCACATGCCTCGGTCTGCTGCCTCTACTTGTTAGGCAAGCTGGTAGATTTGTTAACTGTGCACTGGGGCAGAACAAACCGCAGGCCTTGATAATCCCATCAGATATTAGGGTTTAGTTTCCCAGCATAGATTTTTCTCAGAATTTGCTGCGTTCTCTTGAATTCGATGTTTTACTTAAGAATGAAATGTTTTTTAGTGGTTTTTTTTTTCCTTCTGGTTTCCAGCGATAAACTACATGAAAAAGGAGTTTTCAGCCAGATTGATTGCGACGATAGTGCTAAGGCAAGTGTAAAGTCCCTCATCTCATCTCAGTAGGATACTAGCTTTGAAACCTGATCACAAGCACTTAAGTGCCAACTTTGTTAATCATTTCTTTGCAGAGTACTACACCAGAAATAGTGTGTCTGGATTTTCTTTCTTCTGGCAGATCTGAAGTTCTCTTCTTTCATTTGAAAAACTGTAAAATGCAAGTTGTTTGCATAGAATGCTCCTCCATTTGCTATACTGTAAAGAGCTTCTAAGGGTTAGTCAAACAGAAAAAGAAAAAAAGTCAAATAAAAATCAGAGAGGATTTATCAGATATGATCAGATGTGGTCCAGAGTGGGTAGGACCAGCTATAGGGATACACAGAAGCGAGCAATAGAAAGGCACTGAAGTTTGAAGAGGCAAGGTGAATTCTAGTGGGTGGATATATTGTTAGATAAGAAATTACGGCAGCAGCTGGTCTATTGATAACTGTGGAAACAAAGGAACAAGTTTCTATCCTATCCTGAATAAGAGGAAACCACTGAATGGGAGGTTGAAAGGTGGTCATATCATCATGTTGCCAGGAGCAAGTTAACAGTTTCTCTTGGAATATTTTGTCTCCCTGCGATTTAGAGTGTTACGGATTTAATTATGGAGAGATCTGAGCTAAATCCCTTAATGCAAATATCTCTATGAAGATGGTGCTAAATCAGGACTTCAGTCAGCGCCTCCCTTCAGAAATAGGACGACAGTACTGGAAGCAGCTGGAGAAGAGCAAGGTCTCGAACACGATTGTAGCAAAGCATAATTCTTGCATCATTTCATACGTGATGAAGAGTCCCACAGATTAGAAAAGGCAGTAGGGAAAAGGTGCAGTCTGAAAATCAACAGGTGTACTTCCAAGCTTTACTGTGATCTTAATGGGGATATGCCTGGAGTTAGAGATGTGGGTCAAAGAAGGAGGAAGAAGTTTAGCATGTATTGCTGTGATGTATGAGTCAAGCTAGACTGGTGGATTTGAGGAGACCCCCAAAATGTATTGTTCTCTGTGTCGCTTCTGCCAACGTTGTGGCAGAGAGAACATCTAAAACAGAACCTCGGACAAAGGTGTCGCTTGCGGAGGAGCTGGATGGAAAAACGAGGCAATGGGTGGAGAAGAGAGCAAGCAGGGTCTTGTGCAGCTTGGTAATGGAAGTAACAGTGCAGGATGCAGAATGTCAGCCAGGTGCAAAAAGGCGTGTTTCTGAAAACAGATTTCAAAAGAGTTATGTTAGGGGAGATGCTTCACTGAGACAGTTAAAACTGTATTAATAATTTAGGAAGCCTCAGTGAAGTCAAGGACTGGAGAGATGATCTGTTAGAAGCAAAGACGGATCAATAACTACCAGTGAAGGCATTTAATCTGCTCGGATAGTTTGAATGCAGAGTTATTCTTTCAGTATGGTGATGTTCACGTTTTCATCGTTATGTTAACGTGCACGTTTCTTACAGTATGGTTTGTGGGATGTTGGTATCCTCTTAAAATGCAGCCTGACATTGATGAAGGCAATTCAATACAGTGGACTAATAAGTATTGCTATTCATATAGCAGTGAAATCTGGAGGCAAGATGACTAGAACATTGTGTATTTTCTCTGTGGAACTCGAAGGACTTTAACAACATTATTTCTTGATACTTCAAAATATGGTACGTTTCTAGTAATTAAAGATGACTGGAGATTAGGGCGTTTAGATTCTCTTCTTCCCTATGTTCGTGAGTTGATGTGAACCAAGGCACTTAATCTATACCTTAGTTTTCTTAAAATTGAAATAGGATGCGTTATGAAATTTATATGTGAAAAGTGCAGATCCTTTTAAATTGTTTACGAAGGTCCAACTGATGTCGCATAGCTGGGGAGGCATGATCATTACTGAAACTTTAATCCTTACCTAGTGTGAAGTGAAACAGAAAACACATCTTTTCTCAAGCCACAAAGTTTTGCATGCAAGAAAGTACAGGCAGGTTGGAGGAAATACTTTTTTTTTTTTAAATTAAATTTAAAAAGTAAAGTCACCGGAGTTTCTTCTGGGATTGTATAATCCTTGAACATTCTTCTGCTAAGTAATTTCAGGAAGTCTTAAGAGTTAATGAGTTTTTTTTAATGAATTGAAGTCTGTTCCACTTCTGTAGTTGTTCCTCACCGTGTTACCCATGTAGAAAGTAATACATTTCTTCTTAACGTACTGAAAGCTTATTCACTCTTCAGTGTGATAAGCGTGGAGAAGTTGAACTTCTTGGAGTCCCTCATATTTTTGTATAGTGAAAGTCTTCTATTACAAATATATAACACAATCTGTTTCAAATTCTGCAATTTGACTAAAGAAGGCAATTTAGAAAATATGAAACCATATTTTGCCTACAGTCATTCCAGTTTTTTATGGCCTGCTGTACTATCTCAAAACAGAAAGGCAAGAGAGGATAACGCTTGCCGTGTAGCATATGCTTTCATGCAGAGCGTAATCAATTGACAGAATATCAGGATGTAGACGCCGATTGACTAATTTTTCATTTTAGCCCATTGACATAAACTGCAGAACACTGGGAAAAACCCTCAACCATAAAAACACTTTGTTTTGGAGATGTTTCAGCTGTGGTCTGCAGGCTGTGCTGGGAGATAAGGGTGCCCAGTTCCTGTGGGCTGTCCTATCGCTGTTGCTGCTAAATAAGCGAGCAGCTTTCGATTTAGTGTCAGTTGTTGAGTGAAAGTTATCTTTTGTTATGCAACTGGTGATCAGTTCTATGTTCCACATTCCACCAGCCATTTGGGATTCTCCTCTGTCTACCTGCATAAGTAAAACGTTCTCCCTGCGGGTTGGTGCTTGTTGCAGGTGATCTCTGCAGGGGTTTAGGGCTCAGCTCTGCTCTTCTCCACTCTGTCTCCACTTTGCTGTTCCCTCCCCTACTGTGGTTAAATAAATTACCTGTATGACATGTTCGGTTTTCTCTGGCGAGAAGCCTGGGAAATCAAATCTGTTGCCGAACCTGGGTCTCCCATTTGGCAAATGTAACGCCTCCCTGCTGTTAAATCAGGTCAGCTTTCAGGAAAACGGAGAACAATCTCATATATCTATAATTAACACCGAGCAAATTTAGGTAATGCAGCTGACACATGTTTATTATAAGGACCATCTAGGAAATAATTTTAAAAGCACTTCAGCTTTCACTCTTGCATTAGGATACGTGTTGAGTGTTCTGTGCATAGAGACGATCAAACATTTTCTTTCTGTTACCTCATATCAAAGGGAAATGCATTTGTTTTCTGCTGCTTCTCTGAAGCTATTTTGTGGAATGATTCAGTAGTTGCATTAAAAACAGTTCTCTGTATTGAATTGGTGTGACTTTCTCTATTTAATTACTATTAAGTACTAATTAACTGTTTATTACTATTAATTATTGATAAGCTGCCCAGGTTTTTGGCCCCTGGAAGTGCAGATACCAGGAAAAGTGTTGAGGGGGAGGGTAAATAAATTCCTTTAACGTGGCACATTCGATTTCCTACCTTTCTGCTCGGCTGGATCGCAGGCGAGGCGAGAGGTGGTGGTTGCAGGTAGGGTGGCAGCGTGCGGCTCCTGGGTGACCGCGATCACCACATGCATGCTCCAGCCCTCTGGACCCCACAGCAGGCTGCCTGTTTTCCCCCATAGGGGCCGGGGGGCCATAGGCACCCTCAAGGCCGGGCCGAGGTGGGCTCGCTTAGGGTAACCCTTGCTTCAGCTTTCTCAACAGGCTTAGTCAGAGGACCGGGAAAAGCATAGCAAAAGCAAAGATTGCAGTAGCGTCTGAGAGGCTGGTTGGTTGGTTTGTTTTTTAAACTACCCTGATGAAATAGCTTGTGGAGTCATAGCTGGGAACCTCTGGCATGGAAACGCGTTTTTACAGCCCACAGCTAAATAGCATTTTGTCTCTTGTGGTGGAGTGAAGGGAAGCGTCGCGGCTTTCCGTGCGGACAAAGCCGCAGAGAGGTTGCCTGCCGTCCTGGGCAGCCGGTGAGGGTCGTGCGTCTCCGTCGTGGAGGTTTTCAAATGCGCGCAGCTTGTGTTAGGGCTTATGTAATACTGCGTTCTCAGAAACAGATGGTCTCGAATGTATATGCTCTGTTTTTAAACAGCGTGTGCTTTTCCAGATCTCTTTGAGGACAGCAGCTCGAGTGTTATTAGTAAGCGTGCAGGTGCCCCTGCCGTGCCTTTGTTGTAAGGAGAGCTGCTGTTGTAAGGAGAGCACTCTTGCTCCAAGAGGCCTGTGGTAAACGTTTTTTCATCAAGTTAAAAATCCTTTAGAACTTTATATAAAACAAATCCTTGAAACTGAAATCACTCTTTATTGTCCCAAGACTTCAGAGATTTAGAGGTGAAAGCATTTAAGTGGCTTTCGGGAGGTCTGAGTTCAGTGGAACGACCTGAAGCAAGGGGCGCGGTCTCCCCGCGCAGCAGCTCCTGTCTGGGGAACTGGCCGTGAAAGCGCTGTCTTTCCTCAGCTTTGTCATGTTTGTGTGGATTGTAGATGCCGTCTCTTACTGGTGCTTACTGGTACAGAACCAGTAATCTCTGAAAGGCTTCAGCTGGTACAGTAACAGAAGCAACTTCAGCTTTCTGTTTCTGCTGTGGGCAAAGCCCTTCTTAATAGCTAGGTCGGGTGAAGGAATTTTTGGGCCTGGCCTGACCCTGCTTTCCGTCTCGTCTTCTGCAGCCTGTGACCTGATGACGCTGGGGATCTTAGCCTTGGTGACGTCCACGGGCTGCGCCTCGGCCAACGCGCTGCAGTCGCTGACGGACGCCATGCACATCCCGCACCTGTTTGTGCAGCGCAGCACGGGGGGCTCGCCGCGCACCGCCTGCCACCTGAACCCCAGCCTGGAGGAGGAGGAGTACACGCTGGCCGCCCGGCCCCCCGTCCGCCTCAACGACGTTATGCTCAAGCTGGTCACCGAGCTGCGGTGGCAGAAATTCATCGTGTTCTACGACAGCGATTACGGTGAGCAAAGCAGGGAATTTCAGACGCTACTGTGTGTGGGGTGGGGTTTTTTTAATGTAACTCGCTGGGTTCTTTAAGAACTGAAGGGAAAGTGTTTTGAGTGGACTCAGGTCTCTGGTTTGAAGGAAAGGTTGCTGCTGTGAGAACTAATTTTCAGACAAGCAGCAAAGTTGCTTAGCAACATCTTCTACCCAGACAGTTGAAGTTTGAATCATCTCACACTTTTTCAGTTAAATATTAATGAAGCGTTGACATTGATTGGCAGGGGTCATGTAGCTATGCAAGCAAGTTCAGTAAGGCCTCTACCCATCCTCTGCAAAACACTTTCTTTCAAAGCCGAGTACTGTTCTCTTTAAAAATTAATTTTCAAAATTCCGTTGTTTTTTTTTGTTTTTTTTTTTTTAAAAACATACTTCCTCACACCATTCTCCATTTGGAGTAAATTTCACAGTGGTGTCCTTCCTGGCATTAAACCAAAAGGTTTTATTTTCACCACATCTGATGCATCTCCTTCAGCGAAATTTTCCCTTTGGGCAGAAACTTGGGGAAAAGAAGTCTCTGCCCAAACAAATTTAGTACTTTATGCTGGATGTAAAGGAGTGATGAAGTAACTCATTTTGTGCCAGGCTCTCAGAGTAAAAGGGAGGCGTGCACGTTTATTGTTACTTCCCCCCAGCCTTCCCGTCCAGTCAACTGATAGGAATACTCTTCCATGTGTTTAACTCCTAGTGTTGTCAGCGCGCTCATCTTAGGATGTAGCATCTGTGATGGGGAACAGGAAATTTGCTATGTCGCGTTTTAAAACCATGCAAACGCTCTGGATTTAAACTGTGATGTGTATGTTTTTGGTGTGGTGGCTAAAGATGAAGAGAAAGATAAAGGAAATGGAGGTTCCATTGCAGTTGGAATAATGATGTGTATTTGTAGTTTAGGTTCTACACACAGTTTTCCACGTATGCAGGGTAGCTCTTCATTGTATTTTCACTGCGTAACACAAGATCATTGTAGGTGAATCAGAGAGATACAAGGTTTTAGGTTTGAAGTTGGGCCACTGAAGTTGGGTTCCCCCCGCTTCCTTCCTTCCTTAAAAAGCCCCCCAAACCAAAATCCTGTGCAAAGGCTTCTGAGCCAGAATGACTTTCAGAAGTCTCGAGTGCAAATTTCTGGTCTGAATTGTTGGAGATGTCACTTTACCCTTTCTACACAAGCCAATCTGAAGACGATGAGGATTTTAAATGGTAAATACACCTAAGGCTCTATAAAATGTTTTTAATTATATGCGTGAGAAGGTTGCTGTGATACTTGTGTAGAGGTAATCTGTAGACTCAAAAAATCTAACAACCTAGTAAATAAACTGTCATTTATTTACTCTCCTTTATATATAATGCTTGACCGGTGAATGTTTTGAAAGCGAAAAATAGTGTGGGCATGGTAAGTATTCTTTTGGTGGCTTCTTGGTCCTGATGACAAAGTTCCTGTGTGGCAGAGGGTTTGGCTTAAAAAGGTAAAATCATTTCTAATGTTTATTTCCAGGAAGAGGAGGAGGAAGAAAAAAAGTTTAAAATGTCTTACCAGCATCATTTTATAGTGTTTTATAGTTACTATTCCATCTTTTCTCCTGCTGCCTTGTAGCTTTAACCTTCTAAATCTGAAGGAAATTAGACTGCTGGAGCTGGATCTGCAGAGGGCACAGCTCCAACCACCGAGCAGTCTTGGCCCAGCAGCACTGCGCTTGCCCCCACGCACAAGCTGTTGCCACCCGTTTTTCCTGGTAGCGAGACTGGTTACTGAACCTGCTACCACTTACTCCAGTAGCATAGCTGTGCTGCTTTGCCTCTCTGCCAAGAGATAATGTCTTGGGGGCAAATCCTGATCCCTTTAGTTCACATACTCTGTCAATTAGGATGTGGTAACATTTATCTCTTCTGTTTATCACAGACTGGCCTTCAGTCTGTAGCAGTAGGACAGCTGCTACCCGGCGGTGGAAGATTGCCACAGGTACCGCACTCCTGCCAGTGCAGAGCGTCTTGTCTTTGGTGCTGCTCTTGGGCTGGTTCCTCTCCTCTCTCTTCCTCTGGGATGAGGGAGCTATCTTGCACTATTTCCCTCAGGAAGGAGTGTGTTTTGTGGTGCTCTCCCCCCCCCCCCCCAAGGTATTTTGTGGAAAGAGTTTCCGTAAAGAAGCCAGGTGATCCTTGCACGTGCTGGGCAGACACTGGTGAATATGGAATAGGTAACCTAGTTCCTAGGAAATGACATGTTACGCTCCAGAGCAACTCATTGCCTCCCAGGGCATGCCCACCGTCCTCTCGTCAGATGGCTTCAGCAGAGCTGCGCTTATGCATCTCCAGCAGTGCATCCCAACTTGGCGGCAGGGATTGACTGCTGGCCAGCAGTCTGGTAGCAGACCAGTAGCAGTGAGGAGGGAGGTCACTTGAAGAGCATGTGTTCCTGATTATGGAGCATTTCCAGCACTGAGCTTCTGTGATTCACTCTAACAAATGGTCCTTCTCTACCTGTTCCATGGAAGTTGTAATATTCCCCTGAGTAATGTTTTAATTTGTGCATCTGCTGATCTCTTAAAAACCAGCCAATCCCTTGGTGTCCTCCATGTGGAAACTGTCAGATTTTCTAAAGGTAAAATAACGTTATTGCAATTTAAAGAAATCCTTTGCTCATAGTAATGCTACGCTATACTGGAGCTGAAAGTTATTTACTTCAAGAATTACTTGTCCCTCATCTGACATACATTTTGCATTATGATTTCTATACTGGCTAAATAAAGGAAAAGTAACAGACTTGGTAAATAGAAATACAGAGTAGACATTGAACAGCCTAGAAACCCCTTTTATATAGTTGTGCTTATGATCAAATATGCATTGTTTGACATTTTTGTCACTGAAGATACAGGGATAAGTTCGTGTGCACAGCTTCAGTAAAAGAACATGCTCCTTTTCAGTAAAATGCCTTAAATTCTGTTTTTGAACTGGTAATGGAGACATTTCACAGGAAAGATGTGGAAGTTTTAAGAAAAAAATTGCTAAGGGGAAATGGTAGAAGCAGGGTTCAAACTGTGACATTCCACCTAACCTAAGCTTTTAAATCTTGTCACTCATGTGGTGAAGAAATGAGTAATAGCTTGGGTTCTGGAGAAGTGACCTTTCAAAGACCTCAGACTTGAAAGGAGCGGCATTCGGACTCTTCTCAATGATGTACGGTTCTCCTACTGAGCAGTACCAGTGGGAGGAAGATCAGTTGATACGTAACCATATAGTTCTTCTATATTTGTATAAGGAAAGAGATGGGTTTGCGTAGATAATCCATTTGCATGACTCAACTCTTTGTTTTTCACTTCCTATTTGTGGTTTGTGCATAATTTCAGAAGAGGCACGGAAATCTACTCCCCGTTGATCACCATGGGTGTTTTCTGCTGATCAGACCGCTGCCAGATAGGAAAAAGATGGCTAGGAAGTATGGTAATTCAAATAAATAACAGCTGAGATAAGTCAAGTTGCCTGTCTTGCTGCTGGGCTGTAGAGTTGTGAGTGCTCAGGGCCAAAACAAGACAGTCCGAGTCCTGTCTCCCTACCTACTGTTGTTTGCTCTGCTGCTTTGAGGAGGCTCTCTAGCCCCTGTATACTTCCCTGTCCCCCTCTGTGAAATGGAAAGAAACATTTAGCTCGCTTGAAACGTGGCATGCAATGCTTCACTGGAAAAGCCTGCAGAGATACAGGGCGGCTCTAGTTATGCAGAGACGGTTGTCTAACATGAGCTAACGATGCAGGAAGCAGAAGATGACTGAACTGGTGTTTGAAATTTCTTTAGAAATTTTTTCAGGCAACAGTTGTTAAATGGTGCCTTAAAGAATAAGGTAATTTCAGTCATAAGAACTGACGGGACCACGGTCATATTAAATCCCTTATTTTATTTTAAAGGGTTTTATGAAAATCTCATCCTACATCATGGTATTAGGTTTTAATTTTATAGGGAAAAAATTGAGTTGGCCTTAAGTTTGTCAGTGGCTGTCATACTATGCTCTGTGGAGCTTGATCTGTCCACCTGTTAAAGAAGTCAGCTCTGCTGCGTTATCTTACATCAGCACAGCTGAAGCTTTGTATTTGGAATTGCTTTTTCCACTACAGGAATATCTTTTGTACATCCACATATATTGGATTGGTGTATAAAGGCCTGCTGGGAAGGTTAATGTTTTATTTTGTTGACCTCATGGATGTAGAGGCATCAGTAATCAAATTTTCTGACACACAAATTGGTAGCTTGGCAAATTTCATAAGGGACCTTCCCAAGCTCTAAAATGACTAGAGGTTAAAAGCAGTGGGTGCTGCCCACAGTAAGATGAGACTGGGTAGCAAAAAGCTAAAGTTCTGCTTCTACGGGGAGCAAATAAACAGCCGTATGGTTAGAGGGAGGGATTTGAGAAGGATTTTGGAAGCTGGATGTGAAAATGGAAATGATGAGGAATAGAAGTCGTATTTCTGAAGATAGTGTGAGTAATGGTAATGTTTTCAGTAGATTAATCTTCCTGTTGAAAATATTTTGTCTCTGTGGTTATATCGAGTCTCTCTACTTCCCCCCCCCCCCACCCTACACACACACATCGCAGAAAGTAAGACAAAACAGGTTGTTGTGTTGTTGTTTTTTATGACCTCACAATGTCAGTGAAACAGTACTAGGCATGTGAAAGAGAGCTGCAATAGTTTTAATTCTTGGTGTCAATAAGTGACAGTGCTGTCTGGCTGAGAGAAGTCAGTAGTATAAAAATTTTAGAGAAGAAACTTGTAAAGACGTTTGGGCCTTTCAGAACTATCGATGGAGCTCTACTCCTACCAAAGGAGGAAAAAAAAGCCCAACCTACAAATAAGCCCAAAACTACAATGGGTTGATTTATACATTATTTTCATTCTTAATTATTTTCTGAGATTAGAGGGTTTTTTTTCATTGTGATCATGGATGCTGCCTTCATTTTGAATGCTACTTTGAATCATGCTATGTAGAAACAACTGTTTTCAGTGTGGTGACTTTTCTGGAAGTTATCCTGTTTTCTTCAACAATTACACAGTAGAATTTTATTTGAGGAACCTCACCTTTGATTGGAAGTGACAAGAATTAATACTACCAGTAGTTTTACAACTGGCTTTTGATCCTGGAGTGATCTTTCCTCCTGTGAAGGTGCTTTTGTGCAGGTCACCTCCAAAGCAAAGTAGAACATCTGTGCATAAGCCACCTTCATCTTACCTGCTTTGTCTGTAAGATTTGCTTTTTTCTGATAAGTATAATAAGTTAACTTCAGCTCCCTACCTCATCCATCAGCTCGCTTTTTAGACAACCATCTCTGTATAATGAGGGCTGCCATATTTCTCTGCAGGCTTTTCCAGTGAGAAGTGTGTGCAGGCCTTGTTTAAAGCGCACAGAAGGAATCTGGCACTCAAGAAGTGTTGGGCTATAACTGCACAATGTGGTGTGCCTGTCCAGCAAATCTGTTGCCACCTGAAAGCATTAGACTTCCTCTGCATGAGCTGTATGGCTGGTTTGCCTATGTTGTTACAAATGCCCATTTTGGGGTGTTTGGAGCATCCTGGCTGGAACCGTTGCAGAGCAGCCTGAGTTGGGATCACTGTGTCTGAATAGTAAAAAGCACAGAACTTAAGCAGCCAGCTGCAGAGAAACGTAACTGTACTGCCGGCAGGCTGCAGCAGCAGTGGCACAGGGAAGGAGTCCTCGGACATCTCTGTTGCTCGTGCTGCTGCATAAGATAAGCGAGGGAGGAATGGACAGGACCTTAACCCCCAGCCAACACGAAAGAGCATCTTCTGGGCATTTATTCTACGCAAATTCTGCATTACCTCATTATGCGTAACAGGGCTGCCGGATGCCTGGACTCCAGACAAGTACGAAAACCTGGACAAAACAAAGGGTTTCCCTGGAAGATAGTGTTTGGTAGCTTAATGTATAATCAGCATCACTGCTGCCGAGTATGTTAGGCAGAAAGAATTCAGCAGACTTCCCAAGCCTCATGGGGATTTTGTGATGCCGTTGGGTAGAAGGGAAAAATTGACCTTTTGACTTGTACATTGAATTTGATCTGGAAGCTATTGAAGAAATGGCATTGTGTGTTCCCACGTTTATCCTTGAATCACTTTTCTGACTCTAATAGCACTTAAAGTAATTGGCCCGCTTAATTTAAGCATAGATTTTGTCATTTCTGTTAGTATTTTTTCTTTATTTAGTAATGCATTACAGTATATAACACTAAATGTAATTAAAGTCAATTTCGTTTCAAATTATTACTTATAAATTAATTTTAGTCCTTTGATTTTTAAGGTATATGAGTAAGTGTGTGACCAGGAGCAAATAGCAGAAATAAGGCCTCCCCCCATCCACCCCCTTGTAATTCCTAACAGGGTAGGTGAGCAGTGGACAGAGAATATTTCCCATAAACGCTATTCACTGAACACTCTCAAGGCAATACCTGCTGGGATATGTAAATGATCTTAAAAGTTACAGTGCAGCCTTTATTCTGAATGAGTGTTATCAAAGCTTATCTGGAAGTTCAGTAGTAGAAGCTGCCACTCAGAGATCTTTGGACAAAAAGTTTTGGGTAGTTTCAGGCAACTAGAGTTGCTCATAAAGTCAAGGGACGTTCAGGAAATAATTTCAACCTTTCAAATAGTTGGAGTAATGTTTTGCAAAGAGAGGTGCGTGAGTTCTTTTGAAAAAATCAAAATCCTGTCAAGTGACATTTTCAACCAGAAGGCTTGTCCCCTTTTTTTCAAAATAGTTATATTTAAAACTAGTTTGTATTTTTAAAGGTTTAAAAAACGAAGGGGGAAAAGCTCATGAGAAAGACTTTATTGGAAGCACTTTTCTACCAGTATTTCAGTTCAGTCATCTAACCAAAATTTGTTGTTAATGTGGTCCTGAAAGTGCTCAGTGTGCGCTCCCTGATTCTTTGCTGTCTTTTTTTTTTTCCAAGTTCTTGCAGCATGTTAGCCAACAGTCGCTGGGCTCAACCTCAGTGTTTTTTTTATATAGGCTGTGGCTAGCAGCTTGGCCAGGAGCGTTCCTTTTCAATTCTGACCAGTGATAAATTGTGAACGAATGTACTCTGAAGGATTCTTTTCATTTCTTCTCTTCCTAGTAATGCATGGTGACCGAATACATTTGGGAATGGATAATGTTGTTAGTTATTGCCTTCCATAGAAGGGATCAGCCTTGGGGACCACAGTGAAAATAAAGTTCTTGAAATCTTTGTGGCGCAGAAGCATGTGCAGGAATTTATTTTTTTTTAATAGAGCCCTCACAGTCAAAATGATTTCAACGTGCTGAGTAGCTGTCAACAAATATGTGCTATTCCTGTGATGTTTCCATGATGTTTTGAGCTTTCTGCTGTCTGCCTGGTATCCTATACTTGTGATACATTCCTATATACTTGTAAGGTGGTAGACTGTTGCACTTGTTTATACATAATATAGCACCTTTTGCTCAGCATTCAGGAACTGGAAAGATCTGATGCTAATTGCATTTAAACGTAAAGCCACAGATTCCTCCCCCCCCCCCCACCACCACCACTGTCCCGTGAAAAGACAAGTTGGAGTTACAAATAGTCTGCACTGCAGTGATCTTTGTGGGATGTGGAGCAAGTATTCTTTGAATTAAAACAAATGCAATAAAAGGCATTGCCCCTACCCCAATGGAAATGTAAGATTTTCTTTTATTTTGTGGCAGCATGCAGCAAAGGAAGATACTTTTCCTTAGCTGAAAAAAAGAAATGGGGAGTGATCAAGAAGGGTAAGCAAAGACTGTCAGTGTTTTTTTGTTTTTTAAGGTGGAGGTAAATGAATGCAAACAAAGATAACTTATGTAGCCTGTAGGAGGTTATTAAATCAGAGACTAGTAGGAAATGGAAAAATGTAAATGCCTGTCAGTGAAACACTCTTGGGATTCATGTTGAACAGTCTTCCATCTCGGTGCTTCCTCTCTTCTGGAGTGGTTGGTATGAAACTGCAGAGACTTGCTCAGATGTGTGCATCTTGAAGCATTTGAGTTGTCTAGGTTCAGACCAAGACCTTGTTGTGCGCTCGCTCGACAGTGGTGTCATCGATATTATCTGCTACCTTTATGATGTTACATTAAACTATCTGTTCAGCGAAGTGGTTCTTTTGTAGCGTTTGAGCGATTTACAGTTTAGTGCACCAGTCTTCAAGGTAAGATAGTTGGACTAATTACATTGTAGAAAAGATGCACTGAAACACTGGCCTCTAAGATTATTTGTGTGTTTTTATAAGTTAGATATCGTTCCCCTTGATTTTGGTAAGATTAGGGAACTTGTATTTAATGTGCAGTTAGCTGTTCCCAGCTCTGCAGAGTTCCCTTCCTGGCCAGAGGAGTGCAGAGGTAGTAGAGTTTTGGAGTCCCTTGAATTGTGCTGTGCAGGCCCTTCTCTACCTTCTGTCTGTATGTTTTGGAGCATTTAGCATCTAGATCTGTTGCTTTGGGAGTTAGTTTGAGAGTTACTTCCATCATTTTAGAAGCAAATACACCATTAGACTGTGAAGAATTAAATAAAAAGTGAAGCAAAAAAGGATTCGCAATTTGGATTATTCAGAGTTAGAGCCCATTAGGAATGTAATCTGGATGTCTGAATTTCATTGGAGAGTGATTCATCATGTTGCTGTAGCATTTGTTTAAATGAAAATAATACGTTCCTTTTTTGTGTACAAAATGAGTAAATAGGATTAGCCTCGTTACTGGCAAACACTGAATCCTAAAGAAATCCTGTTAATACTAGACACTTTTTTTTCATATCTACTTTGATAATGAAGACCCAAACAGCCCGTTCCTATCAAGAACATACGGGAGAATCTGAGAGGTGCACCCTCACAATAGTTTCATTGATCGTTCCCGGTGATGGATGGGCGTTGAATGGGAGACACAGCTGTCACAAAACTGTTTAGAGGCAGTATGGTTTAGTTAATGAGCTTGAAAGGCCAATGGGGTCAGCTGTTGATGGTCCCCATCCCATGTATCAGTAAGAATCAAAGTCTTGCCTGGGTAAGTCCTCAGCTATTGCATAGCAGGCTTGTAAGGGAATTCAGGGTGGGGGGTATACAGGTACAGGGAATTCAGCTCTGGTATACATTATAGATGGCTTGAACTTCTTTTGCAATGTGATAGTGATTTCCTCTGGTCTGCGTCTGCCCACCCTTTCCTTATATCATCAGAAGAACATCTGCCTAGCAAAGCACCCATGCAGAGTTAGGGAAATGGAGAAATGATGCTGTGGAAGGAACAGTTGTGGTGGGGTTTTTTTTGGTTTAGGGTTTTTTTTTGTTTATTTTGTTTTGTTTTTTTAAATATATCGAAAGACTCTGATATATTCAGTGTCTGAAATGCAAAATATCTTTTTCATACGTTGAACTATAGCCCAAAGGTCTCACTTGGTCCTGATACAGGTTAACCCCTCCCTGATTTTGAAGGTCATCTTCCTTTGGCCCATTACTTTTAATGTTTGACATTGACAGTAACATTCAGAGGAGTCAAGATTATATCTTCTCTCTCAGAACCCACATTATAACATCAAGAGAACTTTGTTAAGAAAGGAATAATCCATTAACCACAATCAGTACTTCTCTGTATCACTCTAATGCTACAACTGACACAGTCTTTACAGGAAGGAACTCTCTCTTTTCCATTTATTTTTGTAAGTAGAAATATGAATCCCCCCCCCGCTGCAGAAGAGTAATTAAAGGTCAAATTCTGGTGTTGCATCCATAAGATAGCACAGCCAGGGCACCAACGCCTAACTGGATATCCTACCAGGCACTTGTCTAAGAGAAATTATGTTGGCTTAAGGAACAGCAGTGTGTTTTAATTTTGAGTGAAGATCTTCCCTGTTGCTCTGCATTAATGATGCTGTGTTATTATTACTCTGCATGGAAGTATATGAGCTCATCAAATTTTATGAAAAAGCCCGATTTAGACTGCAGATATTTGACTCCAAATGGCAGTTCTGATGCTTAAGGTGCACTCCCTCTCCCATTAGCAAACTGTATTTGGGGCTGTGCTCCGTCTCTGCTATACAAAGTGGTATCGGTGGGAATCTTTCTGATGGTGTTGTGTGGTGTGTTATCTTTCATTCTCTCCCATCTTGTGCAGCCACATAAGCCTAGACAAACTGTAATTAAGTAAAACAGTCTGTTATGATATTAACAGAGGAATAACAAGGGCAGCCATGCAGTGGGAAAGGTGGGAAGCAAAGGACAAGGGACACTTTAAATGCTGGTTTATTGGACAGTTTGTTGTGCTGGCTGAGTACTAATGACAGACGTATTCAGCTTTCTCTTTCTCTAAAATCCTTTTAACAGTATTAGAAAGATTAGTTACGTTAGTTCCGAAGCATAGCAGCAAAAAAGGACAGAAACCCAAAGACGTGGGTTTGGAAAGTGCAGCAGCTTCTCGGTAACCACAGGCTGGTGTCGAAGTTTTATGAGTGTAATGGCAGTAATGTCATTCAGGGGTGAAGTCTGTCTTGGCTGAATCGCAGACTGTCCTCTCCCTGCCTGAGCTCCGAATGCTGCCCCTTTCAGCGCTGCGCTCCCTCCTTCAGCACTTTAGTGCTTCCTGTCTGTCTCTGCACGCAGGCTGGAGGTAGATGCTGCATTTGTCGGCTTTTCCTTAGCATCCAGTATTCTTCTTCCTGTTTGAATTGCTATAACGTAACCAGTTTGCTTCTGATCTGGCTTAGTAAATAAATCCTGCTGTGCAACAGTAGCTGCCTGAGAAAATTAGTTAATTAGCAATAATAGAAATCTCAAATGTTTTTGGTTATGTCAGTGAACAGTAAGACATTCAGTGCCTCTTCAGACCGTTGCATCTGAAAATCATTTGATGATTTAGAACATGATGTGATTGAAAACACTCTCATTAGCCTTAACTCAAGTGGCAGGAGTGAAATACAAAGTTAGCAGTGGTATTTGTTTGCTTCCCTTTCTGGGCTTAGCTGACATACTAAACATGATAGAGGGTCTTAATTTCACCTACTCAGCAACTTCATTGCAGCACGTTTAAAAAAAGTAAAATAATGTAAAGATTAACAAAGCTAAAAGTTTCACATTTGGAGAGAGGGAGAGAAGGAAGTTGGTGATTAGATTTATTTTCTCGTACATGTCCCGTTGCAAATTAAAGAATCTGAATTGGGCTAGTTTAAAGTTGTCATCACTTATTCTTTATCATTTATTACCTCCTTTTTCAGTGAAGGGGCGCACACGTTATTCTGTAGTTATGCAAGAACTGATGTACTAGAGTGACTTTAAAAGAAGAAATAATCTCCTTGAAATCCACATGTAAATGGGTAATCATAGAAAGGGAACTGAAGAACTTATCACCTATCTGAAATAATCCGAGCCGCTCCTGAGTTCTAAAGCAGCTGCAGAAAGGTCTGCCCGCCCGATGTGCCAGACCCAGTGCGCTGGGCGTTTTTTAAGTGACATAACCTGATGCCGTGCCCATGGAGCAGCATCAGCTCCTGTCCTGCAAAATGCACGCACGTGGTGAACTGCTCTATCTTTAGACTGAGTAGAGGGACTGCAAAGGCTAACTATAACCCTAAATTGAAATATACAGCTGTGTGTATATATACATGTACACAGGCCTGTTGTATGGGAGGACTGACTTGTTGGATTTGTGTGGATTTTCCAGCTTAGTTCCTGAAATAATAAGACATTTGTGATTGTACTCTGCCTGTGTGAGATTCTGTCAATCTGCCTGTACCCTGAATAATTTTGATCTTGTTAACCAGCTTCAAACCAATTTGATATGGCAGAGGCTTCAAAGCTTTTCTACACATTTTGCAAAAATAGATGGTCAGTCGAGGAGAGAGCTCCACACTCATGCTGTCTCAAAGGTGGTGGTGCGAACATAGTTGCAGAGTATGAAACAACAAGGAATCAACCCAGCTGCAGCAGGAGCTCACGGCAGTTTGACAGCAGAGAGTCCCCAAAGAGAAGGGTCTTACAGAAGACTCAAGGGTGCTAAAAGCTTTAATGAGACATTATTAAACATGAGGTAATCCAACCATCAGGCGCAAAGTCACAGGATTCATAACTGCCATTGCTTATGAAACAAGTTGTTTGTTTCTAATGTTCCAGTGGTTAATCCCTTTTGCGCGTTAATTAACCTTCTGTGTTCTGCTGTTCTCAGCCGCTCTCGGGAAGACTCACTGGTACTAGGATGAATAATGGATTGGGATGGAGTAAACTATCTCTTTAAAAAAAAAAAAAAATATGTATATATGCAGTAGGTGTCTTACGATGTGCCAGGACAAAATTAGGATGCAACGCCTACCTTTCTCTTCTTTGCTAGATTTTTTTCTCTGAAGGTGGCCTTTGCTTGGGACTTCATGAAATTTATTCTGTGCACTGTGGCCATTAATCACTTTATAGTAGAAACAGACAAATTTGAGACCCTTCTGCTGCAGAATAGCTGGTTCTCCCACCTGAGGGAAAGGAAAATCTTTACAAAACTAATAATCATCTTGGGAGCTGGAGGAAGCACTTGAGCAGGTCTGACCCTTTGTAGGAGAGAAGTATGCTTCTCTTGGTAGAGTTTTCGTATTGCTGTGGGAGAGAAAAATTAACCTTGCTATCTAGCAAAACAATAGATAATTAGATCTTTGTTTCTTATTAATGATGATAGCACTTCACACACGTTAAAGCATCAGGGAAACCATCTGGGGATTCTTAATGATTGTTTAGAAAACAAAAAAGTAAAGTTAGATTTCCTCTTGCGATCAGTGCTGTCTTTCCAAGTATTGCTTCAGCAAAACGTATGGGGACCATTATTTGTCATTGATTTATTAGAAAATTGGGATTTAAAAATACTTTTGACTTCTGTGTAAATGCAAGCAATTTTAGATCAATGTGAATTATTGCCTTCCTAGATGAAGGGAATGTTCTTATTTGTTACCCACCCGGATGAAAAAAAAAATCTTAGTTGAAATGCTGCTATGAGGAATTGATAACAATTTGATTATTTTCTTTAGCAAAACATGCTAATAAAAATTAACAGCTAAATGCTCTTTATCCTAATAATAAGATTTAAAGACTGGAAATTAGCAAGCAAAAAGAGACCTGTAGGAATATATGCAAATAGCTTTGTTTTCCCATACGTCTTGGGTGGGAGGATGTTGCTTTTTATTTAGCTAATTTTTTATGTGCTCAAGAGATGTTTTGTTAGGAGAAAATACTCTTTTTTTTTTTTTTTATTTTAAGGAAAAAGGAGAGACAGTGAGGATAACAATCTGAAAGAGGGATTTTAAATGTTTAATGTTTATACAGTTGCCAGTAATTAATAGCAACAGAAACAGCAATGTGTGATGTTAGTTCCTAGTTTATTCTTTTGAGACATGTGAATACATCTACAAGCAAGTTTTTCATTAGAAGTCCTTTTGCGTAGAACGAAGCTGCATTGTCAGACACCAGGAGCTTACTTGGGCCTGTCTTATTCTGGGGTGCCTCTTATGGAATTTGACTTGTTGCTGTGAATATGAAAAGTATGTCATATGTTGAAAATAAAGCCCAGATGTTCCTTAAACTTACCATAAAGACCACAGATAATGGTGAGATGCTGCTTCTGTACACTTTGAGCTTAATTGGCTCCCAAGGAGACATCTTTGAAGGCCCAATGGCAGGGAGATGAACAATTTTCAGTGACTACTAGTGTCAGCTAAGTGCCTGGTCTGGTGCCCGTTTTTCCTTTTGAAAATTTTTCACCAAGACCTTTATAAACGTGCAGTAACAGTGAATTTTACTTCTCCAGAGCTCCCTACGAAGTCTCCCGTCTGTCAGCGCAATGTCTCGGGAGACTGGGACTCCTTGAGGAGAGGGATTGATAGGTACTCCTCCAACCGTGTCCGCATGTGCACGTCCCTGTCAGTCACGTTCAGCCTGGCCCCGGTCAGTCACTTGGGCTTTTCTGTGCCTTGTTCTTACTGCATGGAGTAGCGCGCTCCTGGATGCTGTCAGGCCGGTTTGTGTGTGGCACACAAGCTCCCGCTTATCACAGGAAGAGCAGCAGCCCTTGATCTAGCGTTAAAACCAAACAATATTCAGATGCCTCTTGCTGCAATTTTTCCGCAGCTTTTCTGTCCATCAAATGTTCAGATCTTAGATAGCAGTGGGGAAGTGTTTTAGATTTGCTTGCTTTTTTTTAAAGTGGTATTTATCATGAGGGTAATTGATGGATATCGATAACATTCAACTGACATCAAGCCTCTAAAGCTTCTTAATAAAACTGTAGTAACAGAAGGCAACCCAAAATCTAGATGTTTGTGTGTTTCAAACAAAGCTCTTATGAAGTCTTACTTTTAGAGAAAGTGAGGAAGTGGTATAGCAGCACATCTGTCATTGAAGTAACTTATAATTGCCTGCGCTATTTGCTTTGTACGCACACAGCATCAATGTTAGCTGTATTTGCTATCTTTGCAGGAATATATAAATAAAAAAAAAGGCTAGGGATGGGAGAGGAGTTTGGTAATGTCTGTTTTCCTTAGTGCTATAAAGCTTTCCATACTGTAACTTTGTTTTCATGCAGCCCTGGTAGCTTTCTGTAGCATTCTGCTTTTTAGATTGAATTTTTGTCACGTTTGGACTGTCCTGGAGAGTGAATTATTTTGGAGAGGTCAAGCTATGTGGGTAATTCGGTGTTGATTTGCTGAACATAAAGTATCTGGCAAATCTAGAGGAGTCTGCATTTTTACGTACTGTGAGTGGACTATACCCTAATGTTTTCTTCTATTCTTTTTTTCTTCCTCTGTCTCTCCTATACATCAAACGGCAAACCTAGTGTTTCCACCATGTTACGTAACGTACACCAAGCACTTGGTTACCAGGGGCTTCCCAAGCTAGGACAGCCCTGATGCCGCTGTTTTTGCCATATAGCGGATGTATGAATTTCTCTGTGACTTTCCCTAGTTCGGTAGACGCTTTGTTATTAACGCCTGACATAAAAGGGGTGGCGCAAGGAGGTCCGTGTTACTTTAGTTAACATTCATGCTTAGATTTTGCTGACTTTTGAGAACTTAACGTGATAGATGTGACTTTTGAAGGCACAAGAGGTTAGCTCTGTACTTACTATAATTAAATTCAGATGAACTGATAAATATTGAAAATGTCTGGCTGTAAATTCTGATGATAGTTAAAGTAAAATATGTTGTAACTACACAATACTGAAGTAAAATTAACTGAAGGACTTGTATCAAGGTCAGATTCAACTTCTTTTCAGAGCACAACATATGTCCTGTGTTAAATTGAAAGATAAAAATTAAGTGTGATGTTGAGATGTTAGAAAGTTGTGAGGTAGTAGAATATTTTAGTGTGTATTTAATTATACTTTGAAGGACTTCCATGTCCACATAGGAGTGGAGAGTGCTCAGGAGGCAGTCCACCTGTAAAAAGACTCTTCCTTGCTATGCTAGTCTTCCCTTTTGAACAGTTTTGTTTATCATTCAGAAATTAAAAAGTTTCCTTCCTGTAATGTGTAGTATTTCATATAATTATTAAGACAGTTGAGAAAAGATCTGCAGGCCAGCACAGAAATAACTGTAATACAGGAGAATGAGATGCCTGAGCTAGGTTTTCTTTTTTCTTCCTAAGACATTTTGGTAATTGAGAACTTGTTTAAAAGGGCAGTAATTGCAAAATCTTATCCTATCACACCATATTAATTTTGAATTCACACTCTAGTGGTCTCTGTTTCATTGTACTCGGACGCTTAGGTGGCAAACGGTATGACTGGAAGGCAGTTCTGCTCCAGGTAACATTCTTCTTCTCTAGTGTCCTTGTTTACTGATTATTGAAAATTTAATGTGTTTACGCCGAGAGGTTTCCTGCATAAAAGTGATCATGCTTTCTTTTGAGGGTGGTACTTGTTTAGATAGCAAATATTTAATTAATCTTCCAATTTCCTTCTCGTGGTTGAAGATTTTTTTTTAATGAAAGCTGCGTATTAGTGGGCAGAGTGAAGAGAGGTGGCAAGAGAGCAGTGGTGTGGAGTGTGTGTGTGTGTGTGTGGTGGTGGTTTTGTTTTTTTTAAAACAGTACCTGAAGCTACAAATTGTTTCATAACACCCTGAAGAACAATTTATTTATTGGAATCTTTTGAATAAGATTATATTTGGGCAAGAGGAGATGCGAGTCATTACTCGCTACCAGTCCAGATGGATGGCCGCACTCCTGAACAACACTGGCTTCTGTCAGGTGGGAGCTAAAGAGCTGGGTTGTTGCCGACATCCCTCTTCCTTTAATTGTCTCACTGGAGAAAGAGGAGTCGATAGTGTGAGAAATCCCTTTTTCTGGTAATTCATGTCCGCCAGAAACAGAGACAGTAGGGTCTTCAGGCATCGGCAAGGGGCTGGAACTCCAGAGATGTTTATGGGCAGCAGGTCTGTCTTGTCGCAAGGAAAAGAACGTTTGGGTCAGTTGGGCCTGTTCGAGACATGAAAAACACAGAAACTCACTACCTTGATCACATGTTCACAATTCAAAGCTACTTTTTCTGTTTTACTTTAGTTTTTATTTTCTTTTGGGAAGAACAAAGCACTTTCTTTTTTTTTGATCTTTCGAAGTAAATGTTATTTCTGTTGCATGCCTGTCTTTCTCGAAGATGTACTGGGGAGAAGAGGCATATTAATTTGAGATGTAGATGCTTGTTTGGTTGTTGATCTTTCCTGAACAGCAGTAACAACCAGTGCTATTTTGAAGGCAGGTGTCTTCCTTTCATCTCTAGAGCTTTTCTCTATGTGTGTATGTGTGCGATTTTTTTTTAAACAGATTTAATAAACTGAAAAGTAAACGGAAAATGTTTTTTTTAAATCTCCAGAATTTGTCCTTGATTTTCTGTTTATTGACAGGCAGATACTTCATATTTTGTTGCTGCACAGCTTCAGTCAGCACACTGGTCTTTAGATGAAACAGCCCCTTAGTGCAAACTATCCCGACATTGAACTTTTTTTTTCCTTGCTTGTTTCCTTTTAACCCCTGTGTATATTGAAGAGCCTTTTCTCAGTGCTTCAAACCTTACAGCCTTATGATGTGGTGCAAGTTCTGTGGTACTAATAAGCTGGAACTAATCTCCAGACTTAAAAGCACAACCCTGTTGATAAGCCTTTTAGGGTACCTAGTCCAAATAGCCTACTGCATAGTCCACGAGCTCGTTGCTGACTTGCTCTTGTTATTTTTTTTAATGTGAGAACTCACTGTAAAGTATTCATGAAAGACGATGCTAAACGTAAGGACTCTTCGTTTCCTATGGTTTTGTCGGTATACTTCTGCCCAAGTTAGCGTTGTTTGCTGCTTTTTCTTTCATTTTTATTTCATGATACCTTTTTCCCTTGCGTGATTTCAAGTTTTTTGTCTCCACTTTGGACATCTTGATCTAAGTTGTCCAAATCATCAGTTAAGCCTGACCACAAGGGATTGTTTTACTGTTTATTTTGGTTTCCAGTTTTGAAAAAGTAATTTGAAATTCCTGTGACTCAAAAGCACTGCCTAGGTTTTTTTTGTACCTTTAGAGAAGCATTTTTTTCCTTTTAATTTTCCAAGGTTTTCAATTAACTGAAAATCCAGTTGAACCAAAAGGGCCACGTGGACCTTCTACGAAAGCGTGCCGGTAGTGCTTGCTTATTTATATGTATGTGCATATGTGTGTGAATATATTCATAAGTAATATGATTTGGCATGTATGTCAAATGTATTGTCATATGTTTTTATGTTCATCAAAAACTGTAGGTCTTTATACACTATTGAACAAAGCTTGGATGGGATCTGTTTTTTTCCCGTGGTGGATACATTTGATTAGGCAGGGCTGCGTTTGGCTGTGGAAATCCGTAATTGTGGTGATGAGAGCTGCTCCAGAAGTCTTCTGAAGTCTTGATTTAACCCTCCATATCCACAACACAGTATCCAAAGCTTTGGATCAAGTCTTTGGATCTTTGTGCTTAGACCTATAATATAACACATCTTCATTTAAGGTTAGCAGTCATCTTCTCATCAGTCTTCATCCTTAAGCCTGTTTTCCTTAAGGTCATTCAGCAATAAATTCCTTGCCAGTTCCTAAATTATGGTATAAAGAGGCAAAGTATATTGCTACATGCAAAATGGAAGATCACCTAATATTTTCGCAGTGGATGGCTGCATAGAGAATCGGAGCATTATAGAGAATCAGTGTTACGTTACAGCATTTGCCTCTGAGACCGATGTGTGTTTCTCTGTTGCTATCCGTCACATCACTTCAGATCAGAGTTGTGGGGCTGTTTTGCACCATGTCAGGTTACACTGTGCTTTGCTTCAAGCTGACGGGACATAGCAGTATGAGACTTAACGTGACCTGACGTATCAGAAATTCAAATTCATTCAGAGATAGCCTAGCGTATGCGTCGTAGGGAGCTTAAACAGGCCAGGGAGCTATTGGCTTGGTAGGCTGCTTTGTCACTATACAATAAGTAGGGCTGGAAGACAAGATGCTTTTGCATGCATCCTCTACAAAATTTACCACGTTATGAAAATAGTCATTTGAATGTTGTCAGATGCCTGTTGGATTTGAAAATGTTTAGAAACTGGCTCCGCTTGCCTCTGCAAAACTGATCAACAAGTGTAATCGGCAAAGCCTCTGCTACTCAGTAAATGTATATTAAACTGCAGTAATGCTTAATCCTTTCAGTATGTTTACCCAAGTGATAGAGAAAGCGTAGAAATTAGAGCAAGTATGCAGGATGTTGAAAAGAGTGAGCCAAAGAGCTGCTTGGGGATGTTGCCTGCACTATGAGATAGAAGCATTATGCTATATAAACGTGGCTGCATTTTTCAGTCTGTAGTTTCTTAAGTTTTTTAGAACTGAATTCTGTGCTAAATTGCTAGTTAACAGAGGGAAGCCTTTGATGTAAAAAGAAAATGGTCACTATTAAAGTCAGAACTTGCCTCTGTAGAATTCCTGTTGTAAGGATCCGTTGGGATGCAGCGGGATGCTTCTTGGCTGGGCCACCCGCCGTGGGGGCTCTGCTCATCTTCTGTCTTGCCTGTCTGCTTTGGGTGGCGTTATCCACTGAAGCTAAGCTGCTAGTGCTGTGAAAACGGAATCAAATCAAAGTTGAGATTTCTAGCGGTAACGTAATATGAATAATTTTAATAATTCTATGGAGCAAGCATGGCGTGTGTTTGATTTCTGTATGGATGTAGTGAAGTGCTTTATCAGCTGCGTTATCTGAGAGAAAGCACTGGAAATCCGGTGCTTTTGGTTACATATTCGTATTTAAATGAGACTGTGGACATTGCTGAGATGACATGCTGAAGTGATATTGTTTTGAGAGTGATATTGACGCTAATAGCATCCTTCAGTTTTCATGAATACACAGCAGTAAATGTTGAGAGAAGACCTGCAGGAAAATGTATAGTTATGAAATGAATGTCCGTCATTTTTTGCTGAATAATGTTTCGATGACTTAATTTCATCCAGAAAAGGTCTGTTTTCTTACATGCTATCTAAGTGAAGGAACGTGGGATCACTGAATCACTTCCGGAGGGGGAAAAAAAAATCTAAGGTGAGGAGCAGAAAGGGGGAAAGCTTCTCTAATTAGTGATTGTCTGTGTAAAGATACAGTGAAAGAAAATATCAAAGATAAGCTTTCCCCCTTTGCCTACTCATTTATTAGGATGCAGGAGAAAGTAAATGTGGGATTTTCTCTAAATTATAATTTCTAGCCAGTACATAGTCAACAATTATTTCATTGAAAAACGTGTATATTTTAACATGGTAATTATTAGTCACTTATTGAGACTGAGCGTATGGTAAAAGAACAGCCTAAAGTTCCAGAGGGAAATACATCCCTTGGAAAGAAAGTCACTAGCCACCCTTGTGGTCAGCAGCAACGGAGGAGACATCTGTGCAGTGAGCAGGTGGCATAATGGAGGGGTGAGGAGTCTGAAGCCACAGTGCCGTCAGCCTGAAAGGTAGGAGAAGAGCGTGCTGTGAGGAGCCTCCTCTTGGGGGTCTATCTCGCTCTCTCTGCCCATGTTAACAAACCCATGGAGCGGCTGAAGACCCCCCTCAGAAATGAAAGCAAGAATTAAAGTAGATTGAGGCTCAGATCATTTAAATTAGTTTATTTAGAAGAACCACTTGAAGAACTAGTTTGAACTGGTAAGGTGGTTGTATAGTTTCTGGCACAGCTGGTGAAGGCACTGTATTTCTGGAAATATGATCTGGTGTAGGTTTTGGTTGTGTATTTGAAGGGTTATATTTTTTAAGTGGTTAGTGCAAGTGATACTAAGAACAACAAAAAACCTACTAGGTCTAAGTGCTCTGCTGCTTAGGTGTATGGGTTTTTTATTTTTTATCTGATGCTGATCTGTCTGTCCCAGATGCAGTGTTATCAGTACATGAGCTTCTCACCTGAAAGCTGGCTGGCAGGTGTCTGCCCAAGCTGCAGCACCCCCCCCCCCCCCTTTGACTGTAGTGCCGATACAGCCGCCACGGATACAACTCCTTGTTGTCGCTAGCTTTCGCACTGTGTTTCCTGTTGGGGAAAAAACAGATCTGCTAAGTTTGTTTTAGCCAGTTTGCAGCTGTCAGAGTTGCTTTCTACCAATTTAGATCATCCCAGCTACCTGAATTGGGTGAGGAAAAGTCTTCGTTCCCAAAATTGTTCTCACTGACTAACTTTAAGAATTCCAGACACCCACAAAATAGTTAAAAATTGAGAGGTGATCTCTGTGCGTGGCTTGAATACTTATTTGTTTATGAAGACAAATTTCAAGGCATACCTGTTTCTCCCTCATGATAGATGATACAACCCAGATTAGAACTTTCTGCATCTGAAAGCTACGAAGTACATTTAAGGTAATGGAGAAGTGTCGGGAAAGGTCTAGCAGTGCCGTCATCTCCTCCTGAATCAATGAAGTTCAGCTGGCCATGATTTATAAATCCATGAATCAGGCCTTAGCTATTTCCTTGGGAAACATTATTTCCAAAGTTAATGTGCAAGAGGTTTTCCGTAATGCTTGATCAATGAGTTTTCTTCCAGCCGACGCCATTAGTTGAGTAAAATAAACCATTTGTTTAAATTCTCAGAAAACCCCATTCAGAACTTGAATTTAAATTAGCATTGTAATGTGAGATTGTGGAGAGAGGGCTCTGTGTTTGGAGGGCTCTGAGGGCAGTTACGTTCTCCCTCAGGCTTGATCTGTAGGTGATGACCCTTCACTGGGGTGATGATCCCATCACTGCCCTGTTAGGTGCTACTGACTCCTTAGCCAAAGCTGTAGGAGCTTGTCAGTTCTTCAAGTCTCTGATTTAATCCTACAGTATGTGAAGGCGTCGGCCGCTTGCCTACGCCACTTCCAGAAATAATAGGGAAAAAAAGAACAGGTTATAACGTGGGGAGCTTCAGAAGCTACTGAAATAGTCAAGAACCTGCAGATGTTATGTCCCTGGAGTCAGTAACGAAGGAACACCACCTGCCTTCTGTGGCTAGGGAGGTTAGGTATGCTTCACTACAAAAGGAGTACTCAGTTTTGGAACCCATATTCTTGAATATGTGGAGTGTGCGCATTCATAGTTGCTTAAAAAGAAATTAGCGAAAAAAAGTACTTGCAAAGCCTGTGGTGGGGGGAAGGGGAAGTCAAAGAATCAAATGTTGGGGGGAAAAATGTTCATGGTTCACATGCACCACAAATGTGGAGGTTAATATACAAGAATGAACATTGTCCTGTTTTTTCTTATTATTTTAAGCGGCTGCTTCTCTCTCTTGACCTAGAAAAAGAGAAAGGCACTGTCTTTCCCTTTAAAGCCTCTCTGTAAGGAATTACAGAATGGGGGGAGGGAGGGCAGCAGTATGCCCTGGCCATCAGCCTGAGTTTGGGATGTCTCTGTGATTTGGTTCTTACTTTGTTTTAGCCCCCTCCTCTGCTCTGTTTCCGTCCGACATTGGGTGGGTTATCCTTCATGTTGAATGTGCAGAACATCATATTGGTCTCTGTGAATGAAGGGCACAGGAGGGCTTCTCATTGAGACCAGCAGACTTGACTTGTCTTTTCAGAATTCACTTTTTTCCAGCATAATTTTTTTTTGAAACAGGGACCGTATAGGAGAGGGTCTAAAGACAAATTTCACTTTAAAAAAAAAAAAACAAAATTGGTATTTCTCTTTCAAATGAAAACTGGATTTTCAAGCTTTTCCAATATCCAGAGACCTGGAAAGAACGTGTGTGTTGGAGCAGGGCAAGGCATCTGCACACATGAAGAAGGAAGTATCCCAGAAAGGAGGAGAGGGCAGGGTGGATTATTGTGGAATTTGGTGGGTAGGTGCAGGGTTGCTTTAGAAAAAGCATGTCGTTTAGCAAATGAGTGCATGGCCCGGTTTACCTCTCTGCTCGGATTTGCACCTTAAAACTCCATTGGCATAATCTGAGTCACTCCTTGTTTACACCTTTGTATGTGTGGAAGAAAGTATATGCAGAAATAATGTATCCTAAGGTATTTACATTAGCTGATTGCCAAGCAGTATATTCAAAGTAATTAGTGCAACCGAAAATACAAACCAAACAAATGGAATGTTTTTAGTGACTGTTTAAATGCATGAACTTTTTTTTCCCCCTCCACGATGTTATTTTATTATAAAAAGTTGTATATGTACACTAATAATTGGCTCCCGTGGCTGTTTATCATTAAGTTCTCAAGCTTTTTTGAAGGTACAATCTTCTTAATCTAGAAGCAAATTAAAGAAAATATTTTCACCTGCTGCTTCATATGTTCCATAGTGGGCAGCTAATTAGTCTGGATAATTCACAGGAAATATCAGCAGCCACTCTATACAGAGACTGGGCAATTCTGGAAGACCATCTAGAAGTCTTTGAGGAGTAAAGTAAATGGACGTTTGTGTATAATTTTTATTTCTCGTCTTATTTTGCTTTTTCTTTTTTCTACTGTTTTCAGAAGGAAAAAAAATTGTTAATTTTGGAATTCGTATTTACTCTTTATTAAGAACAATTTGGAGTGTTTTTTTAGAAAGCAAAAATAAAATTATGTAGTGAAACAAAAATAATTTAATGAAAGTTCTCTTCTACCTGGCTAAATGAATTAATGAAAAAAATGGGTCACGGACAAGTTTTACATTATTTCCTACTTTTTAAAATATAAAACCTATGCCTCTGAGCTAGTGATGTCACAAAGTATGCACTGACTTCTGAGTCTATTGCCATAATTGATAAGTAAGCTCTCGCTGGTGAGAATCTGACCCAAATAAAAGTTATTTCCCTCTCTCTAACCCAAGAATTTCCCTCCCTTTAACCGAAGGACTGAATTGTATGCAGTCCTTATCTTCAATCCTTATTTTATAGTTCTACGAAAAAAATCAGGAAGATTCTTGCATTACTGTTTTTAAACCTTTTTTTTTTTATTTTTATCTGCTTGCATTTCTATCCTGATCCAATTCATTATCACTGTACTAGAGAAATACAGCAAGGAATGGCAGGATAAAGATGGAAGAGACTGAACATGGGTTGGGTATGTTGTCCTCTAGAGGTGTTTGCAAAAGGAGCAAGTGACCAGACTATTTATTTGTAGCAACCTGTAAACAAGAAGACAAGAAGGACAGACTAAAAAAAGTTAACTAGTTTTTTTGAAGAACGATAGAGAAAGAAGTACATATGACACTGGCCTCAACTAATGGTAAATGCTTGTATAAGAAACATGTTTTGAGGGTGGGTGAATTCTAATCTGGAAAGTTTTGTATGAAACTGCAAAACTTGTTGTAGTGATTCACTGTGTCCTCCAGACTAATGCAAGACAGTCCTCCTACCTAAGAAGGAAGAGCTGATAGGTTGATACAGTAGTTGAGATGTATGTTTTTAAGGTTTTTGGTTTGTTTGATTTCTACACTTTCTAAACTGGTATGCCTAAACATGTTATTCCTAACAATTAATAAATCAAATCCAGCTTTGAGCAACTCTTGTGTTCTTCTGTTAACATTATCTTCTTGCACAGGTCCCACAGGTCTCCAGTGGGACTCCAAATAGAGGTCTGGGCATGCTTCCCTTTGTAGAAGGAGAAGAAACAAGAAAAAGTGTTGCAGAAATTGAGGGACCTGGTCATCATGGATGTCAAAGCAATGGGTTTTGCCTTTGAGTAAGATAAATATCTGGGATCTTTTGCTAAGGAGAAAAAGACTCCCAGAAAGGCTGCAGAGAGTCTTCATTTCTTACCTTGGAAGAGATACTGTTACGGCAATTTCTACCAAGGTTTTTAAAGGAAAAAGGGGAATAAAAAAAAAAAAAAACGCTATTAAAAATACAAAACTGACTTACAGGAAAAAGATGCTTCTGGACCGTTCTACATTGCCCTGGTTTGGAGAATGGCAAAGGTCTGAAACAGTTTGTTTTCTTGCTTGCTCAAGACAAGAATGAGGCTCTCTTTTAATCTCACAGAGCTTTGACTGTTGAAGTGGAAGGGTTTAAGTCCTGTCATATTTTCTGGTTTTACTTTTCAGGAAAACTGTGAATAAAAGTCATGGGCTTAACCATGCCATCTCCAGCACTCCTGGGTATGTCCCAAAGCCCTGAGCACCTTCAAATGTGAAGACCTCAAAGCCTGACTTTCTGTATCACCAGTCTTCCATGTTTTCCTTTCAGCTGTCCCTCTAAAAAGTTTTTTTGGCCCCATATGTTGCACACTTCTGTCCGCACAGGCTCAGAGCTGTATTTTCAACTTCAAAGGTTAAGTGCCAGATTTTACAGTTGGGAAAGCTTGGACAGAATGCTAGTCAGCAGCTTGGGTAGCTCAGTGAAGGGCTTGTTACAGTCTGCTTGAGGACTTTTCTTTGTGAATAGCTTTGTCCTGAGAAGATTAATTACTAGAAAGGCATTTTCAACTTTCTAAGAATTGCTTCCTCCTTCCTAGTGAGAATAGAGCTAATTTCAAAGCTACTTTCTTTGCAGCGCACACACTATAGAAATAGAGATACAGAATGGGGCTTCCAAGTGAGATATCCACAACCTGGAGTGAACTGCACTCTAGTATCAGTAAAAACTCATAGTATTTAAAGGAATCCTTCTAGCCAAGGATGTCAGAGCTGTTTATATGCATGACTGACTTTTACTGCTCAAAGAAAGTGCCTTGTCCAAACAGTGAAGTGGTAGTTGAACTTGGGACGTCCTGTCTCTCACCACATGTGTTGCTCCTTGTGATTCTTCCTCATCTTCAGTTTCCAAAGTCCATTTAGGTGCAGTCTGTGCTAACTGCCTGTTCTGGTTTATGTGCCAGGTGAATCTATGTGATATCCAAGTACCTCATTCATCAAACCCACCATTTTACTTGGCTGTTCTGTATGTACTGCAGGAGTGCCTCTCCATATCCTGCCAGCCAGAGATGCTTCTCAGGTGAATGCAGCAGTTTTTTGTGAGGATGGAAACTCGTATTGCTCACCTGCATTATTTTATTCTTAAATCATAAGCTCAGTTTCCTGAGCTTCTCAGCCATGGTAAACCTATTTTCTTTCTGCTCTTTCTCTACTCATAAATTATTTCCTCTGTCTAGCTATAGAAAATCTTTTTAAAAAAGAAAAAAAAAGCAGCAGTCTTTTTAAGATTAATCCTATCTGACAATCCCTATCGTTCCCTCTGTAGAAGACTACCGTCTTGTTCTTCTCTTCTTTAAAAACATGGGATGGACTACAAGAATAATTCCAAGTATGATTATTGGTAGCTCTTGAAGCTGCTGGTGATTTCATCGAGACAGAGTAACAAAGTCAAATCGTGAAGAGACTGGACAACGCACAAACTAACTTCAGCAAATCACGTGAAGAGATAATATGAGGGGTAATTTTAATACATCCAGGAAAAGTCACAATGACTTCTTAGTATGACTAGGACAGACCAAAAAAAAAAAAAAAAACCTTGTTCTTTCCTGGGGAAGCAGCACTGTTTGGGCCAGACTGGGTATTTCATTGCCTTCAGCAAAGCTCTCTGGGTCTGTGAACCTGTTTAACAAGGAGCTGAAAAGACCTTGAGTTTTCTGTCTTATTTCTGTGTTTGAAATGTGATTAGTGGGTATCACAGATAATCTTTGAAGTGTCCTTGGGAAGATTAATATTGACTTCCTGCTGAATGGGTAATTATCTATAGTATCACATATGAATTCATATAGAGTGGGTGGGCTTTTAGATGTATATAACAAAGAGCTAATGTTATAGCTTCAGGCAGAATGTTTTAGAACGGAATGCAAAACAGCTCAAATGTATTGCAGACCATTAATACGTGTCTAACTTCTCTGCTACCTCTCCTGGGTAATGAGTTGGAAATTAGAAGAGATCGTGCTGAAAAGTCAGTTGCTAAAGATATTGCTCTTTATTGAAGACTTTGTTTCATCTGGGCTGACTAGTTTTTTTTCTTTTTTTTGGTCTTAATTTGGTTTGGTACATACGATAGAGCTGTGAAAACTTTTGATTGTGGCTTCTCTCTCTTTTTAATTCCTCACCCCATTTGTTCTTTCTTTCCTTGTTTGGGTACATCTTTCAAATGTTAGCTCTTTCCATTATTTGTAGAGCAATGCCTTAGACATTAATGAATTTCAGGAGCCACCTCTGCCAGAACGGCTTAAAAGAGACTGTGCAGGTTAGAAGATGTAAACCCAAATTAAGTTGCTGGCAAATGAAACATATCCTGCAGATAGACTCTCCTACTCCCCTTCTTCACATTACTCTCAAGCTCATGCCCACAGGGAGATGAGGACAGTGTTTTGGGTTGGGGGGTGCTGGGAAGGTGCAGGCCCTGAGGAGGGGAAGGACAGAGCGTCTTGAGTAGCCCGACGCTCCAGATGTCCCAAAGGCAGTGGGATTCCCCCCGTGCCTCCCCCCTTCACCCCCCCAAATAGCTTAATGGATACAATTGAGCTTGGTACCTTAGGGTAAAGGACCTTCTAGAATTTTTGTCACAAGAGATTAGATAGATAACGTTCCCTTCTGTCTATAATACTTTCTATCTCAAGGTAGAATTTAATTTTTAAATTAAAGTTTGGGTAGCCAGTTCCCCATTAGCTCTCAGCCCATATACAAAGACAGCATCTTGTATTGCTTTGTAAAGAGATCAAGCAGTTGTATATATTTTTAAAGCTTATCACATTAAAACATCCTTAACCTAGATTTTAAAAGTATGAGTTTCACATTCTAGTTTTCAAGTGAGAACAGATCCATATACTCAAAATCCTATAAAACATTCAAGATTGAAAATATGTAAACCTGTGAAAGAAGTAGGACTATCTAGCCCCAAATATGAAGACCAAATTGAAAGGGTAATATTGGAAGACATATTCAGCAGCACAGCGGAGGTATTATGCAGAGAAAGAAAGATCTTGTCAATAACAGACTGTGCTGTAAGCCTTTCCTTCCCTTAAGGTGCATAGTTCAGGAAGTCCAAAAGGAACATCTCAGTGGAGTTTGTAAATATATACTAGGATCAGATTTCATGGGAATGAAAGAGTCCTTTTCATCTAAGTTGTACAAAAAAGTCTTTAGCAGAAAATGAAGAAGCAACTCTGTCTTAACAGGCAATAACCAGTTTGTTTATTCTGTGTTTGTGTTGTTTGGCTTGCAAATGAACTTTGGATTTGCTATGCTATTTCATCAGTTAAAGTGTTCTGAAGTTCAGGGATATAGATGGTAAACGTCTATTGCCCCTGAGTTTAAGGTGACAGGAAAAAAAAAAAACAAATAATTAGCTTTGACTTTATAAGATTTACCCTAATGTCTTGGTGTAATAAAAGGATATTATGTGACTCTGCTCTTCATGCTTTTTGGCAGTGGCTTTGCTATCTTTATTTTACGTGTTTGCACATTTATGCAGCGGGTTTGATAGAGAATAGGTTACCGTGGACTGCACCCAACAGTGGTTTATGGAATCTTTTTTCTGTCCTTTTCAAAAACCTAATGTTAATCTAACTTTTACAGCAGAACGGTGTGGTAGTAGTCAGGGGACAAAACTAGCAGAAAGCACCAGATCAAGTAGTTAGAGCAGAAAGTGGCGCTCAGGGTTGTCAGCATCTAGTTTTGTCAAATCTCTTGACGATCACAGCTTCACAGCCAAAGACCATAGTTTGCGTTCTGTCTTGCAAGATATTGCCACAAATAGAAAAGCAGACTTGAATGTCATTGGTATAATAGTGATAAGATTGCAGTGATAAATTGCAGGCATGCAAAATTATTGAAAAGTTCCAAAGAGTTTTAGTTATTTTTTTTTTATGATGGTAATTTTTTTAACTACAGATTACCAACACTGGAATGCAATATAGTTTCAATTGGAGGATATTGCACGTAACACTTGCAAAATGTTTTAACAGTGAATCTAGTGTTTATGCAAGGTAGGAACTACTACTTGAACTTGAAGCAATTTTTTCATGTGTGACAGCACCACTCAGTCTTGTATCTTAGCCTTAGGGTTATTTGAGAACAAACAGGCAAGATTTGTGTTAGGTAGAAACACAGGGCAGATGAAACCTGCCTCCTTCCTTTCTGCTTCTGATATAAATTAGCAGTTGAATCAATTTCTCTAGAGACAAGTACAGTCTTGAGCTACTAGAGGAGCTAATCTAGAACGCACTGCTTTCAAGCAGCAACTGCATTGGCCGCCAAGTCGCTGAGCTTTGCTTAGCAGTGGGCTCTCTTGGTCTGTAGATGCTGAGGGAGTTGTAAATCGTCTGCAGTAATCCTGTCTGGAGTGTTTGAGTATAGGTGGGTAATAACGTGGGCTTGGAAATAGAAATATATATGTTGCCAGACTTGTATTCACTTTTCATAGCCGTTTCCAGGAACGAGCTGAGCACAGGTTGCTGTTAGCCATTCACTTATCTCTTTGGATTTAGCTGTCACAAATACTTTGTTCTTGCTTTGTCCTCCTCCTCTACCACTACCATTAACCACAATTTTTCAGAAAAATCGTGTACATCAGAGTTATTTCTCTCTTTGAATTTGGAAAGAAACTAGAGTTGATGTTTTGTAAGGCCATGTTGATAAGGACAATGATGTTGCATTAAAAATATGTGGCTGTGAGGAGGTGTGACTAAATGGGTAAAGCAATGGTTTGGGCTTAAAACCGTAGGTCTTCCATTGGCCTGGTGCTGACCATGTTGCTCTGCGTCTTCATACTTTAGTTTTTCTACCTGCAGATTGGGACTTTTTTCTTTTTTCTGGAGAAAAAGTATTCTGGAGTCTATTGAGGAAGAGCTTGGTGTTACTGTTTGTGAAAAAGAAATGTTTATGTAATCACTCAATCTGTGTTTCTTTTTTGATATCCCTGTTGCTTTCACGTTGTTTATCTAAAAAGAGAATGAATATGTAATCTCAAGACCAAGTCCTTCAGTACATACAGGTTCTGCTTTTTTTTGCGTCATCCTCTGAAAATTTCAGTTTTTCGGTATGGATGTTTTCATTAAGTGTAGAAATAATAGCCTTTTTGTTGGTGAATACATGACTTTAGATACCTGGACTTTGACAGCAGTAGCTTGAAATGCAGATAATTTGGCACTTATATGAAGATCGACTACTTGTCGAAAAAAAATTGCAGAGAAACGGAGTCTTCAATTCTACCAAGAGTGAGTTCTTGTCCAGGGTGTTTTTGAGTTGTTAGGTGTCAGATGTCGTTACTGTTAATCGTGTTATGTACCAGGAGCATTCTTAGTCCTGTACAATTCATATATGAAGACAGAGCTACTAACTTGAATAGCTTACAAGCTATAAATGCCCATCCACGTATCAAGATAGAAGATGCGTGTCCATGTGAGATTCAGCTCTTATTAAACTGAAACAACAATAGCAAGATACTAGCCTTGCTCAGCTCAGCAGAGAAAGAGTGAACCTGTAAAAATTAGAGGAATCATTCAGCATAACAAAATTGCAGTGTTTTCTGTTGTACTCTTAAGGAGGTTGCATGTAAAATTTATCATGTTAACCCTTAATATTTTCAGTCAGCCAGGTCCTGAAATTCACTAAACACGTCCAACCTTTGGTTGACTACATATGAGCCCCTCAGTATATGCATGTAGAATGGGCTCTTAAATATAATACTGTCTATTTCTAAGCTAACTAATTATGTTTTGAAGATAGTTGCAGACAGTCATCCTCTTTTTTCTTTTGCTAAAGAGAAACCATCACACAAGGACTAAAAACTTAGGACGGAGTTACCATGTTGTTATCATTAGTACTTTTTGGGCCTGTAATCATTTTGTCAGTATTCGGGTTTTTTTGTTTTTTTTTTTTTGAGTTTACTTTGCTCCATTTCCTGCATTTAGATTGTGTATGTTTACTTAACAGCTTTTTTATTTTTTCAAGTGAGTGATTTTCTCTGGCCGTAGGAGAGGAATGCTAGATACTGATAGACTTAAAGAAAAACAAATCATCGGTGAAAAGAGGAGACAACAGAATAGGATGCTTTCATAGCTGAGTGACTACAAATACTACAGAAGTGACTTTAAAGGCAATATATTGGCATTTAACCTGTGCAGCATTTGTTTATATTTTTATTTGGATGATGCAAATGAAATTCAAAACTTCCTTCAACTCTGCCAATGCAAGAGTGAGCAGACCTACCCCAAACAGGATGCAAAGTGCTGTAGGCTTAAATCTTCTACCTCAAAGCCAAGGTGAATATTTGTGGAGAAATCTGGCATTACGGATTTCTGACATGCCCAAATGTTCACAGTTTTATTGAGCTTCTCATCAAATACATTTCAACTTCTGATTGTATCCCATGTTTGAGCTGTTGCCATCGTGACCTTAGTACAAGCACTCGCTTGCATAATAGGTGTCTCCAGTGTTGAGATGCTTCTGTAGGAGAAGAACACTGTTTAGTAGTTAAGTGTGTGTGTGTGGAACTACTGGCAGATAATGAGAAAACATTAAGTGTTCTTTCTAACAGTCCCATCTTCTATTTCAGTCTGCCCCCTCTAACTCTGATGACAAGGTCTGGCCTCTGACTTGCCAAATACTACTGGCAAGTAGTATTTGTTGAGGTTGTTTGGAGGTGTCTGGTGGGACAGTCAGAGGTTTCAGGCAGCTGTTGAGACTCAAGTGGCAGCAGGGCCAGTCAGCTGGCTGCAGCTTTCCTTGAGACCATCATCCAGTTTCCTAATGCTCAATTCCTAAATTTCTGTCCTAGCAGATTCCGTGGTCTTGGACTTCAGGTCATTTTCTAGGTAATTCTCTCTTATCAGAGTGATGTGACTGAGCCTAAAGTACTCTTTTACAATGCAGTGCTTTGAGCATGCAGGTATGGCTTATGCTAGAAGCTCTGAGTTTGCTGATAAAGCCAACATGACCTTCCCAATGCTTATTATTTACTGAGCTGACGTTTTTCTTGCGCGTTACTCTTATCATAATGGTAAATTGTTAAGAAAATGATTTTATTTCAGTTCGGTGATACTGCCACACGATCATTAGTAGTATATTGGCATTATGACTTTGAGACAAAATGCATTTATATTGGTTTTTACTTGAAATCCGGTAAAAAAAAAATCTTCCATGTACTGTTTTCGTTAAATCCTTCTGCTAGATCTTTCAGTAACTTAAAATATTAAATAAACTTCTATCAAACTGTAGCCAAAATATTTAATGCAGAAAAATTTCTTTGGGGAATAAGGAGTCTCAAGGATTAAAATGTTGTTTAGCTGGCATGCTTAGTGCCTGCCTTTCAGTACGCTAGTGTTGGACTGCAGAGCTCCAAATAGGAATGGCAGCAGGAACGCGTGGAATGGTAACCCCCATGGCTCTTTGGAGTTCTGCATGTTGAAATGAACTCAAAGTATGAACCCATCTATTAAAAATGTAAGAATATTATTGTATAATACAACTTTATTTTAATGCTCGAGTATCTAAATGTCGTGCATTTAACTACAAGTGCAATTCTTTGAATCTCTATTCAACTTAGTGCCTGTGTTCTTGCTGATAAATCTTTTATCTTATTTTGTCTCCCTGCTTTATTAAAGGAAACATCGTGCAAGGAATCTCAATGTCAAAAAGGGAGAAAAATGAACATTATAGTTTCCATAGCAGCTGTAGCATAACTTCACTGGAGATCTATATTCTGGCATAGACTTAAACTCATATAAACTGTGAAACACAGAATATGCTGGGGCGACTTTCAATTTCTGTAATAACTTTTATTGCTCTTTTGTCTACTTAGTCTCCAGTTCTGTCTTTGTATCTTAAAGATAAATTTTCTGTTGTAAAACCTGTAAGCTTGTCTGTAATGAGAGATCGAGCGAAATAACTGTGTAGTTGCAAAATTGGACTGGGAAAATCCACTATCATAATTTGTGAACGCAAAAGGTCTGAATTTTTCTTCTGGATACCTGTGTTAGCCCGGAGTTGTTTCTGCTTTCTGCAGAGGAAGAAGAAATGTTCTTGAACTTTAAGATAAATTATCTATTATAAATAGCAAATACTTTGGAATTTTATACCAGGCCCTGTTTTTGAAAATTATCAGGCAGCATTCAGTAAACTATGGAATACCTTCTTTCTAAGGTGTGGAGCGTCATGGAAAGTCACATCCTTAGGACAGGATACTTGTTGTTTTTCCAAAAAAAACCCCGCGTATTTATTCAGGGTATTGAAAAGATTGAAGAGGGCACTATATGTGAAAACTAGTGTTTTACATTTTTAAAAAATTCCTGGTTCTGGTCAAACATTTCTTTTGATGTGAAGAATGGTGTGAACTTCTCTCTCACCCTTTTTTTTGGTATGTTACATCATGCACTGAGATTATCTCCTTCCTATTCTGTAACCTCTGCTCTCTTCCTTCTTCACCTGAGCCTTTTACGAATTCATGTGTGTTAGGGCCGGAAAGGATTATCTGATCTGATCTGTCCAGGACGTCACTTACACAACATATGGCTCAGAGAGTTGTTCACTTGAACAAAGGATTTCAAGTGAAGGAGAATCCACCATTATCTGAAGCAGATTGTTCTAATGGTCCCACAAGTCTGATTCTCTCGCTTCCTTTTCTTGTCTGGCCTTCTTGCAGTGATAGATGTTTGTTTGGGGTTGTTTTTTTTTTTTTGACTTTTTTTTTTTCTTGGACCTTTCCATTCTGATCTCTGATCTGCTCCTTCTCTGATGTTTGGATTCCATGAGTGTTGATGAAGGCAGGGCAGCTGCAAGTCTTAAAGCATGCAGGAGGGCATCATTGGAAATGATATTTTCAGTGACTCATTCCTCTGTTCATCTGTTCTGATCTGGGTCTTAGGAATACTGCACAAGGAGAAGCAGGCTCCTGTATGGGAGGAACTTGCAGCTAGAATGAAATTGTTGTCCCGAAGAAGGGTTCTTTCACCCGGTGTGCAATGAACCGAAAACACACAGAGTCGAGATATTTGTTTAATTCATTTCTGCGCAGAGATGGGTGCTAGGTGGTAATCCCACAAAGCTAGCACACCTGATTACTACACAGCTTACACTTTATACAGTTTAAGCAACAGTTATCAGTATAGTTTACAACTACATTAAGTCATCCTTATTCTTATTGGTTCTGTTAGGTCTCCATTTAAAGTCACGGTATCCTCTTTTTCTACTACGCATGCTCCATGGGGAAGGGGCTTTGATCAGCAGGGGGCTTCCCTGCTTGTAGGTGGGGTTTTTATTATGCTGATTAGGATAGTTCACCCGTAGTTCAAGTAGTTCTCTCCTGTTTATCAACTGCTTTTGTTCTGTTCAGGTTTATTTGGGAACTTCCTTATCTGGTTGTTATAGTGTTATAACACCTTATAGTGTTGTCTTGCTCTTTCCTTCAAGCCTTGTTTTGTTAACTACCTGTGAAAGACTGAATAATACCCTAATCTCCTTTTTTCCATGCCTCCAGCAAAATGGCCCGTCACAATGTGGCCAGATTCAGAAAGTGAGTTTGGAAATATTCTACAAGAACCACTAATTGTTCTTCTACTCTAAGTGAAAGCAAACGAATTATGCAGAGGACATCAGGCTGGTTTTGGTTCTTAGGCTTATTGCCGATGTTATTGCTGAAAATCCAGTGCTTGAGGTTTGTCTCCGTCGTGGTCTTCAGAACTTGTATGTTGTTATAAATCATTCTATTCAGACATCCTTGTCTTATGTTAGGCAGTCTTCATTTCACAGATACCTTGTATGATACCTTGAGTTCTGTTACAAAACCAATGAAAAGTTCTTTCCCAAGCTGCACAAAGGATGTTGAGAGAGGTTCACATGCACAAAGATTTGTTAGCAGGATCTGTAGTTGATGGCATGCATTCCCATTGACTGTAATGATGAAACTTACTTTTGGTGAAAAACAAAAGAAATGGGGGGAGGGAGAAAAGGAAACCCTCACAAGTGGCAAGAGAAGTGGCAGGGGCCCGTCAGTGAGCACCCTCCCCAAGCAGCCCCTTCGGTGCAGAAGGTGCTCCCATCCCTCCCCACCACACCAGTTTTTCCCGTAATAACCATATTGTTTTCACCAGGACCTGCTCAAGGTCCCTACTGGTTGTTTCTGCTTACGATGCTGTTAGCACTGATTGGAGCACAGTTTGATCAGGTTGGTGTTGAGCACTGGATGGTAACTAATGCACCTGATGAGTGCAGAGGTACCCAGAGCTCTGTGTAGCACCCAGATCTGGCTTCAGCTGATGTGGTCGTCTTCCAGCCTGCCTGTGCCTGGGCTCCAAGGCAAGTTCAGGAGTTACTCAGGAACGGAGACCCCTAGCTTTTGTCATCCCAAATAGCCAACCCACCTGAATTTTCTCAGCTCATACTGGTAAGTCCATATGGGCAGTATAGCTGTCATCAGCTCAGATTCATGTACAGGCGGGAACGGAAAGCTTAAAACTTATTACCAGATAGGCTGTCTTAGGATGCTTTGGCTTTTTCGTGCTTGTTGATTTCTCAAATTTTAATAGCAACCTTTCCAGCGACTTCTACATCCAACCTATAGAGGGTCATATAGAGATACCTGTTAACTAATTAATAAAGCACACGTTATATGCCAGGAAAGAGTGTTGGAGAGCTGAATTTGTGTGGGTGGGTGGTTTTTTTTCTTTTAAGTTTTTAGCAGTATTCCAGTAAAGATACACTGCAAGGGATTCAGGTTAGAGTGGGACCTCTCACCCCATAATTGAGCGTCTTGTGCTGCATGGGGAAAGAATCTGGTGAGCTATTTCTCCTACCTTTTGTTGCTCCTTCTTAAACATCCTTATTTTTCCTTTTATCTACTCTCTTTCTGTTCCTGCCCCACCCCAATTTCACTTCTCTCTTTTCCTGCATCAGGTCAAACGTAGCAGCTGCTAAGGAGCTGCAGTAGCAATGACTGTTGTGTACAGAACGCTGTGCTGTACGGATTGCTCCAGCTAGTCTGCGGCTCGCTTTCTATATGAAATGCTTGTTTCTCTCAATATTGCTACTTCCTCTCTTTCAACCCCTTCTGATGTTTCAAAGCACTACACGTGGAAGGAAGGTTGGGCATGGAGAAATCTGGTGGCTGTACACGTAGGGGGGAAAAAGGGTGTGGTGTGATGGGTATGTTGCTCATCTGCAGATCTTGTCCGAAAATGCAGCTTTGTTGCTTGAGAGCAAAAGTACAAGCTAATTCAGGATATGAGTTTTGAGGTTTAGCGGGAATAATGAAGTCATTTTGGTCGCTAAACACGCTCCTCTCCCAAAGTGCCTTGCCTCCAGACAGAGCTGTAAAATGTGCACGGCAAAGCTACGGCCATAGGCTCTGATTCTAGCTGCCTGCTGCATCAGAGATCTGCTGTATTAGAGTTTCCCTGTGAGAGCATTCCACTTCATACAAGTAAGTGTTCTCAGTATTTGGCAAATGGTATTTTATGTCCTAACGTCGTCTCCAAATTATTTAGCTTCAACTTTGAAAGCCTCCATAGCTTGCTAAGAGGAGTATAGTAGAGAAATCATATTGTTTCAGTCTCCATGCTGAAAAATACGAGCAGAGTTGGAAATGCGTGGGTGAAATTGTGAGTACCTCTATGAAATATGATTGTCATGTAGATGCCTGATAACTGTCAGTGTTGATCTCTTAAGTTGCTGATGTACTGATTTAGCTGAGATCAAGACAAGTGTTGTACTCATAAGTTATGTTGCAGTGCACTGAACTGTATGGAATGAAGAAACTACGCTTTTGAAAGGAAAAATGGCTGTTCCTCTTTCCCAAGTACCTTATCATTTACATCTGCACAACGTGTAAAGTATGAGTCAGGAGTAGTTTGATTAGATATTAAACATTCTCCTGCCATGCTTGGATGCTGATTTTTAGAAAGCATTTCTCTGCTTCAGTTATCAAAAGATGATGATAAATCCTCATACAAAAGGAGCAGGGGCTAGAAGACTGTCTTTTGCCAGTAGCTTCAAATATAGGCCATGCACTTAAGTAGATACAAGCACGTTTTTGATGCTTTTGAAATTAATTGATTCAACGTAGTTTCACTCCTCAGAGAAGCTAAGTGAAGTTTGTTAGAAAGCAAATAATATAGAACTGGAATTTTTTTGAATATTTCCTTTCCTTTCCTTTTCTTTGAGAAGGTTTTCATCATGATTTGTCAGCTGATACTTTCAGTGGGCACCCAGAAAACCCTCTGATCCTTTTTGTTGAGAGTGAGAGTCAGAGAAACCCTAGTTTGACTAGTGTAAAATGTTGCATTAAAGCCTAGGTTAATAAACGGCAGAAGTGGAAAGTAGAGAAGTATTGTTTTAAAAGCATTTTGCTGCAGAGGCAACATAGCCAGAGCTGACTCCCAAAACTCTGAATAAGAAAAGTTTTGCTCAAGAGCAAAGAGCAAACATAGGGAGCAAAGTGTTTCAGTCCCTGTTTCATGTGTGATTGTATATACTCAGAATGTCAAAGGAAGACATATAGAAGTAGCTTTGACCGTGTTTTGATTTGATTCAGCACGCCACTTTTGTTTGGAGCAATTTTGAAAGCACCACTGGCCAAAGATTAGTGCAAGGAAATGGAGAGCCTGAGGTGGCCTATCAGGCGCAGACAGGGAGAGGTGCCTCGTGCTGACCAGCCCGGCCTGCCCTACTGCACTGATTGCCTTCAGTCCCCCTGTGAAATCTGCTAGTGGCCAGAATCAGGGAAAAGCAGCCAGCTGCACCCTCCTTAGAATAGCAGCACTATTTCTGGCATCGCCAGCTGAAGTCCGCGGCACGGACTGAACTGGTGATTGGCTCTAAGCCCAGAGCTTACACATTGTTACAATCGCCACTCTCCTGAAATTGTCTCTGATCTTCACATATGATTACCTTAACAGGAAAATAGAGGCAGTCTCCTCCTCACAGAATAGTTGGCGTTGGAGGGGATCATCGAGTCCAGCTCCCCTGATCAAGCAGGGTCACCTGGAGCAGGTTGCCCAGACCGTGTCCAGTCAGGTACTGAATATCTGCAAGCATGAAGACTCCACAACCTCTTTCACTCTGTTCTACTTGTTTTTCCCTTTTTCTTTTCTGTATCAAGATCAAGAGGAAAGGTATTGCTCCATCCAGCCTCAGAGAAGGCTATATTTCAAAGAATATGGTATGTTTTATCCTGAGAAAAGGTGGCAGTGCTTGTAGTCCACTGCAAATTTCCTTCTGGTAAGTAGTGAATATATTACAAAAGAGCTGGTTATTGGAAATAAGTTTGGATAGAAACAGAACCAATTAACTGAGTTTAAACTAACTGGAAAGACAGAAATGGGTCTATATCTAAAGCTGATTTCAGAAGGTCAAATTCAGAGAAAGTAAAGGAAATAACTCAGTCTGTGGAACTGAAGAAAGCACAAACTTGAACATGGAAGAAGCGTGGCATTTCTTTAAATCAAAAGCAAGGAAAACCTTACCTGGTTGAATGATCGCCTCGAAAAGAACATTGGGAACAAGCAAAGAAAGAAAAAATGAAGAGCCAAGAATATTACACCTTGGGAGCCAAGTACTGTAGAGTGAGATGAGAATCGGCAAAGTCAAGCTGAGTTAATTCTTACAAACATAAAATTCTTCGGCCGTATTTAAAAAAAAAAAAAAAAGAAAGAAAGAAAGAAAATAAAAGAAAACAATGAGAACGTGATGAAGGAAAAAAATAAGCTAGTTGAGATCCTAAACCTAACAGAATATGTGTTAGTGTTTGGATTTCAGTAAGACTGATGACTGTTGACCGCTGTGGCAAAATTAGAATGGCTAATCACAGTAAGGTTATGGAGATGGGCAAAGGCATAGCTAAGGCTGAAATAACAACCTCAAAAGTGTCCTATGGTTATACGAGAGAGAGCCAGTAACCTCTCAGCTAGAGTTGGGAAAGAACTAGCTTAAGACAATACAGAAATGATTTTTCAATGACTGTACCCACTTTGAGGTATTACTTTGTGGTGGGTGAATAGCAACCATTGTAACGTACCTAAGAATTGTATTTGAGAAGTGCCTGTTGTGGAGAGGCAGAGGAGAGAGAAATGGTAAGCGAGAGAACGACAGACAGACTTTGTAGTCCGCCTTCAATAGCGAATAAGAATTTAGAGGGGAGGGAGATTTGTTTGCTTATTTTTAAATAGGTAAAGATGCATACTTAAAAATAGAATGGGATAAAAGCAGATGAAGTTGCCAAAGGCAGAGCATGCTAGACTAATGTGATATCTTTCCTTGGCAAGATAATTAAGTAGGTATAGTAAATGTAGTGGTTCTTACATGTGTGGGTTTTAGCAAAGTGTTTCATACGATGCCACGTGCGACCTTGTTGCTTCTACTGGTGACTGGTGTAAGAACGCCAGGAAGGTCTAAGGAGGAAGGAGCAACGCGTCGTTCGTACGAAAGACGAGAGCTCAGGTCAGAGGGATAGCGTCAGCTGAGGATTCGTTTTGGAACCAAACTAATTTTCGTTACTGGTCTTGACCTGAAACACAACATCATGTGCTTATATGAATGCAGAGTTACTCCATTGAGTCCTGTTTAACTGGTTGTCCTTATGCTCTCCTTGGTGTTTGCATGTTTTGCTGCTGTGACACTGCATAGTGAGGCAAAGTGGCATGCAAAACTGCTATCAGTGAACAAAGTCCCTTGAGCTCACTGTGCAACACCCACTCATTTGACTCCCAAACCGGGCTGAGATGCCTCGCTCACCCTGGACCCAGGTGACTCATGTCCTTCCAGGGGCTGATGAGCTTCCTCTTTTCCCGAGTCGCTTATGCTTTACTGTGATTTTTGCTTTTTTCCCTCTTCGGAAGAGCTGAATGGGGTCAGGATAATGACTGTGGAACTGACGCTTCTAATGAAAGTGGAGGAACCTGATGAACTTCTTGATCACTAGTTTTTTTGACATGTCTGTTAATAGGCCTTCCAGTGTTTCCCGTGTTGGTGTGTATGTATTATAGAGTAAGGAAGTGCTGAAATATATTTTGAAAACAGGGCTATTAATCTCTAATCTTCCTTAAAGGCATATGTAACAGCTGGTATGCTGGTGACAATGGAAAGCTAAAAATAAACCAGGCTTCGTTTCAAAAAAAAAAAAAAAAAAAAAAAAAAAGGCTGACTGACTTGCTTTTGAGTGGTTATATTTAACAAAGAAGTTTTCCTTTTCTATGTACATAGATTATTGTGTGTGATGCCTGCACACAACCTAGCAGATATAGTTAGTGTAAGAATATGTTTTGTGTGGTAAGAGTTCATAAAGCATGTAGATTGACAGCGTCTTTCAGGCAGTTTATAATCAAAACTAATCCCAACCCACACGATTTTTCCTTCTCTGTACTGCTGATAAGCTCCTGGCTTGAAGATGTTATCAAGAAGGTTTTGGTAAATGTTCTTTGCTTTTTAAGGAGAGAGATGAACAGCAAGATGTTATCGCAGTAAATTTTAAATTTTAATACATTTTAAAAAGCAGTTTTTTGGGAGGGAGTTTTGAGGACTCAGTAAAATTCAGGTTATTATCATCAAAGCGATTGTTTTGGCCTTTTCAAAGTCTCCTTTCTTGTCAGCAGTGTATTGTCAAGTTCTGTGAATTCATCAAGAGTACTGTATTATTTGGTTTTTCTCCTCACATCCCAGCTCCAGGAATTTTGACAGAATGTGCTAATTTGAACGCTTATTTGCTTATTTATTTAACATGAGTTTCTCCTTTGCATGATTTTAGGGAGGGAAAAATTTAACCCTGGAAAAATCTAGAGTATAAGCTATAGGTAAAAATCGGTTTGCCTCTTCCCCCTATATACCTACATACTGTGTTTAAGTGAGCATTACTGTTTTTAGAGCACTCCTCAGTTTTGGATGGTTGAGACTGGCAATTCTGACTTTACAAAGGCATATGTCTTACGACCCGCCATAGATGGTGGAGAGGCTGAGAGCAAATGACACACATCTAGTTGCATCCATGACTAGAAGCAGCAGGCAGGACCATGTCACAGAAGTAGTAACCAGGGGATTTCAGATAGCTATGCAATGTTTTGGTAGGTCTGTATGTTTGCTCTGGAAGAACGTTCCTCAGCTTTACTATTTATAGCAACATTTCTCCCTGTCGGGGCCCAATTTACTCCTTTCTTATTTTCTGTAAAATGCACTGGACAACTCTTCAATCTCCTCCTGTTGAGAAGCTTTGAAGCACGAGTGGTTTTGCTGGCCACGTTGAAAATGTATTCACAGGAGATGTGTGGGAAAGGAAGGGGAGGAGCAGGTGGTAGTCCTGGTCATAGTCTGTACCTACTCAAGCCATGTTTTGGTCTAGTGCTATTAGCTCCTGCTTTCTTGAAAAAAAGCAGTGTTTTTGTGGAGTTACTGGTGCTAATTATGTTTGGTGTTGGGTCATGCTAGCGTAGATACTTTTTCTGCTGTTAAATGTAGAGGATAGTGATGCCCTTTGCTTTTTAGTATGTATTCATATCTTGGCTAATCATGTACACACTGCAGTACCATGGTCCTTTCGGCAAGCAACAAAATTCATTAGAGCTGAGATGCTGATTGGAGGTAGTGGGGAACAGAACAACCCGAAAACCCACGATCATCTTGTGCTACCTACGTCTGCAGATTCCTCCAAGACAACCAACTGCATTGGAAACTGCTGTTTGTTAAGGTTGATATATATTGTGTTTGTAATACCCAGTGGAAGCTGCAGAATAGCACACATCACAGAATAGGGTGAGGTTGGAGGGGACCTCTGGCGATTGCCTGGTCCAACCCCCTTGCTCAAGTAGGGTCCCCTACAGTGGTTTGCTCAGGGCTGTGTCCAGTCGGGTACTGAATATCTCCAATGACAGAGACTCCACAATGTCTCTGGGCAACCTGTTCCAGTGTTTGACTGACCTCACCATCAGTCGGTTTTTTCTTATGTTTAAGAGGATTTTTCTGCGTTACAGTTTGTGCCCCTTGTCTCCTGTCCTGTCAGTGGACACCTGTGAGAAGAATCTGGCTCCATTGCCTTCACGCCCTCCCATCAGGTATTCATACACGTTGATAAGATGTCCCTGAGCCTTCCCTTCTCCAGCCTGAACAGCAGTCCCAGCTCTCTCGGCCTCTCCTCCTATAACAGATGCTCCAGTCCCATCATCTTAGTGGTCCTTCACTGGGCTTGCTCCGATATGTCCGTGTCGGTCTTGTACTGGAGAGCCTAGCGCTGGACACAACACTCCGGCACAGGATTGACCCATTCCTCCCTACCCAACTTCCTATGGAAAGTGCTTCCTCACCATTATATCAAAGTGCTGTTATCAAGTTCTTGGGTGCTTAGTGGTTAATGGGAATTTTGCAATTTTTGTTCGTGGTCAGCACAATTGATGCCATTCCCTGGTGCTGAAACAGAGTGGTCTGAACGTAAGATCCAGAATAGACTTAGCAATGCATGAAATTACCCTGGTAGCACTCAGCTCTGAGGGGTGAATACGAAATGATTATGTGTAGGCAATTTCTGTGGTAAACTTTGGATGAATTGCTGTGAAAACAGTCTGGACTGTGGCTTACCTCATTGGCGGCTTTGAAGCAGATATTAAGGACTTTAAGAAGTGTAGTTTTTATTTATTTGACTTTTTCCCCCGAACTTTGACAACATGTAAAAGTTGCTACAAATATGTGTTAGCTAATGAAGATTTATTATACAGGCAGATGTTCATTGGTGTAGAAAAGCTTCGTGTAACATGATTCAAGCTGCCAAAGCACAACAGTTTTATGGAAGGCCATAGCCTTTCCTTTCTTCTGCACGAAGAGTGATATAGTCTACTATAAGATGGTCTTTTAGGTTGCAGAAATGGCAAGGTCCTGGCAAGGATGCCGTGATGCAAGTTTTATATTTTCTATGTTGGGTGTGAAAGGCTTTTCTGAATTCATATGTTTGTATTTATGGCATCACCGTTTTACAGAAAAATCTCTTTGTCGGATTATTACCCTGCTTTCCCGTATGAGACACTATTGCTACAAAAGTGCTCCTTTAATTCTCTTTGTGGACTGGTTGTAACGTGGATTACCACGTAGAAAGGCGAAGTCTGTAGGATATGGATAGTTTGGTTTTTATGTTGGAGACTCAGGAAGGAGATGATAAAATCTGAGTGGAGCTGAGCATGCCATTAGTATAAGCAAACACCTGGTTATAAGTGAGCGTTTGTGGAAACAGTCCATAATCTTCACCCATCTTTGCAGTCCGCGTGCCCTAGCCCATGCTCATATCCCAAAAAGCACAGGTAAGCAACCATGACAAATGAGGAAATGCGTGCTACTTACAGGATCAGATTAGGTGGCCTTGCAAGGAAAACGCAGTGTGTAACTATATACTGTGCAGTCTCAAGCATGGCTTTGAAGTGGTAACGGGCTTGTGGATGCCCAGGGGCAGAGGGGAGCCTTCTACACCCACTGGGATCATTTGGTTTCTTGGATGCCTGGGCTGAGAGTCTGCAGACGTTTAATAAAGTAACAGTAAAACTGCTGAATTCATTAAGAATGAAGAAAGAGTTCTTATGTATCAATGAAATTAAATTTAAAAAGGAGTGTTTAAAATGTGATAATAGAATTAAACAGTCCCATAATCTGGTGGAAGGCACAGAGCATGACACTATTGCACAGCAAGACTACTGACATTTTTGTTGTATGTTCAGATCATTTCTGTACTTACTATAATTGGGTTTCCTTCATGCTTCGTTTGCTTTAAAGAACTATAAGTTTTTGGAAGAGAACGCGAATTGTTGCCCTGAAATTTCGTGGAGCAGACATCCCTGGGGCATAGTGGACTGCTTTCCCCAGATGTGTCCTTTCTCGTTTGGTGGCTGTAGTGCTTCTGGCGCGCTCCACGGCGCTCACAGGTTTCCTGTACAAAGCCACTGTAACACAGAGGAGGTAGGCGGGTATATTTTTCTTGCAAACTCACTTTTTTTTTTTTTTCCCTCAACTGCCCAGCTTAAAAACTCGAGCTTGCCTGTTTCTGTATGTTATGTATTCTTCCTCTCTGCTTAATTAAGTATCTCTGGGTTGACAAAGCAGCTGCTCCAACTGAACAGCCTCTCTGCCCCCTCCAGGAAGGGCCGACGTCATTCGGAAAGCTCTGACCGAGCTCGTAGCAGAGCCAATGAAGCGGGTAAATGAGGTTCCAGCCTTCGCTTCCCAGCGGCTTTTGAATATTTTTAAAGTGTGAATACAAAGCCCTGTAGAGGACAGTCCGCGTGGCACATTAGTTGCTGCGTCAGGGTTGCATGGCTAAAGGTGCCTGTTTTCACCAGTTTTCCAGGCATGTAATGCTCCCTCCCTGCTTGTGCCCCCAAATGGTCGGATCTCGATAGAGCTGGCCGCCTCGGGGCCAAAGTGAACGTGCTCGTTTGAGGATCCTAAACCAGAGTGTGACAGGTGCAACCGCGCATGCGGGCCTGCTTGCCGTTGCCTGGCCCGCAGTGCCGGCCAGCCCCGCGCCGTCGGGCACCACAGGCACTCCCCGTTGCCCGAAGGAACAGTGGCGTGCCGGGCTCAGCAGGCTGCAGCTACTCTGCTGCCCTGGGAAGGAGGAAAGTGGGGTTTCTTGGACTTTTAGCCGTTTCTCCCTCTTCTCAAAGTAGAGCTTTACCTCCTAACAAGTTGAAGTTGCTGTTTGTAGTTTCCCTTGGGACCAATGTATCTTGCGGTCATCTTACTGCAGCGGAAGAGCTTTGGCAGAAGAGACAGGGCTGGGGACTGCCCTAAAAATAAGTAGTTTGTCAGAGGTGCAAGCAGACTGAGAGGGCTGTTTGTTGCTCGGCGGCCAAGTGTAGGCCTCTCAGTGACAGTACAGTGAAGCAGACAAATTTGTTATTACCATAAAGCTTTGGTCACCACCTTTGCAGAAAGCCCACGCAAGATAGGTCTCATGCACAAGAAACTCATTAGTAAGGCCTACTCTGGTACCTGGTGAGGAGGGCAGTAAGAGGTTTCCAGGAAAATACAATGGACGGTTCTTCACACCCAGCAGTGTACGTGGGCAGTGTGCGAGCTGAGGGAGAAGAGAGCACGTCACTGGCTTTCCAGCGCTTGTCTCTGTAAAAGAGACCAAAACACGTCTAAGCTGCGCCCGGGCAGTGCACGGCCCTGGGCCCCGCCAGCTCCTCCGCCAGGACCCGGCTTCGCGGTTCAAACAAGGCGTGCTGCATGCAATTAGCTGGTCATCAAGGAGAGGGCACCGTTTACCAAGTTAGTAATTTATCATTTCCGTGACAACCATCAACCAGTTTCACTTTCAGAATGTTTCCCCGGTCTCAACCTTGTGTTTGATGTATCGGGTGAATCGGAGTAAGGAGAGAAACTTGTCTGTTAAAATCTAGATAAATTCTTATTAGACTGTCGCATATCAGGGTGAAATCAGTGAAAGATTTTCTCCAGTCTGTGAATAGCTTGCTAGGTTCAGTTATTTTATCTAACAATGACATTTATGCTGTAAAAGTCAGCACCAAAAAAAAAAAAGAAAACCAATGCATTTTAAAGGACAAAAATCAGTGGTAGATACAGACCACTGAATTGAAAATCTTGCTTTAAGAAGCAGTTACTCCTGCTATTAGTCTATTTGCTGAGAAGTTTGTATTAGTTTCTGGAGCAACTTTCTTTCCCTTAAAAGAAAGAAATTTCTCTAGTAAAGTGCATGAAGAGAAAGTCCAGTTACCTTGACTTTGAATACAAATGGATGAAGTAGGGTGTTGAATTTTAAGCCTTCAAGTGAAATGGTGCTGCCCTTATTAATGATGTTTTAGTCCGTATGGTTTAATTTGTGATGCTTTGTGTGTATATGTTCAGCATGTATACATTTTAAATCGCAAATTGGGGGGGATCTGCTAATAACACGCGTTTCTCTTTAGGTGCTCACTTTTTTCATGCTGAAATGGAACAGTAGTAATTATGCAGTGTTTCTGGCATATAGGTGCAAAACAGCTACATGGAGAGTTCGTGTACTGGTGAACAGCTGTCTGTTCAAACATCGTCATGAAATGTCAGAAAGAGTTCACTTGTCTAGGATTTGGAAAATACAAGTTAATGTAAATTACTAGCACGTAACCGTCTGAGTGTAGTTAGGGCAAGTGTGCCTTCTACATCCATTAACAAGTTGAGTTAAAATCTGCTGGGCTGTTAACATAGCTAATACCTTCTAAATCCTAGTTGAGAGAAACCGGTATGTGGTTTTAGAGGGAAGTAATCTTTTTTTTTTTCTCCAGGAATAAGCTTATTTGAAAAAGAAGGACAGTTTTCATGCTGTTTCTGCTGCAATTGCCCTGATAGTGTCCCTACATGTCTTTCATTAAAGTCAACGTCACTGTCAATATGATACCTTTCGTTTGCTCCCGATTTGCTTAAAATTCCTCACAGATTTGCATGAAACTCGTTCTCGTTAGGAGATGTTGGCAACGCTGTCTAGGCGGAGCTGGTTCCCGCAGGCTGCTTTAGACAGTGCTGTGGCACAGGACAGCTCCGAGTTTGGCTGGCAGCAGCTCTTCCCGTACTATCCACGGATTTTGAGCTGACGCACAACTTGTCTTGTTGACACGGATACTGGGAATTAGGCGTTTCTTCTTCTGAAGGTCATTTCAGAGGACAAAGCTTAGCTGATTAGGTTAGAAAAATGACCCAAGTGGAAACAGTAAAACATGAATGATGTCAGATTCTCAGTGTATCTATGTTCCTCTAAAACCACAAGTATCTGCTCAGACTATCTAAATATGTTTAAAGCTTGGGGGAGAAATACTTTTGCACGTGTGTGTATCTCTGTGATCTCTGACTAGCGGGATTAAACCACCAGACTCAGAGCTATTATTTTCACATCTGTCTGTACTGCCCTCGTTTTGTGCAATGCTCCCACGCAGACGAAGATGTTGCAGTTCCCTTTCGGACAGAAATGAGTGCTGCAGCAGTACCAAAAAGGAGTAAGCAGACCAGCAGCCCTTCTTCTCAAGTTAGATTTGAATCGTGAAGAAAGTAGCCATCAAAGTGTGCAAGTGAGAAATGGCTCTGCTGGGAAGAACCTTAATTTTTTGTTTCAAAAAGCTGCTTTCAATAAAATAAAAAGATTAGCCAAGGACTTGACAATTGCTGACGAATTAAATTCTGGAAGTTCAGACTCGGGGGATTCAGAAGACGTCCGCAGCTGCAAGAAAACCTGTCTTTCTGTTATCTTTTTGTTCGGCCACAGTCTGATCTGGAATATGTTCCTTTTCTGCCCTTCATTGAGCAATAACAATATTGTGTCGGTCCTTTAGGAAGAAATAGGCATTTAGATCTATGCTGTGTGAGAGGAAAGATAGGCTTGTTTGGGTTTGGGTGGGAACTGTACAATGTTGTGGTGATTATTCTACTTGTTTTCCAGCTCTTTTTTCTTCATCTTCCAGTGCATTTTCTGCCATTAAAGAAGGGAGATCCTTAGAGTGGCAACTTTGCTACACTTCCCTATGGCATGAGAGAAATATTTTCAACTTGGGAATCTAATGAAACCCTGCAAGTTTGAACATTTAAGAAACTTGGTCTTTCCTAATGAGTGAGCAAGTGGGCATGGGTTCTTCATAACTCAGAAATTTTGTATATGGTTGGTTCATTCTGAGACAAAAAAGGTCAGTTCATATTTTCCCAATAACTTATTTTCTGCATATATTTAAAAAATATTGTGTTATTCCGAAAGTAGTTGGAGAGCATTAAGTGTACGTTTCCTCCCATTCTTAATTGTCAGTACTTTCTCTCTCCATCCCCATCTTAACGCTGATTTCCACTTACCCTTCAGTTATCCATTTCTTCACGTGTCAGGTTAATTCTGTTGTTTAATCAAGCTGTGATGCAGAGTGCAATTTTGCCATTTGTGGCACTGTAAACCAAGGATATGATAAACTTAAATTCTTAATTTAATTTTGACACAAATAACGCATATCTTAAACTGGAGATATGACCTGTGTGTGCCAATTGAGTATGGTTTCTTTTCAGGGTATGCTCATTGTAAATCTCATTAAATCACTGAGAGGATGTCTGTTGGCCCTCGTGGGAGTTGGTGTAGCTCCTAAAGAGTGGCTTTGGCTCGAGAGCATACTAGGAGTGAAGAGAAGTTAAGAATTGCAAAAATAAATTACTGCCCCAAGTTTTCATTTTTGCCTTTTTGTTACAGGAGGAATTATTGGGTTTTTTCCTCTCCCAAAGCGAGGATCTGGTACTTTAGTTGCAAACATTGATGGTTTCAGATCTGCCTTGGAAAGCGCTTTCACCTGTCATTGAAACTTGGAGAAATATCAAAGGAGGAGCTGCATTTTGCATTCTTATTCCATTGCTACTCGCATCATAGCATGGCAAAGCATTCCTAGCAGATACACTGAGTACCATTTCCTCTCCACCTGTCCCATGTGATATCTCTGTACTATTTAAAAATATATATATATTCATATATATTACCCCTTTGTAGAGGGCTCACAATGAGTGAACTTTTACAGTGCTTGTCCTTTTACTCACCTCAATCACCAATGTTCTCCTGATGATTATGAAGCTTACTAGTACTTTTGAATTATTTCCCTGTTGCTTTGGAAATGCTAAGGGTCTTACAGGTGCTGGGCATTACAATTCTGTCCCTGCCTCTGTCTATGTATGAGACTGTTGTATCACAGTTGCAACATTAACATTAGCAATTGGTGCCTGTACTTTGGCAGAAAGGAATAATACATGATTTTTGCATAACTTATAAAAATGCAGCGGTAATGACTCAGTACCTGAGTATAGTTGGTTAGTGCCATGGTGGTGGCGTGGGGTCTTCCATCAGGCCCCTTTCTGCGTCTCGGGACTGGCATAGCTCTCTTGTAGTCCCTGTGTAACGTGAGCCAGCCCTGTGCAGTATCTGAAATGTCCCTGGACACCTATTTGTAGATATTGACTGCTCCCAATGTCTCTTGCAACAAAAGTTTCATTTAAGGAGGGGTAAAAGATGGATATTTGAGTAGGGTTTATTTTATTGGGTTTTTTTTTTCTTCCCCTGGACATTCATTTTGAAGACTACAGGAAATGGTGAATTAAATGCAGAAGCGGGAAGGTCTGAGTAATCGCCCCGTTTAGGCCTTATGCATTTGTATCTCATTTAATTTCTTTGCTCTTTGAGATATTCAGGATTTTTTCAGAATATTTAAGTGGACGTCCAGCTATCTTCAGATTGTCGTTCAGCTTCTGGACTCTGAGCGAGCCCAGGTTTTTTGGCTTTACTCCTGAGAAAACCGGTGGTGGTTATCTTTCAGAGAAGATGACAAGCCATGGTCTTGTCTGAGCCTTTTCTGGTGGCTGCTGTGCAACTGGAAGCTAGCTGCCCAGTGGCAATATTTAAAAAAAAAAAAGAGGAGAGGATGGGGCGGACGGGGACTAATCCTGACATTGGGTGCAATATTCTTTCTCATTAAATCACGTTCTAACGGTCACAGTCATACTTGAATTATTTAAATGTATTATTGCATGATTTGGCAGGAAAGAAGAGAGTATATCATATTTATCAAGACCTGTATGTTCTAGCATGAACCTGTGTCCACATACTGAGCTTTCCACAGTTGCTTGCCTTTGGTAGGCAGCGGAGAGGGTAGCGTTTGTGCGGTCCAGCCAGCGCGCTGGGGTGTGCACAGCAGGCACGGGTGTAAGCGAAGGCAAATTGTGCTGGTTGTCAATCAACGTAACTTCACTGTTGAAATTCAGTTGCCTTGGTGGTGGTAGGAAGCAGCATTTTAAAGCGAACTCTCCCCCCCCCTCCCCCCCCCCCAAAAAAAAAAAAAAAGAGAGAAAGAGAGAGAGGTTGGGGGGGAGGGACACAAAATATTTACAGTTACAGAAGATTAGATAACTAGTAGTATAGCTGATGGAGTTAGAAAATGGCAGATGCGTCAGGGTTTCCACATAAGTATTTTAGGGGTGGAAACACTGTATCTTTGTCCTGAGCTGAACAGCGTTGGGAATCCGTAGAGCTGGTGGTAGCTGCTGGCTGCTTCGCTGCCTCCTTCGGTCTTGGGGAGGGAAATGGGCAAAAATACTCCTCAAAGTCCTACTTGCTCATCATGCCAAAAAGGAAAGATGTGTTGAGAAATACCCCTTTAAACCAGTAAGGCATAGAAAAGAGGGCTTTGGCTTTTGAAACTTTTCCACCTTAATGAGACCGCTACAAAGTGAACGATGTTATAGATCAGTTGCACACAGTAATTTGTTTAAATCAAAATGGCGTCCGGCTACTAGGAACGAAAGAATTCATCCTGACCGTCAACCTTAGTGTATTCACTGGCACGATTTTGAAACAGGCTGAACAGGTATCTTGTAAAATCTAGAGGGAAATAAAAAATAGAGAAAATGCTTATCCTCAGGCAAGGATGTTTTATTTCAGGATTTTTACAATACAGCCCAATAAACTTTTATTTTTATTTGGAAGTGTTATTGGAAAAAAGTGTACGGTATAGAGCAAAGAAGGAAGAGAGAACACACCTGAGTATTGCTTTTTTCAGTAATCACAAGAGGAGGAGGAAGTAGGAAGGGGAAAAAATATGCTCTTAGAAGGCATATTAAAAAACTCTTAATCTCTTAGTCTTGTGTTAAGTAAAAATGAGGGCGAGATGTACCCTGTTTTGTTGTTATTCAGAAGCGCGCGTGGTCCTGTCATAAGGTGCACCCTTTCGCAGTAAGGGCGGAGGCTGTGTTAGAACTCTGTTGCCGTTACTATTATGATGCAAATTGGCATGCTTTCCTAGGTGGCAAGATAGGGAATGTTTCGCTCCTTGCAATGTTTTGTGGGGCAAGATTTAAATTTCCTTAAGTAAAGAGACACTAAAAGTGAAGGGATTTGGAGAAGGTGTTTCTTCACTTCATTGAGTTAGAAGGAGGCTTAGTGCTACGCTGACCACAGCAAAGTAAGTTGGTGCATGAGTTTCGTGCATGTTCTTTACAGTACAACTCCAGCTTTGCTCAAAGCTCTTTTTCCTTCATGTTTTCAGCTTGAGAGTTTTCTGAGCAGATTGTAGGGACTCGCTGCCTTGGTGAAGAACTATCAGCCAACCCCCCGCCCCCCCCACACACACACACTATTTTCTGGAGCTCTGAGGTGTCTTCACATGGCTTGGTAGTTTGTGGAGAGAGGGAGCTTTTTGCGTTCACAGAGATCTGTGCCTCTTCGCTGCCTTTAAGGCTGAACAGATCAGATAAAAAGAAGATACAAGCTACTCTTGTATGCCACGCATGGATGCTTCCAAAATTAGATGTCATACACAGCAATAGCACGCTGCTTTCTGCCATGCCCTGTTCGTTGGTGAAATACTTTCTAAAAACAGTCATTGAAAGTATTAAACCACGCGTCCAGTTTTGACACCTCTAAAGAACGGAGCAAGGGGTGTTGCTCGGTTATTTTCCTCTGACCATGGTTTGAATGGTTCCATCATAGTTAAATTGCTAGAAACTTTTATGACTGAAAAGTTGGAATCTTGAATCGTAAGATAAGAGCTTTGAAAGTAAAAGTGCTACCTCAATATGTTATTCCCTTTGGAACACAGCAGATATTTGGTGCCGTATCTAAACATGGAAGGGTACTGTGAGACAAGGCCAGTTTGTTAAAATTACTTTTACGTGCATTTTTTATGGTCTCCATGATGCCGCTCCTGTTGCTAAGTTGTTCTCAACTGTATGAATTCTAAATCAGTCAGTTCTCTAGGTCTGACATCTGCCTTATTTGCCTGTAAGGCACCATGCACACCTGGGGAATGATGTGAGTGATAAATAATGGTAATAACTATGATTGGAAACAGTTATTATTGAAATCTCAGAAGTGCTGAATATAGCACAAGCTTCTATTTCAGCATTCGTGTACGCACAGAAATGTGTCTCTGCGTGTATGTGCCAAAATAGATAATCTAATTGATGGATACTTGGTCGGATGTGGAGAGAAACATTGGTTTGAATAAGAGAAAATAAAATTTCTGAAAAGTATTTCTTGTGTAAGGTCTCAAAACACCTTTTCACAAAATTCAACTTTTGGGTTATTTACACGTGCTAAACATTTCTGCTGCTTTCCTAAATAATGAAACATGAAGTGTAAACGTAAAGGCAACGTTGAGACCTAGTCTGAGGTGGAACGTATGCACATCTGATGAAAGACGCTGTTTCATATCATGCATATGATGAGGTTGTTCCAAGCGCAGAAGGTAAATTTCTTTTTGAGCAGTGAGTCCATGTCTTACAGCTGCACTGAAATTGTTACAGCTGCGTTGTCTTCAAAGCAGTTAAACTGGGCAAGCCTGTAACATGTAGAAATCTAGTCCATTACAAAGTACTGTGCAGGTAACTTAAAAAAATCTTAGCATAGTTTGCTTATGTCTAAGTTTAAAACTTTTTCAGTTTACTTTTCAGCACTGCTTGGTTTTAATATTAAAAATACCTGAGGGCCTGTAAATGCGTGTAGTTGCATTTGAATTTATGCTGGTGATGGTTTCTAAGTGGTTCTTTGAAAAAATAATTTGTCTTCTCTTTCCCATTTTCATTGCTTCCGGTTGTCTGCGCTCAACTTTTTAATAGTGAATGTTATGAAATCCTTAGGTTAACCATTGACTCAATCATGGCTTCATACAAGTCAGGTACAGGAATCTTTTGATAATTTGACAAGTTTATAACAGTTTGTACAAATATTTATAGCAGTTTTTAGAACTGAAATAGGTTGTTGACTCTGAACTCTAACTCTGTAGATAATCAGCGTGAATTAAAAAACTCGGTTCCTTTCAATGTCCGCGTACCTTGTCTGAGTGCTTATGTTATTTTTTGAAATAACATTTAGACTCTTAGATTATATGAATGCTTTTTAAATTTTCACTTGCAATGCTAAACGTACGTTTAGTATGCACACGTTATGTGTTGGCAAGCTTCTTGTCCTTACATGGCAGGGATTAATATTTGAAGTACGTGACACAGGCTTAATTTTACCTGTGTGAGTTGTCCTCTTGTTTTCAGTAAGAATACTCTTGCGCAGAATTAATCTGGAACTAAGTATGCATTTGAGCCTTAACTGAGTTGAGTGAATATGCTCTGCTCTTGCCTACGAAATGGTCCTTGTGGGTCAAACTTGAAACACGAGGAGCAATGCAGAAGCAGCTTGTTAGCGCTTCTCATGATATTTTAATTCAGGAAATAAATGGAAATTTCTAATCTTGAAGCGTTGACTGTTTTTCCTAGCTGAGATTTGAGGAGCACTGATCTCAGCCCAGATTTTTTTAAAACAGTCACTTGAAATTCAGTAGTTTGCCCTAATCTGGGACTGCAGTCTGGCAGAATTTAGCCGTTTCCCTTTGACATAGTGGATTAATTTGAAGCTCAGGATCGAGATTAAAACTATGCGGGTCGAAGCGTTGCATGAGTTGAAATGCACAAGAAAATTTCTCTGAATTCCTTTCTAAAGTTCAGTGCTGCTACAAGCAGTGACTGCTGTTGTATATTCCTCACCTGAAGTCATAAACTTCACTTAGTGACATCATGGATTAGAGCTAAAATAATGACCGTGTCAAAATATAGGAGTGTAACTACAGGGGAGGGAATCAGCAGCAACAGAGGATTCTGACTGGCCTCTTAAATCAGATAAAATTGTTGTGCAAATGTCCTTTGCAATATTAATGATTGAAGAAGCAAACAGTGGTTAAATGCTTGGGGAGTGCTAGGGCCCTTAAATATCATTTTAGGTCGAACAGTGTTTTGTTTATGTTTCCCTTGAACTGTCAGGCGTCTCTGATATATCTATGCTGGTTTGTCTCGTGGCTTGCCGAGCGGAAGAGGTGCTTTTATGAACTCGGCGAGGCTTTGGTCTTTTGAGCTGGAGGAGAATGGTGTGTAATGGAGTCGATGGGTTTTGTCTTCCGAGGGAGAGTTTTGGCTGCTTCATGCAGAAGCCCTTCAGACTATACAGTCAAATGCCATTTCCTATTAAATATACAATCAATCACTACCTGCCTGGCCACTCAGCTGGATAGCGGAGTCTTGTGACAGATAGTCCCATTTTGTGCGATGCAAAAAAGGATTTTTCAATTTTTATTTTGGTCCAAGTGCACGCTGAAAAACCGCTGCATTGTGGACTCTAGAAAGTGGATGACTCATGTAACCTTATAGATTTTGAATACACTTATGTAGGACTTCTTATACAACACTATTTATGCGCATGCTCTTGTCAAAGCACAGTTTTTGTCTCTGGTTGCTTGAAATGTATTCAGTGGGGGGCTGTCTGTTACCTTCAAAGGAGAATCAACACACTTGCTTGGAAAGAGATCAGGACAGAGCTTACAAAACTATGTATATCATTTGTAGCTGTCAAATAGTGTGTGCTTATCTCTTTCTTCTGTTTGAAGTCAGCATTGTTCTTGCGTCTTTCACTGTCCAAAATCTAAATGCTTTCAAACAATTGCAAATCTAAACTGTAGATTTAAACCTCTTTAAATACCAATGGACTTCTAACTAAACCCACAAAATTAAACATAACTGACACTGTGGAAATTTAGAGCTCTGTAAGGGCTTCGTATCTGGTTTTGAAATGCCGTATGCTGAGAAAGCTCATGCAATCAGTTTCCTTCATTGAGAAACAAGTTCATCTTAGGCTGAGAAGACAGTGCTTATTTTAGATGTCTGTTTTGACCCGAGAGTCTTGATACGGAGTCTGTGGGATAGAAGTGGGTTGGGACAGGAGCGAAGTTGAGAGCAGAAGTGGGCAGCAGGCCTAGAGCTGGAGCACGAGGCACGGTCAGGGGCCAGGAGGCTCTGGGGGAGCCAGGATGAGCGCAGGGCTGGAGACGGAGCGCAGGCATCGGGGTCTGGGCTGGGGCCAGCTTGGGAGACTGACGCCCACAAGCTGAAATGGTGACCTTACCTGGGGCCTTCCAGCCTAGGAAGTTCAGCTGCTCGGCCTGCCTCTTGTCTGTGGGCTTTCCAGCACCTTGACATCGTTAGCAGCCATTTCATAATGAACAGAGCTGTGCCAAGAGCTTGTCACTCCCTTAGCGACCCAAAGCTTTTCTCCCTCACAGGTATCGACACAGCTGCACAAGCAGGTCATAGCCTTCACGCAGGCTTGTGTTTGTCTCCACGGTTCAGTCCTCACCACAGACTTTTAGGCTGGTTTATCACTGGTGATGAAAAGCTTCACCTCTTCTTTCCCTTCCACAAACCTCTGCCCTAAGGTAGGAAGGATGAGCACCTACGAGGCAACTTGAAGTGTGTTTCTTGAGGCTCTGATAGATCTGCCCTCTGCATCCTCCTGCGAGGTGGTCTTTACGGTTCTTTATTCCTGTTTCTGTCTGTCTGTTTGGAGGTTTCCCCCAAGTGTCTAATTCAAGCTGTTTGATGTGAAAGTCTCACTGCAAAGAGACTCTCTCTCTCTTTTCTGCCTCCCAGCTTTTTAACTGGGAAGATCCACCACGGGGCATGTTCTCTCCAGGGCCAAGAGAACTAGAAAATAAAATTGCTTTTAGAGTTTTTCCTTTTCCAGCAGCATATTTTGCTAGTTTCTTCCTTCCGTTAGTTCTCCACACTACGAGTCCTGTTGCACGCTTTTGTGGGTAGTGCTTATCCATGGGCATAGCTGAAGGGTTTGTATGTGATAGGGCAAAACAAGTTGTTGTAGCTAAGCAAGCAAGGAAACTGGAAAGGTTGTTTTGCATCTGGAGCCAAGCTCCTTAAACCCAGTTTTGTTTCCAAGTGTAAGTACTATGCGCTTCCTCTATATTTCCTTTTTCAAGATTCACAGCTCCTCTCTTACTCTAGGTGGGTCCACAGTGGCAAGGTTGCTTTTTGGACTTGTCTTTATTCTCTGCTGTCTCATTTGGAAGAAAATGACCTGGAGGCAAGTTTTAGGCAGAGCTTAGAAATAGAAGTCAGCGTGACCTTTTCAGTTTCTGAATGCTATCCTTGCTCCGCTGTACACTGTTAGTGCAGTAACTGAATGGATCTCACAGTGAATAATAGGAAATGAATCATACTTGTTTAGTTGTTTTTTAAACTCTCCACCAGCCTAAAAAGAAATTAATCTGGCAGAAGTTGCATGTATAGCCTTTTTTCTTTCTCCTGGTTTTCTGCTTTCCATGATTATCTTGACAGGGCATAAAAATAATTAAGCTGCTGGAAGATTTCTGGGATTCCGGTCTGCATATGGTGTATCAGGGAGCAGCAGTCCTGTGCAGGGAAATTGAAGTTCAGTGCATCGAGTCTGGAGCAAGCGTGTGCATTCGTGTGTGCAGCTGTACCTGGACGTGTGACTTTGCAACTGTTTCCCCGTTCTTGAAATGATATTGTCTCATTCAAAGGTATGACAAAGTAATTCAGCGCTGTAGATAGTGCAAAACTGGTGTTTTTCTATTAGGCCTGACCTGATTTTTGAGGAAGAGACAGGGAGAAAAGGAGATTGATTTTGTATCTGCAGGTCTGCCATATGCTGCAGGAGTATTAGCCTGCATCTGTGAGACGGCAGAGGTTGGAGGACCCGGAGCAGAACTGGTGGAACGAAAGGGTAGGAAGGGATGGAGGCTGTGAAACAATTTCTCTAGGAAGCCCGTGCAACATGTTGCGCTGAATGGTTAATATAACTTTATCTGTATTACGGTTGTTTACTGAATCCTTTAGGATGGTCGTATTATCTTTATGACCACGTACTTTAGAGTGGATGCTCCCAGAATTACAGAGAAGTTGTGATGTGCTCGAGGACTACTGTGCAGCTGGTGGTAAGAACTGACGCTGTCTGGTACGTGTTGTTAGCCTTAAGTTTTCTAATCTCTGCCTACGGTTTTGAATGCACGAGTCTTATTAAAGTCAGCGGAAACTGTAGAGCTATGTTTGCAAGCAGTATGAAATCTTCAGGATTGTATGACCTAGCCAGCAAAAGGAGCTTGCTCTGAATGTGGTGAGTTATAGAACAAGCATGCTTAAAAGCAAAGTAGGAAGGAGGAATCGTTGAATAGCGCTTGCGATGGATAGCATGGTGACAAGGGTGGCATAAATGCTTCAATCCGAATCATTAGCTAGATATAACATACGTGGTCTGTGCAAAACTTTCCATATTAAGAATGCTTTTAAGGAGAAATAGATTTAAAAAGCAACTACTAAGTTGCCTTATTAAAAAGCATTTAGGCTTCTTAATCATGGTGATTGTTGTTGCCCTTAAACAAAGTTGCATTACTGGTGAGCTCTGAATATTAATCCATACATTTATTTTTAAATAATTAAATGTATAGATGAAACATGGAGGAGCAGAGTGTGTCAGTAGCATCCTCCCTGGAGTAGGTTTGCCAATGGATTCCTGTTCACTTCCGCGAGAAGCGTCTTCGTTACTCGGTGAGGCTGAGGCCGACGTGAACTGCAGGTACCAGCCCAGCAACCCCAGAAACACAGGGTGGTGTGGTGGCCTCCGTGTTATTTGCTTACAACTCTGCTGATTGTACTGCTTAGAGGGGAAAGCTTTCTTTCCGGTAGCTTGTTCACATAGGAAAGCGTTCAGGAACAATCCACTTAAAATTGCACACTGAGCCTAAGTCAGTTAAGGGTTTTTTTTTTTTTTTAAAAAAAAAAAAAAAGTAATGATAGGTTTTTCAAGTGGTCTGGTTTACCCGTTGTTTTTTCTGTGCCAGATAAATTAGGAATTAGGAAAGATGCCACCTGACTGAGGCAGGCTGAATGTCTTGAGGTGTGATGTTTTGTCAATTTTGTTTTTAACCTTAGCAGATGTATCTTTTTGATGCTGTGCAGTATAGTTTTCAAAATTTTTCGTATTGCTGTGTGGTTTTAGAGGTAGAAATGTAAAAATTATGAGAAGCAAGGCTCTCGGAGAATCATTTCACCTGATGGTTTTAAGACCACTTTGATGAGTTAAATATACTTTGATATTGTGCTGTCTTTACATAAACTTTACTGAGACTTATAATTGGATACACTCTGTAAGTGCATCGTTACTGAGTTTACACTTCACTGAGGGCAGCTATAAATGCCGCGATGCGATGGCTTTGCCCTGCCAAGAACGGCAAGCTCAGGCATCTCTGTATGTACGGCTACATTCAGGAAGGGAAGGTATAACCATTTATATTGGCCAAAATCTGACTTGTTGTGCATTAGGCATGGCAGTAGCTGTTTGTTTCTCTCAAATTTGTGTCTAGAGGCCTTGTTCCCAGGCGTATAGTAACTGTTCTGAGATTTCCATAGAGGAATAAATGGTCTCTGCCTCAAACATCTTAAAGTAACATGAAGAACATGGGACAAAAGAGCATGTGTGTGCTGATATATTTATCATATAGGTACATGAAAACATATTCGTATTTCCATTTTGTGTGCACTTGCTGTTTAGTGTAATGATGTATTTCTCATGGGCTTCGTGGCAGTGGCTGGCTCTTTTGTGAGCAAGGCTCGCACGGTATTGTGGCCTGATAGGATAAAAGCGCAGGTGGAGTTCCTGCACACGCAGCAAAAGACACAGACGAGTTGATGCAAGTAACTTGCAAGTTGGGGAATAAAACTGACGTTTTCGTTGAAACGCGCTCAAGGTGACGTGTAATTTGTAAAACAGCAGAGTGGAAATAAAGAGGGAAGAGAGTCAGGAAGGGCACTGCTAGACCGGGAGGGTAACTAGCATTTTGCGTGAGCTGGAAAAGGTGCTGTGGTGGTTAGAAGAGCTCAAAAGAAAGACTTAACAGACTCAAAGTCAAGTATAACACAGGCCTACTAATCACAGTGTTGATATAACAGAAGGATGACAACAGGCAGTAAAACTATTATAGAGAAAGGGACAGCAACTTCTCGACCCAATGTCCAGATCCTGAAGTATCTGGGGAAGAGAAAGGAGCTGTGCCTCTGCAGTTCAGCCGGAGGAGAAGGTTTAAGGGAAGAAGAAATGGGAAAGCTGCTGGAGGACGGATTAGGATTAGGGCAGGTCAGAAACGTTAAGGCTTGTCTGAAGTAAATTATGTCCTACCAGAGCATGCCATTTGCTTGAACTAATTTTTCTGGAGCGTGTGTCAGCTTTCGTAATAAGGTTTCTCGCAATTAGATTCTAGTCAAATTGAGAGCGAGACAAGCAGGGAGGAAGGGGCAGCCCTTCGCGAGGCGATGGGAGGCCAGCCTCAACTCTGCTGTGTTGGAGTCCCCAAACTCCTATTAATATTAGTGTTTACTGTGTGCTGTAATCGGATGCAGACTTGAAATGGCATTTAGCCTTCTGTTTAACTGTTTAACTTCTCTTTAATTATATTTAACTGCATATTTTGTCTGTGCTCAGATGTCTCCTTTTGCATTAGAAAAGGAAGAGGCAGGATGACCTTTATGCAGACAGAGGGTTTGCAGTTCTTTTCTACCTTCAAATATATTAAGGCACCTCCATGATATTTATACTTTGGAATATGGAGAAAGAAAATATAGAACTACTAACCTGGCACCATAATTATCACTGAGCTGTAGCTTATTAAGGAAAGCAGCAAAGCTGAAATTGGGATTTTAGAACTCAGTTGAAGACTTTGACACCTCACTCTGCCTAGTGAGCTACTGCCAAATAAATACACAATTGAATTTTTTTTCGTCTGGATGACAAGATCTGAAATGAAATAATCATATTTCACTCCTAACTGACTTTTAGTGCTACTTCAGAAGGGAAGGATTAATTTTAAATGCTTTCCTGGATATTCATTTCCTTTTAAACTGGAAATTGCTATAATCAAAATGAAAACTCTTGACAGTGAATTTAAATGTTCATCTTCTGTTTTTCATCATAACTTTGGTAATAGACGTCTGCAGTTTACTGGAGAAAAGCCATTCTAATTCCTCACAGGACATGAATGCAATTTCTGTATTAAAATTTCAGCCTGTGTGGTGAATGAAGGCGAGCCTGCTTACTGCTTTCCTCTGAAATAGTACTCCATGATTTGTTTCTCAAAATTTATGTATGGAATTACACGACTTATGATACATGGCATGAACAATATGAGCAGACTGTAAAGAAATTTTAGTCCAGTTATGTGTTTTGTTTTGTTTTTTTTAAAAGTCCAAGCAGAAAATCATCTCTCCTGTTAAAGTCTTTATATAAGCTGTTTGACTGAAGTCTACTCAGCTTGTCTTTGGTAGATATCCAAGAAGTAAAAGGTTACTTCTGATTTCTTATGGCAGCTAAGAATGTCAAAACCGTTCTTGATAGCAAGAGATACGGGGCTGTAGATACACAAATGCTGATGAAACCTCTGTCTGGAAGAGCTTGGTAAAATATTGCATGTGGTGTTACTCGTTTACACTTTTATTTAGTCATCCATAGTAAGATTTTCTTTTGAGATAAGCTTTTTGTAGGATAAAACTCTACTATGGGCCTCATTTGGACTGATTTTTAGCTGAAGTCTTGTTTGTAAGTGCAAGTAGTCTGGAGTAGATCTTAAAAGTTGAAAAACGGTTAAAAGCCTTAAGGTCCCTTACAAATCCCACCTCCGTAAACACTCTATTTGAGGCTCCTGCAAGCCAACACACAATTATATTGTGGTAATTGGTCATGTTTTCTACTTGAATAAATCCTTCACACTTTAAACTTCTTCCAAGGTCATTCACTTCCTCTGATAGTGGCATATAACATCTATTTTGAGTAAGCTTTTAATTTCCAATGTGTAAATAGTCACTATCTCCCCTGCACCATGGGCAATGCAGCTTTACTTCAGCTGAATCTCTTCTGTGATTTTCTATCTTTTTTTCGTTTGTTTGCTTTAATTAGTTGCTGTGTAAGTTATTATTAGTCCTGTGTATTCACTCTCAGCTTTCTGTTTACCATTTACTGAAATGGTGTATCATGTATAGTCAGAAATGCATGTACTGAACACGGTGGTACCATTCCCACTGTCTGCTCTCACATGATTGATTATAACCGTTGAATCATAACTTTGATTTAATGTAAGTCTGAGCAGTGATCGTGAGTGATGGATCGTGGTGGTCATGATATTCCAGAAGTAAAGTTCAAATATATTTTAAAAGAATTTTCCCCTCCTTTGAAGCATCACATTTGTAATCCTCCCGTAGAGTTTATGGCAGCAGATGATTACAGTGATTGATTCTTCCAGGATCCTATTAGTCTAGCTTTACTTTGCCAATATAGCTTTTTAATTAGTGAGGCTTTTTTTTTTTTTTTTTGGAAGTTATCAGCAAGAATTGATTTTCTAAAAAGAATCACTAGTAATATTTTTAATAAGTCACTGACTGCAGATACTAACTTCCTTCATGTGGGTGGTAAACAATGTAAAGGAACGGACTCTGTCATACACTGCGAATGGTTTTAATCTATGCAAAGATTAAAGATCCAGATATCCTGGATACTAAAGATTTTGATAATGCTTGATTTCAACCTAGCTAGTATCTGTTTGTAAAGTTGAATTGATTGTGCTATTTTGATTGTCTCTGTGTAGTGTGGGGTTGCAAACCCATCCCTGGGTAAAATTCTGGAGCTGCTCTAAGAAGAGCCTAGGAGCGCAGTAGTCAGAAACGTTGCCAGAGGGGAAATGCAACAGAATAGACTTAGGTAGCTTATGGCAACGCTGGTTGGTGTTCCCAGTTGGGTCTGAAATAATGAACTTTCTGTAAAGCAACAAAAATTTTTTTTCCCCTTTTAAAACATCTCCAAGTGCAGCACAGCACGTTTCCCCAGTCATAGAATAGCAAAGCAAAACTGAAACGTTTTGAAAAATGTGTCATCGTACAAAAGGAGAACTATATCTAAGTTTTGAATGGACTATCTGGAAATACATTTGATAGACAAGGCAGAATAAGACAAAAACAACATAGTTTTCTCTCCCCTTATCTGATTGTCTGTCTATCTTACAGAAAAGTGCAAAAGCATCCTGGAAACAAGTTGCAGTTTTTGCTCTTCTCTCTCCCCTCTCTTTGGAATCCCAAAGAAGGAAGGTTCATGTCTGTGTCTCTGCCAGAGCTACTTACATGGACAGACTTTGAGTGCTCTCTTCAATATTTTAAAGTGAAAATCCATGTAACATCTCTTTCAAAACTTTAATGGCATCAGGTAGGTCTGGTATTTCTATTTCAGGCGAATGAGCATCATCTCAAGTCTCTGCCCAGTAACCTGGGAAAATTAAACCGAGCTGTTAGTAGCGTCAACAAATGATCCTTCCCTTTCATACACAGCGAGCCAAGCAACTTTATAATTTGTCTTTTTCTCCTTAACAAGCATGTGAAACCTGTTTGTTTCCCAACAACGTCTTCTCTTTTTCGGCTAGGACTTCGGCATCCTAGAGGTGAAAGCAGCTGGGCTGGAGTGACTGCTCACCTCAAATGTATTTAGGCGTAGCTGATTTGCCTTTTTCAACACCTGCTGCAGACGCGTCGTTTATCACATCTTGTATGTCTTTCCCGACAGAAAAAATGTCCTTTATAAAGACCAGACTTGAAGGAAAGGTTACCCTTTGGGTGTTGGCTGATCCTCTTTTTCTTCTAGTGAGCAGCAACAAAGTTTCATCTTATGGGCGTCTGTCCTCATGCCTCTCCTTGCCGATTGCTGCTTTTTTCCTAGACCTTGCCCGTGGAGCCACGGCTTTTCGGTGAGCCCCGTTTCCACTGACAAACAGCCCTTCTTGCCTGGGGAAGGGAAAAAAGGAGAGGCAAACAAATGTTCGCAGGCTGTTCATAGCTTGGCTTAAGAAGGCCTCGTAGGTTTAGCTTTTAATTAAGATAGTGTAAGGCATTTCTGAGCTTTTGGATGTGTTTTTTACCGACGTATTCCAAGTACCAGAGTATTGCTTCTGCTAATGTGGAATCTGGGTAGTTTACCATCCTCAAAGTCATTTTTCCTTGCAGTATCCACGTAAGGAAACATAGATGGGAAATGTAGGCACAGATGCATCAAGAATTATTATTACTTTTTTTTAAGTGTTAAAAGTTAAGTCTTGTTGCTTAAGGATTTTATTTGGGAGTAGCCTAGATAATTTTGAAATTGTCACTAGGCGTCTCTTTGAACTTGGTCCTGTTTGCCTTCCCAAAAGCCTGAAGTGGGACAGAGAATTGAATTCAAGCATCAGAAAAATCTAAGATCTCTGATGGCTTACTTCTAGTGCAACTCTGAGTAGTAAATCACTTCACTTCTGCAAATTTTTATTTCCTTGCCTGCCCTTCTCTGTTCATATTTCAAGTTCCTCAGAGGAGGAGTACCCCCTAACGGAGAGCTGTCGGCCCCTGTCCCTGAGCGGCTGCTGTACGAGTTAGGGCTGTATGTGCTGTTATTCCACAGGCACGTACACGCGCGATGATTTGATGATGCTGACCAAACAGGAAGAACACTGCGAGGTGTTTATGCAAATACATCTTGTAGATCAGGAGATGTTTTTTAGGTAAAACTAAATGTTACACTGTTGAAAAGCTTAATTTTTCTTCCAGCAGTAATTGGGATGTTCGTAGCTAAAATACTAGTTACAGATGTCCTTATTTTGCAGTTCTGCATTTAAACTCTTCATTTAGGCATTTTTTTTTATGTCTAAATGGAGTGTGAACGTCTTCCTCGTTTTCTGGCTCATGTTCTTCAGGAGCCGTGAGGTTTTTCTCTGAATAGAGTAATCGCATGCTCATTTACAGTGGTAATAAAGATATGGAATTTAACTTTCTAATGCTACAGTTATTAAGAACTGATTCAGAATTAATCACTGCCAGTAATATATATCACATTTCAATGCAGTTCATATTTTTGCATTGCCAGACATGCTGTGGCTAGTAGCCAAACTGTTCAGCTATCTCTACCTATGCTGTGTAGCAGATGAATAAACCCTGCTGATTTAAATTATGGGTCTGTTGGTTTCAGTAGCCCGGTACTTTTAAAGTCTTTGGGCGTTTGGGAGAGACAAACAGCCAGCAAAGGTTAGTATTAGAACCTGATTCTTACACACATGGATATGCAGTTCCCTAGATGAGTAATAATAATGTGTGCCTACATCCAGTGTATCAGATTTAATAAGCAATATCATGATCAAAATCTGCTAGTAGTAAAGGACACTTTATTTTCTTATTTATTTTCTTATATTTATTTCTTATTTATTTTTTTATATTTATTTTTTTATTTCTTATTTTCTTATTTATTTTCACAATATTTTCTTAATATTATTGCCAGTCCAGGATAGTTGGACGATTTTGCTGGAGTGACCCTATGCGGAGAGGGACATGGCGGCCTGACCGGCACAGGTGGCTGCAGGTTATTCAGGGTCAAGGCAGCAGGAAACCTTTTAAAAAACAAAACAAAACAAAACAAGTCCTTTATGAAGAGCTGACATTTCTCCCTCTATAAATATCCCACCTCTATCCAAGTGGAGTGCTTTGCCCGTTTCATTCTCCATCTGGAAATGGTAGGCCAAGCTGTCTTTTAAAGCTGATCTCAGTCCGTGAAGCATAGATGGGAGTGAAGACGAGGGGGCTGTTGGGCCTCCGGGTCGGAACGGGGGGTCGGAGGTTTGGCACCGGTGGGTGCGACGGGGGAGTTCGCAGGTGTGCTGCGGCGAGTCGCCTTCCCAGCTCTGCAGCAGTGTATTTAAAGAAAATACAGTCCTAAAATAAAAGCCTTGTTGGCAAGGAATCCCTTCTTGGGGGAGTGATCCTGGCCTGATCGTGATGTATTCTTTTAATGCCTGAAAATGCCTTTCGCGTTAATCGTTTCCTTGAGCTTGACACAGCTGCGGTGGCAGGATGGCCCTTCCAGAGCCGACCGTTGAGCCTCCGAGGTACCAGCAGCCCCGACCCCGCAGGGCAGCCGTTCCCCGGGTCAGCGCGCCTGTGCCGGTGAAGCGCTGCAGCCGGCCGGCGTCGGTGGCCTTGTCCGGCGCAGCAGCGCCACCTCCCCGGAGCGGGGCTCTGTTCCGCAGAGACCCTGGAGCGGGGTGCTGAGCTTTTGGCCTAGAAGAGGCAGCGATAGACTGTGAGCGGAGGAGCGAGCGAGGGGTGAAGGCTGCTGAAAGTGGAGGTGAGCAGCTGGGGTCGGAGCTGGGTCCGTGGAAGTAGCCAAAAGGAAGACATGGCTTTAAGGATTTCATAACCACTGCCACGAGGAATGATAAATTCCAACTTCATTAAGTTTCCAGTAGTTATACGCACGGACTGAAGGTAAAGTTACAACCTTACCACTTTCCATGTGCTGTAATCCATAAAAATTGCCTCGGATAAATTTAATGAACCTTCAGGAAATTAAAAATTTTAATTTTCAGTCTAACAGATGTGATTTTCGGCTACTGTTAGGACAGGTCAAAAAAGAAATTCGACAACCTAAGGGGGAGCTTGACCTTTTTGTTCCAAGAGGAAAAAAAAAGGCATCCATTTATGTGAAAACTAGTAATTAGAGACCTGGTAATAGATATTCATATTAGTTGAAGTAGCAGGTTGCAACGGAAACAAAATGTTTGCATACGTGATGTGTAAGATGGTATATATAGAGTTCAGGGAAGTTTTTACAGAAGGAGAAAGAAGTAATACCTGTCTAACGACAAAATGGGATTCAGTCTTATTTTTAGATCTCCGTAGAGAAATTTTTCCTCTTAACTTTCCAGTCCTATTATTATGTAGAAAATTGCAACCAAAGACTGCTTACATCTTTAAAGGCTAAATTTGCAGTTTATTCTCATTTTTCTGCTGACAATGTCATGCTAAAATTGTAAACACCATTATAAATAGAAAAAAGGAAAGTTCAAACCCTTGTCTTAATATTTTGTAGTTTTTTTTTTTTTTAAACTTGCCATTTAGGGTTTTTATTTGTGATTTTATATATGTATATAATCCTATTTGGTTGGCTGAAGGGAACTGCAAATCAAAGTGATTATGTATTGCAGTGGGAATAAGGGATAGGTTGATTAAAAAAATAAAAATAAAAAAGAAAAGAAACTAAGATATGAGACATCAAAGACAGATAAATGGCAGATAAACATCACAAATTCGTCTGCAGTAGTGAATAATAAAATTAGAAGCAAGGAAAAGTTTGCGAACAGTTATTCCATAAACCTTTTTTCACCGTGATGTGTGTAAAATGTGGGTTCTGATCATTATGTAAACTGGGTTTTTTGGAAGGATATCTGTTGTTCAAACTATATAATTCAGTATTTGTGGGAATATTTTTTCAATGCCAATGTTGATATTTATTTTAAATATCTCTTAATCTAGAACTTTCAGAATATCCTCTGTTTTTTAAAGTATATTTTTTTGACATGAGAAAAGGCAGATTTAGCTGTTTCGGAGTGAGAGGAGAATGGAAACAAGAAGCATATAAAACTTATCTTTCTTGGGACAGATCACTGTTTCGTGTCTGGAGTCTTGTCCGTGTCTAACCATACAGGCTGTGGTACAGAAGCAACTGCTAGTTCAGTTTGATTTCTGCCTCGGTTGCAGAATATTCAGCAGATGTCCTTTCTTTTTTTTTTTTTTTTGACTTCTGTGGCCAGGCTGTTTGAAGCCCGTACGCTGATGAGATGGAAATTTCCACAAAACCGTCTGTGCGCTGGCCCGGCGCGCTGCAGTCACCCCCTCGCAGGGATGCAGCATGGCTGCGAATGTACTTGGCTTTCTGCTCAGGTCTATTTTCAGGTTTATGTTGTTGCCTTGCTCCTTTTGCAAATATCTTTTCAAACAAACAAACAAATGTTCGTCAAATTCATAGATTCAAACATTTAAGGCCAGAACATCATTTATTTTGAGTCGTTAGGTAACACGAGCTGGAGCATATCCCATTTTTATTCTTGAAATGAGCTTGTATGTTCCTTCAACTATTGCATATCTCTTATAAAAACCTCTCGTGGAGACTTTAAACATTTAATTTGAGCCCCCGCATCCTAAGGGAAGTTATTCTAATAGTTGATTGTTTCCACTAGTTTAAAAACGTGGAGGGGGGGGTTGTGTTTTCGTTGTCTGATTGTTTTGTTTCAGATCCAGACTTTCCTCTGCTGTTTTCTTGCTCAGTCAAAAGAGTTGTCTGTCAGAAATTTTCTCCTTGTTTAAATTTTCATAAGACTTAACTTCCTTTTCCATAGGCCGAGTAGCCTGCAGTTGCTCCGTCTCTCACTGTAAAGCGTGCTTGCCAGCCGCTGCAGTGTTTGGAGATCTCCTCTGAAGCTGTTCCAGTCGTTTACCGTCTGCTTTGAAGTGTGGACGCTGGAACTGCACAAGATTGAAGTAGCTGCTTTGTTTATACCATTGACTGAAGTGATGCCATATCTCTGATCCTGCTCCTACGCCACTAAACAAACTAACTCCTCAGGAGCAGCTGAGTCTTTTTCTCAGTTGGCGCTAGTACAATTCAGTAAAGAGTAATAAAGTTTTAAAGCATGATTCAGAAATAATTCTTTAAATTCTTAAATTCTTAAAAATTTCTAAACGATAATTTACTAGAAGCACCCTCTGTAACAAGGTCGTCTTTTTCCCCTCAACTTAACTTTGGGAAACCAGGAAAATAGGATATCTGAGTGTAAGGAGGGTAGTGGCAGAGCATGAGAGTTGCACTCTGGCTAGTTTAGTATCCCCTCTTTGAGAGCGGATGCCTGGATTTGTAGAGAGCACTTGGTGTGGGTCTTGGGAAGCTGGAGGGAAAACTTTGCTGAGTAGATGAAGACAATTTGCTGTCATCAAGATTTTTTCCAAATTTCCTACAATTAGAAGTCAGACTAAGCCCTAAAAGCTTTCTTTCAGAATAATTCTGGATATTCTGCTCATTGTTACCAGTTTAATGGTCCCACTGCAATCCTGCAAAATACTTGGCATTTTATGTATTCACTGGTCTTAAGAAGTGTGTTTGCAAAAGCGTATCCAGGAACAGGTTATGCTGCGCTGGGATGAGAGCAGGGCAAGGAGACGCGGGGATCCTCTTTTTACTCCAGGGCTGGGCGTGGAGAAGGATGGAGACCGCTGGGCTTATGTGGCTGGCAGGGAGGAGGAGGAGGAGGAAGAGCGGGTTGCCCAGTGGGAACAGCTAGGAGCTGGCAGCACAGAGGGTAGTTTTCTAAAGGTGAAATTTAACAGGCCTTCTGAAGAAGGTCATTCGTGCTGATGGATGCTTGTCTGGCATAGTTGCACCTTGTCTGAGACCTCGCGCGGTGAATCTGATGCTTGATTTCTGAATGAGAGTTTAAAGCAGTATCTTTGCTTGCCCCTGGGAGAAGGAATGCAGCTCTTTGAATAAAGAGTCGACGTTATCATGGAGGGGTTGCCTTCCCTTTCTACTTTTCTGGGATCTAAGCATGGAAAAATGCTGTGATGTTTTACTGTTTATTCTCAATCTTTTTTCTTTCCTTCAGAGCCAGCTTAAAAATGTAAATGAAGTAATAGGTTGAGGATACACTTCAGTTTGTTTTGTTTTGTTTTTTTCCGTTCTTCTCTGTAGTAGTTGCTAAAGGAATGTGCCTCGGTATTCCCGTGGCACTCTTCAGTGTCCAGTTGTTTCATTTGCACAGTCAACCTTGCTATCTCTCTTCACATCTCTTTAGCCCCTTGGGACTATGCACTTCACTAAATCCACTGCAATTTCGGATGATTCATTCTCTTCTCTTCTGAGTAGGTTTTTTACTCACTGTCTCTTCAAATTGTCATCAGCAGACGGCAAAGTTCAGGAGGACTTTTTATTTTTTTTCTCATATGGTTGTCCTCAGTTAGCTAGTCTGTACTCCTCCTCATGTTCCTCCTCTGGCTTTCGTGCTTTAATTGTAGCCTGTTTGCTCAAGGAAAATAGTTTTATTGCTGGATAGTGAAATGTTAGTTAGCAGTGGAGACTTACTCCCCCTCCCTAACTCTCATGCTGTTGTAGAGGTTTAAACAGATACTAATGTTTTCAGCAGGACTTTTTCTAGTTGGGGTTGGGGAATAGCACTAACAGACAGGTAAACTTCTCTGTACACGCACCACAGTAACTTGTTCCTATAAATCTAAGGGGGACTCTCTCTGCCTTGAGCAATTTCATTGCTTCTAAGTCATGTTGCTCTTGCCAAGTTGTACGGCAGGGAATGAGGTGGCGTATGACTAAGGTAGTTCGAACTCCCCTTTTTACACTGTTGGAAGTGCAGGCTCCATGGAAAAGACAGCCCTGCTCATTTATCTTTTGTTAGCTGCTGCATTTGAGATATCCTCCGCAGCTGGAGGTCAGTCACAAGAAGAGAAAACCTGCCTCATCCAGACCCGACTTCTGAGGATGCCTCGTGCATCAGCAGCCAGCACAAGAGGTGACAGGGGAGACTTCAGGGAAGAGTTGCTGGAGTTAGGCTGGTTTTCCCCTTGTGGCTGACACAGTCACAAACTGGAGGTTCAGGCACACAGGGGAAAAAAAAATGGCATTGATTGAAATATATAGTACCATGTATATTATTTGCTTTTCCAGCTTCCTGTTCATTTCTCATCGTTGCAGAATCAATAAACTGCTGATTGCCTCAGGTGGGAACGAATGACTGACCTATAAGAAGAGAGTAGGGACTTACTCCCCGTCTGCAAATTCCCTTTAAATTGTATGCTTCAGTAAGTGAAATATAAAATAGAAAACATGAGTTAATGTCAATTCATGTATGAATGATCCCCCTGTGCTTGTATGAAATAAAAGAGCATATAGGAGTTACCATATCGGAGGGGAATGGGAGTAGGAGAATGGCAGAAACTTGAGCAGAAAAGACAAAAAAAAATTTTACGTTTTCCTGGACTCAAAAGTTCTTCATGACAGTGGGTGAAAGAAAGCATAATTTGAGATGCTATTATACAACAGCCAGCATCTGAGTTTTTTTTTTTTTTAACATTAGACTTTCTGCATATGAAATGAGAAAAAAAAATAGATCCTGCTGTAAAGAATTTCATCAGTGACCTTTTAACTCTCAAGCGCCCAAATTCCAGCTCGCTCTCCTTCTGGTGTTAAAGCACGCTTTGCTGGTCATTCATTCCACTCTTTTGAGCAAGAGAGCTGTGTTCATACAAACACTAAATGCTTGTTTCCGGGGGGAAGAAACATTTCTTTTCATGCAAACAGCAGAGAGTATACTACAGCCTCGGAGGTGGCTGGGATGTGAAGCTTCGAATACTGTCACCAGATACAGACAGCACTGGTTCTGGGGACATGTCAAAAGAAATGAAGTGTGAAACTGTGTCTGCAACCTCTTGCCAGAAGGTTTTGAAATAAGAGTGTTTCCAGCAGCTCTCACGGCTCTCTCCTTCCCTGAAGGTTACAGCTGTATTGTCTGGGCTGCTGCAGAAGCCATGGTAGTTAGGTGTGGGGAAGCACATCTGGGTAAATATTGGAGGTGTGAAGGAAGAAGCTGCAGATGAAACCTCTTAATATACTTGGTGACCAAGAGCAATCTCACGGTAGTGAGAAGAATGATTATATGAATGAATGAAGAGATTTGGAAGAAATACCTGAACTGGAACGTACCTTAATTTTGCTAAAAATGTGAGGGGACTGAGACAATAAAATAAAAAGGCATCTAAGTCAATGAAAATCACTCCACGGTATTTTATCTTCCAAAGATTTCCAGAAGAAAATGGTCTCTCTGAGAGCAGGGTCTAAGCTTCTCAGAAGAAGTCTCTTGCCCCTTCCTCTCCCACCCTCCCCAAGTTATTACTCAAATATGTTCAAAAACGCAGAAGTGCTAGAGTATGTTAGGCAGCATCAAAGCACTGTGATTTTTGTCATGATTAAGCTCAAAACTTACTAGAAGAGTGGAAAAATAAGGGTTTGAACTTTTATTTGTCATTGTATTTGTGTGGGGTTTTTTTGTTGTTTTGGTTTTTTTTTTTTTTAAACAGTCCGTGGAAGTCACCTTACAACTGTAAAGGGGCAGAGCTTGATGTGTTGCCTTATTGGGGAGGGGGAAGCAGGGTTTGATGCTACCTGGAATTAGAAGTAGAATAAAAGATAACACTAAAAACTTAATATATTAATCTGAAAATGTGCAGGTGATTCCTCTAAAGTTCAAAGAGACGTTCCATGCCTTTTTACAAAAACAACACATGGTAAATTTTTCTCAAGAACTTTGCAGATTTAGATTTATATTTTTTAATTTCTAAGAAAAAAAAGTATGGGAACTTACCAGTTAATTTTTAACTTTTATATTTTTCTTTCACAGTGTTGTAGTAATCTGATATTTTCTTGAGGAGGGGGTGCTGTTCCCCTCCCTCTCCCCCAGCTCTTCCACAAGACTAGAAAAACGAGAAGCCAGTAATTATGTTAAAATCTTGTCTTTACCTGATTGACGGAGTTCTGGATGCCTAGCAGTAATGTATTATTCTGTCCTTTTTGGCATGACATCTTGTCCTCTTGCTCTTCTTTTGAGGTAACTGAAATTAGCAGTGTCTACTTCTGTGTGAACTAGTTTAAGGAGTTCAGATTTGTGAGCGCACGCCAAAGATATCGGCACCTGCGTGGTGCTGTTCAGTCAGCTAAATTCTTTACAGCCTTTCTAATAATTAATTTTTTCCTGGTGGCATTCAGAATTGCCTAATTCCTTTTGAGAAGATTAGAAGGCATTAGCTGAGGAATAAGATTAATTAGGCGAAAAAAAGTAGATCTTTCCATTCACATGTTAACCTCAGGCTATATTGGATCTTCTAACTGGCCTTTGTATTAATGGCCATAATTGGGAGACCAACGCTGGTCAGATTTTGGGGGAGTTACACTGAAGCTTTGTTCTGAGGAGTTCTGCAGTCAAATCTCAATTTAAATTTATTGAGGAGTGTAGCTGCCTTCTTTCATGTACTCATAAATATATGTACAGGGTATATATTGCAGTAATGCCTAAGGATAAATACTTAAATAACAAAAAATCTAATGTCACTGTAGGAAAAGGAGAGCGAGCCTCCATACTTCTTGCTTTTGGTTGTAATTAGACAATGTGTTTCCCCTGTCTAAGCATTCACCTATCTCTGAGTTCAGGTTTCAAAACAACGTGCTAGTTGCTTGTGACTGGAAGTTTTTGGAGATTTACCCTGCTGACAAAGTGGGGATGGTTTTGACTAGTAAACAAAGGGCTCCCTTTTGGTACTTGTCTACTGTTATCCAACTAAAGATATTTTAATTAAATTTGTGTGAGACAAGCTAACGGAGTCAAAAAAGTCTGTGTAGCATCATACTCCCATTATTTCCATTATCCTTTTCTATAGCTGAGTTTTTAATGAGGAGACAGTTCTTCACCAAGGCTGTAAATATTGCTTTTTGCTGTTGCGCTGGAGAAACACAGGAAGGAGAAGACAAAAAGCTATTGTTTCTAGGTGGTTGTCAATGTTTGAATGGAGTGCTTCAACGCAACCTGCATAATTGTTCTTGTGCCTTGCCACACGTGAAACAAATTACATGCATAATTTGCAAGAACAAGTTTACCGTGCCTTCCCAGCGACTGTATAGTCAGTCATGGGCACAGGCTGTTAAAATATCTGGACTATCTTTTGGAGAGGAGGGTTGCACAGGAGGATCGCTTAAGAAGGCGTGAAGTTTTTGCTTGCCTTTTTTTTTTTTTTTTTTTTTTTTTTTTTGCTATTTTAAGAAAAAACAAGGTTTCACATCCTGAAAGATGGAAGAATATTCTATATGTTTGGAGTGTTTTACCTTGATTATTATCATAGCAATAACTGTATTTTTCTTTACAACATGATGAGTGGAGAATCATCTGACACTAATTTTGACTGCCTGGTAAAGTGCACCAGCTCACCAGTTGTCTTTTAAGTAATCGTTACTTGTTATTTCCCAAAGTATGGGGCTAACTGAGGGATGCCTGAGAAGGTTTTAGCTGATGACAAAGTGTAAGCAAGGATTCACGTGTGTGCTTGTTTGGTTTTTTTTTTTTTTGGTATGTAATTTTTTTTTCCTCTGGGATCAGAGTTGTGTTGCTAGAGAACCTGAGTACTTCTATTTGCCCTCATACTAAAAGTAGTTGTATTGCAAACAAGTAAGAGGCAATTAATTTCTGTTGTTGTTATTGGCGTAGTCCTACAAGAGAGGCTAATTCATAGCCATTATGTGTGACATAACGATCCTATTTTTGTCTTTCAGTTCTCTCCTCTTTCCTTTCTCCAAAGAGATTTGTTATCACAGTAGGGGCCCTTTTAATCTCATTTTTCACCAAAAAAATATTGGAGAGCAGAGAAGTCTGTAATTGATTTTGTATCCTTTTACATTTTTACTGTATAGTTTTATGGAGGCCATATTGCAAAATGAGCTTTTAAAAAAGGTAGGAAAGTGGGCTTTGACCACTCTGAAAGGAGAATGCATAATTTTTCTAATTTTCTGAAATCAGTGTCTACAGGAAAATGCACTTTGTGAGTCAAACAGTCGGTGAAAGAAAGGAAACTTTTCCAGATTTCAGATACCGCTATGCTAATTATAGCCTGATGGATGAAATTTAAGTAAAGGAAAGCTTGGCCAGAGGGTCCTCCTTCTGGGTTTTGAACCAAAACCCTCTCCTCGTTGCCCTTGGCACGCCAGTGAGTCCCCAGGCGTTGGCCAGGCAGTTGCATGGGGGCCGCGCTCCGGCCGGCGGGCTGCGGGCACCGAGCTGCTCCCGCCGCGGTCGCCCTTGGGCGCTGGCTCCGTCAGGGCGAGCTGCAGCCCTGGGCATCAAGCACAGGGCAAGAGTCGGGTTCGCTGCCGCCATCCCGTCCGCGGGTATTAAACGCCTTGAAAGACGATGAACGCAGCGAAACAGTGGCTTCCACCCGAGAAGGTGTCTAGACTCTTTAACATAAAAGAATGGAGATATTATGAAATTATCATCGCCTAGGGCTCTGTTGTGCAAAACACACGACTGCTTGAGAACTAGTGACCAGAGAGAGTTCCCTTTCCCTCCAGGTCGAGGACTCGGTCCTGAGGCGCTCTCGGCAGCGTTGGAGCCTGCAGCTCCGACAGCCTTTCGGCCACGGGCCTGCTCAGGGCACCTGACTTCTGCTTGAACCGCCGATGTTCCACGGAGCGAAAGCGTCTTTGATAGAGCGTTGAATTATTATTTGCTGATGTGTAGTCAAGTAGGTATAACAGCAACTAACTCCTGTGTTTATAGCATATACTTCATTATGCTGTGCAGGTGTTTATAAAGTACTTTGGGATTCTTAGCTGAAAGGTGTATGTAAATGCAAGCAATAATTACTGTTACACATATAAAAGAGTAAGGTGTTCCTGCCAGTAGCCTTTGCTCAAAGGGGAATTTAATTTCTTTATCTGCTGTAGTTTTATTGCAATCTCCCTTGAGACTGGAAAGCACAGTATTTAAAGCTGTTTTAAACACAAGGGAGACTCACTCTGCAATCCAGTAGAAACAAAGGGCTGTGCTTCTTCCTTCGCTTTTCTGGACACTTCCTACATGCGCACTTCTTTTGGCAGCCCACGCGGAATGAAGCTCCTTAAAATTTTCAGGCGCCTTCAGGTTTTCTCTGAATGCAAAGTGATACCTTTTGCCTCTCTGAGCCGTTCCCTTCTCCCATTCAGGTTGTTTCGGGATGCTCTAGTTTGCATTTTCTTATCCCTCATTCAGGTAAAAAGTCTGGTTTATAAAGGTTGTGCTTTGTGTGTTAAAAGTACAATAACCAAATTCACAATAGAGTAACAGTAAGTTAACGGTAACTATAGCCCTTGTGTTAAAGCAGAAAGGCTTACAGTCCTGGTAGCCGAAGCTTACACTTTTAATTCTAATATCTGTATAAAATCGTATGGTTTTAGGAAAGTGCACCTCCAAAAGGAGAGGCAAAATATACTTTGCTAATATACTGGTGGATGGATGTTTAGAATTACTTAACCTAATATTTGCTATGGCTAAGTATCAGTAATTTAATGTCATAACTAATTTAGGTGAAAAAAATCTTTTGTTTAAGGATAGATGTCAGCAAAAGCATAGCTTCTGTGAATCATGTATTTTTTTGCCTCTCGTGAGAAGACATAGCAATAACACCGTGTAGCATTTTTAGAACTATTTTCATATATTAACAGCAATAGCGAGACGAGGAGCTATTACAGTTCATCGGAGTGATTTACCATTGGGCAAACAGTTAGCAGTTATTGCCCTCGGAAGAACTAAATGGATGATTTGAATGGGAATGCTGGCTCTTCGGTGAATCCCCTTTTCACTCTAATTGTACCATGTGTCAGCTTTTTTTCCCCAACAGTAATGAATTTCCTGAGGTGGTTTCCCTGTGCGTTTGAATGCGATGCGTCAAAACCCAGCAGGAGAGACCTGTAGTTGACCCTTAACGCTAAATGTGACAGGGCTGTTGTAGCCTTAAAAGGCTTTTGTGCTCCTGGGCCTCCTGGGACGCTCCCGTTTCTTGGACTGGATCAGCTGTTTCAGGTATGAAACATGAGCTGTGTAGAGTAGCTTAATGTTTTTAATAGAGTTTTTTTTTTTTGATAAGTCAAATAAGAGAAAACATCCATGAGGGTAAGTAACGCATCTGGCTTTATGGCGTGTGCTGTCCTTCTGCCGTGCCTTCAGGAGTGAAACACGATGATGCTTATGACTTGTCTATATCCAGGTTGCTTTTCGTTATTGGATGCCCGATAAGCGAGTAGCCCCACGCAGGCAGTGTCACTGCCCAGAGGAAGAGCTCTGCAGCCAGGATATGGCCCTCAGCCTTTGATGGCAGGTGAGGGGCTTCTGAGCGCCTCTGTGCATTTGATTAGCCCTGATGCTTGTATCAGAACAAGTATAGTAGGATTTTCAGTTTCTGCCTGTAGGTGGTCAAATGTCAGCCTGTGATCTAGATTTAAATGGGAAGTCAATTTTCCCTGCGTTTTTCAAAGGCGACATTTCTGGTAGCCTGCTATATTCTTTCCAGAAATCTCTGATTCCTTGCTTTTCTCCCATTTCTTTGAGAAGAGGCTGTGCAGCTTCTCAGCCCAAAGGGTTTGATGTAGTTTCTGGTTAGCCCGGGAGACCTGGCGCTGGCATGTTGCCTTATGTTGGATAGCTCTTAGTATCTGTCCAGGAGTACGAGACAAAAGAAAGGGAAAAGCGAGTCCAATGGGATCCTGAAAATTCCCAGGTTAAAACTGGTGAAGGTGCATCGATCTGGATGCTCACAAGTTACAAGGGCATAAGGGGAACCTGCTAGTCTACGGAGGAGAAAGCCACTGAGGTTTATAACACAAATACACGTGCCGAGTGCCTAGAAATACATAGAAACCGCGTTGGCCTGAGGAGGTCCCTGCACTGCCAGCTGGATTGCTGGGAGGATACTCGGGGGAAGCGCTGCCGCCCGGTTGCTCCCGTTTTACACCCTTGCCTAGGCGTCCACGTAGGGCAACTACTGAGACGCGTTGTTGTGCTAGACAGATCTTCGATCTCATCCAGTACCGCTGCCCTTATATTAGCTGAGTAAGAAGTCGTCCTATGTAATTGCTGTTTTCAGTTTCATGTTAAGAATTGTTTGAGTGGCTGTGGGAACGGAGTGATAGCTTCATGGGTTGATTTTATTTGCATAACTGTTACCAGGTTACTGAGCTCCTTCATTTAAGAGGAGAAAAAAAAGAAAGGAAAAGGGGTAAAATTACAGAAGTGTTATTTTCAGCTCTGAGGACATATCTAAAAACATGCAAGTAGGCAAAGATATTTTTTAGCAGAAAGTTTTTTAAGTGACGTCTCACTGAGCATGCGGTGAGTGAATTGCAGGCGCTGCTTTGCAGTTGCGCGTTCCAAGGCCCCTCGAGCAGCCGCCCGGCCCGTAGCCGGGCTCCCGGCGCTGGCTCTGGCAGCGTGGCAGGCAGAGGGCTGCCTGGAAACGCGGAAGGTGGAGCGAGAAGCTGCACGCTACAGGTTGTAACAAGGGGAGCGGGGGGACCTTTTGTAAAAAGCAGAAAATACACCTTACCTACGTCATGGCACATTTGCAGTGGGATCTAGTAAGCATCTGCATTTACACTAAAGTAGTAATGAAGTCGTATCTATTGTAAGAGACTTTGCTGTTCTGCTTTCTGGTCTAGTCGCTGTATTCACACAGAATCACCTTGAGAGCCTTTTAGGTCGAAAATTTCAGTACTTGCTCAAAGTCTAGTTCTTCAGATGATTTGGACAACATAATTCCCTTTTGGAAGCATAAATAATAATTTTCCCTCTGTTGTTTGAAGGAAGAGAATATGGATATTTATTAACCTAATAACAGGGAGCTACTTCTGAAGTGCGTCCACTTTTAGTTTTCTAGGAGCCTGGAGTGCGCTCAGATCCTTTGAGTAGGTTATTATCTGTCACCAGGACCCAAAGAGGGTATTGAAAACCGTTCATTCAGAAAGCGTGCAGTGCAGCAGGAGTCTAATTTTCAGCATATGTATCTCTGTTTCTTACATCAGTGTTTTTTATTTCTTATGTAAACCATTTTCAGTTGCGAGAACAAGGGACAACAGCCACTGCAAAATAAACTAAATGGTACTCATGAAATTAAAGTGGTTTAGGAGACCTATTTCAGAGTGCTTGTAGACTTACAAATCAGCGAATCCTAGAATGTGTATTTTATTCCGTTTTAAAAAATGAAATAATTAATGGGAAGTATGCCGTCCGGTCTGCAGTCAAGAGAGACAGCCGTAATGAAGCAGAGTATCTGTGCATTAACCGTAAGAAACAGTTGGCAAGGAAGTGAAAGCAATCTTTCTCTTCTCTTGGAGCTTCAGTATAAGGAAACAATTTTTTTTTTTTTTTTTAATACGTGTATAACCACTAAAATAATGGAACTGTCCAAGTCTGCTTGACACGCTTGTCACTGCTTAAATATATCACCAAAATAACACTCAGATAAAACTAATGTAAAAAAAAGTGTGAAGAACAGAGTCTACAATCAGCAAATGAGAAACTCAAAAGCTCAACTTTTCCTGCCTGATGTCATTATTTTTCACACTTATTTACTTTTCCCTTTTACAAATGTCCAAGTGAAAAGATTGGTGTAGGTTATTTGAAAATAGAGCTTGGTGCAAATACTTCAATCCTCCCCGAATTTACTTGGTGATGGATAGGAATGAAAGGGTGTGAAATTATTTCTTGGAGCTTCTTTAGCCTTGCACTCAGCCCCAGCTTTGTACTTCCATTTACTTCCAGCTTTTTTCTGTCCAATGTAAAATGTTTTCTGGCCATGTGGTGTCTCTGCTCCTGTCAAGCCGGGTTAGTAACTGGTGTTGAAAAGCCAATATGTTGCTCTCTGCCTGCTGGAAATTCTTTTCTACAACGAGCCGTCCTTAAAGGCCGGCTTTGCCAAGCACACAGCTGTTTCACACAAAAAATAATAGTTTAAAGCTGCTTGTGTCACGGCCAGGAATGAGGTCCTATAATTTTAATGCAGCTAAACGTTAAGGTAGACTCTACAAACTTTTTATATAAGCAATATTACAGATGATATATGAATCTACAGAATAATGAATTACTTTGTAGATGACAATAGGCTTTACATATCTGTAGCTAATAGCATGTGTGCTATTTTTTTTTTTTTGTGGCAGGCCTGTGTTTTGCCGCCACAGTGACAAAGGTCATATATTAGCAGTGCGTCAGGGCTTTCCTTACTATTTAATAGCAATGTTATCCCTGAAATTGTCTCATTCTTCTGTGGTCAGACCTAAATACATGGCGTATCTGTCAGAACGAGGAAGACGGTTGTCTCACCCGCAGAAGTTCACTCTCAAGCTGGATGTCACAGAAGAGAGACAAAGTTCACGTGAAGTTTGCTCCTCTTAAGGCGCTCAAGTGAGTTAGTTGCAGGTCTCACCTGCTGACCACGTGGTTGTAGCTCAGAGTAGAGTGTTTCGTACACGTCCAGTTATTATATGGTTTTACGGTTAATTTCTGTGAGAGGGATTCACGTGACTGCTTTTAATATCGTGTCGGTGTGCTTCGGGAGTAGCGGTAGAGCATGGTCTGTCACAAATTGGCGTTCTCTGAAGAGAAATTTTCAAATATTGTCTCTGAAGTTCTGCCTGGCGTGTTGAGCGTGCAAAAATCAGGTATTTTCAGGCAGGTAGATGATTAAAATAGTACTATGTGATTTTTATGGGTGAATGTAGGCTACACCCTGAGGAAAAATAGCTAATTGGAAAAGGGAAGGCAGAGTCGGCTCTAGGTCCCGGAGCATGCAGCATGCTGCGCTTCACTTGCCACATATTCTAGCCAGAAGTGTTGGGCTGTGATTGAGCTTGGATTGCTGTACTTTTCTTATGATATATGAAATAAATGGGCATAAGGAATTATTTATTGTTATTATTATTAATAGTAATAGTAGTTCAAGATAACTGTCTCTCTAATGTTAGAATCTGAACTTTTCAAATGAAAGGAAAAAGTCACAAGTACAGGAGACACAGAAAGCCACGTGTATTTTATGAGTTAAAAGCATTTATGGCCTCCTTTATTTTTATTGAATTCCGTGTGAATTTTACAAGAGTCCCTTCAATTTTGGAAAAAATGAAGGGTTAACTGTCACAAATTAGGAAGAGCGGAAAGAAAGTAGGCACCGAGTTGGTGAACGTTGCTGTATGAACTGCCATGGAACGAAGCTCAGGCTTTCTCTGTTGCATGGATTTGTCAGCTGCCGATGGAGAAAATGGAGGACATCAAACTCATTTTCTTATGTGGTATGTCAGATAAATTAAAACTGAGTCTAATTCGTTATGATTTATAAGCAGATGCTCCTGCATATGTGCATGTGTTTGTGTATTTACGTACTGATACATTTTAAGAAATGATTACCCTCTTGGTAAAGCCTGCAAATATTATTTGTGAAATGAGGTCTTGTTAAGTAGGCACCTAAAATCGTTAGTCACTTCTGAAAATATTGCTCCCGGTTCCCACTTCCACCCCTGTGCCCCCAGCCCTGCCACCCTCCCCAGTGCCGCGGGGGAGCCGGCGTCGCAGGCTCGGGGAGACGCAGTCAGGCAGCGCTCTCTCATTGCCAACACTGAAAAACTTCGCGTGCATTTGTATCTGTGAAAAACTGACAGATTGTGCTTGTACGTTTGAGTTTGGACAGCTTCCTCCCTCAAATTGTGCTTTGCTACCAAGCTGGCAAAAGTCTGAATCCTCTCAATTATTTAAGCTGGAATATAGGTTCTTTCCTAGGTGGGGATAATAATTTGTAAAGAAATGCAGAACCCTCTCCTGGATCCAAACAGTCGTATCGTGTGCATCAAATACCGTGTGCTGGTCTACAGCAATATTTCTAACCGGTAGTTCAGCAGGGTCAGCTGAAAACATACAGCAAAAAACCCAGAGCAATATCAACGCATTTAATCTGCTGTAAACAACTTTCCTTTGTGCAGTTATAACTTTAGATGCATGCACAAAAAGACATATTGTTAGTACACCGTAAAAAGGGGACTTTTCTTAGTATTTGTCAAGGGCTGCAGTAATTTTGAAGGGCTAAACAATATTTTAAAAGAAAAATCTTTGTGTTTCGAGTATCACAGATCCATGAAGTGAGCATAGGTGTAGGAATGAATGCTAGTTTCCTGCATTTAAATTAGCAAAATCTAACCTTAGCTTGACGACTTTAACGGAATACTTTAGCCTGTAAATAATAGCTCTTTGTGACTGTCGTTATTTGAGCGTACCTGCAATATTTAGCAGCCGTACAAGTGCTCAAGTCATCTGGCGTTTCCCAGAAGAGCCTGTGGGATGCTGCCCCCTCCCTTCGGCAGTGACTCAGGGTCGTGGAGACCACGCAACCCCAGAGGCATCAGGCGGGGGGGCCGCGCTGCAGTGCGACTTACCTAAGCCACCCGAAAAATCCCCTGGAGCGCCCCTTTCCTGATGGTTGCGCTGAGCGCAGCGATCGTCGTATCGACAAACCTGGCTTGGAGCGGCAGCGGAGAGACTGCCGTGGCTGGCGCGTGCCGGGCCTATTCTAACGACACGAAACTGTTGGAGGTGCTGCGGCCACCTCTGTAACGCGACGCAGCGGCAGGAGTAGGTAGTGCTTGACTTTGGTTCTTCAATGCCGAGTAGCAACCGAGGCACGTTTCTCAAGAGAGGTTTCGCTGCAGTTGCGTTTGCAGAGAATTTGCGTGGCGCGTGTGGTCCCGGAGCTGGCTGCTGGGTCGCCGTGCTGAGTAAAAAGGAAAAATCCTTCCCAGTTTGACCGGGATATAGCCACGTCCTTTTCCCCAGTGTGACCTGCTGTTTGTTCAGGTTTTGTAATTATTCGCTGGAGTTTACGATTCAGTGTTACATAGCACGGAAGAAAAGCCAAAAAGATTAGAGCAGTTTTTCCTATGAAGATGCAGAAAGACTGGAAAGGGCAGTTTTACAGCCTACCTCCAGTCAGAGGTTTTGTCTCAAAGATTTTGTTCTTTTTGTTTTAAAAGGGCTGCTCAGCTGAACGGTTACTGTAACTTACACCCCTGCGCTTCACCCAGGAGCTTGGAATTTGGAGGTTAGCAGTGTGAGAAATGAACGTGAGAAAAGAGGCCTGAATAGTGCCGCCGCCTTCCAGACGGGTACTTCATGTTTCAGACAGAAATAAGGACTGCTGATAACGTGGTACAGCTGCGACTGGATCGCTATTAATTTTGAGTATAAGCTTTGACCTTTTCTTGCTGTTGTAAAAAAAAAAAAAAAAAAAAAAAAAGGCCTCAGGCATTTATTATAAAAAAAATTGCTTAGGGTCATGAAGTCAGAGTTGAGTTTGAACTAAAAGATTTCAGTACGACAACGGTAAGGATGGGTGTTCTTCAGTGTTTAATGTTTTAACAAATGTGAGTAGGAATTTTTTTTCCCCAGGCAGCCTTGAGCTAAGTTGAAGGACAGAGCTCACATGAACAGGTCATGGTGGGGGCTGTTTGCATGACTTACCGTGTTTAAAACTGATGTTTTTTAACACTGTAATGTATCCTAACAGTTTGTATACTGTTTCACAGGTTTATGTATAATAAGCTATTCATATGCTAAACTGCCAGCTAGGTAAGGTACTTGTAGGAAGGGAGGAGGAAAAAGAAAAGAGGTCAAAAGGAGGATGGGGGTTTATATTGGATATCATAATTTTTTCCCTGGAGCAAATAGGCACGATCTCGTGCAAGAAAGGTTGTAGAAGAGGAGACGTTTAGGAGCAAGTGATTTATCCCCGTGCTTAGGCATCTATTGCTGTGTGTCTGCATTGGACCTGTGACTTCCTTGAGGCCGGGCCCAGCAGTTTGCCCGTGCGGTGCCGAGCGCTGCGGCCTCGGGAGAGGGACCTCTTGGCACTGACTGCTGGTGGACGTGGTGGCAGCAGCTGTGCGAGGTGGATGAAGCTGTGTGGGAGACTCTTCTGACAGCACTGCAGGAAAAAGTCTTTTCCCACCTAATTAGTGATGCTTGCCTAATTGGCAAAGTTGATGCAGTGGTGTTTTTTTTCTTTTTTTTTTTTTTTCCCCCCTCCTATGTTGCAGATATACGCGGACTGCAGGGATTTCTTGATCAGGCCTCAAGGCTGGGACTTGATGTGTCATTGCAGAAAGTGGACAGAAACATCAGCCGAGTCTTTGCCAACCTTTTCACTACCATGAAAACAGAGGAGCTGAACCGCTATCGCGACACCTTGCGGAGGGCCATCTTACTGCTCAGCCCGAGGGGAGCCCAGACGTTTATTAATGAGGTCAGTGCACAGTTGTTTTTATCATCTACGTTTCAGGAACGTGTGTGATGACTTACGTGCTACTTTGCCAAGTTTTTGGAGTGGTAGATTTTGACAGTGCTGGCTGATAAATGTCAAATCAGCTTCTCTGTCAGACTCTGGTGCCAGAGAACTGAAATATGGGGCACTGCCTGCAATACCTACTCTGCTCTTGATGGAAGCGGGACAGCATAGGCCAGATGGGCGCTTTCAATATAAACTACAGGTCTGCTGGGCAATTTTTTTTTTCTGATTGTCTTCCATACCAGTGCTTTTGACTTGGATTTAAGTCACCTTGACTTGGATTTAAGTCAGCATCTACAAGTGACCAGAAAATCTACTGTAGGAAATTAAGCATAAGGTGTAGAAATTAAACGTAAGGTGTCTAGGAGTGTCATCTTTACTGTGGAAATCTCCAAATTCATGATAAAATGGTGCGTTATTACTCTTTGACAGCTGAATCACGACGTTTCTATCAAGCATGAAGTAGGAATTATATATATGTTTGTCTTTTTCTTAATGGTTCCTTGAAATCAAGGAGGCTAATTAGGACAGGGACGTAGCTTTTGGGCAAACTTGTAATTAATGTTGTGCTATGGGCTAATTTTTGGCGTTAATTAGTTTTATCCAGCTTTTTAAATATTAAATAGTGAATTATTCTACAGTGCTTCATATGTCACCGTTGGAAATAGGAGTTGGATCCTCAGTGTAACTTCAGCATACTAATTAGCTAGGAATTTGGCCTTGTAATAATTTCTTTTTAAACTTACTAGGGATGAGACTGAACTAAGAAATTAAAATGTGGATGGACCTGTTTCCAATTATCAATTTTGCTGCATCAAAGCCTGCTAAATTAAAAAAAAAAAAAAAAAGTTAAATTAGCTCATTAGGTATTTTTATCATATCAGCATAAATAAATCCTCCACATTTGTGTTCAGCTCTGATTTTCAAATTAATAGGGTTAATTTTGTCGTAGATAAATGAGGCAAACGGGTAGCTTGGGAAGGGCTTAGCGCAGGGACAAATTGGGCTGGTGTGTGCGCATACCTCGGGGCTTTCGCTGGAGGAGCGAAGGGAGTACTTGCCAGCCTAATTCGGTTCAAAGTGTTGCCGGCTGTACGCGGCTCAGGCGGTCGGGCGCTTTGCGTCATGGTAGGCCTCCAGCAAAAACACATAGCGCTTAGTTTTCCAAGGGATCCTAACAAGGTGTCCAAATCAAGTATTAAGCAAAAATCAGCGCGGGCGTTTGAGCCAGCTCTGCGCTGGGCAGAAGGGCCGTCTCCCGTGAGCGCGCGCTGCCGGGGCTGTTGGTGAGAGTTACGTGCGTGTGCTGGCGGGACCCTGCCGCGCTCTCGAGCGTCGGGGCTAATGGATTAAACTGTTTTACTACTCACTTCACCTTAAAGCAGTGTGTATTATAGGCATTAAGGCTAATGATCTTGGTATTCTTCCAGATCCCTGCAGGAGTTTAACTGTGGGCAGAAATGAAAAGTAATTTATTTGGCAGTCTTCCTATATTGAATCTTGATTGATTCAGAAAAGCTTTATGAAAGAAAATGTGACTCTTAGCGAGGGGCTCTCAAAAGGCTCGAGAGGTGGGGTGCTCGGTGTGGGGAGCGCTGACGGAGGCTGGCCTTACGTTTCTTGGCCTTAACGGCCACACTGATTCCTCAGTGTTGCAGGCAGTAACTGCAGCTGATTATCTACAGCGCAGTTTGAGGTGGTTTGGAATAACAAGTTTTAGCTGCAATGAAATGCTTACTGTTACATAATGTACAGAAATGTGTCGTTCACAACGTGTAGCGGCAGAGAGTCAGTCCCTTCACAACTTGGTATTTCTATAGTTATTAAGTATTTCATGCTATAGGTCAAGTAATGACTAGAGCTGGATTGCTAGCAATATGACATCTTAGAAGTTGTTTGAGATTTTGAAACGGTTTCCCTTGTCAGAGGTGGGGAAAATCTAGATCTCAGAAAGCTGTAAGGAGCAATCTGAGAAGAAAATTCTCAAAGACTTTATTTTTAAATTTTGAGCATATTAATTTGATTTTTTTCTATTTTAGCTCAAGTTAAAAAATTTGAGAACGACAAGATTCTATAAATTTCAGGAATTGGAAGATTCAGTATGAGAAAGAGGTTCCTTATTAATGTTTTCAGTTTTGATGAGCGGATATTTTCTGTGGGGGAAAAATGTCTCTGAAAAACTCCAACCAGATCTCTTAAAATCGGTTAGGTAATAATATATGTTAATTAAAAAACAACAAAAAAACCCCTCCAGAACAAAAAACCCAAGGGGTTGCCCACAGGCCCTCCTGTGGAACGCGAAACAAAAATAAGATATTCCCAGAGAGAGTCTGGGTCATGAACCCTGATACAAATGGTTTAAACAACATCTTCTAAGTACAGTTCATAGACATCACCTGTTTGGCACTTGTTCACCTTGCCTGCTTAGTTTGCAAGCGGTACGTTTTTCCCCTCTAAAAATCTGGATCCAGATTTCAGTCCTGCTCATCAGACTGGGCCAGAGGTGCAACATCTGACCTTGGAGTGTTGGAGTGAGGGAGCAGCTCTGCCATCTCAGCAGCTCTAAACTACCTAAAGCCTGGAAGCACTCATTTCTAGGTTTATGTTTTTGGCTTTGTTTTTATTTAGGCATCATTTTTACTTTACTGACTTAGTATCCTCAGTGCCTGGTTCTGCAAAGTGTCAAACTTACTGCATCAGAGATTATTGACATTTCTGTAAGTTTTCAAGATTTATTATTCTGCTAAAACCGCTTTGACTTGTTTTGGGAGAGAGAGAGGAATCTTCTCAACAGTATAGGTATAAACATTGAATCAGCATTTATGAGAAAACAGAAGGTAACTACGTTTTTATAAATGTTAGCTACCCCAAGTTTTGCATTAAAAGGTCACTTTGGGATTAAGGCAGACCTAATCTAAAGAGAGCGTGTCCCTCCTTAATCATTTTGAGAAGAACGTTCCCTTCTCTACCTGCAAAAATCCTTGATGTGTTTGGCCGGGCACTGTTGTTCAGCTTACATGCAAAACCTCAGTTATAAGGGTGACAGCAAAAACAGTTTTATATTGTGAAGACCAGACTATGTGACCTCCCAGCAAGGCAACGTATAGAAAGAAAAGAGGGAAATTCGGGGCTGGGAAGGAGATGTTTTCTTGTAGCTATTCTGTTCCTCCCTTTGGCCCAGGCGGCAGGGTCAGAGCCTCGAAAGGCTCCCCCTTTTCACAGCCTCCTGCAGAGATGGCCGGGCTTCACCTGCCTCTTCCACTTAGCGATGGATACTTCTCTTTCGTTGCAAGTAGAAGTATATTTGTGTGGGCTACTTTTATCATCAAGGGCTCTTCACTGCACAGTGACATCAGTACATGGAAAACAGTTCAAAGAGGGGTGACAAAAGCAATGAAAGGACAGGAGAGCATGACCTGTGAAGGGAGGTTTCAGGAATGCGCTATATACAGCCTGCCAAAGGGAATATAACTGACAAATACTTGAGAAGAAATATCATGAAAGGAGGAGGAGGAATTATTTAAGGTGGTCATGGGTGGTCTAACAGGAAGTAATGACCTGCAGCTAAACGGGGAAGTTTTCTAGCAGTGAGGTCAATTAGATAACGCGAGCGCTCAGCAAGAGAGGTCAGTGAGGCGTCGTCATTCGGGGCATTCAAGCGTGCACTAGATAAAATGCTTGGGCAACTTAGTGTAGCAGTCCTTCCTGAACTGGTTTGAAGGATGTTCTAGATGACCCAGGGGTCTTTCTGAAGAACTATCACGTTACATTTGGGGTGTGAATAAATTCAGGCTTGGTACACACCGTGTATGGCATATTTGAAGAGGAGGAAGAGGTCTATTATTTTAGCGTTTGCTAAAACGCTAAACGTTTAGTAACACGTTTAGTAAATGTGCAGTACCAGTTAGCTGTTGAGGGCTTGTTTGGGATATGTATTTTAATGAGATTTTTCTTTGCAAACATAGGCATTATCAGTTGCTTTACAGATGTCAGTCGTTCTATTTTCCAGTATTATCACTCTTACTTTCATAAACCAGTAAAGCAGAGGCTGTAACACAGTTGCGTGTGGTTATTGATCTGGAAAGAGAAGGAAGTCTTGGCTATACAAAACCTTCCTTAACTCGGCGTAGCTTGTTTTTTTGCCGGCTTCATTGAAGTGCAAAATATTTCTGTTTAGATGTGTCTTTGAGAACATCATTACTTGTGAGTCTGTCTTGCCTGTAAGCTAGTAAGCGTACCGTAATAAGGTGGCTGGTATATATGCATATCACTGCAGCATGCCAGCTCAAAGCAGAACTGGCTGTTGTACGCCTAGTACTGTAAACAAATCAAAATTTTTAATAAGAAAAAGAGCAGATTAATTGCATTAAAAACTAATGCTAAAACCCTGTATCTGTGCAGTAGGTTTATCTGAGGTCCTGAAATTCCACTGGCAATTGAAGTTATCGACTTCCTGGACAATACCAACGTTGCTAAATAGTTGTCATTTATCTCTACTCTCCTTCCATAGTCACCTCTGTCTCCTCACTGGAAACCAAAGATTGATCTCTGCTTCTTTTTTACAGTGGTTCATGCCAGGTGTCTGACTTTTTTAAAAAAAAAAAAAAAATTACAGAGGTTCTGCTTCTGCATTTGCTTTTTGGAGTCATTTCACACTGCTTGGTGGCCCCCCTTTCCTTCCTGATCATTGAAGGTGCCGAGCGCCTTGCTCCTGAAGCCCTCCCCGTTGGGGCTTGTTTGTGAACGGTGCTCCAGGCTTCCCTTTTTCCTTCTCCATTTGGTGGCATGCTATTACTCGACTGTAGCTGCAGGAATTATTTATGACATCTTGAACGCTCTGCACCTGCCAGGAACTGTATGAAATGTTTTTTCATAAGAAGCTAAGACCTTTATTTTTTAGAGTTTAACAGGAAATAAAGTTTAATACTAATTTTCTGGCACCTTGCATTTAGTATTGGCATACATCTCTCTTGTATTTGTTGTGAATGTTCAGCATGCTATTTTATATCTCTTTTCTGCATGCAGTATATAAACATCTTGAAATACTGGTGAATAATTTAGGTGAAAAATATTATCTTGTCTGATTTTAGAAGGTAATTTCTTTGTTTAAAAAACTGGCAGTGATTTGTGTGCATACTGGTAACAGAATTGTAGGAATGATAAAATTCTTCTTTCAATAGTTTGGAATAAACTATACCAGCCATATTTTTTCAAAATCCTCCTCTGTTTCATGTGAGTTCCTCCTCGAAACTGAAATCTCATCTGGTATTGCTGACATTTGCAACACATAAGACTCTCTGAGTCTGAAGAGAAATAATTATAATTTTTTAAAAACTTTGTTGAACTGCTTAAACCTAAACTGAAAACAAAGCCTACCGTTTTGGATAAATTGACTTAAAAGCAGATTTCCTTCCATCGGGGGGGCAAAGGAAAACCCCGTTTTTATTGCGCTGTGAGTAGCCCAAGCGATGGGATCACTGCAATAATTTGTCTGGAATAATCATTTATTTATCTTGTTACAGATTTGCAGGCAGTGTGCAGAGAAAAAAGGTCATAATTCGGTGAATGAGTTACTAGTTATGAGTTGTTGACATGGCTTCATGCAAATGGGATTCCTTTTACTACTACAGATGTCTTCAGGCGATTATAATTTTAGAAATCCTTTTTGTCTCAGCTCATAATGTTGCATCAGATTTTGAATGTGAATGTTACGATTTGGAGCAACGTACGGCTTGCATCTGGTTTTGTACATCTCTAAGAATAAATGACAAGAGTTTTGTGAGGCCTTCGGGGTCAGTTAAGAGACAATTAGGGAAACCGAGTACAGGAGTTACAGAAAGTCCTTATGAGTCTAAAAACCGCTTTACTAGCGGTCTTAATAAGCCCTTGAATGTCAGTGATAATATGACTGGTCTGAAGGAACCAGATTTCAGCTCATGTTTTGAATCTAATGACTGGGTACTTGTGCACGGGGGATCATTCATTTAAACATGTGCGTGTTGGATCTGGGCATTCCTCCTGCCCTGCCTGGCAGGGTCAGCATCAGCTCACTCCAGTGCGTGCCAAGAAGGTGACTGGGACCTGAAGAGCGGCGCTAAGGGGGCCCGAGCCTTCTCTTTTGAACAGCGTTAACGTTGGGATACCTCTAGTATCCTGTGAAAACACAGTATTTTGCCTGAAACATTATTCCAGAAAGAAATGCAAGGAAAACATGTTTACTAGTCATTTGGCCCATAAAGAAATAAAAGAGAGAATATGGATAAGCAAGCTCAGATCAAAATTGTATTGGGAAGCAATAAAGTAGTCTAACTGGAATAGTGCTGTCATGAGGCAGAGATGATAAGTTAGAGACTGCAGATAACCGTTTGGCCAGTATCTTTGCCTCAGTGATGTTGTTGATGTGAAAGACGGGGGCAAAGGTAGAATGGCTAATGAGAGGGAGGGCAAGGAAATGCAAATCATCACAGCAAGAGTGGAAGAAACAGCAATACACTCAAGAATTCTGGAAAAAAAAGGCTCATAGCAGCATGGTTCTGGGAGTGAGTATCTTAAAAATAAAAGTAATAATAATAAAAAAAAAGAATTGTCACTTGTGAGTAGTGACTGGAGAGTAACTAATATAACACTAACGTTTGGCTGGGGAGAACAGGAAGATCATGCCAAGCAACTGTTGGATCATTAATCTAACCACAGTAGCCTGTTCTGAAGGAAGGAATAATTAGCAGAGTGTATATATGTGAAAAGAAAAGCCATGTCATGGAAATGCAGTTTGGGTTTACCAAAGCAGATAAGTTTAGATGACTCAGGTAAGATAATGAAAGTGCAAGGTATACAACTTTAGCTCAAGATGGAGAAGGTGAAAATGAGAATAATGCGAGAAAAGAACCACCTAAAGAGGAGATCATAGTAGTGTTGAAAAGGAAGCATCAGACTGGTGGCAGTTCCTAGTGAAGTCTCACCGAGATCAGTGTTGGGATCAATTCCTTCAATACTTTCATTAATGACCTTGGACAAAGATAGTTAATGAGCTGATGCTGAAATTGCTGCTGAGTCAAAGGTATCATTTCTCTGCAGAGGAGAGTCAAAACATCCTCTCTGTGGAGGAAGCTGAATTCTGACACAGAAAAACTGGAATAGTATGAGGGGTTGGACTGGAGGAATATATTAAGAAGGAACTACTCAGAATTAGTGTAATAACAGAAGTGCCTGATGCTGCAGAAGAGATAAGTAGCCTTGCTGTAGGACCACTGTATGGAGGAAAAGCTGAGAAACTGATAGTGTGGAGGAATCAGGTGACTGCTTGAAGGGGCGGGGGGAGAAGGAGACCCAAAAACCTAAAAAGAAGCTAAACACAAACTTTATGCACAGGTGAGAGTGCTGAGAAACAGCATAACTTGATGTGTTGCTAGGCAAGATTCTTGGGGAACAAGCTTATTGTGCGAAGGTACGCCCCTAGGAGGTAGGATATCGGTAAGGCAGCCTTTTTAGGGAAGTCTACAGAGCATGGCGCAGTGCCACAAAAACATTTCTGAGACTGCTCAGAAACAAGAGCCAACATACCTGCAGCAGTAGTGTGTGTGCTTACACCTAGGCTAATTTACTCTTTGAAACCCGTTTTTCCATATAAGCAAACTATCACACTCTACTCGTGGTCTTAGTAAAAGACTTGAGAAAGGTGGTTGATTGGAAGCTTGTAGGTTCCTGTGTCTGGATAAAGGTAGGGAAGGTGGCCAGCCTTTCTGTCTAGGTGAAGATTATTTTTGTGGTGTGCTGTCTTAATTTTGATAAGCTAAAATCTTTAGAACGTACCTGGACGCTTTGGGTGTTGTATTTAATTCTTCTTGGATCTCCTGGAGTAATGGACAGGTGGTTTACAGAAGGATTTCAAAACTGCCTGCCTGAGTTTGCATTATTACTGTCATCCCCAAGGAGCTGCCTTTTGTAAGGAACAGTAAGCTGTTAGGTTGGAGGCCAAATCCTGGATAGTAGTAAGGATCAACTCTTGAAAGATTTCAAAGTATCTTTCTAAGGTATGTCCTAATTTAGAATGTGACTTTTATTTTTTTTTAACCTCCCAATAAGGACTTCATTTTATCTTCCACGCAGATTTTGGAGAACCCTAGATTCTGCATAATATCTCTTCTCTGCACATTAGCCTCCCACTCTTTGCCTAGCGTGTCTGTCATCGCATCTGGTCATTCTGTGGCTGCATACGCTAAAGGAGTTCAGTAGCCCATTTCCGTGGAACATACCACTCAGTGAACATTCAGTTAGCCCTAAATGTATAATGGACTAAGATCATCCCTCAGGAACAGTGCCATGGCATTAGATGCAAACGCCAGGGGCCAGTGTTCAAATTTGGGTGCGTCTGTCTTTCAGAGCGTAACGCTTTTCCTAGGACTTGGTTGGCAGCAGCAGGAGCCAGGTCCGGATTTCAGAGAACGCAGGCTCAAGTGCTCACACGGATATCTGGGAAGATTCAGCTAAACCTTCTGTGCTCAGTAAGCTAACTTTTTTTTTCACTTGCAAATATACAAATCAATTGGTTTACAAAAAATGTCTTTTTACAGAGAGAAAAGAAAAACATCAATTCAACAGATAAATGGTTAACATACACTATTCATTTTCTAAGGAATGGTTGTAACTCTTTCACAGCCTGCTCCTCTGCTATGGCAGCCGCTAGACCAGTTGGTTGCTCCTGCAGTAACACCAGCTCCTGTTCGTATTGTCAGATCCTGCAGGGTTGGAACTTCCAGTCAACCTAATGACGGTTTTGGAGTGTGAACTGATTCCTCTTCCAGTCCTTGTTCTGCTCCATTAACTCCTTTTTGCCAGCAGTTTCTGTAATTTCAACCCTTAGCATGAATGCAGATAGGACCAAGAACAAACACAATCGTTCTGTGTGAAAAAAGCTCTTAGGCAGATATCTTTTAAGTTTGACCACAGAATCACAGAATCGTTTAGGTTGGAAGGGACCTCTGGAGATCATCTCGTCCAACCTCCCTGTTCAAGCAGGGTCACCTAGAGCATATTGCCCAGGATCACATCCAGACGGGTTTTGAATATCTCCAGCGAAGGAGACTCCACCACCTCTCTGGGCAACCTGTTCCAATGCTCTGTCACCCTCACAGTGAAGAAGTTTTTCCTCAGGTTCAGATGGAACTTCCTGTGGTTCAGTTTCTGCCCTTTGCCTCTTGTCCTGTTGCTGGGCACCACGGAGAAGAGGCTGGCCCCATCCTCTTGACACTCCCCCTTCAGATACTTGTACACGTTGATGAGATCCCCTCTCAATCTTCTCTTCTCCAGGCTCAACAGGCCCAGCTCTTGCAGCCTTTCTTCAGAGGAGAGGTGCTCCAGCCCTCTAATCATCTTGGTAGCCCTCCGCTGGACTCTCTCCAGGAGTGCCGGGAGTCTTAAATCTTAGATCTTCCCGGGAGTCTTAAATAACTTTTCTCACTTCATAACACAAGGCAACTCTTAAACAAAATCTTCTTTTTCTTCTAGCATGCAACTTCTGCGCTGCAGTGCTGGAAGCTGTGGCCTTAGGACATCGTGGTCCTCTCGCCAGGCGCGCTTAGGTACAAGTAGTTGGCTGAGGCTTTTGTACAGTTTTGGAGAGGAACACCTCTCCATTTTAGGATATGTCTGTTCTTTAGCAGAAAATATCTTCAAACACATGCAAAATAAATGTCTCGGGCCTGCTGATTAATCCCATAAATGTGCCTCCCTTTCTCTTTGCTAGATGCCTGCAAAGTTCACATCATTTCTGAACTCGGATGTGCTCAGTCAGGGCTGGCAAAAGTTATAGCATTTCACTTGCCTTAGGCCAAAGCCAGCAGCAAGCTTACAGAAGGGTCCACGCGTCCCGTAGCGGTGCCACTGCTCCCTCCCCACCAAGAGCACTGCTATACCTAGTTGGGCCTCCTGGGCAGATAGCTCAGATAGTTAAGGTAGCTAAAATGGCACGGGTGCCTCTGAGGAGGCATCTGAATTGTTTGCACGTTATGGCCGCAACAAGGGAGGACTGCTGCATGCGTGGGTGGCGGTTGTGCAGAGCTCCGCGCTGAAAGGCAGACCGGTGCCTCTCTCCCGTCGGACCTTCCTTTCCGCGCAATATCCCACTGTCGGCTCCATGCATTCCTGAATCATGTCACGCTTCCGGGGGTGCAGACTGTTCTGTTCTGATAGCTTCAAAAATAAATTTCACTACACGTTCTAATAGCAGGTACTTTAGCATATAAAGCTATACAGAGTTGTAACAGTTTGACCAGGTTTATTGCATTCTGTACTTTCCTGTTAATATAGGGAGCATTCCTAGAGTTGTTTATGGGATACCGTCCTATCACTTCTGTCATTATGAGGAGAAAAACAACCCAGCCTGTGTATTCTGATTTTTTTTCCTCTCTTCTGCATTTTTTGCTTTATCGCTATCATTTTTTGTCTTAAGAGTTCTCCTCAGTTGCTCTGTGTGTGTGCATGGATCTGTTTTACACAGTTTTTTCTTGCAAGTGGAAGAGGAGAAACTGAGATGATTGTTCTTTCCAACCAACTTATATGGGACTACTTCAGAGTTTGTGATGGAGTTGAGTATGTTGAGGTGACAACACCTGTCTACTAAAGAACTGACTGGCAAGCACCAAGGCCATGTTTCGATGTTGTAACTATGCCAGGTATTGCAGGCCTAAGAAGTACTTGCAGCTTTCTTCTTAATGTTCTAAATGCGTAATGCTCAGTGTGCGTTTGGGAAGTTATTTCGTTGCAGGTCTTTGGTGGCTAAAGCATAATTCAATACCTGTACTCGCTATGAGGATGTCAGGGTTAAAGACATCTGATGGAGATGCTGCCAAATATCTGACAAAATTGTCCAAATACTTTTAATTAATTTTTAATTGTCTTGTGAGCTTCATTAGTTTTCATTTTTCATCAGTTTTCCTTCATTCATTTTCCTTTTTTCACTTTCTTCATTAATTTTCTCATCCATTATGTTCTTATCTTTTCTGAATCTTGCTGTTAAGCGTGGAAGCTGAACAGCTTGGTGCAAAGGAAGGCTGTTCAAATGGGACGGCCCCAGAAAAGCTGACTTGCTCATACAGAGGATAGCAACAGGATGCAGAGGGTAGCACTCCAGCCCTGAACGCAGGAGCTGGTGTTAGCGTGTCTGGTGGGTTGATGCGTTTCTCCTTCCAGCATAGCCCCATGTTAACACAGAGAGTTCCAGAAGTAGATCTCTGCACAGAGATTCGACCTAAAGATTGGGAGATTGAAGCTATCAGGAGGGGCCCTGTTTGTTTTTCTTTTGAAAGAAGGGGTTAATGACTTGAGAACACAGAAACGCTCTATTGGGCCGCACAGATAGTTCACCTTCTTTAGGACCCTGTCTTTAATGGCATTCATTATCAGCTTTTCAAAGAGGTGAGACGGGAAAACTCTCCAGGAGACACTAATAAGACTAGCGGGCTTAAAAAAAAAAAAAAAAAAAAAGCCAAGACCCCAAACCCTTTCACATCTAAAGACCTTTTTTTTTCCCAAGTTATTTTGCTTCAGGTCGTTCAGCAGACTCCTAGAACACTGTGCAATTTAAAGATAAAGATTATATATTTTTTTTTTAATGTAGCGGAAAGTTAAATTAAATACTCTGACATATCTGTGGTCATTATAATACATAAATATATGCAAAATGTTTCTCTAACATACTGTAAATCTGCAGATGACTTTATCATTCCTAGCAAGGATAATTTTCTGCAATTTAGGTATAATTTACCAGAAAGCAGAGATTACTAATTAATTATGGCTGATTAATTTTTAAATGTGTTCCTGCATTTGCGTTTCATCATTATACCAGTGTTTGAACTTTAGCAGAAGCAGTGCAGGTACATAAGAAAATGTATCTGCCTTATGAAAATCAGACAAATATCAGGGCCGTACAAAAACTCTTTGCTGTTTTCTGGTTTTACTCTTTCCTGCACATTCAGTGGATTGTTCGGCTTGCTGTGTCAGGGTAGCCTGACTTTGGGGATTATAAAAACACTTATTGCAGTTCTAACGTGTTCCAGTTATGGGCATCCAGCATCAGCGTGCGCACGCCACAGCCACGGGCTGACTTTTTCCATGGGAGCACGTGCTGGTGTCTCTAAGTGCGAGAGGTGACTCAGAGCAGAGGCGCACAGAGGCAGGCGGTCACCTCTCCCCTAGGACGCACCTCTCGACCTGGCGTCCTGCCCTAGCAAAAATCACTGACTCGTCTCGTTCCCGTTTCAGAGGTTATAGAAGAAGGCCATTTATCCTGAGAAGGAATGAGTGATGATTAATCATAATTTGCACCCACTTAGCATCTTTTCAGCTGAGGTTTTTAATCTCTTTTGGTGGGTGAAATAAAATGATATTTACCCAAGACTTATTTTTAGATTCAGACTGATTTGGAAAATGATACAAGCCTTCACTAATTTCTTGCTAGATACAATCTAACGTAAGATAAAAGCTTGGGCAAGACTTGCCTGACTGGTTCGAGAAAATTAATTCTGAGCAAGGCGTCCTGGGCCTGGCAGGTGGTTTCTTGCGAAGTTCCTTCTGCGCTGGAGGTAGGCAGCAGCGCCGGGCCTGGGCATGAGGTGCAGCGCTGCCCCGCGCGTCGGACCCAACACTGAATGGTACACCCGTTTCTTCGCGGTTCGAAGTGCAAAGCTCAGGAAAAATCCAAAACAGAGACTCAAGGGAGCTCTCTGGAAATGTAAGGGATGAAATGTTTGGGAACCATGTTCATCGAGGACAAGCAGTTGGGTTTGATTCATTTAAGCTTAAAACTGGGGACAGTGTGATAACGGTGCAATCAGATTGCCTTTCCTCAGGCAAAGAGTGTTCTGCGCAGGCCAAGAGGACAGGACGGCATCAGTGGGAAGCGTGACGTGGCCAGCCCTTCATTTACCGTGGCACCTTGCAGGCAAATACCTTAAAAATTAGCCAGGATTTAAGAGGTATTTTGAAAAGAGAAGAATTACTTTTCCTACTGCTACCGTTAGTGCCAGCACTGCTGCTGTTGTAAGTGGTATGCTTGTATTACTTGCATGTCTAATTATGGGTTGGGATGTTGTTTTACTAGATGCTGCATGCATGTGCGTTCCCAAAGAGTTTACAGCCTACGAGAGGTGACAGATAGAGCTCTCTGGGGAGTAAAAGAAAAACAATGAGCAATGCTGTTCAGTGACAGAAGTAGTGTCTTCATACCATGATCCTAGCAATTAATTTTTGAAAAAAAAGGTATTTTATAAGGTTTGTAGATGTGTGTAGAAACCTTTTTTCAACTATGAGTAGCTATGGGTGACCAAGGCCAAAATCTTGATGATGAATTAGTGATAACGTGGAAGATGGATTAAAATGTATATGGTGTTGAAAGTGAGGGCAATTAGCATATGTTTGATGTGACAGGTGACGGGAGCGCCTAAAGTGATGTAAAGAGTGAAATAATCAAAGAGAGGAGCCAGAAATCCTCTTTGTAGTAGAAGTTCCAAGGAGATATGAAAAGCACTTGTATTTCTTAAGGTCAAAAAGATGAACTGTGTGCAGACGGGTAAAAAGAATTGCTTTTCAGAAAGGTTTTATCTAAAGAATCTGCAAGATTTTGGACTTAGGCTGGCTGAGAGGCCTTGAGAGAAGTAAGAGCCCAGGACGACACCTGGAGCGTAGCCTGAGTTGGCAGGTCTGACGTTCTGGCTGCCCATTGTGACTGAGAACGGATGCCCTTCTCCCCGAAGGGAGAGGGCTGCGACACCTCGTTGTCCACGTGCAGCCTGCGAGCGGTGTCTGGGAAAGAGGCTAGCGATTGACACTGAGCAGAGTATGAAAACTGTCACAGAGGAGGAGAGCAAGAGCCCCTCAGCCTGCAGCTGGTGCTGGGGTTTTCCCTTGTTTGCCTGTTGGATAAAGTTAGGATAGAGAGAGGAGGCCTACAGACAGGAATGGGTGTGGGGACCTCTGCGGGAGGGTGAAGAGTATCGAAAAGTCTCCCCTGGGGGATACGGGAGTAGGAGGAAAACCTGGAGAGAAGCGATGGGAAGATGAGCTTCATCGGAAAGAAGCATAGGATCAGCTGCATTAAAAACAGCTGGCAAGTCAAAGAGAAGGGAGTAACGACTTCAGGGTTTGGCTAAGAAAAGTGAATGGGTTATTTCAGGAAGAACAGCTTCAGTTAAACGCAGCAGGCAGAAACCAGACTGAGGAGGATCTAGGCTGAAACTGTGAGCGAGGGCTCCGAGGCGGGCAAAGTAAACGGCGCATTACGGGAGCCGCCGGCATAGGAGAGAGGCAGAGGTGGGGTGACAGGCCCAGGGCGCCAGAGGGTGTTGAGAAAGGACGATTGCAAAATGCTCGCTGGTCTCGGGGAAAAGGAGCAGAATAAGAGGACTCTACTTTAAAGGTTGTAAATGTCTAAGGATGTCTTGGAGTTGCTGTAACACCAGCTCTGCTGAAGGGGTGTCCAGAGACGCCCGGGGCTGGGGGGGGGGGAGGGATTTGCTCACGTGGAGCCAAGGGACAGGGCGGCTGGGGCAGCAGCCTGCAGCGGACCGGCACCTGCGTCAGGTCTTTGGGAGAGCGAGGGAGGGATCAGGAGTAGCCGTCTTCATCTTGGTGGTTCTTAATAGGTCCGTGGTTTGTTTGATGTGCTGTCCTCCAGCCATTGGAAAGCTATACATCAACAGGCAGTAGAGATTTTTCTCCCTGTGCTTTTTCTGTGAAGCAAAGAGCAAAGTGCAGAATTCCTTCGTTTTAGCGTTGGCAAGTAAAGGGGACGGTTTCCCAGGGTTTTATGCATCTTTTCCTTTGCAGTGCAAGTTCTAAGGGGATAAAATAATCTCACCCCCGACAGGGTCATCTGGGAGGCAGAATGTAAACTCTGTGTCATAAAGACAATTTTAAATCCAGCTTTAATTTTTAGTAATGTCTTTTTATTGGAAAAAGCTTCATGCGGAACTTTTCATGGAAGGAAATACAATCGTGTTTCCATAGATGGGTTTGCTGTTTTTCAGACTAATGGCATAGGACTTTTTTTGCTGTTGTTTTTGCTCACTGCTTTTTTGGAGTTTTGTTAAAAAACCATATATGTTTTTCAAGGATCGCACGTTATGTGTATCACAGTAGCACTAAAACTCCTGGTGCTGAGGCAGGTTTTAGTTGAGGCAGGTACCTCTAAGGGTCATCCCCAAAACACATAAATCGTAGTGTGGAGGCAGAGGATTATTAGTCTCTGTTTTCCAGCTGGGAGATGGGGGTACAGAGGAAGTAGGCAGTTGACTGAATTTGCTGGAAATGAGGACTGAACTTCTGAATGCGAAGCCAAGAACTCACCCAAAAGGTCATCCTTTCGTTTGATAGCGCCAAGTATGTCTTTGGTACCGTTGACCCCTAGTAGTCTCATTTGGCAGAACTGGTAGTCCTTTCACTCCAGCGCTGCTTGTGTCAGACACGCAGCCTTTAACCTGTACGCACTGTCTCAAATATAACTCTCCTCAAATAGTGCTTGTTGGCTTTAGTTTCAGAAAAAGGATGCAACTTGCACATAAAGTCCTACAGAGCATTTAAGCAGCAGCTCAGGTAACTTTTTAAATTCGTATTTTATTTATTGAATTGAGTCCTTTCATTGTAATGGAGTTATAGTTTGCTATAGACCATATTCAGTGAATGAGATCAGTTTGTTTGGCACTGACCCATCCGTTCGACTTGAAGCAATCAGATTAAAAAGCTTTGCACTTTATTAATGTGTGTGCAAATAGTGATTGAATTCCAAGGACACTCTTTAGGAAAGCACCTTGAGTGATCAGTCTTGAGTATGTAATTCATATTTTGCTTCCAACTTGTATTTTCTTTGGGAAAAACTAGTTAAAATTATTTTTAGATCATATTGAAACGGAAAAGCGTCAAAGCTTTAAACATGAGGATGACTTTGCTTGTGTAATGAAAATATCTCGACTTGAAAATACTTCATCTCCCAACGTGTTTTCCCATAAAACTGTTAAGAGTATGGAGAATACTTTGAGATGTGCCCCACTACGTACAAACAACAACACAAAATCACAGGGCTCGTTTTCTTAACTGTATTAGCATTTCAGGATATTTTAAAAATCAAGTGAGTTCTGAATGTGTCTTGATTTAAGGTCAGCACAATTTAGCAAATACAGCACTTCAGCCAGGATACAGTGATGACTACTTAATAAAGTTGAAGTCAGACTCATCCCTGATAGCTCACGTAGCCAAGAGGTACCCTAACAGTGTAAATTCTAATATGTGAGTAAAGTTACTACATCATCCAGGCCACATAAGCAGTGGAAGCGTATGAGTCCAAAATGCGTGGCTAAAAAAATAAGTGCTAAAAAAAAAAAAAACACCCACCATAGGAGACAAAATTGTGGTAAAAAGATGACCTTAGGGGTTTCATGCCCAAGCCCCCTTAAATCTTTGGGAATGTATGAACGGGTCTCACTGCCTACCTCAGCCATTAAGACACAAAAGTCTGGAGCACTGCTGACAACACCACAATTGATCCCTACGATTTGTCATGCATGAAGTTGTGTAGGATCCTGGGTGTCAGAGCACCTTCTCTCACGGCAGCCAGAACATCCTTCATTCTCCTTCTGGAAAATTTTCATATAATGTAGAGTTAGTATAAAATGGTTTCATTGTTTTGTATTGCTCTGAAGAACTTGAAATTCTACAGAATGATTCAGGCAGCCCAAACCCCTGGATTTCTTTCCTTGGACTTCACCCATGAAGCTGTACAGCAGTTTTTCTACAGTGGGAGTATGTGCCCTCCACTTTGATAGTGAACTGCATGGGCAGCAGAGGAGGGTGGCGGTGTCCCCAGAAGCAGGTCCCTTCGTTATCCTGTTTCCACACCACTTGGGATAACTCTTTTGCCCGGCAGATAGATTTTTCTCTCAAATAAGTCGCGTAGTGATCTTGTACTACTTGGGGCTGGAGGTTTTATTTTACCATTGCAATATGCAGATTTATATTGGTGCATGTATGACACTAGAAGTTTAGTCAAGTTTGGTAAGTGACTTTAACGATCATTTGAATTACATAAAACTGAGAAAGGATCTGAGGGGAAGAGATAAGTTTGGAGTTGGGACATAGGGAAGGACAAAGGTGGAAGTTTTGATCAATCAACTAAGTCTGCCTTTGGGAATTTAAATGTGTAAGCACAGTGTCAAATTTGTTGAGAACCAAGCAAATCTCATGTTCAGGTTCCCAGTTTGGATACTTATAACTTTAGAGTATATTTACACCTTCAACTTTTCCTCTCTTTCTCACTATGCATGTATGTTTAATCGTTCTTTTTTTTAGAAATCTTTCTGGATTTCAATAGGGTTTGTATTCTCTTTGGATAGGGATTACAAGCCTTTAAAATAATATGACCCATGTAATTTTTTAAAACTTAAGTCTGTCCAAAGCTCATTTAATTTTGACCCAAGTAGTTTTCATTATGATATAGCTATATTAAAATAATTAGTTACTAATACTAATCAGTAGCAATTATATTTAACACCAGACATGTTTGAGTAAAATAGATAGAGCTATATGCTCATATTCAGCTTATATATTATAGCATACCCCAGACTGTTTGAGGAGGAATTTGCATACTTGGAAATATGTAAGAACAGAGAGTAAACGGTTGTGTTCTGTGCAACTAGAAAATGAAAATACAGACACTAAAACATGCAAGAGCCACAGAGAGGGCAAGCTCCTTGGTGTTCTTCTTCTGTTTCAGCTCACTGAGAATGCTCACATTGCTGATGTGCTCTACTGATATTTTCTAATAGCGTCAAAATCTGTCGGTGTAAACTAGGTGGAGAACTTTGTCTTTAAAAGCCTATTGGGGTTGGTGGTGATTTCATGCAAGGGACGTGCAGTAGTAATCAGGCAGAACCGACACAGTACAGGAAACCTGCCTCTCTCCGGCCAATTGGCACAGGGTTTTCTGTGAACAGTGAAGACAGAGTAAAATGCAAAAAAGGTGAAACCCGGAATACGAGAGCGAGCGGCTGCCAGGCACCGCGGTGCTGGCGTTCCCTGGGAGCGCGCGGGACTCTGCGGATGGGTCGAGCAGGCTCCGCGTGAGCCGCCAGGAGAGGTGCTTGTCCCAAAACCCCTGGTCATTTAATGTCAGCTTGTGCCAAAGCTGTTAATTACAATTTCTAAAACTGTGCTAAGAACAATTTGTGGATTGCTGTAATTCTTATTGAAAAGGCAAATAAACTGGAATGGGATGTCTGAGCGGGCATGTTGAAGCATCAACTTTGCGCATGACCTAAGGCTGGAGAGTCAGTTTTGCCATTTGGAGGATGTCGTTTAGGGATCAAAGCTTTCAGAGCTCAGATCTGTGCCCCCAGGACACGAAAGAGCCCAAAGGCTGGTGTGAGTAACCCTGCGGGGAACGTGCCGCGAGCAGAAGCATCAGCAGGCGCAGTGCTTTCTGGTCAGTGCTGCTTGGGAAAGAGGTAGGAACTTTACTTCTAGAGAGATTCAAGACGACGGAATAAATGTGTAAAAAGAAATTTACTTCTCAACACTTGTTAGTAGCTAGGTTTTGGTAGGAGTGATTAATTTCTACGTTTGTGTTTCATCAGAGTTTTGACAGGTACCCTTGGAAGCAGCGTTTACCTGTGTGCTTTCAACATTGCTCTCAGGTGGCACGGTCCTGCAGATTGGCTTCAGGGGTGAGTTTGGCCTAGCTCAGTTGTGCAGTACCCTTGTGAAGGCGTGAAATACCTTGGTACCTGTAGAGGTTGCGCTAGCCAGTGCTGAGCAGGGTAGTCGGGGTAATTCAGTTCAAAGCAATTTGCAACTCTGCATATGCCACAGGGTGGGTTTTCTTTGCTTCTTCAAGCTTGCTTTTAGTACCATGTGTCTGCTTGTCCTCCTGGGGTCAGCACAAGATAGGCCCAGTTGGCTACTGGTATATACTGGTTAATAAGAATGTGAAAGGGAGTCATACGCTCTATATTCTCTTAAGTACAGAAGCTATGAGTGTGTTTATACTGATGGCCTGCGTTGCTGGTGGTGTCCGCTTTATGCGCTAGGAGTATAATGGTCACCTTGATATACCCACAAGAAGGTGGGTGTCAACTTTGTTCTCTGTTCTGGTTTTCAGTACTTTAGAAAATGAAATTTGGCTTTTCTAGCCAGTGGATTTATGTCTTCCTCTTGTTCTCTTTATTCCACTCCCCTTTCAAACAATTCCCTTTGTGGTAAATGTGTATGAACTGACTTCTTGTGATAAATAGATTAAGAGTTTAAGAGATCTTAATTGTAAATAATGGTGGTGATGATGTTAAAATGCTCTACATAGGCACTTAATGAGATATGTTTGCACTGTTGCAATTGCTAACCTAAAATTAGAATTAAGAGTACATATAAATCTTTACAGAGAGGTAATGGCCCAGTTAAATAATTGTCATATCAAGGTGCTTTGCTTATGTATAAAGCTGAAGCCAATTTTTTTCACCTTGATCAAAAATTTATCAAGGAGAAAAAATCTCCCCAAACTACTGAAGCTTCCATGTTGACTGCTGTAATTAAAAGTGAACACTTATGTCCCATCTGTTTAGCACTTCGCTGGAGCTATGAGCACTGTCAGTGGCCGTGGGCGAACAGATAAATCAAGAGGCTAGTGGGCTGCTCGAGAGCGTAATGACACCCCCCAGTTTCCCACTCAGCTCATTGATATTGATTTGCAAATGAATCTGCCTGTTTGTTTATTGGAATCGCGTCATTACTTCAGCAGAGCGTTCCAGCCAAGCTGCAGCAGCTTTCCAAGGGCTCAGGATTTCGTTGTTTGTCACTGTCAGCTGCTTGTGGAGGGATCAGGAAAAGTAACAGAGGGGACTTGCAATAACTAAAGAAAAAACTGAGAGAAGTGCTTCGGTATTGAAGCTTTTGGAGCAACTAAATGAAGCTTATAGGTGAAAAGAATGCAACAGTGCTCCAACTGTGCTTAACTGAAATGAAAGACAATGTAGTGTATTTGTTACTATAGGCAGTCCTAAAATGGATTGCTATCTTCTAGACCAAGACTAGGGAAATACAGACTCTGTTTGCAGCAGACGTAATTTTATAGATATTTCAGGGAATATTCCTTTCATATCGTATCGTGCGGTTAAAATCTCTTAACACCGGTAGGACACCCAGACAGCAAAGTAACGAGAACAAAAGTTTAGTGGACGGTAGCTTAGTTGGCCAGGGAGTCAGATGTTTGTGGGAGGACGGTCATGCCAGTATCGCGGATCTGAAGTATCGATATAATGAGTGTTTGAGAATGCATCAAAAAAACCTCTTTTGTTAATCAACAAATTCTTTGGTAATCCGGAGTGGCCTGTTTCTATACCGCGTGTTGGAAGAACAGTTAACAGTTCTGAAGCGCTGCCGTTCTCCTGAAAGTACCTATTTGTTCATGTGTGCGTTTGCCCTGAATCTTCTGTTGCTTTCTCTTGGAGCTGCACAAGAGAGAAGAAAAGGGAAATAGGATTTGTCTTTTAAAAAGCTGGGCAAACTGACATCGTCTCTATGTGAGACAAGACGGACAGAATGGAATAGCAAAGTGCAGCATTTGTCTTGCCCTCATTCAAGTAGTGACATTTTCCGCTCATCAGCTGAATCTTCTACAGAATGTCAAAATGTTATTGAAGAAAGCCCCATGCAAACTCCCTCCAGCTCTTTGTTGCTTTTGACAAGAGAACATGAAGTCCTCTTATGTGCAAGAGAACTATATCAAAATGGCTTGGTTTGTGCATTTCCTGCTGCTATTTATTGGCAGGATGGCTTCTGGAAAGGGTAAATTAGAGCCTATTCATCCTGAATTCTGGCAGCAAAGGTAGCCAGATCCTTGGTGCCAGTCCCCTCCTTTGAGATTGACCTTACTTTCCTCTCGATGCTCCCTGCATGTACTGCCTCTATGAAACGCCACAGCCTCAACATTAGAAATATTTTTGGTGAGAATTCGGGGTTCAGTTTAGTCTGTGTGAGAGCTCAGCTCCATCTCCGTTTCTGCATTTGAAGCTTTTGAGGTTCCTTTTGAGGTACAAAGAAATACGTTATTTCTTTTCTGCCCTGGTGTTAAGGTCCTAGAATGGGTGATTTCAGGCCAGAATTAAGGTTTTGTGTTCAACCTTAATTCTGGTTAATTTGTAAGTTATTTAAAGCATACTCTCTAATGCTTTGCAGCCTATAAGCAATGAATGGCTCCTGGGAAAGGTTAAATGTTTCCCCTTTACTTTGACTAATCAGCCTTAAAAGCCATTTATTGCGCTTATACAACAGAGTAATAGAAACTATTTCACAGTAATTGTCAAACAGGCAACACTGGTTGCAGATTTTCTGTGAAAATTTGGAAAAGCTTCAGTTGTTTTTCTGTTTTTTGAATCACATTGATATGACATAAATCCGAATGAATACACGCATCTATTGGAATTAAGAAATTGAAATAAAGATATTTTACACTTTTGCCGTAATGTAACTTAATCTCTTGATTTGAAACAATGAGAAATGTTAGATTTTTTCCCCCTACATTGTTACTATGCAGTATGCAATGAAATCCTGTCAGAAACTGTTACAGGGACAATTCTTTTGATTGTTGCTGCTGTTTGTTGAATGAGTGTGGCCTTCAGGTCCGTTTTGCGTGGAAAGCGCTCTTAAGTGTCAAGCTGGGTCAGCCAGAGTACCCCTGTGTACGGTTTTTCCAGTGGTGCCGTAATATCCTTTGCCTTCGTTTAAGGGGCTCTTATAAGAGTGAGGAACTCCAAGAATTTGCTTCCGCAGCTGCACCTTGGACAGGAGGGGTTCCTGGCCGATACCAGTGCGCTGGTGGGACGCGTTGACGCTGGAGGAAATGGCTGTTGGAAGGTAAATGTTGGTTGATGGGGAGGGTTGTTCACAGCAGCGTTCTGCAATAGCCACTTTCTGTTGTTTCCATCTGTTATATCATAGTAGTGAGATACGTATTTTTAGAAAGAGTAAATCGTTATTTGAAAGCCATTTTCTGTGAATGAAAGTGGTGACCCAGTTGTGGCCAGACAGTGGCCAATTGCTTCTCCTGCCTGTTTGCTGAATTGCAGCATTTTCCCCGTGGGTGTTTTAAGCCTCTGGAGGTTGAACGCTGCCTGTGCCCTCTGCCCATCTCTTGGCTTTCTCTGTGAGCTTTCAGGCCCTCCTGCTTGCAACCTCTGCCTTGAGTGCAGGAGCTCTCGGGGGACCTGTCCCCAGGGCACCCCCTTCTCCTTCCCCAGGTTCATAATGCTGTGTGAGCAATCCCTTTCCCAAATCCTGGCAAAAGTGAGTTTTAAGCTTTAGAGCTAAGCTCTTTAAAGGAGAGATACAATGGATGTCAATGAATATGGGCACCTGTGTTTAAAAAAAAAAAAAAACCCTATCATCCCTCCTTTAAATGTACCACATGAGAGATTTTTGAAATCGCGTGATAAAATTGGTGGCGTGCTGTCCCTCCGCGGGGTCCCTGGTAGTGCTTTCGCCTTCAGCAGGGAGGTTCGGCCCTGGCACCTCCCCAGGCTCCCGGGGTTGCGCCCTGCGGGGAGGCCAGGCAGCGCTTACAGAGCAGTGCGTTTCTCAGCGTGTCTACGGACAGAGGAACTGCAGCTTTCCCACCTGGTTTGTTTGAGGCTTTTGAAGTCCTCTCTCACTCTGTTTTCTTAGTGCATCATTCTTATTCAATGGCATAACAAGATCTCCGCAGATTTTGGGGTGGGGGGAGGGCGAACACGTGACGCTCTCTTCAGGTCCTTTCATCTCTTTCCTCTTCACATCGGAAGCAAGTCTAGTCAGAGGGAACTCGAGGATGTGAATAGCATTTTGGCTGTGTATTTATTGATTTTTTTTTTCAAAACAAGAATATTTTTTTTCCTGAGCGCAAGAAAGGAGCTGTTTCTCCCATTATTCTCCTGATGCAATTCCAAGTCATCTTGGGGCAAATGGTTGAAAAAATTTGACTGTGCATCAAAGACAACATCAGACCTCATGGGATCATAGCTACAGAGAAAGTCTAGAGCAAAGATGAGAATTCAGACTCTGCTGCTGAGGGTATTTGCTCAAAGAATAAGCTGAAAGCTGGCTGAGGAACGTCGAGAAAGGCTGCAGGGTTGCAGAGTTTTCTTGGAATTGGGGGAAATGCCTTTTGCAGTGAAGAAATAAGAAGTCTGAAATTTCAGAAAACTCTAATGTTCAGGTTACAGCTTTGCTCTGTTCAGGAGGCCAGCACGCTGAAAGGAAACCGAGGGCTTGTGCTAACCACAGACAGGGATGAATTTCATCTGTGAGACCTCAGAAGAACTAAGTGCAAGTCCTAAAATGTGAGACCGACAGTTGGCTGATACGGGTTTTCTGCGTAAAACAGTAGCTGCAGTGCAAATAAAGGAAGGTTTGGCGATATGCTTTGATAACTAAGAACACATGTATCGTGGAGGGAGAGAGTTCAACATGATCACTGAATTCTCCGTGCTCTACTTGTCCCGTGTATTTGAATGTTGCTTGCTCTATTGTTCTGTTGTATTTTATTTTATTTTAGCATGAGATGCTGAAAAGGTGAAAAGGAAAGGCTGCATTTGGAGAGAGCATGCAGGGGCTTGTATTTGTTTTGGCGAATCTTTTGGTTTGACCGTCAAGAATTCTATTGTGTTTAATTTAAAAAACTGAAGTTTATGAACAAATAATGAGTTTTAAAAGGAATTTAGTGAAATGGGTTTGAGCGAGCTACTAGTTCTCCCAGTAAATATTAAATTTTCTCTAAGATTAACAAATGAAGTATGAGAGAACCTATTTAAAACATTACCAATGGAAATCTACTTCATTAGCTACATTGCTAAGACTATAAATGAGATTCTTGAAATTCGTAAGCAAGTATATATGCATATAGAACTAAATATGTATTTTTGTATACTGACTATAACTGAATATGAGAATATTGGCTTCAGAGTAGTTAAACAGTATGAGTATGGGTGTATAGTATGAATTTGTGTTTAGACTACAGTTGACTGTATATTTTGAATATATAATTATAGCTGGACTCATGAATGAACTGTTGCACATCTAACCACCCTCTTTGTCTCCAGATACTTTACTATGCATTTAGACAGTTGATTGGTGTGGTTACGAAGTTATGCAAACTGATATCTATGTGACTTTTTAATATAATTGACAAAAAATATATATATTTATGTTCTGGGTAAAGTGCCTACTGTCAGCAAATAAAACTGCATTTCCGGTCACCTTCGAGACATGGTATGTTGCATGTCAAGGTGAGAAAGCACAGTCATCTTAATGTTTGCAAAAGTCTGGGCTTGTGAAGGGTCAGATAGAAGAGGGGAGTGGATGATGCAATCACATATTATAAGTCTGGTGGCTGAGAAAGGGAATGTCTTTATTGCATGGTTTAGTTTGTTGTATATGTTTTTACGTGTCTGTGGCAGTTCTGGATTCTCTTGGTCTGTGTTCAAGGACCTCATTGTTTATCTTGATTTGATTTTCTTCGCATTATGCAACCTGGCGATTTCCCAAGCCTGTCCTTCCCTGTCTGCATTCTCTTAGTGGTTTCTACACAGCCATATAAATAATCCCCAGAAGCAGAATCTAAATTTACTAGCCAGTTCAGGATGTGTTTCCGAACTTTGTAAAATGCCAGGAAATTTTCTTGAGCAAGCAGCCATGGGATGTGGGGAAGAAAAAGAAGTGCATGGACGATCTCTTTTTTTTTTTTTTATTTATTTGTGGGGGTGAAAGGGGAAGGAAGAGGGCATGATAGAATTTTACTGGAGATTTTTATGAAAAACTTTTACTTTAGAGTTTTGGTAGGGAAATCAATAAGTGTGGCCAGAAAGCGTCTAGCCAACCAAATATATGGGATTTAGTAATGGCATTGTTTTCTTTCACTTTTTCCGAAATCTGAATCCTGCTTGACTTTGTTTATTCTACAGTTTTATGCTCTCTAAAGCGATCCCAAAGCTCATCCCTATTTCCCTTACTGTATGATCTGAAAAGTTAACAAAATAACAACAGAAATTTCCATGTTTCTTTTGCCTGACTTGGATCCCAGAATTGGCTGGATGATCTGTATACATAGGATCAAAAACAGTTTTAGCCATACAAATTCTACTTTGGTGTTAAGTGGCCAGCTGAAAAATATGTTAGAAGCTCTACCTAATGGTAGATCCTCTTATGGAAAATTAATAATACCAGTTTAAGAAGGTATTATTAATTTTTAATAATTATGGTTCAGATTGTATTTTGTTCCATTGGCTGTCAGAGAAACTCTAGCCAGCAAGAAGCTGCCAACCCTTTATTGTGCTCTCTGAAAAAACGTGCTCAGAGTGTGCTGGAGAAATTTATGATGTGTTTTCTTCTGCTGTTTCACTTTAATGTTTTCTTTTATCACAAAGTCTTTTTTTTTTTTCTTAGTGGCAGAGTTGATAACTTGCAATTCGATTATACAAGACTAAATTAATCTCTGATGTAACTTTATGGCTCATTATTTCAGCTTCTTCCATTACTCTCATAAGTTGTCGTGCCTGTTGGCGGTAGCTCACCCAGGTCTCTGGAGAAGCAAGTCAATACAAAACGCTTAGCTACGTGGTCACGTACAGATACCGCAGTCTCATACATGCACGTGATTTTGGACATTACTGTTTTTGAGTCCTGACTGTCACTTGTTTGATTTGTAGCAATGCTGTCTTTATTTTATTTACAAGGAAGGGCAGTTGAGACACCACGTGTGTTTGTCAGTGATTTGTCAAGGGCTTTGCCCTGTTTTCCTGCTGCTTCTGAGAAGCCGCGGAGCCAGCCCTGTGGCTTACGTCCAAAGGACGGGCTGCTTTACACCGGCGTCTGCGCCAGAGCCAGCAGCTAGCGATCGGCCTGCCTTTTAATGGAAAGCCCTATAGTTATCCTGCAAGTGAAATCAGGGGAAACAGGGCCCTATATTAGTAGAGCAGAAGGTTATAATGCAGTTACTTCGCTTTCACTGTTTTGTTGTGTTAAACTGCGCTAGGCTTTTTTGTGCCTTCTAGCACAAGGAGAGTTGATACGCCAGCCAGCACTGGTTGGAGAGCTGACTGTGCTGTTTAAAGTCAACTCAGTTTGTCAATAAACCAGAGCTAGATGCCGTTAGAATAAAACTCAAGGGTGTCTTGGTGGGGCAGGGGGATTCAGACACCGGATGACACAGGGCCCCCGCACGAAAGAGCAACCTCAGAAGGACTTTCTTCCTTTCACCTGCGCGGCTGTGCGGGAGCGTGTGGCTGTGCGGCTGGTACTTGCTCCAGGACAGCGGATGGGCTTATACCACGCCACTGATCGCTGTGATGAACAAAGTCTTTCCTGTGCCAACACCAACGCGCTCAGGAGCATGGGGTCTAAAATGAGTGCCCGGAAAGGGCACAGGGAAAGTCCCTGAGCCTAAGTACTCTCTCAGGCTGACTGCAGGCTCGGGGAGCGTTATGTTATCTCTTGCCCTTGGGTCCCATGCTGAAAATTTGGTTTTTGTTGCAAGCAGGAGAGCTAGAAATTTACTTCTGATGCAACAGAAGGTTGGGCTCCTGGTGGTCTCCAGACCCTGGGCATTGCAAGACTTATGGCCTGGCAGAGGTGAAACACCCTAGGTAATTTGTTCCCCAAAACTCAGGCCCATATTGCCACAGCCACATCCTCTTCAGTCTTCATGTGTTTTCCTGGGTCAGAGCACATTCATTTCTGGGGGCTAAGTTTTAATTTCTGAAGCAGAAGGTCAAATTAGAGGCAATTAAAATCCTCCTCGAAGTCTTTCCTTCTCATGGTTGCTCTCAGGATTCCCAGCCGGGGGTTGGTTACCTCAGGAAGCAAACTCCTGGGGATGGCATGGGGCAGCATGCCTTCCACACCAGCAAGTAAACAAGGTGATTACCCATTACTAGCGTGCTGGTTTTAGGCAAACGCTTGCCACGCTGCTGTGAATATTGTTGTTGGTATTGACCAAAAGTAATTATCTCCTGACAGTTGTTCAGTATGGCAAGCCAATTTCTGTTTCTGCTTGTACGTCTAAAATCACCTTCATGTTCCCTGGACACTTCTTGGTTATGGCCCAAGAGCGCTGACCCTCCTTGATGGCCCCAATGGCTGCTAGTGGGTGGATTGACCTGTGGGAATGCAGCGATGGCTGGCTGCACCGCGTCTGGGATGAGGTGATATAAAACCTCACTCTACTCCTGCCCAGTGCCACGCTGGCCGAAGGAAACGATAAGAGCGCTGGGGGAGCACACGTTAAAGATGTATGCTCTTTGATAGAGATAGGTCCCATAACAGAGGATTTGAAATCAGTTTCGAAATATTTATTACCATTAATTTTCTCAATTCTATATATGTTTTAGTTCCATGTTAGTGTTGGTCATGTTTAAAACTGGCTGAATTCTTGATCTCAGTGATTTCTGCGATAAAGTTTCAGTTTACCCAGTGTCGTTTGAGAAAACGTCCTTTGTATTAGTGTGCAATGAGGCAGAGGAAACAAAAGCTTGAAGGCTGCTTTCTCCAGATTGTTTGTTGCTCAGCGTATTTTTAGTGTATCTCCTTTTATTCATCCCTTTGCCAAAACTTATGTCAGCATTTAAATCCTCCTTATTACTGTTTTCCTTGACCTTTTGAGCACTCTCATCACTGAGTGCTTCAAGTTCTTACACCTAAGATAGAAGACCCACGGCTGGCTGTCCTGCAAACAGACACCACTGGTGAGCTCTAGGAAAGCCATTACTTTTTAAAATATACCAAAAGAGTGAATAAAAGGAACTAGCTGTATACATGCAGTTTATTTCATCAAAACATGATGAAGTAACAGGTGCAACAATGCAAAAGAAAACCATCAGATTCAAATCATCAGGTGGAAGTTGATGTTGCACAGAAAAGATCTCAGACCAACTTTCATGGAAGCGGTCTGATTTGAATTGGGAAGAGAATGCATTGACCAACCAAAGACAAATTCAAACTTTTAGTAAATACTGTGGTTTTATTTTAAATAATTCTGCAAGACTGCTGGATTCATTGAGATGTACTATTTGTCTTAGGGGCTTCTATCAATGAATCAATGTCCTTTATTTGACTGGCTGGCACTTATGTAATTTGGTGTAATATATGATACATGGAAAATGCTTTCCAGTTTGAGACATTAATGACTGATGGTAACCATCATCCACATTCTGCCTGTTACAATTCAGGTTTTTTTCTGTACTTGCCAAGTTTACTAATCATGATTAAAGATTTTCTTAGTTACGTTGTCTTTGACAGCACTGATGATTAAAGGCACGGGCAACTTGTAGTCTGGAGCAGTTGACTCCTATTCATCATTGATCTTCCTTTCCGTATTACCTGCCAGTTAGATCTGAGCAGAAGTATATGAGAGCAAGGTTATTCAGCACATTTTGAGTGAGTTATTGACTAGTAGACATGAGTTAACCCTAATAAAAAATATATTTTAAAACTGGTAGTCAAGGGAATGATATTTCATGCTTACGGCAAGAGTGGCAGTACGTTGGAAATTAGATACTAGCAGCAATTAAGACGAATAATGTATTACATTGTAGCATAATAGAGTGGTATTACAGGGCTTTCAAACAATTAGAGCTTGCACTTCATTTGCAGTTTTAAAACTTTGTTGTGAATTCTCCATCTGGTTGCATGGAAATCCCACCTTTTTGCATATTTTTTGGAAACGAGCGCTACTGTTCTTTAGGGACGTGAAAAATAAAATCGGTATGTAAGGATAAGAAAAAATGTTGAGGATAACTTAATACTCCTGCGTGAAAGTCATGTGTGGCGTTTAAGTGCAGCATGCCCTTGGTAAGGTTTCCTGGCTCAGATGAGAGGCACGTGGCCGGAGAGAGCTGCTTGGGTTCAGTGCCCAGCTCTGGCCCTCGCTCGCTGGCTCACCTTGCGCCTTGGCAAGGCATGACTGTGCCGCGCGACTTAGTTTCCACATTGTGAATGAGCTTAATGAGACTGACCTCCTCTTTAAAACGCATTGAAGATCGAACATATTGTTATGCGTAAGCATTAGCAATGCTTGATCTTTTCCTCTCGTTTTTAAAAGGAACATACTCCTATTTGTCCTCGCGTGAGAGCAGTTTTTCTGGGTGGTCAGTGATGGGAGATCAGTGCTTTCCGTGCCAGGCTCTGACAGAAGGTGTAACTTCAGGAAATTACTTTGTCTTGCTTCTGTTTCTTCTTTTCCCATCTGTCAAATAGGGATCATCATCTCGTTTTTAAAGTGGTTGTGTATCTATGAGGAAAAAAATGCTGTCCAGGAGAGACAGTTTGTTCATCCTGGGGTTTTAGCCTTCATGCCCTAAATGGCCGTAGTATATCATTTCTTGAGGAGGCTTAATTTAAGGGTTTCATTCGTAAAAAGTAATTGGATACAGATATTAATTTTTCCTAAGTGAACAAACTTAGGCAATGTATCTTTTCTTTCCTCCTTTTTTGCCACTTTGTAGTAATACGTTACAAAATCTTCCATCAGTTACATTTCCAGTCCATCATTAATTCTTCCACTTCAGTAGTTTCAGAGTGAAAAATGTGGCTTTTCAATTAATGATTTCTGTCTGGTTTCATATGTTAAGCCTATCTTACTTTTGTAAATATGCTTTTTGGTAAAATTGAATAATTCAGAATAATTTCAGAATGATTTATCTGAAGTGAAAATGTGCTTTTGATGCATTTGGACATCATCTTTGGTATTTTGCTACAGACACAAGATACTTGAACACAGTATTTTTGCAGATAATGAATTATATCTATAAAATGTGTTTCCTAATGCATTATATATTTACATGTAGTCTTTTCTTATTAGAGGTATATAATGCATGTGTTACGGGATATGAGATATTTATATAATATGTGTATATATTTTTGCTCATATAAATATGTATGTATATATATGTGGGGGTGTATATACAATAACACATTTAAAGGAATCCTACGGATCCTTGCAATAGAACTGAGTAAAGATTAGCTAGCACATCTGTGTATTACTACTTTAGGCATGAGTTCATGGCAATGATTCAGTAATCTTTGGTCCTTACATTTAAATAGACTGTAATTTGACAGCGTGAGCTCTGAAGTTGTAGTACAAAGACACGGGCGTGTTCTGCCAGTCGCCGTGTTTGTCAGACAAGGTCTGTCTTCTGACTGAGAGTGAAGAAACGTTCCCTTTGCCTGAAGAGTAGATCTTCAGTCTTGAATTCAGAAATTCACTCAGGTGTCTTCCTGGGAATTCACCAGATCCTACCAAGTTGTAAAGTAGAATATATGATGGCGTCTTTGTCGTCTCTCACTATGTTCTGGTTCCTTGATCTTCGGCATATCTTGGTCTACCACGCGAGGTCAAACAGGCATCAGTCTGTGTTGCTAGCATTCATCTCTTGAGTAGCTGAGTGCTAGGCTACGCTTTGCATTAACTGTTGACTTGCATGCTTCAGCTACAGTTCTAATCTTAAATACTTAATGCTTCATATAATATGTAGGTATTTCAACTTTTGTTTTCTTTTAAATCCATGGAATCATGCCTTGCTCCTTGCAACGTGGCTGCTGCAATACGTTTAGACACGTGTTAATCACTGAAGTTCTAGCACATGGGAAAAAGTACAAGTAAACATGGCCCCTACAATTTGTATGAATGTGTTTCCAGATTTCACCTGAGGCATAAGGGTAGAAGTTAATCGAGGTGCAGTGATGATACGCGTTTACTTCCCGTGAAATGAAGCAGCTCCTTCCCTAAAGTATTCTTCCGTTAGTTTCCTTGTATCTGTATTCCTGCATGCAGGTTGTCACAGCGCTGCACACCCAGGTGGAAGAGTCCTGCTTTGTTACCCTGCAAACATTACCTTTAGATGGAAGAGGAGAAATGGCACATCATGATAAGATAAAAATAAAAAGAATTTGAAGTATTTGTAATTAAGAAAGAAGGTATCTTGTAGACTGGAAAGGAGCGTTATACTGCTCTTGAGAAGAAAAACTGTAGATAGTGATAAAATCACGATAAAATAAATGAACAATGAAATCAAACTCAAAAGCAGATTTTCAGGGGGAAAAAAGCAACAATAAGAACTTAAGAAAATCCCTGGTGGGTGAGACCAGCGTTGCCAATTAGGGCCAGTACGCGAGCCTGGCCACCCTCTGCCGTCTGTTCTCTCACCTCTTCCCCATGACTGTTGGATTAGGAATATAAAAGAGATGAGACAGAGATTTACCTTCCAGTATCTATTTCTGATTTGTTATCTGTGAATTTGAACCTGTTGAAAATGGTTGCCTCCATGGCTTCCTGAGGCAACAAATTCTCATTTATGACTACCTGTGTGAAGGTCCTATGGGTAAGAAAGGGTTTAAAAAAAAAGTGTGTGTGGGGGGGGGGGTAGGGAGTAAAAAAACAGAAAGGAGAGTTAAATTTTTCAGGATAAGCAATCTTATCTGTCAGATTGTGGTGGCATAGCGCCTGGCAGAATGGGGTTGTAACCTCGGACAGGTTTTTTGGGTGCAAATGAAATGGAAATATTAATGGGGTGTCATCCTGGAGGGGCAAAACTTTGGGCTTTGGGAGTTAAGTGGATTGAGGGAATACGAATAAAGTGCAGGCGGGAGTTAGTGCTGCGGAGCTCCTTCCTTGGGATGGATTCCAGCCGGAAAGCCTGCTGCCAGCCGCCCAGTAACGGCGTGGTCAGCTGTGGAGATGCAATCACTTGGCTTGTATTTTGGAATAAACTGCAGTACGTGCTTCATGAGGACCACGTCACGTGCTCCCGCCAGCGTTCAGCTACAGCATGTAGTAGTGTACAGCTTAGTCCAGGTGATGAAAGATACAGGGTACATGAAGGGTTTGGCTTTGGGGATTTTGCTTTTTGTGGGAAGATTTTGAAGTGCCGACGTTTTTGATGAATGGAGCTGCAAAATGTCATCCCCATCTAAAACAATTAACAAAACATCCCTTTCAGAAAGTGGAACCCGTTCCCCCTTAATCGCTGATTGCATGACCAATCCGCAGACAACTGTTTTATTGATTTATAGGAAGAAAAGAGATAGCAGACATGAGTCTTAAATTTTAATCAGCTTTGTGTGTTGGTTTAAAAGGCAATCCTTTATTAGGAAGGAGAGACTCACAGCTTGCATATTTTTTGGCATGTAGCACAAGTAAATAATCCTTATTGTGCAGCTCAGCCTTCTGCCGTTTGCAAAATGTAGGGTATTCCTGCTCTGATCCTTGGCTCGTGACTGCTAGCCCTTTCATGGGCTTCTTCCTCTGTAGCTTAATTCCTTGTTGCTATAATTTTTGTTATTTGTTGACACTTTGAGGCATGTAATTTTGGTGGAAAGGGATGATGCACATCAGCTAATTAGGCTAGTAATACCCTAATGAAGAAAAAGGAAAAACAAAGGGAGTGTAGCTGGAAATTTCATCCATTGCTATTAACAGCCTTTGAGGAAAACAGATGTTCATTTGAAGATCTTAGAGGAAAAAATACAAGTGTATTGAATTCAGCTTTTAACAGTGGGGATAGTATTTGGCCAAATGAATATGAAGTGATGAATAAATATTCTCTGGAAATGAAGGTAGCAATTTCATTATATTTGCTTGCATCTCCTTACGCTAGTAAGGCGTTTAGATTATTTGTTCTATTATCGGCTCCTTTTTATGTGCAATACCTCTAATTAAGGAGAGCTGGGTTTTTTTCAAGACGACAAACCTGTTTCTTTATAAATTCATGCTCTCTCTGGCACACCCTTGAGAGGAGAGCAGTGAAGCCAGTGGCAGCTGACGACCTTTCTACGTTTTGCAGATAAACGCATTTCAGGATTGGCACCTTGCTGCTCCCAGCTGTGCTGCAGCTGGAACTGCCTGTCTGCCAGTTTTTAAGTCATTGTTCTGTGAAAGTGCTTTTAGTCACCTTAAGTAGGAATGGCTGTGTGGAAAAGAAAATTTTCAATCTCCCTCTGTCTAAATCACGGACAAAGATTTACTCTGTTGGGCTGTTCCTCAGTGTTGTGCTGTAGTGAGGACGAGGGCGGAGGTCAGATTAAATGCTGCAGGAATTAAATGGAGTTAAGTGCTTTCTTCTATCCTACCGGTGTTACTTTTGTGTAAAGGTCTTCTAAAAATATATCAGTTTGGTGGTATCCAGTGCAGAGACTATCTGGAGCCCTTCCTCTTTCCAGATGAACAAGCCTATTCATCGTTTTAGCTTTTTGTGGAACAAATGGAGCCAACTCCATTTGTTGGGAGGGGGTAATCTTTCACTGAGGTGCTGGGATGGGTTAGTTCTTTGTATAAAGACAAAATAATGGGCTTCTCCATCACTAAGGGGCATTGTTTGGAAGCTTATCTACCGCAGCAGTGAAACAAAGAGACATCATTTTTCAGGTCTCCCTATTACTATTTCTACTTTTCAATGGTGTGTGCTGAATAAAATATATAAAAATATGTATATTAAATATATTTAATATATGAAATAAAATATATTTATTTTATTTATGCATATACATTTATATATTTTATGTGTGTGCATATATATATGTATATATATGTATACAAATTTTAAAAAACTGTGATTGTACGTGTTGCAATCAATGCTTCCTCCTCTAATAGCTCTTCTTTTGGAAGGCCCGTTTGATATCAGTAACCATCTTACTGACCCTGTCCTCATCTCCTGGACAAAGCTTTTTTCCTCGGCGTTAGATTTCTGCTGCGGAACAGAAGTTTTAGTCCATCTGGAAGGATGCAAGCAGAAACGCTGCTCGGAAAACGCGTGGATTCGTGGGCAGACGCGGGCCTGTTTCTCGAGCTGTTGCTACCCTCCCGCTGGCAGGGAGAGCGGGGTGGGGGGCAGCGCGTTGCCCGGTCCGGGGCAGAGCCAAGCGTGGGCCCTTCGGTCTCGGTGCAGCGCGGTAGCTGCTAAGCTGCGTTGCTTCGTCGGAGAGGCCCTTGCTGGTTACATGAGAGCTCTTGGCAGACTTTGAGGATTCGACAAGAAGGATTTGTTGACTCCTTCACAGAAGCGGTTCCCCTGGCTTTCATGGGCTTGCTTCTTCGCCTGGCAGGGGGTGAGAGCGGCTGCCGCCGCGGGCGCGCTGGGCGGTCACCTCCGCTCCGGCTGCCCCGTGCCCAGCAGCTCTCGAGAGCGGGGCTCTGCGTCTTTCCGTCGGCAAGAAAACAAAACCTACGGGCGGGGGCGAGACATACAGAAATCGAGAAGGTATTGTGAAATGCTTCAGTCATTTCAGATGGCGTTAGGCTGGCGTCTGTGCCTGTGGGAGACCCCCAGCAGTGAAATCGCGTGCCTCCCCGGAGGCCGGGTGCGGGCGCAGGCGCTTCTGTGGGACGGCGCTGCGGCAGGGCGCTGTCTTGCAGTGCCGGGGGTGCGGGGGGCTGCCTTTCATTAGGGAAACTCCTTAGTTTATATTAGTTTTTGGCTCTGCTGCAAGGCTTAAGATTTCATGGAGTTTGCTCAAAGACTGAAAGGAAAAAAATAAGTACTAAATATAGTTCAGTTTTTGAAATGTAAAATTACTGAGGGGATTCGACTGAATGCCCTTTACTCCTGCAAAATGTAATGTGTGGATCCTTGCTTTTAAAATCAATTATTTGTCTGATGGGCACTGAGCTTTTGAGAGGCTTCCTTTGATGTCCAGGGGCGGTAGCTGTTTCTAGCGTGGCCCTTGCAGCTTCCTAATGGCCGGAGACAAAGTCAGTTGTGAAAATACGGACAAAGCCTGATTTAAGCTCATTATATTTCTTTTGAATTTTACGTTATCCTTCTGCTTATGGTCATTTGTATTATAAGAGCAACAATGCGAGAAAGCTGAACACTTTTTTATTTCTTTCTTCATTTTGTGAACTCTTGACTCTGACCTTGGTTTAGGCTCTTCCTTACGTTTAGCTACCAAGCAACAGCTTCGTGAGGCTTCCGCAGTTGGTCTTGGTAAACTGCCTTGAGAGGTTTGTAGGCAGCAGATGTTAAGAACGGATTTTGTGTCATTGAGGTCGAGTTGGATTTTGCGTTGACCTCGGTGGATGAATATTCCTCATTGAAGACAGTAGTGTTTGTGACATGGCATAAAGCCCTGTATGAGGAAATGGAAACCAGTTTCCATCTATCTGCCTTGCTATTAGATGAATGTTTTTAGGTGAAGCTATAAATTAAACATTTACCAGTATTAAAATTTTCTGGGTAATAAATCTGTGTCAAAGCACGCTGAACATTACTTGACACTGGTGCCATATGTCGTGCAAAAACGGCGTTACAAATAGATGCTTTTAAAATTCAGCCTGGTAATCAGGTAGCCACAGGCAGGAAGAAAGACCAAAACGCAAACTTCCAAAGCTGAACGAGGAACAAAACGTGAGCGGCTATCCCTTAATTCCAAAGAATACATAGTTTTAGTGAATTTACATGTAATTGCTTCCCTTCCTTTCAGACAATAGCGAGGGAAATAAAATTAGCTGCAAATAGCACATCCAGAGAAGCTGAATGGAGAAAAGATAATAAGCAGTTTCATGGCATTTAATTTACATCGTAGTTTTGTAGCAGAAAAGCACAAACCAGTGGACAACAGGGTATTAATTCCGTTCCCTTTTTACATTTAAAGGTTGACAGCCCTATCTCACAGCGCTCACAAGTTGCATTTTGGAATGCAGTAAATAGAAAATAAACTTTATAGCTGCCGATCTGGACAGCTTTAGGAGCTGAGACAGTACCTGATGGAGTCTGTCAGGAGCAGGACGCTGGGCAAACAACTGTCTAGTTCACTTAAAAGCTCTTTTCAGTTCCTCCAGTCTGGTTCAGCTGAGTATACTGTTATTTATATGCTTTTATGTGCAGTGCCCATCACTGCAAAGCTTGGGTTATGAGAGAGATTAGCGAAAGATATTTTTTTTAATGGGCAATTTATTATCCTCAGACTTGAAACTGTATATTTTCTGCAATGCACATTCCATCTTTATGGATTCTGTCCTCCCTCCAAGGTTGACTTGAGGTTGTGGTGACATAGTAAAATTGTTTTGATGCCACGGCTGCATCGCTCACAAGCAGCGATGTGGAAGCTGACCGCCTGCATTGCTTAGGGTATACTTCAGTAAGGAGTTAGAGTCTTCAGCCCTAGAGACTTTGCATGTTGATGTGGATTTGGACGGATCCGCAGCAGAGAGAACGCGGATGCTGCTGGGGAGCCGTGCGCCGTGCGCGTCACTGGGGCTGCAAGGAGACCTGCTGCGCTGGCACGTTTGGTATATGAAATGAGATTTTCCATGTGGCGCTTGCTGCAAAGGTTAAGACTTCAAATAGAGATATGTTGGCTAAGTTTCAACCGGGTAACCCTTCAGCCCTGAGCATTACCCAGATCCCTTCTAGGATTAATTAGAGTTTGTTTTTATTAAATTTCTTTCTTCAGCTACTGTTCAGTTGCATGAAGGTCTCCTGGAATAAAAAACCCCAGAGAATAGTAACTGCTCTGTTAAAGGAATAATTCATGAAACGGAGCCGAGTGACTACTCCAGTGCCGGCGAGGGGGCTGTAGCCGGTGCCTGGCGGCGCCGGCGCGGCCGCTTCCGCCTGGGCAGGCCCCGGCTGCGATCAGCAAGGACTGACGTGCAGGGAGATGTACCAAAGCTAGGGCAGGCGGGTGAATATTGGGATACGTCCCAGCACAGCGTAGCTGTGGCAGCAGAAAGGGCAAGGCAGCCTAGTCGTCTGTACGAAGGGGGGTTGCAGCGCTTTAACCAGCGCGGGAGTCCCTGCGGTCCCATGCCGAGCTCAGGCCCGGGGGGACGGATATCCAGCGAGGCTTTGCCACCACTCGCAGGCAAGTGGCATATGTATGTGGGGTGGGGGGTTTAAGACCCCCAAGGAAACACTGTTAGTCCTCTGATGGTCTCAGTTGTTTTCGTTTCCCCTCGTGAGATGCAGGAATGCACAGCAGTTTTTGAGAGGGTAGCAAATTGCGTGTGGTCTACAGAGATGACATTTTTACCTGGGAAAGTAGCAGCAGAAATGCATGAAACAATTGTAGAAAGAGTCTGAGCAGTGAACTAAACCAAGCCTTCCTCCACCTCCCCCCCACCCCCCAAAAAAAAAAAAAGAGCAAGCAAACAAAAGGGAGATGCATAAACTCAGAAGTGGATACTTTACTTAAGGCCATCAGTAAAACACTGCCCCAAGAGAAAAGGAAGAGGTGGGAGAGGCTCATTGCAGTTGTGAATTGCCTAGAGAAATTTATAACTAGCCTGCTTGCTTAATCCGTGCAGCCTGGGCCCGGTACCGGGCACAAACATTAGGCGAATGTAAGCTACGAATCTCAACAAAGGATTTGAAAATCTCAGGGGTTTAAAGACTCTTACTACTTTTCCTCTTTTGGATCAGTTAGTTTGAACATCTTTATTCAGGTACAAAGAGACTCTGCAATCAGGATATAGTGAAAAGTTATCTATTGCCCTTTTCCCCTCCAAAAGGGGGAAAACTTCCCTTTTTCCTCCTGCCGCCCACATAGAGACTGTTACAGAGGTACTGGCTCCAGAGGTGACGCATGCTGGTAGAGGAATTGGTGTTTGAGGTCACCTTCCAGGTCATGTCTCTGTTCCTCCTACCAAGTCAGCATGGCATGAGATGGTGTTGTATCTGCAGCTGCAATGATGATGATCCCTAAATTGCTACAGAAAACTATACCTAGTTTTACAAGTTATACCAAGTTAGAAAGTGGGATTAAGTCTCTTTATGTTTTGCCTCAAATGAGAATTGAGGAAACTATCACAGCTTTAAGTCAAATGGAATGCATGTGCTCATATTGGCGCAGGAGAAGAAATCCTGCGTTTGCTTACAGGCACAGGAGAAAAAGAAGAGGCATGCACTTGTTTTCCCTTCCCCAAGACAAATTTACTACGAAGATAAGAGCTAAAAGGATGACTGGATATGCTAGACCTGTTTTGGGTAGAAATACCACACGTAGTAATTTTGGACAATGGAGAACAGTTTAAAAGGGTGAGTTTTTCAGCGTAAACCAGCAAGTTGTACTCTCCACTATCCTCAAGCCTGATTGCTTGGGAAAATGGTATCTAAATAGCAGAGCACCTGCTGAATAACACTGTAGAGGCAGCCTGCCTGAACTTAGCCCTGATAAGTTGTAGGATGGCAGAATGCAACGGCCCGTAGATAAATGCAGTTAAAAAGTAAAGTATCAATAATGGCAGAATTGAAAGAGTTGGAAACCTTCAGAAATACGTAGAGACTCAAAAGTGTCAGTATAGTTTGGGAAATAAAATTACCTTTGGGCTAAATGTAGTTCAAGAAAATAAAAGCGTTGCAGAAGCGTTGACGGGAAGCAATAATCCCAAGTTTTGTAATGGTATCCTTGAGGCCGCCAGTGTTTTTGTCGTGCCGCGTGAGGCGGATGTGTGCTGACGAAGGATGGGTGGGTGCTTTATGACCCCTTATTATTGGTGCCCCTTTTGAACAGGGCAAGAAGGTGTAGGCAGCAGACTGAGCTGCAGCACTCAGCAGCATCAGTCTGAATAAACAGGTTTGTGGCCTTCAAACAGTGTTAAAGCTCATGCTTTATGGGAGTGTTGAAGACCAAAGTGGAGCATAAAGCACTGTATTGTTCAACTGTGCATGTTAATAATGCACACCGCATTTGGTGAATTGATCATGGGTGCTTGAAATTTGATCTTATTACCGCTGTTAAATTTGATTGGGAAAACTGTATATGTTGGCTTGTACCTTGAAGAGAATTGCATAAAAAACGTCAGAGACACTGGACTGAAACAAGAAAAAAAGCACATTTCTGTTACACGCGCTCTTTAGGGATGACTTCTGATCACTGAAGAAGCTGTGACCAAGCACAAGGATCACACCTTCCTGCGCGAGATGGGTTTGGAATAAGTGAAGTTTTGTTTAGTGAAGAATACAGCTGTCTGGAAGAGCGGCGTAACACATTATAGCTTTTAGTAAAACCCACCCAGCTGAGGATCATGCATTTGTAAATGTCCAGTCCTGCCCCTAGTTTTAATAATTTTTCTATTCCAAAGAGGTTTGCTTCTGAGATGATTTTAGTGAGCTGTTAGGAGGCTATAAAGGGTGGTTCTGTGAACACTTCTTTAAAAGTAGTCTTTTCTTCAACGGTAAGTTGTAATAGTTGAAACTTTTTTTTTCCATAATGTGCATCTAATTAAATTCTGAGCATGTGTTACCTGTTTGAATTTAGATTTGAAAGCTGCTGCTGCTGTTTTCAGGGCTGAGGAAGGGCTTCCATATCCAGGTTGTCTGGCTTCAGCAGTTTTTATCCCTACCTACCATAAACATAATCTTATGCGTTTTTAGGCTTCAGTTTGGGACCGAGCAGTGGGATGAGAGCTCTGCCTAAGGACTGATTCTTTAGCAAGAACATTATGAAAAAGCGCATGCACTGAAAAGACTACTGTCTTTTCACAGCAGGGTACAGTAATGCGGGTTTGGGATGTGCTCAGGTAGTTAGAAGCAGGGAGCTTAGAAACTGCTGGCTTTGATTCAGAGTGAGTCCCTTCAGTAAACGTTTGCCTGCTGCTCTTTCTGAATGGACCGTGCCCTGCTTCTGATAGTTGGAGTGGGGTAGAAAAGTTACGTGTACTCTACGCAGCTAATTTTGCGTATGCTGCAGTGTGTTTGAGAGTGTCAAAGGGTATTTGCATATATATTTGAAGCTTGCTTATGACATAATTTTTTCAAAACATAATGTTCTTAAAATGACATTTGTTTCTTCATATTAATTGGAAAGAAACTTGTGTATAACATGATGCCAGATGTTCGCGACCATCACAAATCACTCCGGGGGGGGGGGGGGGGGGGAAAGCAGGCATAATTATGTAAGGAAATAATGAAGCTAGAAGTTTGGGGGAGTAATTTGTCAGGTAAATGAATCTCAACGTGAACTGTATGAGCATGGAATGACACCTTATTAGTCAGAAAGCTGTTACCTGTTGGGGAGGACAACTGCTTCATTGCTCTGTTTTCCTTTGCTTCTCTTCCTCGCTTTGCTTTATGCTCTTCCCTACCCCAAACACCAATCTCAACGTAGGCTGAAGGTTTCTGAACATTCAGAGCGATGTGTACAAAAAGCTTTCTGCAGCGCAGTGAAACAGGGAAGGAAACCGAGACCCTTCCAATGTTACGAAGACTCTGCTTATAACTGTTGAAGAGGACAACACGCCCAGAGAATATTGCTTCTATCTTCTTCTTCTTTCTAAAATATTACTCATTAGTAGGTTAAAAAAAAAAAAGCCAAATCAGGTAAAAAGAGTTGTTTACAGTTTTATTTGAAGTTATTTGTGAGAGCTGGTATGCTGCAGCTAGATTTTGTTTTGATGGGAAAAAGCGGGAAGATATATAATTGGAGAAAGGACCTGGGCCCCTGCAATTACACACCTGATGATAAAGCACCTTTCCAAGAGAACACTGTTAAGGAGATGCATTTTTCCCTCCAGATTTCTCTAAAGCAATGTATGTAGGGCCTCGCTGTTGGGCCCGTTACAGCTGGGCGTAGCCTGGCCTCCGCGCGCCGTTGCAAGCGCGTGGCTAGTGGGGCACTTCTTCCGTGGAGCCTCCCGCGGTCACGTACGGAATCAGTTCAGATTGAACCGAAACATATTTTCCACATTTTTGGAAAGAAAAGGTTGGTCCAAATGGTTTTATTCTACGCGAGGTAAAATGTTTTTATCTGACATAATCATACCCTTGCATTTAATCTTTTCCACAAGAAGCCGTACTTTTCTATACTTAACGGAGTCAAAAGGAAGCGAGACCGTGGGATGGCAGTGTGTGTGTGTGACTTACCAGTCTCAAGGTTTGAACTTGCTGACCTCTTTCAGCCAGGTCTGACACGGAGGTAGAGATCTCAGCGTTTTGTTCCCACGTATCCTGTGGAAGAAAGGCAGCTGGCTGGAGAAGAGGGCTGTGAGCGGCGCGCAAAGGCCGCAGGTGGCCCGGCGCAACTCGTTTCCCCCTTCTTTAGCCAGATGAAGGACAGTGACGGGGAGGGAGCAGGGCTGAAGCCCTGCAACTGTAGCGATGTTGCTGGGCCTGGACCTTAACCTCCAACGGTAAAGCTAGAACAAACGTGTACTTAAAATCTGTTATTTGCCTTTTAGGATAAGTGAACAACTCAAGCCAGTGAGCAGGTTATAGAAACATAATGCACTTTCTCTAAATAGAGCACTAAATAAAATTAATGAAAAGCTTCATCTCGGATGCATCAAATTACGCTGGCTTAAAAATGTAAATTGTTCACTTACGACAACCTCCTGGTTTCCAGGAATCCCAACTCCAGGAATGACGTCAATATGTTGGTTAAGCTTCTCGGAATCAGACTTACTCGAGTTTTAGGTGACTTCCTGTTATTATTTACCACTTATATAAGTTATTATGTAAATATGAGAAGGTTATTTTCCTGTGCTCACAAAGCGTGCCGCTTGAGCTTCAGTTCGAGGCTCACGTACGCACACGCGTACGAGCCTTCTTCATCCGTGCCGCTGCCTTAACCACTGGTTAATTACAGGATGCCTCTGTGTGCATGCGTGCGTGCGTGCGTGTGTACACGCTTTTGAGAGGAGCAAGCTGTGAGCTTGAAATGAGAAGGATGACTATTTGGATGTGGGAGTCCCAATATTTTGTGATTCAAAAAGGCTATATATGTCATTTCTCTCTTTGCCCAGATCTCAGAAGTCCCTAAAGTACATTGAAGCGAGTGTTGGGAAAGCATGGTAGCGCGAAGGCATGCAGGAGGAACGGGGTGTGGAGGAAGCGGGACAGCACCATGCCTTTAGGGAATTGCCAAGCATGCAAAATTTTTGCAAAATAGAAGTAATAGTGGGAAATAAGAATATGATGGAAGTACGTGGTCTGCGGCGCTCATTACTGGAAACAGTGTTTCCACTTTCTTTTTTTATTTTTTTAACTCTGGCAAATATGTTTTAGAGCAAAGTGATGCGTGGAGTTATGTTTATATAGGATATTAATTACTTTTTATATAAATATGATATGAATAGCAAGCTATTCTAATTAACTGATGTCACCAGTCATAACGTGGGCCTACCTTCTTCTGATACCCTGTAGGCAGTTAGCACAGAGAAGAATGAAAGGTAGTAGTGACCAAAACCCAAGGTATTCACTGAAATAACAAGCTAAATGTATGGATATCGTTAAGTCTTAAAGAAATGCAAGTCAGGAAAGATTCAGATTCAGGAAAAGAGAACACAAGTTTTTAGAAAGATGCTGTTAGTTAATTAGTAGGACGTGGAGCTTTAGGAGGATGAGGATGGGAAGGAGGATGGAGGATTTTATTTTTTTTTAAAGAAATAGAAGATAAAGTTGTTTCAAAAGAAGAAAAGTTGGGATGAACTCGCCTCGGGATTCAAATATTTTGAATCTTAAAAGAATTTCTTTTCTTTTGAGGTTCGCTCAACACAGTTTCCAGGGCATTATAAAACCACATTGCTAATTGTTTCTCCTACAATACATGACAGTCAAATAGACTTTTAAATACACTTTCCAATTACTGCCACAAAACTCTTTTCATAGCATCAGTATAATGAAATAATTGCTACTGCAGCCTGCTATGGTGAAGCAAATAACTTGCACTGCATTTTCTGCGTTGCTGTGGAACTAACCAACCGATTTGGTTCCTATACTTTTTTGTATTTTACTCTTGAGAGACTCTAGGTCTTTTAGTGCAATAGTATTTCCAATAAGCTTCAGAGAAGGCAGTGACTTTTGGAGGCCAGGGTCTGCGCAGGTTGTAGGAAGTTACTGAAGGGGAAGAGGAGGAGGCGCAGCTTTGTGCGCTCTTTCTGCTGGCTTCTCATGGGAAGGCGTCACTGTTTCGGGCAAAGCGGGTCTGATGGTCAAGCGGTACAGCTGCTGTCCTTGAACTAGCTGATGTTGAGGTGGAGCTTTGCCATTATACGTGTTTAGAGACCTTGCTGGCCTGGTGTTGCTGGTGGGGCTGCCCAGGGCGCCTTGCCCTGGAGCTGCAGGCAGCAGCGGGGGCTCGGGGAGCTCGCTGGGGAAGCGCAGTTGCGAGGAGTCAAACAGGAGTCCCTGCTCGAGACCGCTCTCAGTTTAGCTTAGTGACCATGTGATTAGAGACTGCGTGCAGAGCAGCAAAGGCGACAATGAACGATAGTACAGTAAAACGATTAGGAGTCATTTGTTTGTGTGTTCCCAGAAGAACAGCAAGAAGCTACTGGTCAGCAGTGAAGTTTGATCATTGCTTTGTTCAAAAATAAAGGAATTGAGTAATTTCTTTGTCCTTTGTTGACTTCAGGCAGCCCAGGAACTGGTGTTCATAGTCGGAGGGCATTGATTAGGCTTGGACTTAATTTCTGATTCCCTCTTTGGTGGAGAGGAAGGGGAAGAGCCGCTCTCAATTCACACTTGCTGTGTGATTTTATGATTGGTTTATGGCAAAGGCCCCTGGCGCTTAGCGCTGGGCACTCTTTTACAGTTTTTATTGTATACAGCAAGAAGTGATGCAAATGCAGCATTAAATGACATAATGCCCACTCAAAAGTGCTCCTTTCGAGTATTAGAGCGGCTTGTAAGCTGACATAGAAAGTCAGCTACAAGCTCTTTTGTGCTACCTAGAAAAGTGGGAGGGAAAGTCAACCGTTCTGAGACTAAAAACGCACATGAGCACAGGAAAAATGAAATGCCCAAGATGGTGTAGGAGGTGCAGTTGAGTTCTAAAAGTGTGTGAAGCTGGTTCCTCATATATAGCAGTCCTCCTCCTCCTCCATATTATATTAGCAAGCACTATTTTTATCTGATAAAAACATAATCCAACAGTATAATGTGCGAGATGTCATGCAAGGGATATTTGTTGTTGCCTAGCACATGCTAACATCTGTTTATCCCATATGGAAAGCTTTAAAGCAGTCTATATAGAAACAATTTGGCTAACTGAACATATTTTGTTTCTCCTGACTCATTCTTTATTTTAGGAACTCCTGGTTGGCAAAGTAGAGCTTTCTCAGGAGCTTCTACTGTTATTGTTGTTATTCTGTATTTTACTTTCATTTGTGAGGTGTTCCTGTTCCCACAAGAGATCAGTCACAATGTCCTGGCAAACGGTGACTTCAGGTGAGAAGCAAACACAACTAAAGACGAGAAAGCAGAAGCAGATGAGCCTACAAAATGCATGTCTCTGCAGGGAGCGGTCTGGAGGCAGGCTGGGGAGCGGGCACGCGTTCCTGGCTCAGCGCTGCGCCGCGCCGCGCCGGGGTTTGATGGCAATAAGTAGGTTACGAAACTTGCTCCGGTACCACTCGGCCTTGCTTACCACGTGCCAGAAAAATGTTCTAATTTTGACTCCCAGCAAGGCCTTAGGTTTGAAGCAGTGCAGTAGTAAGGGCAGGAGCATGCAGAGCATTCCCCTCCGAGCCTGCCCATGGTTTGGCTGAGATAGCCGTCTGTTTAAAAAGCAAACCACCAAAGTCTACTGCAGCTGCAAGCCGGTGCGACCCACAGGGCTCTGTACGGTGGTGGCGGCGGCAAGGTTTTCCGCGCGCAGGCGGTAACGGTGCCCCAGGGCTCCTCGCAGGCGCCCCGGTGCTGCCAGCTGCGCCCGTGCCGGGGAGCCGCGGTGCCGCAGGCGCTGCTGTGGTCGCGGCTGCGGGGAGGTGTTGCCTGGCACGGTGAGTCCCGGCACGTGGCTTTTGCATCTCTGCATCGACACGGGATGCCCCTTAGTCCTCCTTCGGAAATTTTCCATGCACAGACCCGGCTGAATGCTGCTCTGTCTTCTCTGCAGATGCTTTTCCCTTGGAGCTCCATTGTTTTGCTTTTCTTTCTTTCTTTCTTTCTTTCTTTTTTTTTTTCCAGGCAGGAGCAAACTCTATGACAAGAAGTTCAATGACTCTATTGAATGTCTGAGTCCTTCGTTTAAAAATAAAAAAAAAAAAAGGGAACAAAATCCATGTTCCTTTGGAACGCCAGCTTCTGTCGGCCATCGCCTCACAGTTCGAGCATGTAGCTTCTGCTTAGGTGTAGATGATCCTCACTAATCTCTGATGGTTTTGCCTAAGCATTAGGAAATGCTGACCTCTAAGTGGTGACTGCTGTATTTATAAATGGAAAAAAGATTGCTTTAATAAATGGTTTTAAGAGATTTCTTTATAGAGGGTTACAGTGTCCTCTCTCTCTCTCTCTCTCTCAAAAAAAAGTCGGTAAAAATGCAAACAGTGTTCTTTCAAACCTTGTTAATGAATAAATTAATTTGAATTTTTTAAAACCATACCTGGAACAAAATATAGAAAGTATAGGTGAAAGTAAGGTATCTTATAATGAAGAACCAATTGAAACTCTCTTCCCATTTTATTTTGTTGTTTGTATTTTAATTAAGCAGTTCCTTAATAGAATATCCTTTTTGTAAGAATAATTTAAGATGTAAACAATCATATCTCACACCTTTAGCAGAGTAATTATGTACATTGTTATTTTAGCTCTGGGGAAGTTTTAGGACTGTTTTTTGGCGAGTATTTTCTTTGTTAATTGGCTGCCAGGAAAAATCCTGTTATATCAACCCCAAAACAATACAAAACTAAAAAACCCGCAAGAAACGTCAGCCCTTCTGAAAAAGAATAATTGTAGTTGAGCTTGCGTCAGTTCTGTGCGGTGGGAGGGTGCGCGTGCTTTTGTCCGGTGGGGAGAGAGCGCGAAGAAGGAGCGAGAGCTGGCCTGCCCCCTCCTTAGAGCCGTACCCCGCTGTCCGGAGCTCTGCGGGCCCTGAGCAGAGACCCGAACTAGAGCAGGGTATTAAGAAGCAGAGGTGCACGCTAGCGGGTGCTCACATTTAGCATCGTTACTATAATTGTTATTCTCTTGCTATTAAGAAATGAGAGGACTCTAGAGGGTTTTCCGCACAGCGTTGGGACCAAGCTTTGAAATGTGTGCCTAGTGTTTACTGTGGTGTTCTCCTCGTATTCTTAAATTTTGGAGTTCAGTGAAGTTTTACAAGTAGTATTTACCAAATATTTTTGACGTGATTTGTCAAAGCCCTTTCCTTTAATGAAGGGATGGACTTCTTTGCCTGGATTTCAGCAAAACTTGAATCAGCCCCCAAGAATTTTAATAGACTACTTGCAGATTTCTGGTATTTTTGCTACCAAACTCTTTGTTAAACTTTGTTGTAGTAAGGTTTGTGCCCTATAATTTCCATTGCCCTCCCCTTGGAAAGCATCGAATAGAAAAATGGAGATTTAAAATGTGTTTGTATCAGGATTAAGATTTTGGCGCTAAAGGCATTGATTTTCCTGTTTGTTCCCTGCCGGTCTTCTCTCTGTCTGCTCTTTCTTTCCTGACTCTTTTCTCTCCCAATTCCATCTGTGAACTTGCTCGCCCGGTCTTACGCCTTCACCTGGGCCTTGATTTATCTGTCTTTGAATGCTGCCCTGATCAGTTTTGAAATATCGGAGAATATTCTCGGTATCTCTGGGCAGAACTGTATCGTTTCGGGGGAAGTATCAGAACATCAGCCTGGGGAAAAGCAGTAACCTGTCTTCCAGCAGAGTTCAAGCACGTTTGCATTTGCCTGTAGATTGAAGACATGTTTTGTGGCGACAGAGTAATGTCCTTCATTGTAATAGTGGTTCTGCTTCAGTTGTGCCCCTTTCCTCAGGATACGTAAAGGTGAAGTGATGCTGCTGCTGGAGAGGAGGAAGGAGGACAGCTGGGGAATGGTGAGAAGAGCGAATTGGAAGGGAAGATGGAGAGGTGGAGAGGAGCACACAGGGCTCGTGCTGCCAGGAGGTCAGACAAGGGCTGTGGTTGCAGGGTAGAGGCAGGGCACATGAGACCCGACCCTTTCAGTGGTGGGAGGAGAGGCTGGCTCTCTCCGAAGGTGGTGGTGGGGGGGGACCCCTTGCCTCAGGGGCACTGGGTGGCAGGAGGAGGAAGCGTACAGGTAGCTGGTGGATGGAAGGTAACTGATGTGGAAAGGGTGAACACACAGATCTGCTTCAGGGAGATTTGAGTGGTGCCAGGGACGGGCACAGAAAGGGCGAGGACAGAGGATGGCAGCAGAAGGGACAGGCAGCGCCTGGTGCATGGTGCGGGGCTGAAGCCTTGACAGGGCACGCGGAGCCCTCGGCCAGAAGGGAGTAGACGAGCCTCATTGGCAACGCTTGGTGGGGAGCACGAAGGAGAAGGGGCACACAGAGAAGCCTTTTGAAGGGTAGTTAGGGGATCATTGGATGATAAGGGAAGGAGGTGGGACCCCAGCCTCCCGTAGGATGCTATAGCACTGGGAGCAAGGGGACTCAGCAGCTCCTGCCAGGGGTCTTTTAAATAAGCCTTTTTGGAAGGAAGCTTCCAGGCGGGGAGGGGAAGGAAGCTCCTGACGGGGAGGGGAAGGGCCAGCGCAGGACCGGCAGTTACAGGGAGCAGGGAGGGGAGCAACTGAGATGGCATGCAGGCTGCACGCGCTCTCCTTGAGATGTTGGAGGCAGCCCCTGCAGTATGGGGGACGGCGGGGGGATGTGCGACCAGTGATAGATCTGCTCTGTGGCACCGTGTGTGCGGCCTCATTCAACCTGTACTGTGCTTTCCCTGCCCTTGACTCGCTCCACGTCTCTCTGTTTCCCAGCATTTATCCTGTCTCCCAAGGTTCACCTTCTGCATTTGGCAGTCGGTGGGTTGCTGACCTCTGCTTCCCTGGAGGAAAACGTGTTCTTGCGTCTCTTTGCAAGTTGCGCGCACCCGTTGTGGGACAGAGCCGAGAGCGGCCAGGAAGCTTGGCGCTGAACAAGCTTGCGGCTAAAGCTGCCAGCGGGCGAGCTGGCTGCCTTTCTTCCTTTTTCCTTTTGGCCTTAGTCGCTTGCTATCTAATTACTGAGGAGCACCTTGTGTGGCGAACCATACAATTGGCCTTTTCAGTGATCTTGTAATTCGGTCGCTGAATCATACCGACCCTTGTTTTTACCTCTTCCTGATGCATTTATAAACTTAATGCTCTGTACCTGAGGTGGCAAAAGTTATAAAATAACTCCAAAGAGGATGAGGAATTTCAGTTCTCACTGATGCTCTTGTGTTCTGCACCCCTGCAAACCTCAGGCTCATCTTTAATTCTGCTTTTTCATACTGCATCATGATAGTATTGCACAGGAACTCAAAGCAGGACCGAACCTTTTTAATAGCCCCCTGAGTTAAGGCAGAGCTAAACTTCAAAACGTGCTATATATGTGAAGATATAAGAAAGTGCCTTACATCGGGAAGTAGTACCAGTCAGCATTTAGCTCGCAGGAGTGCATGCCAGTTTTCAGTGTTAGCCTCCATGCAGTATGAAATCCATAAGCTGAGCAGGGTGGGCAGGTGGCCAAGTGAAATATCCGGTTTCAGAACAGCACTACTTTGAGTTTGGGTGTTGTCCAGTGAAATTGCCTTGTTGTGGGTGCTATATATAAATTTGCTTCTCCTACGTTTCAGACTTTGGATTGCTCATAGGCAGTTCCCTTCCTCTGTCTCGGTGCCACTCGCTGATGAACTTCATCATACGCAGTCTTTTTCGTTTAATTACAAGGACAGATAACATGGTGCTTAAAAGTCCATCCATTTTGCTCAACCCAGCAGTCAAAAAGTTAGAAGTTGGCTCGATGAAGAACATTTAGAGCGTACTTAAAACTCCACCGAGCTGTTCCTATGGTTGCCGACCTTCAGCTTCTGAGGGGAGCAGTCTCTTTTGAAGTATTGTCAATTTTTCCTACGTCTTCATCTTTCTTACATGGCCATTATTAGGAAACACTTTCCATCTGCTGCTTTTGATTCGTTTGCACTGGGGATGTATATGTTAGGAGGTTGCCCAGTATCGTCGGCCTTTTGCTTCAAACATAGGTTTTTAGCTGCAAATAAGTGAGAAGGCAATACACATTAAAATAAAGATGTAGGAGTTTTTTGGCAAATTCTGGAACATCACACAGATATTTCTGGTTCAGAAGACCTCACAAAGTAAGCATCCTGGAGTATACTGACTGTACTCTCCTTTCTTGAGGGCTGATTAAAAAAAAAATAATAATAATTTCTCTTACCAAAAGATTCAGCCATGGAAGCTTGGTCACTTCATTATTTTCTCTGTAGGGGTTGGTCACTGTGTCTTTTGTAGAGAACAGAAGAACGTCAAATACGTTAAAGCGCGTGCATTTAAGAATGAAACGCAGAACGTGATTGCACTGCTGCCATCTGCTGAGGGCGGGACCCCGCGGGGAGGAAGAGGAGAGGCAGCCCCGGCCCGGCCGTCCTGCGATCCGCAGGAGGCGTCCGCTGGGCTCAGCGGCGCGCGTGGGCCCTTAGGAAGGCCAGGCCAGGCCAGGCCAGGCCAGGCGCAGCCTGGCAGCGGGGTGAGGCTCGTGCGGGTGGGTGCCGGGGGCCGCGGGTGCTTGGAGCGCTGCCGCCCCGGCAGCTCAGCCCCAGGCAGGCAGCCGTAGCAGAGGCAGCGCGATGATTTCCCTTAGCTGCCTTAAGCGATTTTTGTAGTAAAGCCATCCTGCAAAGACGATGCTGAGTAGTGATCCGCTTCCCTGGTTTCAGTGCGGTCTCACTGGTCCCCTGTGAAGACCGCAGAGCCTGCTCTGCCGCAGCTCTCGGGGCCTCCTGGGTGGACGTGGGCACTGCAGTCCGCGCTGCGAGCACGGCTGCTCGCGTGGGCTGCAGGGCGTCTGTTATTGCCTGCAAGGAGAGGGTTCACGGGTGTTCGCGGTACGCTGTGAGGTATATAATTTAGCATGCTTTTTGCAGGTTACAGTGTTAGCTCAAGATAAAGCTGCGGTTTCAGTGGGCCCTCAGTGAAGCGTGAGGATTTATTGCTACTTCTGGCGGCAGGAGAACACCCCTCGGTGATATTGTGCTTGCTCCCGGCTTTCCGAAGCAGCTGTTTTGCCTGGCCGCACACTGGAAGATGGTGCTATTTGAGGTGGCTCTCGACTCTCTCGTGTAAGGAACAGGCATGTCTCCTGCTGCCGTTAAGGCCTCATAGCAAAAAACAGTTTGACTTTCCCATGAGGTGAAGGGGATGGAAATAGTATCTATTTGCCCTTCTGATTTTCAGACACGAAAGCAGGAGCCGGACAGCCCTCGCTGCGTTTCCAGGCTGATGGTGACCTGAAAGGGTCGGTGTGGTCGGGGGGAAGCGCTGCGTCGGCACGGGGTCTGCAGGCCGCGCTGGGGCTTGCTAGGACCTAACGCTGCAGCAGCTACCGTCTCTCCTGCGGTTTGCAGGGCGGTGAAAAAGTGTTTGAAGAAAAGTAAATCACGTGTAGCTGAAGGGTTGTGGAGGTTCTCAGTGCTCTCTCTGACCTTGTTTTTTCTTTTTTTTTCATTCTTTTACCTCTTTTGACAAGTTTTTAGGGCAGAATTGAAGGCTTTCCTGTTTTATAAGTTCTGCCTTCGATCTGGGGAATTTATTGATTCCCATAAAATGTCTGCAGACGTTGGGAGTCAGGTAGCAACAGCTGAAGAGCAGGGGGAGGTAGTAACCCACGGGTCCTGCTGCACAGGAGAACGTGTAAACGGCTGTACTGGATCGCACCAGGGACCCGCAGGCAGTCTCCTCTCCGTGGCAGCAAATGGGCAGAGTACTCTAAGACCAGGTTAAGTGCTAGTTCCCGAGTACCTAAACACAAGGTTTGGGTTGTGTGAGACGATTTGCAAGCGTGGAGAGTCCCGCTTAAGGTTTTGGTCAGCTTTCACACGGTGTTTGCTTTCCTTTCTGATTATTCCTGTGATAAACTTCGTAATCTTCTGAAGCTAATTTCTGGGTGCTCTCTCTCCTGGTGCCTCCCGGTGGAGGCCTGCGCAGCCCTTTGAATCCTGCGCGGGGGAGTAAAGCCACGTCCTGTCGGCTGGCCGGGCGGAAAAGGCCTGTTTGGTGAGTCCAGCTGGCAGTCTGGGCAAGGTATGGAAAGAGGTCTTGGACGCCGGTGGTTTCCCTGGCACTAGGCGATTGTGCTGCTGTTGTGAAAATGGCTCCTCTTTTCTCAAGGGTTTGCCGTGACGGCATCTCGCCTGGTCGTTCCAACAGCCCTTTTCCTGGATTTGTTGCAGCGTAGCAAAAGAAATGAGGTGGTTTAGGATTATTACTCAGACAAAACAGGAAGGGATGCTGATATATGACCTGCTGTCCCTCCAGTTTTTTTCCTGACAGATAGCTATCAAAAGTTTCTTCCTTGTAAAATATAATGAAAATACATTGAATACTTGGAGGGCATGAAGTAGCCTTTTATTTCTGAGGTTTATTCTGTGAACCACTCCCTTGATTTATATCCTAATGATCTGTTTTATACCCACTTATTCTTTACTCTTTATGTTATATGTAATCGAATGTCTAATGCTGGTTATCTGCTTTTAGGGCTAAGATGATAATAAATAAAGTTGTGATGCAAAAAAATACAAATACTCAGTTCTTCAAAGTCGCCCCTTTTTATGCATCGCAACAAATATGATAGATGAAACTAATGCAATAAATTCTTTGAGCGAAAAAGGTTTTAATTCATGGCTTTTCATTTAATCATAACTTTGCAATATTCTTTGTTTAGTTAATACCTTTCAGTAAAGCAGACATCCTTCCCATGAGGCCACACTGGCCTCTTCAGAAAGGAACGAATGAATAATACTCCTTAATCAATCAAATGACATTTTTCACTTTCTAAGCATTTTAAAAACATCAGTTATTCCTCACACCATTTCTGAGAGATGAATGGGTAAGTATATTAAGTCTGTGTAATTATTATAAAATGCTGTTAAGCAGAGCTGAAGAAATTAAAAATTGTTCAGTTTTCTACCAATTTTTTGATTTCTTTAAAACTTAAGTTTAAAAACATACTCTTTCTGGTTTCTTGTAGCTCTGAAGTCATTACAAATCTTTTTTTTTCCGTATAAGGTAGCAGCTCACCAATGATGGCAAGGGGACAGTAATGCTGATTCAGATGGGCATGCTGGTACAGAGATACGCTAATCTGTTGTATATGCAGAAGCTAGCTACCATCTGCATTTTGACTTGAAAATATTTTTTCTCTTTTTTTTTGAGTTTGCTTTTCTAAATGCTATCCTGTATTACTTGTAGGAAATGTATATGATCTGCCTGAAGAGGTAATAGAGATACGTCAAACTCATTTTCATCTGCCGCCCAGTTAGACTCTTCCTGTGAGTAAGATAGTCAAGAAAATAAACAAATAAAAAGGTCAGATCTCGGTTCAGAGAAAGGTTTCCTACTGCTCTGCGTGAAACGTTGCGAGGAGCCACTTTGGTTTAGTCTAGCTTTACACCAAACTGCCAGCACAGATTGCCTGTATTGACTGATGCAGCCTGCTAGGGATCGTTTGCTTGGCAAGTAGCAATGTCCTGACTTTGACTTCCCAAACAGGAAGCTGAATCAAATTACTCTCTAATCTTTATAATCCAAGTATATAATTTCCAGTGTATTTTCACAACTTATTTGAAAATGCTTGATCCCAGCAGTTGTGCACCCGGTAGTGCAACTACAGAATATTGTCAGTGCTGCCATCCTACTTTTAAATTATATCCTTTTCTTTAAATGGACAGTCTGGTTAACCAAATTTTTGGCAAAACATTCAAAAAAGATTGTAATTTCCTGCACGTAATTCATGACACAAGGAATTTCTGAATGCTTATGCCATATTGCTGTCAAGGGAAGTAAAGACGAGCTAAGATGTGTAAGAAATAAGTGTGGTTAATGGAAAAGTCGGAAACAGGAGCAACCTATGGACCTGTCCAGAGCCCCTACGTGTGGCACCGCCTAGCCTCTGTATAACCCTTTATCCTTACGTTAACTTTTGCTCCATGCAGCAGAAGGACTTTCTCTCACTCAAGAAAATCAGAGCTTTGGGAAAAAGCCCTTTCCTAGTCTTCCTAAATCACTGGTTGCAGGAGCACCGCCAGAGGGATGGAAAAAAAAAATTGGCACTTGCTCCATCTGTGTCACGGGAGGAGGCCTGGGGGAGATAGGACAGTTGCAGTGCGTGTGTGTGCAGGGTAAGCGTACAGCGTAGGGTACCTGCAGGCAGGGGGTACAGTTGCTCTCCACCAGGTCGAGGTAGTTGCCATGCGTTTCAAGCCAAGTCGGTGGTTCTTTTCGCCACTTCTAACGCGTATATTTGCGCACTGCGCTCACCCGCTGACTTTAAATTGGAAACAAACTCCTCTTTTTTTTTTTTTTTTTTTTTCCTTTCCATAGAGGAAGAAAATTTGAAGCTATACAACAAATTGATTTTATAGGAGATTTTTTGATAAAGTTAAACGTGTAGAGATGGAATTGATTTTTAATAAAATAAAGTAGAGCCTTAGCAGAGGTTGTTCCAGCCTGCCTCTCCGGTGACTTGAAAGTCTGGCTCCTAAGAGTTGTCGTGTAACTGATGCAAACCAGCTGCTGCGCGCCACTTTGCTCCTTGTGGCCAAGTCCCCGTAGTACGAGGCAGCTTCCTTCTTCACGGAAAGGTTCAGCCGAAAACCCACGTGATGAGCTGTCGGTCGTACTGAATTAGCTTCCCGCTCCTAGAAGCGATGGTGCTGTGTCGTTGTTGGGGTATGTTGGTAGGGAAGTCAAAGGGGAAGGAGGGGAAGAGAGAAGAGACGTTTCGCATTAGTGTTACCATCTGTGCTATAAAATTACTGATGGTTTTGAGGGCTCTTGCATTCCCGCTAGCTTTTGGAAATGCTAAGTTCACTTTGGGCGGCGTGAGCGTTCCCTAGCTGAGCCTTTATGTGCTGAGTCCCTGCCCAGAGCACGTCTTTATGATTGTTGTAAGTCCTTCTTAAAAAAAAGTTTCTGATAGAAATGCTGTCAGAGATTTAACTGGAACATTGTGAATAAAGGTGCTATAAAGTATGTTGAGTGGAAAGTCAATACTGTAAAGGTTGTGTTGTATGGAGTAACTCCCCCAGTATTCCTACAGTAATAAAAGAATTGAGACTCAGGATCTCATTTTTAAAAAAAGGCACGTGGTCTGCTGGACGGCTGGAAGACAAGGTTGTGCTGGCGCTAATTATATTCCTGTCGGCAAGCACAGCCCGTGTTGCTGGGAGCCTGCGCGCGGGAGCGGGCTGCTTAGCATGCTGTGCACGCGCCTCTGCCACACTCCGCAGCCGGCGCGCTATCTGCAGAGGCAGGCACGGCTGCGGCGGCAGCAGCCCCGCTGCTGCCCTGCCCGGCGAGGCCCCGCTGCTGAGCCAGTTGCAAGAAGACGCGCCCCCCCCCCCATGAACATCTCCCCAACAAACAGGTGTACTTGGCAGGTTTGCGTCCCCTTCTGCAAGGAGTCGCCAATGCAAATGAGAGAGGAGTGGGAGAAGCGGGGGCTGATGGGTTGTGACAACGCTCGTCTTTCTTTTCTTGCACTCTTTGGAACTAAGGATAAGTGAGTGCGCTCTGTACGCTCCAGAGGTGCAACAAGTAATAGGTTTCGCTGTGTAAGGATGACATAAGGGGGACTTTATCCAGATTCGTTCATGTAAAAGCAGTTGACTAGTGCTAACTGATTTTTGTAGTTAAGATGGGATCTCTAGTGTTGCGATTATGAACAGTGTCTGATTTGCTGAGTTTCACTTTATTGATTTTATTTTGATTGGAGTAAGACTGATTGGTGCCTTGGAAAACAAAGTTGTCCTTGAATGACGCTATTTAAGTATCACGTTACCCTGAATGTTCATTAAGCCTCGCATTTTAATTAAGCCTAAGCGTTCTGGATCAGTGTCAAAGGTGCTACAGCAGAAGCAGCAGAGACCTGACATACCCGAGGACTCCCCCCCCCCCCCCCACTATATCATTGTGGAAGGAAGAAACCAGGGAGGTTTTTTCAGATTTCTGAAAGACAAACTAAATTAAAAAGAGATTTCTTTCTCTTCCTTCCCAAAGTATTCATTTTGTTCTTGCCAGTTCATAAAGCACTCTTTATTTCTTAAAGAGAAGTTTTCTTTTATAAACATTTATATATCTGTTGCTTTTGTGTTCTTTCAGCATCTCTGTCAAAGTTAATGAGCTTTTGGAGAAAGGAGGCGGCCAGCCTGGTAGGCTCCTGTACTGCATTTGTAGGCTCTGGGCTCTGTTACTTACCTGCCACGTGATGCTGGGCAAATAATTCGGTCTTTGTGTAGTTGCCCTCCCACCCGTTTTGCTGCCGCCTTAGTTTCTGCTCTGAAGATCTGCAGTCCTGCCTTTACTTTGTGAATACGCAGCTCCAAGATCTGTTCGTTTTTGAGACCTCTAGCTTCTACACTAATAGAAGTGACTTTTTTTAATGAGATCCTAAGTTTGATTGAGTTTAGATATCATTATTTTCTTCCTCACTTGTATTACAGCCTACTGTATCTGTTTTCCGTGACAACTGGTGAGTTAAGTTTAGCTCGTCTCATTGGTTTTAGCATGTCCCACGTACCTCTGTCAGTCACCAGACTGCCGCTTCTCACTCGTCAGCGGAGACCCGCTTCCCCGGCTCTGCCACGCTCCTGTCGCCTGCTACTCAGCTCACGTGCAGCAAGAGCTAAAAATAACTCCTCTTTTATGGGTAGAACTTTTTATGTGTAGATCTGTAATTGCTTAACAGTTGGCACCTCCATTTCACAGTGTCATGGCTGAGGTGCGGAGGGCACAGCCAGGCTTTCCAGGGCCACGGAGCCAAGCTGAGGGCTGGAAGGAGACCAGCTGAGGGCTGGAAGGAGACGCGTGGCTCACGCTGCAGGCAGCAAAGGCAGTGACCGGGCAGGCGCCTTGCTGCTGGACCTAGGTGGCGGGGACTCTGTCTGATAACGAACCCACTTACTTCTGTCTTTGCATGTGAATCATCAAAAAGTACCTCTCTGATACCGTCTGCCTGGCCCATCTGTGCCTGTTTAGGAATTTATCTCTTCAACAGGAAAATAGCTGTTGTTGAGTCAGCAGTTTCTTAAAATGATGTAGTAATAAAGAGTAAGAGATTTTGGCAAAAGAATTTGCTTAGTGTATGCTGTTCTATGATTAGAAACGCCACCTGGGCTTTCAGGTAATGCGTTTGAAGAACTTGGGTAGTAAAGTACTGCGTTCTGTGCGCTTTTGCCTCCTTAAAAAGTGACACGTACACATTAGAAACAGAGTAGAGATCTCAAGCAACTGCAAATTTGCTTTGGCCCAGTAAACCCTGGAAAAAATAGGGAGATTTTGTCTGTTGCCCTTTTTTACTTATCATTGCTCAGCCAGGTGAGCCGACTGAGCAGTGCCCTTTTGGAGCTTAATTTACCAATATTGCTATCTGTAGCAAATGCAGCAACGTACGTAATGAGACAGCCATAATCGAAATTTGCTCGGGTTTATTAGCACCTTATCAGGCCTTTGGAAGGCTCAGCACATATGTGCTCCGCATTTGCATTATCTCACTTCATGAAGTTTGAAAAAGGTCTTAAGCTGAGGCGTTCTCCATGGCTCATTACTCATTAGCGCTTCAGAGCGTCGACGGAGCGGCACGGGTGGGATAAATCAAGCACGTGTAACGTTAACAGAAATGGAAAAAGAAAAAGAAAAAAAGCTTGACAAATAAGTTATTTCTACTGGAAATTCAGTTTTTAATGATGAGCCTGTCTTCAGGGCTAGACGTGAAGGCAGCATAATGGCACAGAGGCAGTTCATGTTTCTAGAATTATCTCCCAGAAATGAGACTTACTATGTAGATGTTAAAGTACTGTTTTTTCCGGTGAAGTCAAAGAACAAAGAAAAAAAATGCCATGTGTTATTTTGTAGTAATAATTGAGACTGAATATGCTACAGTCCTCTGAAATTGAATTCTTAAAAGACTATAGCAGATATAACCTGATGTAACCAAAAACAGTTATGCTACCAGCAGGGAAGCTACCATGTAATTTATGCCAATTTCTGTTGTTTTAAGAATTCTGAAACTTGCAGAAAAAAGAAAAGGCCAAATTAGTTAAGGTCATGAGGTAGTATTGCCTTACATTACCCTCTTGGACTGCGTTGGTATGAGTGTGTTTCTAGGGGAAATACTGACATCTCAGAGCGTGAGCGTGTCACTGTGGCATCCGAAGTGGGTTTGAGTCTCTTGGAAGTGAACTGTTGTAACATTTCATTCAGATTAAGTCCAAAACCAGACTAGGCTGCTCTCTCATGCCCTCATATCTGCATTTCTGGGAAAATTAATTCCAGTATTATGTTTAAGTCATTTTGGACATGTTGTGTAGGCAGCCTCTCCAGCTTGGCCTGGTAGCGAGCTTTGGTGCAGTCCCACTGTATCATGGAAGGTGCATCGGAGGGTCCTCGGTGGCTTAGTGGGGCTGCTGGGGGATGGAGGCATTGCTTTGCACATCCCAAATTAGGTTATGCCCATGTAACTGAGCTAGGTTCTCCGGCTGCCTCCGCTTGAGCTCTCCCCGCTTGAGCTCTCCCCAGACAGCACGGGCTTGCCTTCAATCCCCTTCCATCCCCAGGAGTCGCTTTCCAGGGTAGGGTGGTATTGCACTGCATACAGAAGCTAGCCGGTACCCAGCGCTGTCCTACTCTCTAGCTGCCCGAATCCAAGGAAACCAACTTGTGGCTTCTCTTTACTCACTGTAGCTTTGTACCATGTATCACTGTCAGTTATCCAAACCTGAGGCTTCGGTTGAAGAACATGGGGTGTATTTTCTTCAGGTGACCCTCACAGTGTAGTGTGTACTCCTGGTCTACCTTTGTAGTCTCTATAGAGTGTTCTTCTCTTTTCCTCCAGAAGTCTGATCCTGGTAGGTAGGAGACGTAGCCTTTTGTTTACCCTTTGCTCTTACCCTTGACCATGACTCCTCATTGCGTGATTATGTGGTTCTGCTTCATCGCTCCAAGGCAGGCGCTGGGCCTGCGTTCCTCAGAGTACCCCAGTTTCACCCTATGACATTGCCTGAGTCCTGTAAGAACCACTGCTGAGATTTTTGGAAGCTTCGCAGTAACTCCAGCTGGGCATTAAACCTGAAACCAAGAACAGACATTCACCTGATTTGGATGCAATGCCGACAGCCTAGCTCATCTGTAGCCGCTACTCTTGGGAGAGGATTATCGGTACAAATGAGTTTATGTTTTCAAACCAGTGGGCAGGGGTTAAGTCGGTAATACTGAAGTATTGATATTAACTATAACCATTGATAGTCAAATCATAATTACTCTCTGCCTTCAGATAGTTTTCCAAAATCATGTTTCAAGAGTAAAGTAAAACGTGATACTAAATTTAATAAACTGCATTAATTTAGCAGGAGAAACGGCAATCCAGCCTCGGTGGTGGGGCTGCCCAGGTGCATGGCTACAGCTGTGCTGGGTAACACCGGAGCACGCTCTGGGTTTCACAGAGCACCTGATGGGGAAAGAGGAGGCAGAGCAGAAGGAGACACCTTTGTCCGCTCCTTAATGTGTAAAAGATTTAATACTTTTTCAGCAGTGTTATTTGCTTCCTATGTAGGTAAACCAGATTCTGTGTATGCCTTTCCTTGTAATTTCTGGTCTGTTATCACTAGACTAAGAGTCTCTTGGTCTTTTTTCGCCCATGCATAAGGCATTATCACAAAATAATGACTGTATTGAATTAGTTGTTCAACCTGTCCTCCACCATAAGGTCCGGGTCCTTTTCAGGAGGACCGCTACTTGGCCAGTCCCTGCTGTGCCAAGCTATACCCCAAGAGAAGACCTTTGTGCTTTTTCTTATCGAGCCTTATGGTGTTTGAGTTGGTTGAGGCCTGGGGTTCATCAGGGCCCCCCAGCTTGAAGCACTGGCAAGCGTCGTGTCAGGTACTCCCAAATTTTGCCCCCTGCAAACCTGCTGAGGGTGCACTCTGTCTCATCACGCGGGCTGCTGATGAGGTTGAAATGCAAGTCCTGGAAGCAACCTCTGGGATACTCTGCCCCCATCAACTGCAGTCAGTCCAGTGTGAACCATGATGGTTGAGCAACCTACCAAACAGTTGGTTCATCTAGCCTGCACTTCCCCAGCTGCCAAGTGAGACTACTGAGTGAGAGAGTGTCGTAGGCCTGGTGGAGACAAGGGTTTGGGCTCTCTTAAGTTCTGTTGTTTCAATGTATGTTTACTTTCAAAGTAGGACAAACCTCAACATTTAAAATAGTTTTCAGAACATCGAAAGTGCTATTGCAGAAATGTTATATTTTCATGAAGTTGAAATTTTATGAAGTAGAGTATGCAAAACTTCTCATGCAGGTATGATCTGATATCTTAGATGAATAGTTTGAATGATATGAGAAAGTGGGAGGGAAGGGAATCAATTGGTTTTTGATCAATTGGATCATGAAAGTTGAAATATTTCACTCCAACAGCATCTTCTGATGGAAAACAGTTTTATCAAGGACTGACCAGTTTGATACATGTATAATAAATTCAGACACAACTGAGTGCACATATTTTCCTACGTGAGCTAATACTTTTAATCTTAAATTTGATGTTTATTCAATTTTATCTCTTGCTGAGACTAGGAATTGTGCATTTTTATGCTTTCCAAAATTTCATCTGCCTTTGCAAAATGTTCTGTCAGTCAGGAAATGCTTGTCAGTTGAATTGACTGCTCAAGAAAGAAGCCTGCACTCCTTTTCCAGCACTTCAGGGATCCAAACTGAAAAAATGAAATTAACTTGTATTGTTTAGATTCAGTTTTACTAATCGGAGCTCCAGGACAGCATACATAGTTTGAATAATACCTTCTTTTTAGGTAACATTCAAGGATATTTGACAGGCGTGCCTGAACAAGAATAAATCAACGTAATCATCGTTTATATACTAGAACTTATTCTGGAATTTGCTAGGGACCATACAGCTTCCACTTGTGGGAGTTTATGCGTGTTTCTTCGTGGTAGCTGGAGGAGACCGGCTTTGTCCACCATCTCTTGATGAACTCCCACCGGATCTGGCCTGCAGCATCGACGTTGAATCAGAGGGAAGCTGGTGGCCCAACAGATGCCCACTGTGTTGGGTACGTTCCAGTTCCCTCACGTAGCATGTGCAAAGCAATTTCAGTCGGACTGTGCAGCTGACAGATACGGTCTCTCTCCTAATGGGTGGCATGTTCATTGCTCCCCAGCCTTTTGGGAACTTCTGGGTTTGGACACGTTCTCCTTTTCACGCTCTCAATACTGTTTAGCCAGTGCTTTTTCCGCTTACTGTCAAGTAATTCTGGCAAACAAGAAAAAAAATGAATCTCTTTTTCCATCCTCCTGTTCTCTGAAGTGAAAAGAAAGTTTTCCATGCTTTGATGATTGTAAGTGACTGATGGGTTTTCTTCAATCTTTTTAAACAAATTTTACCTGTAAGCAGCCTAAGTAACCAAGCAAAAAGATAGGAAACCCATAAATTCTGTCTGGGGACTCTAATGAGCTTTGGGACACAGGCTTTTCTGAGGAAAATTACTTGCCAACCATTATTCTAATGCTGTGATTATCTTTGAGGAGTTCAGTAAAATTAGCAGACCCTTTTTCAGGTGGTTGCTTAACACTTTGATCTTTAAAATAACCTTTTGCCTATCACTGCGTTTTAAAATTGTTATGTGTATTTATATGATGCAAGAAAGAAAAGAGCAATTAGCCTGGTACTAGTACAAATTACAGCGATTATCTCGTGCCTTTTACACTATTCAGGAAACGTAAAAGAGCTGACATCTTGGTGAAGGTAGTTAATACAAAAATTACAGGGGTGGGGAGATTGTGGGGAGTCTCAGCTTTGAGTGCTTGCCTCTGCCGTGTCCCATGCTGAGCTTAAGTGCTATCAAATGTGTGCTCCTTGCTTCTGCCTTCACCCATTTCTGTAAGAGCCTAAAAGACTCTGAGCCAGTGCTTGAATATGGAGCTGACTTTTATGAATAATGATCTATCTATCCAACCTCCCTTTTTGTAATTCTGAGTGGTGCCATTACCTCTAACATACTGCTTAAGCAAAATTATGGTGCCAAAGACTATGTCAGCAGGTAACAAGTTGATGGCTAATGGGATTGTCTGCACAGAGTGTCGATAGTTATTAAAAAAGCGACTATTGTGTATGTACAGTAGTTCTACATTAATATAGAAGATATCCCTTTTCTTTGCTGCTTTGAGTGCTTGCGTTTGGCTTGTGGAAATATTTGTATTCGCTTACATATGCAGCAGATGCTGAATTTGAAATGCAGTTTAGAGTTTTTTGCCCAGAGACCTACCACAGCGTTTTTGGCTGGTAGATAAAAGAAATGATAAGAAGGAAAGCTTTTGAAGAGTGAGGCCAATTATACTGTAAAATAACTAGGGAGGTCTATTAGGCTGAAAACTAAATTGTTGAAGTCATGTCACTTGGGACACATGATATTAGACTGGACAAGCCTATGGTCTCTGGCAAAGGGAGAATTTTCTACCTAATTTTCATAATTTCCTTGGGTTTTGAGTGTGCAAAGACTGGGAGATTGGTTTGAGAAAATTTTAAGTGATGCGTTTTTACGTAATGTGAGTTAGTCAGTTTATTAATTGTGATTTACTTTGTAACTGTAGAAGTGAGAAATGTTGGAAAACTGAAGAGATCTAGAACTGTGTTTAGAAATTTAATGAAACTGTTCACTAAGCGTCCTAATTAAGCACCAAACTGAATACACTGCCCTTTAGTAATGAGTCTTTTAAGTTTATTCTTCAAAAGAAGTAATTACACCGTTTCTCAGGGCTGCTGCAATGCTGTAGCAACAGGCCAAAATCATTAATCATCATAATGCAGAGTAAGTGATTTCAAGCTTGTGTTTTCATCATGTGTGCTCAGCTCATTGAATATGAACCTTCCACTTTGCTTATTTGTGTATGTTTGGATATTGTTGTATCAGTATGTTGATTTAGATATGCTAATTTCGATATGCCTAGATACAGAGATGGCAGTTGTCCATTTCCTAGCGCTCTGTGCGTTTCGGTGTGTTTATTTGTACCCAGGAGGTTCCTTTATTTGATAAATTAGTTTTTACACATTTCTGCTCCAGTGGAGAACGTTGTGGTGGCTTTCGCAGAGATAAGTTGGTGTTGAGAATAAATAGGTGCAGTCAGTCATTTGTTCTGATGTTGAAAGATTTGGATTCCCAATCTAAGTAAATGGGACTATAGGCTATCATAAGAGTGGTTATCACGTGGCCAGAGCATTGCTCCCAGCTCGCGTTACGACCGAGTTTAGGAGCGTGTAGCTAATTTGTTTTCTGACAAATCTTTTAGTTGTATTTCCAGAAAGAGAAAAGGTTCCATATATCCTGCAAGAAGCTTGTGTAAAGAAGCAGACTTTTGCATAATGACTTGTTTCCGATTTTTCACATATAAAGCATTTTAAAAAAAATTAATTAAGCAGCCTGTTGTATTTTCCAGCTAATGACATGAGTAAGTGTAATTCGAGTGCTGCTCAGGCGCTCTCCCTGCAGTGTGAGTACCACAGTGTGAAGTGGCGGTGGGTTTTTTTGTTTTTTTTTTTTTTACTGTTACGGCTTTCACTGGTGCCTTCTGTTCTTTCTTCCCATCTGCTGCTCAACTTTCACTACTGATTAAATGGCAACGTTTTCTTTCCTGTAATCAAATTATTCCGTAAGTCCTGCTAAGGGGAGTAAAGATAATTAAAATGAATAGCGAAAACAGTTTTCTTATTAAAATGAATAATAAATAAAAGCATGGTTTCACGTGAACACTGTTGATCAGTGCAAGAGTATAGAGCAGCATATCTCAAACTTGCAAACTTACGGTCCGGTATTTCATGTGTATTTGTGAATAATAATAATAATAATATTTGTGAATATAATAATAATAAGTGTGAATAAGAATATTCTATGCAATCTCCTCGAAGATCTGTATTATTCCTGTGCATAGTATGTACCACAGTATCTGAGCTCCTCGTGGGTAACTAGTCTCTCTAAGCCCATAGTAATTGCTGGTTAAGGAGGTATTATCCCTGCTTTACAAAGGGAACTGAAGCAGCAATTTAAAAAGTTGTCCGGTGTGTCATACGGATTCTGTTGTAGTGCTGGAGTTAGGTAAGTTAATTCCTCTGTCTTTAGATGTGATGAGTGTGTTCACTCTTTAAGGGTAAACACAGAAGCATTTTTATCTCTTTGCATACTTGAACTGTATCTGTGTCAGGGCAGTGAACTGTTCTTTAACCCAACAGTTTTTTCCCCACGTATGAGTTTGTTTCATTGCCTTATTTTGTTCCGTATACAAAGCTATTTTGTGCCAGGATTTTAAGCCTCTGTTTAAATACAAGCATATACAGGTCTATGTTGAGGTCAATGAACCATTCCCGTAGGATGAAAATAAGAAAGGGGGAAATTAAACTCAATAGCAAGAAAACTTTATGGCAGAGATGTATTGGGTTCTGAAACAGTCCTTTTGAGAAAGTCTTAGAAACCCATTTACTTGAGACTTTTGTAACTAGAATTGACAAAGTACTAGAAAACGTTCTGTAGTGGGAAGGTTGTGCAGTGCAGAGAGCTCGTTCAAATAAGGTAAGGGAGCTTTTCAACCTAGAAGTTCAGTGGTTTTGTAACACTGAGCAAAATCACATCTGTGGGACGTACTTTACAGATCTCTGTGCATTATCAGCACATACCTAAAAATTGGCCCATTTCAACACTGAATATCTAACTTGCTTTTCTTGTTCTTCCTTGATAGCTAATTCAGAAGAAAGGTTTGGGATAGTGCTGGGCCCCCGCCATTTACAAAACTGACAATGCTCCATTCATGTGATGGTACTTTAAAGATTTGTGTAAAGTATCCTTCTTAAAACAATGCCAGTATTGATAGGTTTTTTATTCTTTCATTGTCCTTTTTTTGTTTGAATGTTTACTTTTTACAATATTGTTAAACTGCCTATGGCAGTTCCCTGTCTTGAAGTCTGGTTTTATGTCCGTTTATGAAAACCTGCTCATTTTTGATAGGTAGGATGCCTCAGTGTTAATGAACTACAGAGCTTTGCAGTTTTATTTTCCTTACAATTTCATGCTGCACCGTTAGACCATTGGCATTCCCTAGCCATCTCTCATCAGCAGAAATTCCGTAGTTATTGCATCTGTAGAAAAACAGGCGACCATCACCATACATACAAAAGAAAAGCTTACTGACTCAATGGTTTTCAAACATTACTCATAATAATTTCTCCTTTTCTTCTTCCACTAAAAAAAAAAAAAGGAAATCTCAGAATTTCATCTCAAGAGCCACTGTAGCCATGACCAAAAATCATTGCTAGTTGCGTGAATTCCACGTTTTTGCTGCTGAGCTTGCATAAAAGTTTTAGAAAACTTATTTTTAAAATTATGAAAATTCCTTAATTTGAGGCTTCAGAAATAAACACTATGAAAACACTTAAAGCGAACTTGACATGCAGTATAAATGTGACTTGTCTTTAAAAGCCTTTCTAGCAAGAATCCTGAAAGAAGCTCTGCTTAGGTTTATTTTAGCTCTTAAGGTCACATTCATGAAAATCTGATCCCCACAAAAGCCATGAAATTTTACTCGAACACAGGGTGGGGAAAAAAGGCAGCTGATTTTGACTGTTTGCAATATTTATGTTTGACTTCTATCCCTACAGACTTTTCTTGTGCAGAATTTCCATTTGCAGCAGTTGGCTTTATGTAGTTGAAATATGGGCTCACGTTTTGATATGATAATTAGGAGAGAACAGTAAAGTCCAAGTTAAGGTTATTCTGGGGATACTCAGAGAATTTAGCAACCTTGAGCGCCAATGTGCTGCACAGTTTACAGTCAATGGGATTTCAACGGGTAGAGGGTCGCATTAAATATAGCAGGCGGGCTGTGGCTGAATTCCCAACACATCACATGGAAACTTGCGCCTTCATGTTGGACACGCAGGTTATTTTCAGATTCAGGTATGTTTTACGTGTTGGGTTAGAAGCTACATGAGGGCTAGCGTCCCGATTTGAGTTCCTACTTGGTGTTACAAATCTGGCGTAATGCCAGGCAACTTTTTCTGCTCCACATCATGGAAGCTCCAGGAGTTCTCCGCTGCGTCTGCACATGGTCTGGGAAACAACTCTTTTCCGTTGTGGTTATGCTCCAGAGCAGGATTGGAATTAAAATTTGAGACTGCTTTTCCAAACTGAAACAGATTTCAAAGAAAACTACCTTTTTTAATATGCATTTTCTGATGCTAGAAATATTTAATGTAGACTGTCTACCAGATAACATTCTAAAATTCACTTAAATGACATGCAACAACATTGGATTTCTGTTTAGAATGGCAACATGTTGGTGTTAAAATGTCCCAAATAAAGAGAAAATATTTAATTTAAATGAAATTTCCTTTTAGTCATTTTAACTTAATGCATAGGAAGTAAGTGTGTGTGTATGTGTGTGTAAAAATGTATATGTAAAAATGCAAAAATCACATCTATAGGTTTGAATTAATCCAGGATTGGATGCATTCTGAAATTTAAATATTTTCCTGGGAAAGGAGAACTGTTTTGTACTTGCCTTCTGTCTCAGCATTCTGTATTCAGATGAATAACATTCATTGTAGTGATAAACTCTCCTATTTTCCGTACAAATTTGATTATTCAAAATTATTTATTTATATATATATATATATATATATGAAAAAGCAAAAAACAATTAAAAGTAAAATGTAGGCTTTAGAAAGAAAGATTTGCATTTAAAAACTTACATTTCCTGTCTACTTTTAAGATTTTTAGATATTCTTTTGCATACTTATTTAGGGTATTTTTCAGTCATTATTTTGTAGCATGTTATGACGTGTTAAGTGAGCAAAAGTCCCAAAAGGCAAGTAATTAAAGATTATCTGTCAGAGCCAAGGTGGTTCCCCTTCCCCTCCATCCATGCTGTGGAGACTTTTCCCTTTATAACAGCTGGATATGATAGATTTTGAAATTTAAATATTTTCCTGGGATGGGAAAACTGTTTTGTACTTGCCTTCTGTCTCGGCGGTCTGTATTCACATGGCTATTATTCACTGTAGTGATCAGCTCCTTTCTCTGTTAATGAGGGCTTGAATGTTACGGAGAGCTTGAAGTGCACTGTAGCCTGCTGGTATCTGCATGACCACAAGTTCACAGGGTTACCCACCTCCCTAAGGAAGGGGTCAGTCAGAAGTTTCCGGAGAGCCTCACTTCTGAGATTTCTTCCATATTAGCAAAGGAAAACGGTGTCTTGATAACTAAACTAGTATTTCCTCTTTCCTGATGCTATCACACCTGTGCTTCCTGCTAACCAGCATGAGCTGCTGCTACCTCTATAACCATCTTCATCTGCTCTCTCTCTCCATAATACGCTACCAAAATTTTTGTTCTTTGTCTTCCTCAGAAATTTTGGCCTGGATGATCCATGTGTAACAGCAGCGACAAAAGCACTGAGCAGTACAGCTGTCTGCATTACTCGTTGCATCAGTGCTTGTCATTTGGAAAAAACGTCCTCAAAGCAAAAATACTGTAGGTAGCATTTCTCCGATGGTGCTGCGTAACAGTGTCGATTATTTAGTCAAGTAGTAACTTGACTAAAGTAATTGTAAAATGTGGTGTTACATGCGTGCAGGTATAAAAGGGTACGTGCAAAAATATTACCTCGTTTCCTAACGCTGTGCTGTGCTGATTGCGCCATGTGAACGTCACGGTTAACGGGAAGTGGTTTGTAGTGGGCCGCGCTTGGTGTCAGGACAGGGGCTTACGTCTCCGTGTACCTGTGGGCACGTCCAAGCAGTGACACTGCGTAATGTCGTAGTGATTTTTTTTCCTCATCAGATGCTCTGAGTCTTACAGTTACAATGCAGAATTGACAGCCTTGAAATTGAGGCGCTCAGATATAAATTTGCTTCAAAAGTTGTCTTTGTATGAATCATGTCCAGAACATTTTTCCAGAAATCATTCTGTGGCAGGAAATTTTGGCGCTGCAACGTTTTTCTCCTCTTAAATTTCTTGCAAAGTTCCGCTGAAGTTGGGATAAATTACTTGGCTCTGGCAAATCAGTGAAATGGAGATCTCTCTTAGATTCCTGGATAGTTCGTTACCCTCATTATTTGTCTTAAAATACATTGATAAATAATGGAGCTGATAGTAGGAGGGAACTGAAAAGTTTGAGATGGGTTTAATCAATTATGCAAATCTGTCAGATAGCAAATATCTTTGGAAACCTTTTGAGAGCTAGCACCCTTCTGATAAAAAATTGAATATTTGTAAATTTGGGCAACAGAACTGAGAGTGCACTGGCAGCATTTTGCATCTGTTTGCAGCTGTTTCAAACAGCAGTTTAACGTGTGTCAGATGTAATCAGCAGCTGCTTAAGGAGGAGCTAAGGAATATTTGCTATTAGATATAAACATGCATCAAGACGTTTAAAAGATCCTGTGAGCAAAGTTGTGCGGTTTCTTGGCCGACACCCTGCGCCCGGTGCCTTCAGGCTGCGCGGTGTGCTGCGGCGCGGTGTGCTGCGGCGCGGTGTGGTGCGGCGCGGTGTGGTGCGGCGCGGTGTGGTGCGGCGCGGTGTGGTGCGGCGCGGTGTGCCTCGCCTCGCCGAGGCCCCGTCTCGGCTCTCTGCGGCGGCGGGCGCGCGGCGCAGCCTCCCTGTCCCCCGGCAGCGGTAGGATAACGGGGGCTTTCCCCGGCTTTTTTTGGCATGATTTGTGCAGAAATAAGCAAACGGAAAAAAGTCAGCAGCTTCCCGCTGCGGTGTACAGTAGCCTTCTCCAATAAACTATTTTAATTGCCCGCGTTTTAATGAAAGGGCATTCTGTGATGGAGATTTTAAAAATTAACAAACCGTTAAATGCCTGGTGCACTTACAGCAGTGGTGGAAAACGATCCTCTGGACTTAACAGACGCAAGGCGTTTTAAACTCTGTTGTCATACAGAAGACTGTATCTTCAAATATTTCATTTATATGCAAATGTTTTGGAAAGTGGTGCATACATGGGCTGTCTGTGGCAAAATAGATGTAAATCTTTTGGCCAATATGGATTTTCTTTTCATAAATTTAATTTACAGGATTTCATAGTAGGATGGGGAAGAAATAAACTTACATTCAAAGCTGAGGAAGGGCATGACAAGCAGTGTTAAAATAGAAGGACTTTATTAGGGGTGTCTTCAGAGAGATCACTATTTGTGTTGTTGCTATTATAAATCCACAAAAATCATTCACATACAGGAAAAGTTGACTTACAAGGTAAGATTTATATCACAGACAAAAAAGTACTAGGGCTTAAAATAATCAAGCGTCTGAAGGTTGGCTTTACTGGAGGTGAAGGTGTGCGGGAAGCTGCCTGATGTGTGACTGGGCGCTGTAGGTAAGGGAGGTGCCTTTTTCTTGAGATTTATGCAAATTATATAAAACACATTTGTGTGTATAAATAGACTGCCCTGAGTGCAGCACAGTCATCCCTGCAGCACGGCAGGCAATAATAGATGCAATATATGTGTGTAAGTAAAATTAGATTTATACAGCAAGACACACACAAGGCAAAAATATATATATGCTATAAAGAAATAGGAAAAAATGTAAGGGAATTTTGAAAGGAATTACAGGATAATGGTAGGAGGCTTTTAAGTGATTAGGAGAAGCCTGAAAAAACCAGTTTGGAAAGCCAGTGAACTTCCTGGACCTTTCACTAGGAGTTTGAGCCACAAAATGCAGTACTGAGATTGCCTCTTTCTTTGTTTTTTGGCTCTCTTTTGGTTTAGGAACTTTCTGGGGGTGGGCTGGGGAATACCAGTAGCAGAAAAGTCCTGGAGAGAAGTAACATGATTGTAAATATTCAGTGGATGGTGGTTTGCAGTGACCGCTGAGGGAACACGCATCAAATGAGAAAGTACCTCTTAAAAATGGGGCATGTTCCACCTGCCTATTTTTAACACGCCTCAGAAAATGTGACCGATGCTCCTGTCTGCTCACGCTTCTCTCGCTGAGCACTAGCTGTCACATCTCTGTCGCGTGCACCATGTTCTCAGTAGGTTGTCTTCCCTTCTCCCTGCGCCTCCTCTTATTGCTCCTTTATGAAGATTATGAATATGTGAAAAGACCCTCGGAACAGAACTACCCAGTGCTGTGAACTCTGCTGGCCAGAACTGGCCTCTGCAGCTTTTTGCTTTTATGCTGTAAATGTGACTCCAATCCCAAATTTGGGGGAAAAAAACAAAACCAAACCAAAAACTTCCAGTATGAGGCCAGTTCTGGCTTACAGCACTTTCTGTTGAAGAATACTGACAAAACGTGCAAACAAAACTGTCCTAGACTTGTCTTTGCCTTTTCAATGCGGAGAAAATGTTTCCACTTCTGTAGATTAACTCAGAGAGGGGCTGAGGGGCCGTGCTTTGGGTTGGTTTCTTTGTTGTTGTCCGTCCCGTCCCGTCCCGTCCCCCCGAAGTGTTTTGGCAGATGATTTAAGCAATAGGCATTTAGACAAATAGCAGCCACTGTTGCTAGTACAATTTATGTGGGTTCTGTTTATCGCTTGGTTGTTGGAAAATGGAGAACGCGTGCTTATGTTACGAGTTGTAAATTCAAACGCACTATTGGGTAGCTTTTGTATTTAGAAAAAAATCCTTAATAGCATCATTCATCATCATACGTGCAATGACAATAAGATCTGTGCTTTTGCAATCCCATTGCAATATTTACAAAGCTAGAAGCTGCTTTTTCCTAGCTTATTTCTGGACCTAAATGGTAGCAAGAGAAAAACTGCTTCCTGTTAGGCAAACTTGCTTCTTTTCAGTATCCTAATTAGCTGGTATTGATTAGCACAGCCCGCTGAAAATATATAATGTCTATAGCTAAATGAGTACTCGCTCAGATTTTCAAAAGCACTTTTATTTCTTAAATTTTTGTGAAGGTTCACAAACATTTTTTACTGGCTCTAGGCATGGTGTTTTAAATCACCGAATCACAGAACGGTTGAGGTTGGCAGGGACCCTCTGGAGATCATCCAGTCCAACCCCCCTGCTCAAGCAGGGTCCTCTAGAGCACATTGCCCAGGATCGCGTCCAGGCGGGTTTCGAATATCTCCAGGGAAGGAGACTCCACTACCTCTCAGTCTGTACCTGCAAATATTTTCAAAGTGTCTGATCCAAAATCATTTAAGTCAACAAAATTAACTTTTGTGTTGGCTTTAGCGAGATTTAGATTAGGTGCAGAATACAGAGGATATGATGAGAAAATATTTCATTACCCCATGGTTACTGAAGCGGGTTTTGTCCCTGCTGCGTTTGGACGCCTGTCTCTGCCGCCGCAGCCCCCGATGGCCATCCAGCTACAGGTTACTTAGAGCTCCTCTCTGCATTAGCTTCTTAAAATCAGATTTAATATTTAAATGACTGGTAATACCAGAATTAAAAGAAACCTCTGCTGTGTTTCATCTGCCCTCCATTATTTTCCATTATTAGCTACTAGGGAGTTAAAAGTTTTGCTCACGGAAAAGAGCGCTTGGTAACTTCTTCGTACTAGAAATGTGTATTATGGTTAAGGAGAGTTTATGGCAGCAGTATTGGGAGTTAATCATTGCCTGTTGCTATTCACTGGGGAAGGCAGGTTCCCTTGGAAATAACCTGTGCGGTGCTTGGGTTGTTACGGAGCGCTTTGCTGGAGAGCACAAGATTTACTCTGCGTGTCAGGAATTTAGAAAGAAAATTTGAAGGAAAAATATGCATATGCATCGCCCAGCTGAAGAAAGCGAGGACCCCTACGAGCATAACGTGCATCAGCAGCGCAGAAATACTTTGGCAGCGTACGAGCGCTGACTCGAGGCCGGCCGCGTTCTGGTGGGCCGCGCTGCTGGAATCAGCACAAGGCCTTGGCTGCTTTTCTTTCCTTTTAATTCAAAATCAGCTAGACGATGAGGCTCTAAAGCAATCAAAATTGAAGTAACCATCTAGCGGAATTAACATAGTCCTGTTTAAGTGAGATTTTTGTTTCTATTTCGTATTTATCTTAGGCCTTAAATAAAAAAATAGTTTGAAAATATCCAGGGTGGAGTCAGAGAAAGGGGGAGCGCTGGGAGCGGCGGGCCTCGCGGACAGGAGGTGCAGGAGGGGCCTGGCGCCCGCGACGGACACCTTTTCCTTTTGTTGCTCTCTTTGCTCCTGGGGCTGGTGAAGTGGTTGTCAGAGCGCTCGTACTCAGCGAGTAATGATTTAAACAAACAAAACTAAGAGCCGTCGTGGTGGGGTGCCTCCGGGGCTGCCGCCGCCCGTGACACTGCTGGTGGAGCTGGCTGCTGCCGCGCGTGCCGCCGGGAGCCGGCCCCGGGTGCCCCCCGCTCAGGTCCCCCCGCCGCCGGGACAGCGCCTCCGCTCTCGTGGAACGAGGGGCGGGAGCTGCTCGGCCGAGGGGCGCGGAGCATCCAGCTGGTGACGCTAAATACAGCGCGTGACATGGGAAGGGTATTGAGCAGGGAGCCTGCGTTAGGCAGACTTGAGGGGGTCGAGTTGCCTTTCCTGGGAGAAGCTCCTTCCTCAAAGGTATGGATGGTACTTTTAAAACCCTTTGAAAGGCTCTCTGATTTATTTAGCAGACAGGAAAGACAGCTAAGGAGAGTCTGTTCCATCTCAGAAGTTCACACAGGGAGCGTAAAAGTGCAGCTGTTATATTTGCTTTTTGGCATGATAGCTGGCAGCCAGGGATTTGCCTTCCCGTAACTTTGGTTCACGTGTTTTATGTGCAGCGTTCATAGCACAGTGATGTACAGGGTTCAGAGAAACTTTGGGAAATAAAAACGATGACTCGTAATTGGTGTTAATGTAAAGCCCAGCTTTGCTTTACTCTGCCACTGTACTTACAGAGCTGAAAATGTCACGGGCATCTTGAAGATGCATATAAGACCTATTTTCCCCGGTTTCATGGGTGTTTATATGCAGCTGTTTTGATTTTTAACAGCAGACATTTAATTTTATATAGTGAACATCTGCATCTTCCAGTTAGAGTGCCACACTGACCCCAGCAGTGCCAGCTTTCAGCGCTGGCCTTGTGAAGAGCACACAGGGCTATTGCCAAGTGCCTTTGTTGGAAGGGCCTGTGGGAAATTAGGAGGTCACCTGTTTTTTGTGAATGCCAAGGCCCTTGGTGCCACCCGGATAGGGGTGACACCTGCCTCGGAGCAGCTTTGCTGGGGCACTGCTTGCTTCTGCAAGCATGGCAGCGGCGCGGCGCGGTGGCAGTGCTCCCCGTGTGCTGCGCACATTCCTGAGCCCTCTCTTCTTCTCACTTGCAGCTTGCGTGGCCCCACGGCTGCCTCGCTGGGCCGTCTTATCCCAGTCTTATTAGAACAAGCAGAGGCTTTCTCTGCCCAGGCAATGGCCAACGTTCAAGAACGCAGTCACAGGGAAGCCTAGTGCAACTGCTTTTTATTTGGTTAGAAAATAAATGCTCTGTTGCACAGAGCGTTTTAACTTCTAGTCTCCGTATGTCATCATCCCCGCTCCTAGCCTTTCTCCCTTCTCCTGCGCTGTGGGAAGACCACAGGGCCCACCGTACCGCGTGCCTGGCAGAGTTGTCTCGCTCCCACTCCCAGTCTAGTCTCTGAACACGGACCAGAGATGCAGCTCAGACTCATCTGGACCATCCAGGAGCGCTCCTCAGGCAGGGACAGCAGGAGACACGTATCTCCTATTCCTCTCCCACCCTCTTGAACTGAGATGCACGTGGGAAAGAAATGTCTGTTTAGCTGCTCAGTTTATTCTTCCTGGAGATGATGGGCTCAGGCCCTATATGTTTCAACTGTATATTTCATCAAATGTTTGTTTCAGTTATATATACTGTAATATATATACATACATATAGAGCATGTTTTCACGTTGTACAGTATGCATTATTATTATCAGTCAATTATTACATTAATATTTTGATCAATTCTCCTAACTCTTTAATTTAAAATCATTTTTATAAATATTTTATACGGTTTTGAATCCCTTGGAAATAACCAAGTGCAACACAACTCCAGTGAAAATTTATGGAATTACTGCATGGCAGAAAGAAAGGGGATTGGATTCAAGAGACTTAAGAAGATATGGACCTGGGGTGTATTTCTGTATAAAAAGCAGGAACTCCTGAGGGCACCTGGTTTCTCTGAATAGATTTCAAGAGGAAAAGGAGGAGACGTGTTTTTTTCCAGCAGAGGAGTCTGTGCGGATGAAAGCTCTGCCATTGCTGATGAAAATACAAGAGTAGAGAAAAATGGGCTTGATAACTAGGGGAGGAAGAGCAACTCTGAAGAACAGAGTTTGGGATTATTTCTATAATGTGCTAAAATAAAAATATCTTTCTCTTTTGAATTGTTTCTTTGTATTTCTCTGAAGTTGTTGCTACCAACACCATCTCCTTATTGCCCAGTTTCATTTGTTGAATAAAATGATTTAACAGCTATATGCTAGGCAGCTTTACCCCATTTCTTTTAGAAATCCTATAGTTTGATGTTAATGTTGATTTTTCTTGTGCAGGTTGTTTTCTGTTACATCTTTATCTTTAGCTCTGGGAGAACGAACGCATAAATAAAAATCCACTGTGGCTCTGCTGCTCTGCTGCCATTTAAATCCCTATTTATCTCACTCCAGGATGCCAGAGAGGAAATTTAATGTTGAGTATTGGTTCAATAAATGTCAGGAAGGGCAGGCAGTTTATATCCTCCTTTGGAATAAACATTTAGTTCGCCTGACAAAGATGGCATCAAAATAATGGGAGGAAAAAGCTGGTCGAGTAACCACTGCTTCTTTCAGAAGCTGAAAGTGGAAATAGAGATCATGCACACAAAGTTGAACCTCCAGAAGCGGTTGATACGCTGTCAGGGATTCAAATACTTTTTTGATAGAAGCAAGTTTCTCTTGTTTCGGATGTTGAACTCTGAGTCTTGGTCTTGCAGAATGCCGATGTTATTTTTCTCTCATCCGTAAGCGTTGCATGGGTTTAGGTATTTTGTGAAAGCATTATCTTTATGAGTATTATTTTTGGTGTGTTTTGTTTGCATTATAATAAAAGGCAAATACATCTGTTACCAAACAGGTTAATGAACAGCTGGAGACTTTGTGAGCTAAACTCCCTGAGGTTGTAAATGGGGGGTTGGATTAGGAAAAGGCAGAACTCCAGAGTGCCATACTCATGCAAGGTACTAAAGGCTTGCATGGACTGTTACCATGATAGGTCAGGTAAAAAGCTTACTATGCTGTTATTTGTTTTATGTATAGTTAATTTACGTCCTGTTCATTTTACAGTGAGGGAATTGAGGATGTTTTTCTAAAAGAAAATCTTTATCAGTTAGAGGTCCTGAAATTGAATCTCTTGAGTATCAGATAATTGCTGTACCTACCAATAGCTGTCCTTCTCTTCCGGGTTCATCAGGAGACTATAGATCTTTCCAAGTAAGCCTCACTAACGCCATGAAGCGGTAGCATGAGCAGACTTAAAAACATCTGACTGAAACTAGGGTAATATTTGAATTAAGTCTGTACCCTTATAGGTCTCCCTTGGAGTGTTGGGCAGAGTTTTGACGAGATGAAATATTCTAGGGTTGTTTATTTGGTATAAAATACATAACAATTAGGAACTGTATACGGTATTAATTGTGTGCCGTATACTGAAAAAGATCAGATCAATAATATAATATTTAATAATGTAAGGGTAATATATGTTTCTGTAGTTTTGGACAATCAACTATTAAGTACATATCATATAGTGATACCTTTTTATGTTCTTTGGCAGAGACTCCCTTATCAATGGCCTTTTTGAACATACAATTTGTTGTAAGTTCATACAAAAAAACATACAAAAACATACAAAATGTTGTAATTTTTAATTACAACAACGTAATTAAAAATTCTTCTCATTCTTCAAATCTGATGTTCCTCGTGTTCTCATATCCTCATGACTCGGATGTATTTTGAAGTCTTTCCATTTCTTTTTGAGCTTTTTTATTACCTTTTTGCTTTTGCTTTGAGCTCATGCTTAAAAACAGAAGGAAAATAACCTCAAAACGAAGCCTGCAATTTGAATAAAGCATAGAATTAGAAACACACTTCAGATACAGACTTTCATCCCCGAGTGTGGCCAGTCCTTTATGCTAAAGCTTTTCTGTTTTACATCATGTATCAACTACTTGTTAAGCTGAAAACAAGCTAGCCAGGTAAGAATTTCAGTCCTTTTGTCCTTGTTAATAAGAGCAAGTGTAAGCAGATGGCTAACATGACTAAGCCTATTGGCAAAGCATAACATTCAACCTGGAATAAGAAGAGCAGAGACAATTTGGAAAAGCTGGCTCTTTTCACACTTGAGGCTGATGAAATCCCTGACTGTCCGAGTTTATTTCATAGACCTCAGAGGATACTGGAGCACGGGAGAGCTGGGGGTACGTGGGACTGGCTGAGGTGTGTATGGTGTGACCCTGCATGGGCATAAAACCAGCAGCTGCCACGGCACCTGCGGTCTGAGGCTGAGCGCCTGGCAGACTTACACAGGCAACAACTGCTTTGTGGGTCCCGATTCAGCTGGGGCAGGAAAAGCACATCAAAACGTTTATGAGCAGATGCAGAGTTTCAAAGCAATGGGGGAAGCGGGAAGACTGCAGACGGGCTACTGAGGATCGTAGGCGGCTGCGTTGCAGGAGTTAGGCTGGCAGGGGGTCCAGGGTTGTGCCTTCAGACTTAGGTAACTACTTTCTGTCTCTCTTGTACCTTATATTCCTACAGTGTCTCTTAGATCTGGCGCCAAGCTTTCAGCCACCAGTGACCTCATCCTAGATGTGATGATCCTGATAAATAAGTATCATGCTAGTGTGTTGTTCAGGCTGTTGTAAACACACAGGCCAAGCGTCATTGTTTCTTCTCCCCTTCCTTTTTCCCAGTTAGAGAGCTTGTTACATCTTTTTAATAGTTTAATCATTGGAAATGGTCGCCGTGAATCCTGACAACATGCAGATCAGGGCTGTCATCTGTTGCTCAGCACTGCGAACGCGGCAGGCGCGGTGCTGCATGGTAAGTTGCTGCTAGCTATGCGTTATTTCCCCTGCACATGGGAGTATTTGCCAAAGGAGCCCGATTCAGAGATTCAGCACAAGACATCCTCTCCTCACCCTCACAGTGGGTTCATTTCAAGTGGCAGCAGCTGGAAAGCAAGTTTGCTTAAAGTGTCCTACTTTATGTTTTGTAAGTGTCCCACTTATATGTTTCTTAAGAAACACATAAGAGTGAAATTGCTGTCTGTTCTTCGCTCTTGTGGCTAGTTCAGTGGAAAGTGCGAACTCTGGTCAACCAGATAGGTGTCCCTTGGAGCGCGCTGTTGTTTTGCCCCCTCCTTCCCAGCCCTGCATACAGGTATCCTTGCAAAGGGATGTGGACAACTTCACTGAAAGCTTAACATCTACTACTCTGGGTCAGTGCAGGAGTCCACCTAGACCTCTCTAAACATGGCCAGTAGCAGAGGCTGCACAGCAGAGACCATGGGCATGGAGACATGCTCTCTCAGCATCTGGTGTTTGGCAGTTTAAATACTCTGAAAGCCGGAGCTGCATAAGAGATGGAGTTAACCTTCACGACTGTGTCTAGTCCTTTATTTAAGCCAGGTCGTCTTTTGATTTCTACACGTTCTTTGGAGGTGATTACATATTTCAATGTGCTTTGTGTGGAAAAGTGTTTCTTTTTTTTTATTTATTTATTTTTAACTGCAATCTGGTAATTTCATTTGGCTCTGCCTAGGTCTTGAATTGTAAAAAATAGTGAATAATCATTTCCTGTTCACCTTGTCTAGGCTATTTAAAATCTTAGAGATGCTGTTCTCTCTCTCCTCAGTCGTACCTTTTTCCAGCTGAAAAGCTGCAGTCTGTTTGATCTCTCCTCATGTGGAGGAGACACGTGACTGACATGGCCAACTTGTTTAAACTTTCTTCACCGAAAAGCCATTGTAGGGGAACCATTTTAGGTCATTATGGAACTAAGATGGAGACATGTTTTATTTTAAATGGCTTCAGGTATTCTCATGTACTACCGAAAAGGTTGCAAAAACTGGATAAAATCCTGAAATGCCCCCCTCTCCCCCATCAAACCCCAAGAAAGCCTTACATATGGTGATTCGCTGTGAGGATGTTTGTTCCACCAGGTCTGTTCCTTCCAGGACAGTCGGCTACCACACACAGACGTTTAGCTGAAGCTGCTGGGGCAGAATAAAACAGCTAGATTTCGTGATAAATAGAATTGTTTATGGCTGAGGAAAAGTTAATGTCTTCTATGGTCTAGCGTAATCTGGCATCAGTTTTCTTCACATCACGTAACGGTTCAGGTTGCGAGGGACGTGTCAAGGTCAGCTGGTCCAGCCCCCTGCTCAGAGCGGGCTGACTTTGACATTAGCTCTGAACTTTGCGCTTAGGTCAGCTTCCGCGGGGCCTTGGCATTCTGGCTCTCCGACTGCCCTGCGTTGCAGGCAGTATTTGCTTTTTGGTTCTGATTTTTATGTTTTAGAAAAGACGACTTTCTGTTTACTTGCTTGAATAATTATATTTTTTATGATCTATATTTTCTCTTAAGTGCCTTTTATATTAGTGCCCAAAGGGCTCCTTTAGATTTAATTCTTGTTTTTTTTAATATGCATTTTTTATTTTAATACTTAGACTCCTCACAACCTCTGGTTCAAATCTTGAGAGCAGCAGCACAGTCATATGTCTGAGCTTATATGGGCCTTTAGGATTTATTGTATGAGTCTTCTCAGCAAAGACCTTTTAGACCATTTTATTTCTGCTCTGCCTTAACTGTCTCTACATCGGGGAGAATTTTCGTCTGACTTTTAAAAGCTACTAACACCCTGCTCCCGTTTCCTGCACTGGCTTCTTCTGGTATTAAAATGAGGAAAGGGAACCCGGCTTTACCATTTGGTCTGAGCTAAAAAGCTAAAAGCGTTTTCCACTCCCTGCCTTTGGGGGACGTAAACCTCCCCTATGGATTTGGCTCCGTTGGCCTGGCGTGATGAGCCGCCCCTCTCGGCTACGGTGCCCTCTCGCCACGTCTGACTCAGCGTCTGCCATGCTCTGCTAGAGCTGATCATCACTGCAGAAATTAGGTCCTTGTACCTGCAGCAAGAGTTTAGTTGAAAGCTTCTAGAGCGATAGGATCGTTGTGCATGACAACAGGCGTTTTTTATTTGGTGTGTCCTTTCTTATGACCTCCTTGTCCATTTACTTCTCTTGCGCGTGCATGAGACTAGTGAGACATCATGTCCAATGGCTTCCTGTCTGGGCTGAGCACTGTGACAGAGGGAATTTAGCTTTTTAATTAGCATCTTTTGGTTTTTAGAGACTGGATTTTCAGGGCATAAAGGCCCTCATGGACACAGGTCCTTAGCCCCACATTTGCTACAGTAGGCACAGTGTGTAAAGTGCGGATTTTTGCTGGTGAAAGATGAGGGATTTGTTCTGTAAGGAGTAAGTTGCTCTTTGCTCCTGGTTTTCGCTTCAGTATGGTCCTGTTACCATAGAGAATAGGGCCAGCTATAATATAATTTGAATCGCTCATTGGAAAAACACTAAACTGAACATTGCTTCTGATTAATAATTTTTATGATCTGGTTTCACAAAACTTCTAAGTGTTGTGTAAAATAGGCTTTCTATGCAGAATGGCTATTATTCATGTTCCTTTGGAAACTGAAATTCTACCGATACTAGATGCCCGTGGTTTAATAATGGCTTATAAAGATGCCAGAACCCTAGCATCAAAAGGACCAGCTGTATTTGAAACGCTTACCCTAAATGCTACTTACGAGCTTATATAACCTACTTATATATTTTTTTTCCTGTTTTGATAAATTGGCTTTGCCATCAGTTAGATGATGCGAAAATTTAGACAAGATAGTTTCTTGAATTCATTAACTTAAAAAAATAATTGCTTATGAAGGAATTAAAGTTGGTTGAGGGGACCAGAATGCACCTGCAAAACAACAGATGCACAATGACAGTGCATCAGAGACATTTTTATAGTGTTTTTTAATATGTAAAATAGTGAATATCTCTAAAATATGTCCAAACTGATGAGACAGAATCCATAGCTATTTTTCCCAGAACACTGATACCAGAAGGATTGTTTCCCCCTCAGCATAAAACAAATGTACAGTAAATGCACGATAGTGGACTTAAAGTGGTTTACAAGTTTAGAAGTTGGATTCAGCATCCTAAAGTTGGGCTGTTAATCTAGACCTCGTTGATTTTTTTTTTCTTGGAGGAAAACCAGCATTTCCCTTTTGGGTAAAATACAGCAATGAAAGTCTATCTTTCTGGTGTTGTCGCACTTACAGCCTTCCACCTAAGCTTAGATAATTACTTGAAAAAAGGTGTTTTGCTTTGTAAAGCTGGTTCATTATTCTGCCTTTACTGGGTCACATCTTACCTTTTATGAATTGGCTTTTTCACCCCCAATTTGTGCCACGAATCATAGTGTGCTGCGATACTTCTGCTGGTGCAGTCATGGAGTCAGGTGTTCAGTATTTCAGTCTGTGCGATACAAAATAGAGGAGCAAAGTCTGTAGACTTTGATTATGCAGTATTTACACTGACCATTTAGGTAAACACACTATCAGGTGCTTGAAGGTATTCTGTTTAATCACTTTGAGGTAAGATATAGCCTGCGACCATTACAGTGATAAAGCATAAGTAGGCTTCACTTTGTTTAATGTGACTTCGTTCCTCAGCCAGTCCTGTTTCTGTAAAAGCAGAATTTACTTTTAGCTAATACAGATGGAGCCAAAAATCTTAACTAATGTGTCAATTTAAATGTAGTATGTGCTTTGGATAGCTGAAACTTTTTGAAAAATCCAAGGTGAGTAGAAATGTTTCACGCTGTTTTTGTTTAAATTTAAATTGAAACAGTTTATTTTAAAGCAAATCGATATCTCTGTGTACTTTGCAATCCAGCACAACATTAGAGAAAACGAGAAGGAACAAAAACATGCCTAACGTAATTCATTTTCTTTGTCAGATGCAAGAGAGAGATACGAAGTAAGCTAACAGTAGTTCATAGAATGGCATTTATTTCTTTACAGTGTGACTTTTAAATGTCACTATCTCTTTAAATTCCGTTCAAAGCAAAGAATCAAATTTACTTTTCCATTATTATTTTTGCATTGGAATATGAGAACTTAACGGCTTGTTTATTTTCTTGGTCCCCTTTGTTCCTTAGTTTCTGAATTGTATTAGAGCTATTCATATTGTGAAACACTGCAGGCAGACGCAGTTGTCGTCGTATACCCCATACAGTGCGTTCTTGCTGTAGTTAGCAGGAAAATTTCCATGGAACGGGATTTTATTTCAGAAGTCTTCACCCAGTTGTGCTACTGAACCCCATTACGATGAGAACGTAAATGAGCGCTGTCACGGGAATAAGTAGCAGGAGGAGAGGAACTCCTCTGAGCCAGGGGTTCCCTGTCAGGCGAGCAACATGGAAATGCTGGGACCTGAACCCAAGCACGTGGCAGACAGATCTGTAAATTGTCTGCACCGGTGAAGTATGGCGCTCTTGCATCTATAACGGGACAAAACCTTTTCCAGTTTCCTTCAAGGGTTGTCGTAAGTTGGAGGGGTTTTTTTGTTCCGTTTTATTAACGCACCTCTTGAGGAAACAAAATGTTTAGAAAGCAATCATTGCAATATTAGTGAAAGAAGAGCACGTTAATCCTTATCTTGGCTGTTGGGTGTGTCATTTCCATAGGAAATGATTCTATTAAAATTGATAGGAGCTCCAGAAGGCCTGCGCAGAGCCTGTTTCTCTCTGCCCTTACTTTTGGGATTGCAAGTCATGGTTCTGTTGTGACTCTGTAGGATGAAAAATAGAAAAAGGAAATTGGTTAATCGGTGTGTGAAAAGTATGAACTTTCCATGTCCTTTCACGATGTGCATCTTTGTCCTTTTGCGGTGCCCGTGAAGAGTGCTAATTCTGTCTAGCACGTTTATGCTCCCATGCCGGGCTACCGCCGCGCGAATGCTCCTACGGCAGCGCCGCGCGAACAGCCTGGGCTGGTCGATAAGCTGCCCTGATGCTTAACTTGCAGCCACGTTTCCAGGTGGCGGCTGCGAGGCCCGCGAGTAAGCTCCTTTCCTATGCAGTTGCAGAATGCTGCTGCTCCGTGTGTTTTGGAAAACTCAGAGTTGTCAGGAATTGAGAGAAGACTGATATTTATATAACGTTAGCACCTGATTAGTCTTTGGGTATGCTGCAGAGAGTTTTAAAAGTTACCCAAATAGTGACAAAGGGATGTGCTGCTGACTTGCTACGGGAGACAGGAACTTGCAGCTTGCTGTATCAGGAAGCCCTGGAAAGCTGCAGTGAGGCTGTTTCACTGAGCCGGTGCGTTGCTGTCTAGTATTATTTCTATTTGTTAGGTTTAATATTTTGCCTTTCTCGGTTTTCCCTTCTCAGATACTACTCTTACGGGTCTAAAAGTATGTGGAAGTATATTACAGTTTTCCAGAAAACTGTAATATGGGAGATAGAAACCAATGCGGAGGTGAGAAGTTTGATTCTTTGATTTGCTGGCTGTCTTATAATTAAGGTTGACTGCCACAATTAATCACGAATTTACAATCGGGATCATCTGTTGCTATGGTGATGTGATGGCTCTAACCTTGTAGCACCCCCTGCGTTGCTGGCTGAGAGCTGTCAGCTAGCTGCCTTGCTGAGAACTGACTTCATCCTGCTCTGAGCGATTGAGGAGGAGCCTGTGGGTGATATTTTGCCAAAATCACGGTTACTTAACAGCATGAAGAAATATTTTTTATACCTTTAAAATAGAAGAGCCTGTGCAGAGTGGAAGAGGCTCAGTAAGAAATAGCGTGTCGCTTGTTACTGCCGGACGTCTGTATTCTCTATTTAAAGTATCTGTCCGTTAGAGTCACTCCGTGTGCACCTTTGCCCCCTAGGGGCTGAGTTCCTCGCAACTTTGTCTGTCCTCAGCTTCCCTGCCTGGCGGAGATTCCTGTTGTGTGAGTGAGGAAGGAGGGTGCAGAGGCAGTAAACGACTCGGGCTAAATGAATCACGCGCAACACATCTGTAGTTCATGGGCCTTGGTTGCCTTTCCAGTCCGTGGCGAGCGTTTCTTCGCAGCGCACAGAGGCTTGTGGTCACTGTAAACAGGGTTTGCACAGGGGCTGCCGTATGCTGTGGAGTTCCTCTTGCACTGAAGTGCTCAGCGTTTTCAGAACTGAGTGCATTTATAAAATCGTTCATACATACAGAGACTCTTATCGCACTACTTAGGCACCGTCTGAGAAGTGGTAGAGAGAAAAATTGCTATTTCTATTTTTAGCATACTTGCAGTGAGCTTCTGCTAAAAAGGTCATCTGTGTATTGCTGTGGTGCCTCATGCCGGGGAACAGGGTCTCTAGGCACTACCATGAAAACAAATAGTATTTCCTAATTATAACAGAAACCAAGGATTCTTGGAGATGGTGTATGAGTCATAAGTCTTCAAAGTAAAGTAAATGTTATTTAACATTTACTCTGCAAAACCACTTAGAAGCCTTGATACGACTGGGTTCTCCAGGAGGCTGGATACTCTGCTGCAGGCTTTGAGTGAGTGACTGTCCTGTTTCATTGTAATAAACTCGATGACAAAAACAAAAACCAAAGCAGTCGACACTCTTCCACGCCATCTAGGTGCATTATATTTATCAGGGACGTATTTCCAGCTTATTTGTAGCTATTTTCTTTCCTGACTGCCTTTTAATTGTAGCAGGGCATTTTGCAGTGCTAGATGTGACAAAGTGTATACGTGGTTTCTGGTAGAGCTGACATGTGGGTCCGTGTTTCAAATGCTGTGCATCAGCCAGGCAGCTTTTTAATAATCTCCCTTCTCATCTGTAGCTCATCTGTAGCTGCAATATTTGCTGATAGTCTTGAAGAGTTATTCCCATCCTAGCAGGAAGCTAGTTTCTTCTTCAATTTACTGTTACAAGTGCTAGATCCCTGTAGTGCCATTTTTTCCGCCGTATTTTTTAATTTATTGCTGGGCTTAGGCTTGTTCTTTGTGTTTGCAACAGGATGGTTGCTCCAGTCGGGGCTCCTGCTTCGCTGTCCTGGAGTTACTCTGAGTCGTTTCATGCCACGAGAGTCGCAGAGCTGGGGCGGGGGGGCTGGCACGATCAGTTAGTGACTTAGCGAGGAAGCTAGACAGCGTGGCTCTCCATTCTTCCCTGCCACAAATAGGGCCTTAAAACTCTGCATGGTTGTTCTGCAGCTTGGAGCAAGTGTGCGTGCGCGCGCGCGCGCGTGTCTCGGAGGGATTTCACTGATCTGCCTTCGTGCATCTGCGTTTGCTCGTGCCCCCTGAGGCACGTGGTTCATCCCGTACTGGGTGCCTAGGCAAAACGGCGTACTTGGCACTTACACAGAGGTCTTTGACAAAACATGGCAAGACTTTGAATCTCAAAGATTTGAAGCATTAAAAAAAATTCCACGAACAACCTGGTGGGAATTAGCAGCACTGTGCATTGGAGCAGAATACTCTGGTATGTACTTTCTCATCAAGCTGCGTCATTAAATTTAAGCTGAACCCCATTGTCGGATCTTTTTTTTGGAAGAACGTGATGGAAAAAATTGGAACCTGTTGTTCTAACACTTGCTAAATAAAGCCTCTTATTTGAAACTAGTTGTTACCTTTTTAGAAAAGCAATACCTTTAAAGCTCAAGAAATGAAAAAAAGTTGAAATAAAATTTTCATGTGAGATAGGCAAGTAGCTTAATCTAGGTTATGCATAGTATCAAGGGAGGTAATTAAGGTGATTAGGGTGTAGGAATACAGTGTAGACCCAAAAAAGCTTTGCATTCAACGTCTAGAAATTTCTCCTTACTTTTTGCATCTGCTCCTAGCCCTCTCATAAGTATGTTGTTATTCATTTCTTAGGTGGTGTGCATCTGAAAAATAGCTGGTTCCTTGTGCTTTAAAACTGATGTCTGCGGCATGTATTTTGTAAACAGATCGGATATATATAAAATGTATGCAAATCCACTATTATTTTATAGTAAAAAATGATGATGTTTTTTCTGGTCTGCTATTTAAGCAGAGCTAAAAGAAAACCATAGATTCAGGTCTGTGCATCTTGATGCATGTGTGATGTGCAGTAGCAAGGTCCTCCTAACGTAGCCTCCTAAAAACCTACTCAATGAATAATGCTAAATCCCCTCCTTAATTTTATATTTGCTGCAGTAAAGTAGTAAAGCATTAAGACGTACTGTTCAACTATGTGAAGAATAATTTTAGATATATATGACTTTTTGAACTTTTGGTGGAAAACATGGGTGATAAAATTTTGCTACCAGTTATATATCAGTGGGAAACTTGGCTTGCAAGAATTTGATAAGGTCTTAACCGCCCGTAGAAAGTCTCCTGTAGTAAAAACAGTGATTTTTAAACTTCTAGCATAATAAAACTTAAACTTGAAGTTGCAGAACGCGTCTCTCCTTTGTGCTGGTGTCCTGCATGACCTATTTAGGATACGTTTTCCTATGTTAAGCTGCCTGATGTTTATGACGGTAAGAGAGCTTCCTAAACCCCAGTAGAGTGGGAAGAATTTTTGCCTTGGTCTTTTAGTATACCCACCCTTACGTTTGCTCTGCTACTTTCTTTCTCTTACTTTTGACGGCTAGTGTCTTGGCTACCATATCTTTGCGCAAAGAAAGCTGAAGTACACTCAGAACCTCTTAAATGCTTCTAGTCATTGTTTCTGAGTGATTCAGACACTCGTCGTGTAGGTAGACAGGAAACGTAGCTCTCCCTGCTCGGAGATGAGGAGAGCCTGGGCAGGAAAGCAAAGCTTCCAGCGTTGCTGCCGTGTTGGGGCTTCATCTGTTACAGGAACGATGCGAGGCACCCACCACCTGCAGGAGAAGTTGATATCAAGGTAAGTAGTATCTGTAACGTACATTGAAAAGTAATGGCTTCGGCGTTAGTCATTGGGTTTTGTGCGTCTCTCCAGGAGTCTCGCGTTTCAGGTACAGTGAAACTGCTGAACAGTAGATTCAAAGCTGTAGAAGTTAATTGTTATCACAAAATCTTTCCCTCTGTCACTGACAAAACAGTGCTTTTTCTTTATTGCTAGACAAAATGTGGTGTTTTTGTTTTGCATGGGCTACATTTATTTAAAAGGTTTGGCTTCTTGATTCTTTTCTCACGTACTTGAGTGTTGAGTTATGGTAGTTCTTGGAAATGCTTCACAGCACTTTAAAGCCAATTTTGAAGAAACAAATGAGGAGATCTGGTCTCTTTTGTAGTGTCGATGTTTTTGAAGTCCTCAGGTTTTAAACCAGGTGGGGGGGGATTGAGCAGTGAAATCTGATCCCTGAACGTTATTAAAGGCTTTGTATGAGCACTAGTGCAATATAAGGCAAAACTGCAAAAAAGCAAGCACTTCCTTGCTATTACTTATTAACAGTTATTTTAGCGTTCTTAAATGAAACCCAGCGGGTGAGAACATCTTATGTGGAGTTTAAAAATTGTGCATTATATTATGCTTTCATTAAGGAATTGTATAGGAGGAAAGATCTAAAGCATTAATAAGGAGAAAGTTCTGGTAGTCTTTTCTCCAAAAGAAGCACTGACTTTTCTACAGAACCAACAGGAGTGGAAGCTATTTTTTCCTCTCTCCGGTGCCATTGAAGTTAGCCACGATACATTATTACAGTTTTCAGTCATAAGTACGGGTCAAAAAGCTGTATTTTTCTTGCCATTTGCTTTTTCTCCTGGAAGCTCTCACAGTCTAATGAGGTATCAGCAGTGGAAATTCAAACCTGGCAAGAGATGCTAAATAAACAAATGCGTGAACAACAAGGAGAAGATGAAAAAGAGGGCATTAAAAATTGCTAACTTTTGGCTTAACTCTTTTGATGCCTTTAACAAAAATGCTTTTCGTAAAGCGAAGAGAATGAGCAGTAATCTGGGCCGAGGTGTTTGACTGGAATACCGGGGCAAAAGCGCTAGGATACAAGGGTGAAATCGTGGCCCCACTGAAGGTTTTATGCAGGATTCGTTGTCCCTCTTAGCCCACCGTGGTCCGTCCAGGCCTTGCCATCTAGTTCCCGTGTCCCCAGCTCTCACAGACTGAGGTTGGAAAGGAATGGAAGAGTTTTTGGCACGTGCCGAAGCCCTGTGATAAGCTACTTCGGGGACCCTTGCAGTGATTTTAGTTTGTGCCTTAGTTGTAGCAAAGTCAAGGACAAAATACTCAGCAAAACTGTTCTGAAGCGCCAGCTGCAGCCGGCTCCAGTCTTCCCTGTGCATGCAACACAAGCGTTACTGGTCGTTTCCGAACAAAACACTGTTTCAGAGATAAGAAAATGTTTTGACATTTTCTAAAGGTAGGGTTTTGACTTCACTCTTATTTCAAAATAACATTTTGTTATAAGAAGAAAAGAGGCTATATTTTAAGACACAAACAACAAAATTTTGTTTGAATGGTGTTTTCTTCAGGTGACCCGAAATTAAGTTTCTCATATTTCTTGGATTTTACCAGAAAAAGTTTTTTTTTTTTTTAAAGAATCAATTCAATTGAAACAGGTTTTTCTGAATTCCTGATACTTGTCTGCCAAACCAAAAAAGCCATTATTCACTGAACTCTAACGCACAGTATTGAAACAGAGGAAACAGCAGTTCTGTGTAATTTGCTTTGCCCACGTACAAAGTGAGAGAACAGGCTTTAGCTGTGGAGCGCAAAACCCGTGTGTTCCGTGACAGAACAATCCGTTTGACTGTGGCGCACAAAGAGAACACTTACTGCTTCTTATCATAATTTATAACACAATCCCCCCTCCGTCTTCCTCAGCAAATTCTGCTGCTGAAAAGAAAGGTTTTCTTTCACTTGTATGAAGGAAGAATTCCTCCTTGAAATGTTACTAGGAGTAAATCATGTAACCTTTCTTTTCTTATTAAATTATTCTCCAAATATGAGAGAGTTGTGGGAAAACGCTGAGTTTTCATTTGAGAGATTTATTACTTATTAAAATTTCCTGTAGAACAGTTTCCTGCAGTAGAAGCATCAATATATTCAAATGGTATATTAACCTACATAATTTTTATTTTATTGTCATATCATACGGAGAAGTATTGTATTAAAATGTGTCACGAGTCATGGCCAAAGTTATTCTCTTTTTCTCAGGAAACAAAAAAAGAATAAAAGTTTCCTTTTAACGAGCAGCATATAGGTTGTAAAATCCTCAGCCATCTTTCTCGCTTGCAGAAGGAGATACTGGGGGTAGCTGTATTTGCGATGTGAGAGGAAGTACATTATCATATAGCAACTGTAATGCAGTTCTGCAAAATAGGATTTCTTTCGGAGCTTCCATGGCACTGCATCATCAGGTAGACCCGTTAATAAGTCAGTTAGGCCTATGATTCGCTCTTAGCTGTTGTGTACTGGTCAGGACAAAAAAAATTCTCATCCAAGTAAAACTTCTTAAGCGTTTGCAGGGATGGTCAAGGAGAGGGAGCCCGAGGAAAGGTTATAATGCAGAAGGGAGGCACCTGCTAAGCCGGAGGGACAGAAAAAGAAATAAAGTTTCACAGCACCCTGTGTACTACTTCCTATGTTGTCCTTTTTACCAGAATTTTAATACTGGAGCTATTTGTATAACTGCAGAATTTCTTGTTTCCTTGTTATGACTAACGTATTTTGTCTTTATTTACAACAACATTATTTATTTCTTTTCCCCTAGGCTGTTTTATTTTTATAGCAGTTTAATTTTATATTCTCAAGTGGATGTATTTTAAGTCAGCAAGTGTAGATCCTTTAAATTATACAATACAACTCTTTTAAATTTAAAAGTCAGAATTTAATAAATACTTTATGTTTTAAAATATTTATAGTTCATGTTTTGAAATTCTATATATTTTTGCATTTTCTGCTGTACTAATGTATAAACACATAAGGAATTTCAATCAAAATGCGGATCCTACTTCAGGAAAGCACTTAAGCATGTGTTTAGCTGAAAATGAATGGAGAGACGTTTCTGAAGCAGGGCTGAGAGATAACTAATTCAGTGCGAATTAATGGTGCGCTTAGGAGCTTGGCCGGACGAGGGCATGGCTGGCAGTGCTGGGGCGGCTGCGGCAGATGGGAAGGCCTCCTGGTGCGCCTAGCGTACAGCACGTGCCGGCCCGAGAAATGAGCTACCCTGAGCTTTCCGTCGTGTGACTCATGCCACGCTTGTGCCTTGGTGCTGTGATTCACACCCTTGAAAACAGTGTGCAATGGAAAACTGTCCACTTGGTGGAACTGGGTTTTTTGATTGTATCTTCTCTTCCACAGTAACCAGCTGTCTGTGTTAGAAGGTGAGTCGCAGAGTCTTCAGCAGTGCGTTAGGGAAATGCACAAATCGTCTATTTTGAGTGGTCTTCACGTGTCATTGCTAATGCAAGAGATCGCTTGGCCCCTGCACTACGAGCCCCTCTCAAAAGTCCCTGGCATTTGGCCGCTAACCCAAAGCGCTGAGCGTGGCTGCTGCTTCCCTCCCTGGCGCTGCTCCCTCCGTCCACCCGAGGCTGGGCGCGGAGCCAGGCTGGCCCTTCGGGGGGGGGAGAAGAGCGAAGAGCCAGAACAGAAAGAGCTGTGGAGAGCTGTGCTTGTGGCTTGCGCTGCCGTGGGGAAAGCCGGAAGGATGGAGGGGTCAGCTGTGCCCCGCGTGACTGGGGTGGCAGTGGCACGGCACCGTGGTCAGCCTGCTGCTTTCATCGCCAGCGCAGGCGATCCCAGCGCCCCGCATGCCACCACCCTCTAGGGGCTGGGCTGCTTGTGGCGCCCTGACCAGCCGGACTTCGTTCGAGCATCTCAGAGCTGCATCAACAAGGACTGGACAAGCAAGGAAAACCTGTAATAAGAAAGTGCCCTTCTTTGGGCGTATCCTCTAGGTTTCCTCTGCAATCAAATGAAAGACACCTTCAAAGGCTGATTCGTTAGCCCTCTCTCGACTAGGATGAATTACTCTGGAGCTGCCTGTTTGCATTGACTTGTCATTCATTCCAGTGAGTTGCTTGGATTAGGCACCTAATTTTACGTACCTGAAGTTAGCAGAGGTCGGTCTCTCAGAGGTGCACAAGAAATACTTTGGTGTTTCTAGTGCTGGAAAAAAAGAGTTGGAAATAAAACGTTATTCATTACCACTTTTAGTTTTATTACGCACATGAAAAGTCATTAAATGGTTCTGAGTGCAGTGGAGATCTCAATGAAGGACTGTGGCTTAACCATCTAATGACATGGGATATTCAGGTTGGCAGTAATGTTTATTTCAGGAAAATCACTTACACAAAACAAAGTATTGGAATCATAGCGTCTTAAAGTCGAAATAGGACTGCATGAAATGCAATTTAGCAAAAAGCTAATTGCACTTCAGGAACATATCCTTGGCTTTATAAGAGGTTTAATATTATGAGTCATTAGTGATATTTTCCTGACTAGTCTTTTGAAAAGTTCCCACTTGCTGTTCAACTGAAAGGACCTTCTTTTCTGCTAACTAAAGAGCTGGGCAGTTAAGACCAAAAGGCATTTACACTGTCATTCAAATTGAATGTCTCTTTTTTTTTTTTTTTTTTTTTTTAAAGCAAACACATATGGGTCACAAATTGGCACTTTGGAATCACTGTTTTCTAGTGGGTTTTGGGGGAGTGGAGTGAAAGGAAACAAAATGCTCTGTTAGGAGATAATAACTAATATTTCTCATACGCCCCGTGCTTGCAGTGTCTAGTCGGGGAAACATAGTCCATCTCTCCCCACTCTTTTGTAATCTAAAATACAAGCTTTGCCTGTTTGCCTAGCTGCAGAGCTCTGTCAGTGCTCTGAATTCCACCAAGACACTGCAAAAACGGGTTCAGAATGATGCCGCAAAACTCTACTCGTCCATCGAAAAACTGGTGAATTCGCTGCGTAGAGGGACAGCACAGCAGTTGGGAAGCGGTTTCACCAAGTGGTACGAAGCCTTTTAGACAGGAAAGGTGTTTAATTTTTCACCTGAGATGCTCCATCAACGAGAGCAGGGTTTTGAGCAGGCTTTGGTACTCCCAGTGCAGCACTGGAACTAGAAGGATATTCGGGATGTTTTGGGCGTCATCTTTTACTTCCTGGGCATTGACTTGACAGAGCGGGATAACTGGGAGAGAAGACGTTTAGGTTCATTTAAATGTGCATTGTGCCTGTTGAAATCGTTGAGGTTAGTGCAGCTGTATTTGTGAGCTGAAATGATCCTGGCATGGTGAGGCAAGCGGCAGAGCCACAGAGATGCAGTGCTGGAGGTTCGTGGAAATCGCTGTGCAGAGGTTATTGTGCACTGGATTTCCTTTTTCTCCTATAGAGCAGATAACGCACAGGTCATCTCTAGTCCTGTCAATAAGCCTTCAGACTATATTTGGCTTTTCTTTTTAAATGGCATACAAATATGTTCAAACGTAGATATTTATTTTCAGGAACTGACTTTATCTAACTTCAGACAGATACAATCGTACTAGATGTGCAATAACTGACCAGTATTGACCTAGCCTGGATTTGATCTAGTGTCAGAGGTGAGGAGGTCCACGCAGCATAGGAGTTTTATCACACTCTTTTCCTGAGCCTGTTTTCATAAGTGAAATTAAGGTACCTTTCATTAAAATATAAAAGACACAAAGTATGAGGATGTTCTTGCTCTTTTATCCAAAGGGAAATTGTACTCCATGAGCCAGTTCTCAGTAGGATTTTCTGCCCAAAATCCTGCTGGGTGGTTTCTTTGTTAACGACAAATACGAAGAGGTTGCAGATTTGGAGAAGAGCAAGAACTCACACTTAGAGGAACGTTTTTATATAAAATGATCAATGTGAAGAAGCGCTTTCTGCTCTCATAAAATAATGATTTCTCACCTGCTTTGTTTATGGGGTAATACTGATAATGTTAATTTTCTTGTGGTAAACTTAAGATACGTCTTTATTTTTTCTTTCCTGTGATGATGTGAGCGAGATACTGTTACATCCCTCAGAAGTTAGCAGCTTTTTCCCTAACTCTCTTTACGGTCTCTAAGTAGCATAAAAGTCTATGCTGAAGAAACAGCTTTTCAGATTGAATTTTGGTTCTTTATCTTTCCCTACACCCTCTTATTTGAAGAGAAAGAAAAAGAAAGTCTTCTCTTGCCACAGCAATGGACTTAAAGTAGTAGAGTAATAAACTGTTTTACAGAGCTCTTTATATATAAACTGTTCTATAGAAACATGAGAATATTGTTCATTGCTGCCAGTGACAAAGAATTCAAAATATAACCAGAGTGTGTTTGTTTATTTAGTTGCATATATGTTATAATGGTGTAACAGTGTAAAGCCCGAATCAGGAATATTCGAATAACTGAGAGGAACTGAAGAATCTTTAGAGAATGTGGAAAAATAAGTAAGTGACTTAATAATACTAGAATTTAATTTGAGATATTTTTCTCTCTTGAAGGCGTGATGTTACAGTGTTCACTGTAAATTAGTTCTGTGTTGCTCTCCCCCAAAGTTTTTAGAGCATAAGAATATATAAACGTGCACAAACACGTTAACGTATATGCATATATAAACAGATAATATCCATATTCATTTATACTTCTGAGCAATCAAGCACTAACTTTTGCTTGGTTTTGCAATTGCAATGATGTATCAGTTTCAGTGTAGCAAGCATAATGGTGTTAAATATTAAAAATCTCTGAAGTTACAAATATTCATACATCTTATTCTAAAGGTGTGCATCCACAGACCACTAGCATGCTGAGTGTGAGTTCTTATTTGTATGGGGAAAGTCATGTCATTTTTCTCTACTTCCAGATGATGCATCCAAACAGAAGAATTTTAGGGATTATCAGCACTATTTTTTTGCTTGAATGAGAATTCTGTATACTCTCTTACCGCAAAACCAGGTGGTCTGTAGCTCTTTTCCTAAATTAAGCTGTAAGTAATCCGAACGAGTCCTGCTGTTGTATACTGTGTCAAAACTTCCTGCCCGTGCTGTCACCTTTAGAGATCAGAAATAAAGTTTGCCTATAGGCTTTATTGTGGGAAATACAATTTTACTGTAAAGCCCGTAGGCAAGCAGAGGAAGGAATGTGAGCTTTGGATCAGCTCTGCAGTTGGCCAAGTGGAGATTGGTTAAGGGTATATATTGCCAAGGTTGAAGGGGCATAGAAAAGACCTGTTTTCATTTCCTGCCATAAGAACGTTCTCAGGGGATTTGTGCATTCCCATCGGCAGAGGATGATCTGCATGGATTACCATTCAATATGTATCAGTCCATCTCCAGAGGATTTCTCAAGTGTTCTTCATTTTTCTGTGAAGCCTTTCTTTTCCGGTGATTCTTATGAGCAACCCTTTTGCCAGAATAATATTTTAGTACAGTATTGGACTGTTTGGAATGTACATATTTGGAATATGTTGGATTTTTTTAGAGATCATTTGTCATACTTACCAGCTTTCATTATTCTGAAAATCTGTTTGCACATATATAGCTTTAAATGCATGCTTTTAAAGGAGCTTCTAATGGAACATCCAGAGCAGGGAGCAACCGAAATACCACCCAAAGAAGACTACAAATTCAGTTCTGCGTACAAATGTCGTAGCTGAGGAAGCTTGCAACCAGAATTTGTTCTGAAATGCAGCTCATAATCTGCCCATCTTTCAAAACGAAATACAGGGGTTGGCTAAAGGCTGAGGAGACCTTGGATTGCGGGGGGGGACGGCGAGGGGGCAAAGAAACAATACTTCCAGCCCTTCCCAGTTTCTTTTTTTTTTCACCTGTTGCTACTAATTGGGAGCGTGCTGGCTTGAATTGGTTGCTTTGCTGAATTTGAAATATTTTGAGAAATGTACTGGATTTGATCAAAGTGTTGTTAGGGATGTTCTTCAGGTCAAGGATGGAAGTTCAGGTGAGAGAAGTTAGAGAAACTGATGCACAGCAGTGCTGGTAGTTGCTGATCTCAGGTGAAAGATGTCATCTTTTATTGGTTAGTCTGTAGTACTGGAGAAATCTCCTTCATGAAGACAGATTAGAGAAGTTTCATTTTCTTTCCATGTGAAAATGAAACAAATTATAAAACCAGTTTTTTTGTGAGAAGGAATTGTTTTACACCAACCCTACCAATATTTTGATGCTTTTCATCTTAACTTGGGTCTAGGTGATCTTGATTGGTCTAGGCAGGGTTTATACACAGCCTCTGCACCTCCAAGCTTTGGGCTTCAGCGGCAGATCTCATCTGCGCCCACCTCCTAGAAGTTCATACCCTGTCACCCACTGTCATTGTGCAGGATCTGAAGCCAGAGTTGCCTTCTCTGTCTAGCTAAGTCATGTTCTCGTAGTCGGCACCAAGGTCCAGACTCACTGGCGTAATGTTCCTTCCTGAATTCTAAATGAAAATTTAAGCGGGGGACTAAAGACCTTTCCTAAATTGATTTCTAAATGCATTGCACTTTACCCAGTAGAAAGCAAAAAACACAATCTGAAGACTTGAAAATCCATTCAAAATGATAGGCAGCTGCCGGTAGAGGAGCTCTGCCCATGAGCAGTTGAGCTTCACATAGTTGATTTGATGATGCACAGTCCTCTTTTCTTCAGTCCGGTCTTGCTTTTCGTTGTGGTGAGAGCGCGCCTCTGAAATGACCTTGTTTCTCCACGGCTTTCCGTGCGTCTGTGTCTTGTGAAGCTCCTGAAGGTGATCAGTTGCCGTTAGTAACGGATGATGCCCACATCATATCGAGGTACAATTATGTGGAGAATTTATAAGGCAAATTACAACACAAGACCTACGTTCTTAAGTTTTATAAATACAAATTTTCATATGTCTTCAGTTGCCAGAGCCAAGGATTTTTTTTAACGGTAAGTTTGCTTTAAGGCTTCTAGCATTAGATTTACAATGAGAACTTTGTACCCCAAAATACGTATCCGCATCTTGTGTACTTTTCTGGATTTTATCCTGGTAGTTTGAGTCTTACAAACATTAATAACTTTTACTCACACAGCAGCTTTATGGTCTAAGGAAGCTTTAATATCCTGTTTTATTCTGGGCAGCTGAGTATTGGGATATTGAATCACCTGCTCAAGGTTAAAAATGAAATCTGGTAAGAGCCAGGAGTTTAAAATGGTATGTATTAATCTCAAGGCAGTTGCTTATTTTCATGAGGATATATTTTGCTTAAATACACAGATGCACACAGTAAAAATGCTTCAATTTAGCTCTTTTGTGCTGCTATAAACTTCCTGTAGAAGTGGTAGCTGAACTCTGACGCCCTATGCAGAAGGTAAACGAGAGACCGCTAGTTGGATTTCATTTTGTTTGAATGAGCGACCTGTGCTTTGGAAGGGAGTTTCAGTATGGAATTAGTATTTCTATGGCTATTCCTGAATGTGCCAAATATACTTTTTCTTGGAAGTGTAATAGTCCAACTGAATTGCCTCCCTGTACGCTGCAGCACTCGCATAAACCTTATTGAAAAGGCAGGATACAATTGTGCCTCCAAATGAAAGCCCTTCAAAGTTCAGCGCCTCGCTTTCTAATCCTCCCGCAAATTTGTGCAATGCGCAGAAGCCCTGGAGAGTAGCCGAGGCCGGTGCTGTTTACCTAGCGATTATCACAGGCTCTCCGCTTACTGGAAGGGCAGAAGCTTGTTCGAGGCTATAATTCGCCCTGAAGACTAGACTGTATCCGTCCTTTCCTGTTTATACTGTCCACAGAGTTGCATTTTTCTCATGACCAGAACCGTATCATTTCACATAGGCTATCCCTATTACCTCTCAGGATGTTTAGGGTTTTGTAAGTTATAAACAATATCTTGAAGTCCGTTTGGAAATTAATAGGGGGTCTACACTGAGCCCGGCTGTAATATGTTCCTTTGAAGCGCCAGCTCTATATAATACAGGTGGTTTTCAAATAAACGGCAGTAATCTAAGCTCAGGGAGTCACAGACATGGATTGCTCTGGTGAGCAAAAGACAGTTTTTCCAGTTACAAATGGTGAAAAGTATCTTGGCAAATGCTGCTCTGAGAGTATGCTGCAACTGGTGGGACGCCAGCAAGGTCTTTACGCTGGGCAGAGAAATGCTGTGGACTGAAGTACTTCTGCCCATCTTTGAGTTTGCCCCAATACCTTGCTATTTCACAGTGTGTAACGCTTAAAAGACACCTCTAGGCAATCTAGCCTTTTTGATTATCCCAGGCTGTTTAATTCCGTCTACAGTCCTTCTTATCATTGTTAGTGTACGGGCAGGGGGAGGACAGTTAACCACTCACTAATACATCCACTGTTTCGTCTCTTAAATACATGTAAAATCTATCTCTCTCTATATATTTTATATATATATGTATATGTATATGTGTGTATATATATGTAAAAAAATCACACAGTAATAAGTTGAATTACTCACTGCGTTGAAATACTTGAAGAATTCTTATCAGTAGTTTCTCTTGCTGAAACTTACAGACAAGCTTATTGAAGGAAAAGGAATAGGCTCTGTATTCCACTCACCAAACCAAATTAGCGTTCATCCTGTTCTCAAATCTCTGATTATTAGTTGACCAGTCCTGAGGTAATTATTCTATTGTTTTACCTGAGATGAACATCAGGATCCATGTTATATAATCCTTCACATCACCCGTTAGTCTTTTTATAGTTTAGAACTATTAATATTTTAGGTTTTCCTGAGCTTTTTGAGATATGTTAAAAATTAAAATTACTGGACTGAATCACCCATCAGGTAGCTTCTTTAAGATTCTTTTCTGTCTTTATTCATAATACTGAAATATTTTCCATTATATGTATTTTGTGAGCCACTGTTGTCTGTTAGATGAAGATTCTTCATGTTTATCTAGTAGGATTCTTGAGCAAAAATTGCTTCTAAGACATTTCCAAACCAACACGCGCTATTTAGCTTTAGCAGCATCACATGCATATACTGTATTTCAGTTACAGAAGGTTTTGATGCATTGCCAGAAAAGAAAAGAAACGGGAGACCTTAAGAAAAGTTTCCGAGAGGGGGTGTGTTTGTAGTATCAGTTAGACCAAGGAGTTTTTCAATTTATTTGAGGAAGCGAATGCAGGCAGAGCGAGAGTGAGTTCTTTGAATTATCCTTGGATGTGAACCATTTAGTATCTTATAAAGACTTTTCTTCACATATATCACTTTTCACGTCTTTGTCCATCAGAGTCGGTTTGTTGAAGGGCCTGAAAGAGGCTTGAGTTTGCATTGTATTTGCAAAGGGAGTGTATGATGGCCTTAGGGCCGTATCAGTTGTCCTGCAAAATTTGCATGTGTATTGAATAGACATTGTGTATGTTTATTGGATGGGCGTCTCTGTGACAAAAGCTGCAGACTGTTAGATCATTCAGATTTTGTACGTTCCTTAGCGAAGGTGTGCAAGAAGGCTCGCGTACGGAGGAAACCTTCACGTGTACTGCTCTGACCTGTTGTACTTGCTCATAATATCCTGGGTAGTTGCCCAGACCTTGCACGAGGATCTAAGAGGCCAGCATGCTGCAAGCAAGTAAATCTGGTTTCTAAGAGACAATTCAATGGAAGGCAAGCAAGCTCTTAGGAAAACATTTGCCCAGTGTAGCTGCAGGTGAAGATTTTCACTAACAAAGAGAAGCAAGTGAGTTTCTAACCCTTGTAATTACCAAGACAAGCTCACTTGTGTAGTGATGAGGTGAGACCTTACTTGAATCTGGAGCTAACCTGAAAGCCTGGGTGAGGCAAGAGAGGAAGCAAGAAGCAGAAGCATCACCACAGCTTCTTGTTGCCACCATAGGTTTTCTGCGAGAAAAAGATGTATCTTTTTGCCCTCCCAACCACACTCTGGGAGGAGGGGAAGCCAAACAGAAAGAGCAAGAGCCAAGCTTGTGACACTGCAGCAGAAATCTCAATTGTCCTAATCTAGTTTTGGGGAGCAGACAAATAGAAATGTCAAAGGATATGCTCAGTTTATTGCTTGGCTGTCAGCACGATATGTGTGTGCAGGGAGAGCGTGTGAATATGTGAATGTTTGTGCTGTGGCTTCTGTCTTTCTGTAGCACCCAGACGTGTCGAAGGAACCTGGGGATCGCTGGGCTGGTGTTGTACATTAAGCGTTGGAGCCCATCGCTTCCCCCACGGCACCTAAGGCGGCACGGTGAGCGGGTGTAAAAATAAAGAATGTACGAGGGAGAACAAAACAAATATTAGCGCTATTTAGAAAGAAGTAGTTAGGCATGTTTAACGCTTCAAATGAAGATTTTACTTAAAAAAAACAGTTCTGGCTCTTGTGGCTCGCTTCCCCCCCCTCTTCTCCCCTCTTGTTTTTAGGGCAGAGGTGGGGAACGGATTTAGGAAAATTTAGGAAAGTAGTATTTTTCCTCCTTGAAAGGAAATACAAGAATATGCTTTTTTAAATTGCAATTTCAACCTTTTATAGAATTTTATAGATAAACAATACATTTGGAAGGAAAAAAAGAGTTGTATTTTACCGTTTAAGATAAAACCATATTTATTTCAGTTCCAATGCATGTCGATACATGCATTTACAAAGTGCTAGTAAGCAAAACAAATGCCACATCTCCCTGTTCCTGGTTTTCATTTGGCAGTTCGTCATGGGTGTCGTGATAGAAGTGTTGGAAGGGATCTGAAGGATGATGAAATCTTGGTTTTATTTTTACAAAATACATGTGTCATACATTTATATGCAAACGAGTAAAATCTGCTGCGTGACAAAAGGAGAAAATTGGCTTGGTGCTTTCTGTTTGAGAGAGATGTTTGATGATTTATCATATTTACTTCAGTGTATTGTTTCAGCTAATACCGTACCTACTTTAAGAGGTATAAAGTCCTTTCAAATTTCTTTACAATGCTTGCGGTCAGCCTTGCATGAAAAGGCCATTTGTTCTTCCCATATTAAAGCTTGTGCTTTCATGTAGTTCTGAGAATTTCCTATTACTGTAAATTAATTTCACTTCATTAAGTGGTTGGGTCACAGGCAAAGGAATAATAGCATTCAGAGACACAGGAGATTACTAGTTTGAATAATGGTAAATTGGCACCCACCCGCTTGCTCTCTAATACTGGGAAGAAGCTGCTGGCTGGCAGAGCCGTTTCATTAATCATAACAGCCTCTGGACGCGGACTTTTAAGTTAGACAAGGTAAAATTGTTATCAACACTAACAGTATTTTGCAGTGCGGAACAATGGATTCTAGTCCCTGTGGGAGGTGGGGGACAGGGCGGTAAAGATTCGGTTTTCTGGGTTACATTGTTGTTATTTCAGGTCGCTTGCAATTATTCAAAGTCGTCCGTTCAGCACTGGCGCATGATGCGCATTGGGCTCAGTGTGAAGAGGTGAATTCAAAGCCTGGAGAGTTTATTATTTAGATATTAATTTGTCGTCTCATGGAAATAATTATTTCTTCTGCCACGATGCTGCCGTCGCAGTAGTTTTGTCCCAGAGGAAAGAATGATAAGGAAAACATTTTAATGGAAACAGATGACTGGTGTTTATTTTGCATTCTCTCTTCTAGGCCTGGCCCGATTCTTACTGAGAACAACAGCAAAGACTCCTGCTAATTTCAGGGGGCTTCTAATCAGAACATAAAAGAAACCGCCTTTGTGCAGCGTCCGCCTTCCCTTACACTCAACAGCAGGATGGGGTTGAGTTCCCAGGGCCTTAAGAGGCCCTGGGAAGTGCCTGCAGTGCAAGTGCTTTGAGAGAGGGCTGTAGAAACTGTGCTTGGAGGAGTAAACGGGAAGCGATGTGGTGTGAGGGGCTGCGGCTGCGGGAGCTGCGGACGAGGCAGCGGGGCCCCCGGCTGCTTCAGTGCCGGCCCGTGCCCCGCCGGGATTTGCTGTGACACACCGCCAAAGGTGGCGCGTGCTCCGGGCCCCCTCCCCATTGCCCCATCTCCAAGTTGCTGTTAAAAAATGTGCGGAAATTTCAGCAGCTGCTTTTTTTGTACCGCCGCAAACTGCTGGGCTAGGCTGGGCTGAGCACGTCCCCTCAGCTGGGAGGCGCCGGGGCACGAGGAGGCTGAGTGGTGGCGGCCTGGGAGGGCGCGCGCGCCCCACGGGGCTCTGGGGAGCGTGCCGGCGGTGCGGCACCGCGGTGCGGGCCGGGCACGGGCTGCCGGGGCTTGCCACGCTCTGCCAACCCCGCAGGGCGCTAAGCGCGTGCCCCGGAGGTGTCCGGGCGGCAGGAGGGCGGTGCTTTGTGCCTGATTTCTCCTTGTACCCACGCTTGTCAGGAGCTTACTCTGTTTCTCAATGAGAGCAGCTTATTGTAAAGATTAATCGTAATTTATCGTGGTTTATATCTTACCCCTGCCGTATATGATATCTATCTTGTAACTTGGAGCGGCATAATTGCTTAGATAAAGGCTTATTCTGCAAATAATTGCATATGTAAATCCCAAAGGGTGATTTGTATGAGTCTGGTTAGCGATACATCTTAAATCCTGTGCGTATAACAAGTGGAGTACTGGCAATTTGAGCCCCTTTTTGACTTGCTGTCACTTTACCGAAAACATTGAAGGAACCTTGCTTTTGCATCAGACTGATATTTCTAAGTCTTTTTTTCCAAGGCCCCTCATTTTCTGTGGTAATAGTTCAAACTGTGCTAGCATCAAGACATCTCAGTTTATTTCCGTTATTACCACAATTACTCAGCTGAGACAGGTTTTGAGCCTTCCCTGGCAATAGGGTGGAATAGCAAAGCTGAGGGCTTGCCTAGGCACGTTTCCCAAGCTGCGCAGGCAGGCAGCTTAAGAGCAGGACTTGAGAATCAGTATATTCAGCAATTAATCATTGGTTATTAAATGCAAGAGAAAGTTTGAGTTGTGTAAATTAATTACGCTTGGTAGTCACAGAGAAAGATTTAGGCCCTTGTGAAGCCTGACAAAGCTGTGTGACATCCTAGCTGTTTTTAAATTACATGGATAAAACTATTTAAAATCTGTCCTGGGGGCTATATTTTCCTGGTTGCTCTTAATCCATCATGGGCTGTAGTAGTAGAATTTCAAATGGGAAGAGGGTAAGGATGCCAGATGGTTTTTTTGTTTTGTTTTGTTTTTGTTTTGTGTTTGTTTTTTAAAGAAGGATAATTTTTGGCAAGTGCCTAGGCTGGCAGCTGTACTTGTGGTGTATGGTATCTGGAGGGATATGTATGCACACGTGCATAGCTTTCGCACAACTAAAACTAGGTATCTGCAGTTTCATTAAAGTAGAATTGAGGACTGTAAAGAGTATTCATTCCCTACAGACCGAGGCTGAGAAAAAAAATGTCCTTTCCATTTTATAACTAGATGGGCAGATAAAAGGGGTGGAAAATTGTGTTGTAGGCTGACCTTGTTAGCTTCTGAAACCTGGCTGAGACTTGTTTTGCATGCTCACTTCTCACAGCACGATTTCAGCAGCGTAAGGAGTTTTAAAGTCGCCAAGGAAGAAGAGGTAGGGGGAGAGCCAGTGACTCCCAGTATCGCCTCCATCCCGAGCCCAGAGGCAGAGCTCTCTGAGCTGCGAGGCTCAAAGATGAGGAAAAAGGCCTTGGAGTAACTGAAACTGAGGAAAAAGGCCGGGGTTGGAAACTGAAGTCTGTAGCGTACCTTATTAAGCCAACTCCCAGTGCTATGTTTGTAGAGTTTTATCTACAGGTAGCAGCACACGTTCCCCATCTCAGAGTCTGGAGCGAAGGCAGTAGCTGGGAGGAGTTTCTGAATCAAGACCGGTGGGATACTTGTAATTAATTTGGGCTTGGACTAATAGCATGGACTACCTGAGGTGAAGCAAAAGCGAGGTAGTAGGCTGCAGTGTTTTCACTTGACTGGTAGTTTTTCTTTTTGTTGTGCAGCACAGACAGGTGTGTAATGTAAGGGTCCTCTGCTTGTTGCGAGGGGCAGGAAGAAGTCAGTTGACAGACAGCTTTTGAAGAGAAGTGCTGAAAAGACCCAATGAGAAGAAGCAGCGAGCAGTCGGAGGTTCGGGAAGGTGAGGTGCGAGCATGGCATGTAGACGGCTGCAGGAGGCAATTTGCACAGAGCCGCAGCCGTGTGGTCTTTCATTTAACGCAGCTAAGTGAAGTGGTGAGATGTGCTTTCAAAGGCAAGGCACAAGTAAAGCTAGAGGGGGAAATGGCTTCTTGTTGCTTGTCCAGAAGTGTTGACCTGGGCAGGAAAAGCCTCTTTCTCCCAGAAGTGGATAAGCGATTATCCGCAGAAAACTATGCGTATCTGAACCATTTCAAAAGAGCCATCCTCTGTTTTCTTATTCCAACCGTTTTTGGTGCCTAACATCTGGGGCATGTTTTGGGAGGTGTGCAGCCAGCCAGCCATGGTTTGCATCCCTGGCAGGAGGAAAAACGGGGCTGTTCTCCAGGACTGCCCCTTACATTTGTAGCACAGGCCTTGCATAAGCTGATGCTATAGTGATCTAGCATTTGGCATTCCCGCAGAAGGGACTGATTACGTGACATACAGGCCAGAAGAGAATCAAACTGTGTAGTCTAGTGCTATGTATTGATTTCCAAGTGAGTGTCTAATTTGACCAATAAATACTAGTTAGATTTAGCCAAACTTAAAATCGATGGCCAAAATGTACAGAGACGCTTTTCGCTTGTTAGCGTAGCTGCTAGTAGGGCCCGGTTGTTAGTCCTAGGCGACACAGGTCCCTGAAACAGCTGCAAACATGGTTTGCCTGGGCAAAACTCTGTCCAAGATTGATGCGGTGGGCTGCAGCTCCCACAGGCTGTTCTAAATTATAGGTATCCAAACCATCTTTTATTGCTACCTATTTTCATTTACTGATTACTATAGTAGGTGGCCATGCTAAATGATTTTAACTATTGCGCATGGACTTAGGAAGGAACTGGAGGGAAAACAGGCAATGTCACTAAGCAATATTAAGTAAGCTGCTTTCATTAAATATGTGCTGTTACTTGACCTGTATTGGAGGAGAGGTGCAGAGGAGAGCTGTGTACAGCATCCTGCATTTGCAGTTCATGACGATATGCAGTCACCATCGGAGAGCTTGGCCCAGCAAGCTGTCCCAGTGACTGGCTGCTTTTTGCATTGCCACATGCTGTTTTCTAGCAAGCTGTCAGTATAAACGATGCAAACATCAGCTTCTTTGGACAGCACCAAAAGCACTAATCATGACACATTCTCCCTCTCCTGATCTCTCCCTTCATTTCGTATTTACTCCATGCTGGTGGTTGTATAGTTCTGTCGCAAATGATAAATGGAGTTTAAGAAGATAGTTAGTTAGTTGTTCTGACCTGTGCTGTTGCTATACCTATGCAGAAGATTTTTAAGAAACCCTGGTGATGTATATGTTTCTCTTTTTCTTTCTTTTTTGTGATGAATTTCTTCAAATAATAGTGATTGCTTGGAAGAGGGACTTTAGTAGCAGGTTGCTCGTGCCCAGGAGTTCCTCTAGGTGTTCCTCTAATTACACTGCCACGTAAAGAGAGATCCCAACATGTCCAAGCGAGGCCAAAGGTGCCGGTTTGGGGACAGAGAGAACCATGAAGTGGTGGGATGCCAGAGCCTGCGTGTCCTGCCTGTGCCACGGTGGCTGAGGCTGAACGCTCCTCCCTGGGCTCCTGCTCCGAGTGGAGCGAGAGCTGCAGTGATATAGCTGGATATATTATTGTCATTTGTAACTTGTGAGAATTTTTATTAAAGGTAAAGCCTTGAGGCTGCTGAGATTAATGCCCTGTGCAGTCTGCGGGGTACGTCCTTGGTTTAGTGACTTTATTGTTAAAAAAGTCAAAATAGAAAATGAGTTAGAAAAAGGAAATAGCTAAACGTGCACATCTACATGTATGTATTTTATTTAAATAAACATTTGGGGCGTTTTATTTCTTTATATTTATAGGTTATATTTGTGTTATTTATATTCTATATATATTATTTCTCTCTGAAATTTACATTTTATGTGCATCTGTATATGTGTGTGTGTGTGTGTGTATATTTATGTAAGCACCCATATATAATTTGAGTTAGTTGTTATTGTATGTCAAACTTGAGAAAATTTGCTCATCATTTTCCAAGAAGTTTATGATAAATCCAAGAACCGGTTCTTCTGGATCCATACCTAGTGTTGTAAGAACACAACTCTAAAATTTCCTTTTTGCTTGGACCTGGATGTTTTTAAGGCCATTAGCATCAGTCTTTTATCTGTGAGATTATTGCCTTTCTTCCCTTTCTTGCCTTCCAGTTTCCTTATCCTGTTTGTTTGCGTGTACCCGTCCCCTGAGATCTATGCGCATACACATATAGGTGAGGGTACATTGGCACAAATGCATGCACACACACAAACATGCGTGCGTATCTGCCCGGGGAAGGACAGGGTAATTCTGGATTGTGCTCAGACAATTTTGGCTCTGAGCTTCAGATTCATAAAAGAAAAATACTTGTGTCACCCTCTGGCATTCACCTGGAAACAGTCAAAAGCCGAGGCTCACTAGTAGCTGCCAGCATGGCGCAGTGGGGTATAATTCGGTAGTGTGGACTTGCAATGATACCGTGGTAAGTTAAGGTTTTGGTTTTCAGTTTGAATGCTGCAATAGAGAAAGCCATGGAAGGCACATATTTATGAGCACAGAGCCAAGAGTACTTATCTTCAAAGTACTCTTTAAAAAATGATATCAAATTGGACTATTGTCTGAATGTTTGTGGTGAAGGCCTCTAAAACAGTAGCAGAATATCTCCAAAAACATAGAATCACAGAATGGTTTAGGTTGGAAGGGACCTCTGGAGATCATCTAGTCCAACCTCCCTGCTCCAGCAGGGACCTCTAGAGCATATTGCCCAGCACTGTATCCAGACGGGTTTTGAATATCTCCAGGGAAGGAGATTCTACTGCCTCTCTGGGCAACCTGTTCCAATGCTCTGTCACCCTCACAGTCAAGAAGTTTTTCCTCATGTTCAGGTGGAACTTCCTGTGGTTCAGTTTCTGCCCGTTGCCTCTTGTCCTGTTGCTGGGCACCACGGAGAAGAGGCTGGCCTCATCCTCTTGACACTCCCCCTTCAGATACCTATACACGTTGATGAGATCACCTCTCAGTCTTCTCTTCTCCAGGCTCAACAGGCCCAGCTCTCGCAGTCTTTCCTCAGAGGAGAGATGCTCCAGTCCCCTCATCCTCTTTGTAGCCCTCCGCTGGACTCTCTCCAGTAGCGCCATGTCTCTCTTGTCCTGGGGAGCCCAGAACTGGCCTCACAGTACTCCAGGTGAGGCCTCCCCAGGGCTGAGCAGAGGGGCAGGATCACCTCCCTCGACCTGCTGGTGACACTCGGCCTAATGCAGCCCAGGAGACCATTGGCCGCCTTGGCCACAAGGGCACATTGCTGGCTCATGCTTAACTTGTAACATATCTTGTCTTTTCCCCCTTTGGAGACAGAAAGCAGCAGATTCAGCACGTTCTTTGCTGTGATATGCACCCTTTTGATGCTCGTGATGGCAAGAAGGAAGCCAGACTTCTGTAACAAGGTTTACTTTTGAAAGCATGAAGAGGGATGAGAGAGCTTGAGCTCCTTGCTCTGTCACAAATGTTGGGTGTGACATTTGTCATGCACTTGATCTCTCTGCCTTAATTTCCCACTTTGAAAAAGGACATAGTAGCACCACACTAGTATTATCTCTTTTCTTCTCTGCTCTGCTGAAAACTGTTTTTAGATTTTGCCTTGGAGCTCCCCGCTTTGGGACTGATAGTAGCTGAATTTGAAAACCACACATAGCAGAAGGTCCTTTTTACCAGAACTCCGTGTCACACCTATTTCATCAAGATGAAAATACAGCTCTGCAGCTGTGAAACATCTGTCTGTGCCTAAGATTTCTTTGCTAATTGTTGGGGTGAATTTATGTTTGTAATAGATACTTTTGTAAGGACCTGTTGACCAAGTTACTTGACACAACCATGTAGATTACCTGTCTCTTAATATTAGCTTCTATGTGTATCAGTTTTGGAGGATTTAAAGCAGTATTTGAGAGACAGAAGAGTCCAAGGTTGACATCGTGTCCCCTTCAATTTGAATGGAACTAATGTTCCTCCCATATCACATTATTAGTTCCCGAATCATATGGTTTCCATGAAATATCATCTCTCCCTCTCTCTTTCTCTCTCTCTCTCTTTCTCTCTCTCTCTCTTTCTCTCTCTCTCTCTTTCTCTCTCTCTTTCTCTCTCTCTCTTTCTCTCTCTCTCTCTTTCTCTCTCTCTCTCTTTCTCTCTCTCTCTCTTTCTCTCTCTCTCTCTCTCTCTCCTTTTGTTTTTTGGGCCAAGTTGTTCAGAGCAGAAGTAATTAGTCTTCTTTTCTCAGCCCTAAATTTAGAGAATAGCAGCTCAACTACCAAATAGCAGATTTTGAAAGAAAGGTTTTCTTTTCTCTGAAAGTCAAGCTTTAATAAATAATAAAGATCATGTTAGACAGTCCTTACTGGAATGGTAAAAGATTGCTGCTTTTGCACTCATTGCTTTAAAAAATTAAAACACCTTAATCTTTTAAAAACAATTTGGGTTTGGAAAAAGGAATTACATTGCCGGGGACAAGTTGCTTGCCAGCTTCCAGGAGATGCAGTTTGGGACATCTGAGATATTAAACCTCAAATGTCTGAGTTCCGAATACAAACGTGAATTCAGCATCAACTCCTGCAGCTCTGCCATAAACTGTGATGAATTAAGTGTGTGTTAGGTGTCTTTATCCTAAAACTCAGGAGTCCTCAGGGCTGTTGCTCGGTCTCTGTACTCTCTCGGGGGTGCAATATGAGAAGTGAACTCCCAGCTTACTTATTCCTGTCCCCTGAGATCAGAGGCTGCCATAATACATAAATATTACATAATCGCTTTTCTAAACTGATGATGCATCGTCTTGAAATCAAACTGAGTGCTACTGTTGTGAAATGAGTTCAAGATCTCACTCTAATAGGTAGAAACCTTTGAGTCCTCTTTGGTCTTCATCCTCCTGAGCTACTGAAAAGAGATCAAGCAGGTTGGCTTTTGGTTCTTCTGCCACTAAACGCACAATCCAGTCTTGGGCTCGGCTCTTACCCCCGTAATGGCTATAGAAGTGTCTCTCTGGTGGAATTAATGCTTTCTTACTCTGTGGACAGTATCTCAGCTGATACGTCTTAGGGTGTAGTTCACGGTTCTAGTTCACGGTTCTAGTTCATGGTTGCACAAATTGGTGGATCACAGATGATAAGCCTCTAACAAACCTCTGATGTTTTTCAAACTAATGAAGCCTCAGATAGTAGTAATTATTTGTGTTGTTCTCTGACTGCATGACCTTATTCTTCATACTAGTATATTTCACCATAATTACATTAATCCAGCTTTGGAAGTCATCATGTTTTTAGGAGTTCTTTAAATACATCTGTGTTTACCACACTTCTTGGTTTTCTGTCAAAGTATATTTCTTTAACAGTATTTATTGAGATCATTAATGATAATGTTAAATAAGCAATTAAAGCTCTCAGCTTCAAACGGAGCTCAAAATCTGAGGATGGCAGAGGAAATTTGGAATTTCTTTAAGGTTCTCCATTTTGAAGCGAGAAATCCTAGCTGGACTTACCTTTGCTTAACTCATGATTATGCTATTCAACAAGATCCACCATTAATAATAGTTTTTCTTCTTTGGTCTTGTGTGAGAATTTAAAATTTATCAAAGGCGTACAACTCCTGCAGAATTTCTTAATAGGTAAGACATATTTGTTTATATTCAGCTTTGACTGTATGGTCACTAGCTGATGCCTGCACTATCCCGGGAAATCTTCCTTTCCTATCTATGCATTCCCCGCATTGCACCGATTCAGTCTGTTTTGCCATGATGTCCCTGTTTATTTCTGGGCCATCTATTGTAGTGCTCTAAAGACCATGCCATTTCTCCTTGTAATGCCTTCATATTTCTGTTCTTCTTATTGCTAATTTTACATTTTGCACTGGCCTCTCAGTTTGGGCATAGCCGTTAGGGTGTCTTTATTAACCTGATTTTCACTCTGGCAAATGACAAGCAGTTTTCGAGGCCGTGAGCCCTCTCAGCTTTCTCTAATTTTCAATCTTCTCCTTTTGGTAGTTTCAGAGTTAGCCCTTCAAGGCCAGCACTGAAAGTCTTATCTGGTAGACTTACCTGCAAAATGTCCTTTGTAATGAGAATACTTTTCAGCAGTTACATTTTCTGACTGTTTCTTTTTACCGTGAGTCTTTTCTCTCTCTGTTCGTCTTCATTAGCTTCATCCTACTTTCATTTGAGCTGTGCCTCTACCTCACGTACATATAAAAATTCCCCAACTTTCTCCAGCAGTAAACTCACAGTGACACCTGACCTGAAGTGAACAAAGATTTTTCTGATTCTTTCTTATTCCTTGTCTGCCTCGGGGCCAGGTTTCTCATCCTGGCGTCCTGACCCAGCATAGCCTCCCTTCCATCCCCGCGCTGGGCTGACAGGCTGGTCAATCCGTCGTCGCTCGTGTGATTCAGCGGTTCCTCCTGTCGTGTGACTTTCTGGTCGCCTCGGGGGGTTTTTTTCTGCCTCTGGTTTGTGATTATTTCCTCTCTCCCTCATCCCCTTTCCTTTAGTTATTTCTGTTTACCTCCTGCATGTTGTGCTTGTCACCTGCAGGTCCCAGCCCTTAGCTCTTTCCGTTTGATCCTCCTCTTTGCTTGGGGGTGAATTGGGTCTCTTTGCCTGCTTGCCCTAGGTGAGGCTTCTGTTCCCCCGTGCGGCGCTCTCCCCCCTTACCCAGCTCTTTCTCCTGCTGTGTTTGATCCCTTCTCTGTCTTGTCTGTGTGGTCACATGCTCCGTAACACGCGCAACTCGTGTTACGTCAGATTAATATTTTCTGTTCCTTCCTACATGTTGTCTTCAGAAATTTGTCCACGTTTCTCCTGTGTCTCCAGCTGCATTTCCAGTCCTTAATTCCTCTCTTCCAGGATTTCTGTCAGGTGACGGTGTCATGGAGATATTTCCCATCAGGTAACCACTTAAAGACAGGTCTTTGTAAAATTTCTTCATCTACTAACACTTGTTGTCACGTTCTTTTCAGTCATCCCTAAAAACCGATGTAACGCCGACATGAAAATGAGGTCTATTCAAGTGTCATCTTTTTTTTTCTCCATCCTGGCAATTAACACCCCCAAACTTCCCACAGAATTCCCAGTTTGTGCCTTCTGCTTACTGGCTTTCCAGGACACCATCTTTTAAAACTTTTCCTTGGGTCAAACCTTTTTTTCTCAGTTTTGCAGTTAACCTGCTCACCAGCCCCAGTCAAAGATGCCTGCGCTCTGGGTCTCCTGTACGCGGCTTTGCCTCATCCAGCGTTCAGTGCGCCCAGGCAGAGTCTGCAGGCTGGCGACTTTGACCACGCCATGGCTCCTACGAGCACGTCTGTCAGCAAGTAAAGGACTTGGTTCCCGTTCCCTTCTCCCGTGTATTTTTCCTCAATAAGGACGAATTCCCTGCTCAGTTCTGTGTTGTATTTTTAGTCTTTTGTTGTTAATGACAGCCCTATCTGATTATTTAGCAGTTTATTTCTATTGTTTGAGTAATCTGTTTACATGATATATATATCTGCCAGCTCCTTCTAAAGTTAATTTGCTTGAAAGACTGAATGAAGAGCTATTAGAATTATTTGGGGGAATTTTTAAGTCTCTATTATCCATCAGTTACGTGGTTCTTACGTCTCTGTACATATGCAGAGAAGAATAAATAAATGTATTTTAGAAGTTGCTTAAAAAAAATGGGCAAAGCATTAATCCTGTTATACAAGAAAAACGGCAGCATTTTTGCTAAAATTGTGTAGTTTGGATATAAGTCCTTTTTTTTTTTTTTTTTTATTTACCTTTGTGGGCACTGTTCCAAGCTGCAGTCATGGTGCAGGATGTGGAAGAAAATTGTCTCATTTGGACTCCTAGCAAAGAGGCAGATGCCTTTGCAATGCTTTCAGTTTGTCTTTAGGAAGAGAAAATAATATTTGTTGGATGCTTTCATGTATTAGTCTGAAATCTGAGTGCCCTTTCATGGGGCGTATATTGAAGCAAATTTATTTTTGGTCATAGTTTGTCACAACCCAAAATTTTACGTTAAAAAGTGTGTATTCCTCTAATAGTAGTTAGGGACCGTTTTTTCCTCTCTTTTTCTCTCTCTCTGGCCATAAGAAGCTTAAAACAGAGACACATGGTCCTCTATGTAAGTCATTCTGCATACATGATACACTATATAGCGTACTTTATTTTTTTGTCACTGAGGAATGGGAAACTTTCATTAGCCGTAAGGGAAGTTTCCCTTTTGAATCCTCCCATACTTTACAGAATAATAGAAATCAGTGCTGAGGATGATATACCCTAAGTGAAATACGTGCAGATTTTTAAACTGAAAACCTATTAATTTCACATTTTTCTTCCTTTCAATTTGTATAGTAGCTCCAGAACATGGAGATTTTAGCACAAATCTGTGTTTTGTCTAAATTCTACCTCAGAAACAATGGGAACAAGATTACAGTAGTTACAAATGCCAAAAATGATTCCGTTTCCAGAAGAGAACCAAGGAATAATCTGTTATGAATCCTTGTTTCCCTGGAGGCCGAAGATAAGCTGGTGCTCCAGACAGTGCAGAAGCATTCGTTCTGAAAAACCCATTTGTCTCCAACTTTGCAAACCCTAGGTGAGCTCGTGTTAGTTAGGTGAAGTGGAAATGGTATCAGAAGACTGAATATAAATCTTTACGTTGATAACTTTTGCAGTACTTTCCTGAATAATTGCATGCAAGCACTTAGGAACAGCATGTTTTTCAGCGAGATCTGCTCCTGCCCTGTTGCTGCCATGGCCTCATGCGGTGTCAAGAAAGGCAAATAGTCTTTCCTCTTGGCAGACCTGACAAGAAGAGTCTTCTGCTGTGAGAGAGTTAAGGTGACCTGCCTGTGGCACTGTTTGTGCACGTTAAAAGCAGGACGACTGGCAAGCAAGTCTTCAGATCCGTGAGGATTTTACTTCATTTATGTATTTATTTTGCAATTTAAAATAAGGGAGCTGGGGGCAGAGGAGGATTGCTTTGGAAGCGCTTGTGTTTGAGGCTGAGGCAAGGCTGGTGTTGTCTTCTTTCCTTACGTCACGGAAGGCTTGGTTTAGGGGGGAGGTTAGGAAAAGGGGTGTTATTGGGCAGCGGCTGCGAGGTGCGAGTCCCCCGCCCTTTCCCTGAGGGCCGGTGCCCGCGGGAGCTGCCCGCCCGGGGGCTGGCGGGCCCCAGGCCCTGCCGGAACCTTCCAGAAGGAGGAACCTTCCAGGTGACGGCGGAACCTTCCAGAAGGGGGCGGGGCGGGGTCTGCGTGCGCCTCGGGGGAGGGGAGGTCGAGAGCGGACCAATAGGAGCGGGGTCGGGGCAGATCCCGCCAATCACTCGCCTGCGGCCGAGCGGGACGGCTATAAGAGGGGCGCGTGCCGCAGCGACGGTTGGTGTCGGGGTCGGGGGGGTGGGCGGGGAGCTGCGGTGGCTGGAGCCGCCGGGGCAGGAGCCGCCTCAGCGGCCTTCCTCGAGGCTCGGGGGCGCCGGGCGGCCGTCCGCAAGGCGCTCTCCTCCCCGGGGGGCTGCGGGCAGCCGGGGACGCTGGGTCGGGCGGCTGGGGATCCCCCCCGCTGCCGTCGGCGGACACGTGAGTACCTCCCTTCTCCCCCCCCCCCCCCGGGGGGGCAGTGGCTGAGGCGGCACAGCGGCTCGGTGCGGCTGCTCGCCCCGGGAGCGCGGCGGCTGCGCGCTGTGCCCGCTGGGGAGCCCTCGGCCAGCGAGTGCTGTGGGGACTAGCGCGTCAGGATGCTTTGTGGTTGGCCCAGCTGCCCCCTCCACCCCCACCCCGGGCCTCCCACAACACCTTAGAAGCAACTCAGTGTTTTTAAGGAATTTAAGAGGTATATTTAAGGTGTATCCAGGTAGATGAAAAGGTGTGTAGTGGGCAGGGTAGTCTTTCATGTGGATGTATTTCTCCAAGTTCCAGAGTTAAAAAAACAACCACACAAACCAGAACAACACCTGTGTAAAATTACAGCCTTGCAGTAGAATTGTGAGTTTTGTGCCAGAAGTTATGAATCAGTACTAAAACTAAAAGTTGGTGAAAATCAAAGTGGTCTGTTGTCCGTTGTCGTTGGTCCTTGGAGGTCAGTGCTAATGTTGTGGTACACAACTTTCGGGAGCTTTGAGCTGTCAGGTTGTCCTGATGAGGCTTAACGCATTTAAAAGAGGAAATTAGGAAGATGTAAGTTGGTTTTGTGCACTGTCTTGTGTTGGTTGCGTGTTAGAGAACAGTTGTTTAATGATGCAGTTACAGTTGAAGCAGTCTGCTGGCTATATACCTACCAAAAAAACCAAATTCCGTGAAACTTGTTGTGTAAGCTCCTTAAAATTACATTGAAGTTCTGTTGTAATGAGGAGTTGGAGCTGAAGCTTTTCTTGCTGAGCCGAGAAGGCACAGCGTGTGGGGCTGGTGAGGTGTATGAAATGTGTTACCTTGTCAGTGCTGAAGGGCCACTCGTTACTAAAGCGGAGAGCAGCCATCCATGCTGAAAATAGCTTTTCTTACACAGGGCCTGGGCCTGGCGAGCTATTTTTCAGTCTTCATGTCTCACCAAGCCCATGGGGCCATTGCAAACGAGCAGAAAACATAAACTGCTTTTTGGGCGCAGGTGACTCCTTCCATTCATGGAAGGGGGACCCCTTTTCCTCCCTAGCCCCATCCACCCCACCCAAAGAACCCCCCCAGATGCTAGCCAACCCTGAAGAATTGTACTGCCCTTTGTTCTCTGTAGTTTGCCATCTTTCAGGGATATGTTTCTTAAAGCAGTAAAATTTATCTCTAAAAAGGTGAGACGTTGCTTTAGAGTGCAGATGTACAGACCTGTTACCCTCTAAAGAGAAGTGCTCTCTAAGCAGAATTTAATCATTCTTTTCAAAGGTTTCCTTGAGCCTTCAAAGTCAATTCAGTGTGTAATCTTTGGTAAAGTTTTCAGTGCAAGATTTCTGAGAGGTTATGTTCCTTAGTTAATGGTAGATTTGTGTCTTGACAGAAATGTTGCTCCCTAACAGCTGGGCAATTATCCTGTGTCGCCACTGTGCCATGTAGTTAGATGGCCACCAGTTAGCATGTTTATAAATAACATATGGCATTTGAGCTTTGCTGAGTAGATGGTTCCTGAATGCTTCTGGAGTACTTCCAGATACAGGCGTTTATTTTTATGTGCTGTTCCAGGGACTGCATGTTAAAGGGAATGGCAACAGAAGTGGAACAAAATAAAAATTACCTGTACAGTTTGAATAAGGTTAAACAGAAATCCTGAGGTATTACACTTAAATGATTAAGGCTAAAATAATAGACAGCATTGCATATATTCCAGTACTTACTCAAGACTGCTACAGCCATGTAATGGGGAGGTGTTGCAGTGCGTGCTTCCTCTGCTCCCCCTCCACCTTAACGTTTTCCGCATCTTATGCGTTTCTCGTGATTAAGATTAAAGTTTTTTAGGTAGGTTTTCCTGAAGATCGTTTTCTTTCCGTTTGTACGTGACCTAGCATAAAAGAAAACTAGCGCAGTGCAAACATTACAAATACGTTCTTAGAATATTTCTGTTTGGGTTTATCAGGTCCTACTGCATGAAAGGTTGTGTGTGCTCCCTGCTTAGCATTCATCAGCTGCAGGAGGAGAGTGAGCTACAAGCTAGCAAAGGTTTGCATCATATTTACTCCAGTTTGTTTGGAACGTCTTAATAGCAACTGAAAATGAACTCTGTTGGTATTGGGAGATGTGTTCTGGGATGTATGTTCTTTTTTTTTTTTTTTTTCCTCTTTTCCTCCTTTTTTCTTTTTGAGTTATTCAGCCTATGGGGGAACTGAGATAAAGGTCAGGAAAGGGCCCTTTTCAGACCCTCTGAGCAAACACGGATCTTAGCTTCACTGAGAAGGTCTATTTAGACAGCGGTCGTAAATGAAGCGTTGCGGAGTTTGTGGGGAACCAAATACAGTCCGGCCGCACGCCAGTCCTGTGATGATTCCGAGTGCTCCCCTGGGCCACTGCGGGAAGAGCTGCCTTCCTTGGCCATGGTGTCCTGCCGTGGAGGAACGTGCAGGCGTTGGGCTTCAGGCTTTACTGCGATGCTGTCCAAGGGCTTCGAAAAACCGTCCCCATGTACTGAGGTTTCTTAGTAATACATATTTAGAGGGCAGACCAAGAACCAAGGACTATGCACCGTTCGTGGTGCAGAAAACATGGATGTTAAAGCACGTAATTGTGTTTACTGTTTGTTCGTCACTCCTACAGAGTTGACCGCCGCTGTTGCGAGCAGAGGGGGAATTACTGTGACACTGACACAGGGACGTGATCATTGCAAGATAGGTACTCATTGCGGGGCTGAGCGCTTGGGAAAGCGTGAGTGCGTGCGCGTGTTCGTAATAAGATGCTCAGAAAAGGGAGAGTGTAGAATTTCTGGGAAACTTTTAAAATTAAAACTCTAAATTCCTCAGAAACAGTGATATTCATTAGGAAAGGTCGGGTGAATTTTTGGATTTGAAAAAGTATGTCGTATAACCTGCCAATTCTAACATTTTGACAATGAAGAATTTTGTATTTCAGTTTGGAACGACATTTAGAAATTTTAGTTAACGTATATTAAAAGAGAAAAGTAAGTTTGCAGTTTTGATTTGATTCAGTTTAGTGGAACCGATTTCTTTCTCTGTGAGATTCTTAGTCCAGAATATCTTAGACTTATGACATTTCTTCTTGAGTTGATGAGATAGTGTGCCCAGGAAAAGCTTTATTTTAATCCATATACTACTGGTAAGATTGTCAAATAAGCGCTAGAAACAACATCAGTTTGCAGCCTTCTTCACTACATTATGAATATTATTATGAGATGACCCAAGGCTGATATTTCTTTTGAATTATTAGAAATACTTTATTTATTCCAACTAGTAAGGCTTATTTTATTAATTTATTTTTAATCTATAGAACGTTATAGGAGTTACGTTCCTCTGGAGATACTGAACCTGGAGATGTTTACGTAAGGTGCAAGGGAAAGAAAGGGTCTAATGAATTACAAGAATCTCGTTAACTGGCACAGAGGAATTGTTCTTCTGTGAAGTTTTATTACCTGTACAAGTCACTGCTGGACGTGAGCTGCACTATTTTAGTTGAAGTAGTTTCTAAGTATATATCACGTATATAGGGGATATAGACTGAACCCATCTGCTCTACAAGAATTGACTTTTCTGTATCTTGTATCTTAAACCTGTTTGTATCTGAGGCGTATACAAAGCTTCTCAGATAAGCAGGTGCACTTTGATACTATCCAATTAATTACTGTCACAGGTATTGCAGTGAAAGCTTTGTCTGTAGTTCTTCTTTGGAAACTAAACCAGTTCCCTAATTCCTATTATGTTTCCCTGGCTATTTAAATCCAGAATAAAGCCATGTTTTTAAAATAGAAAAGTCTGTTTCCTGCTCATGAAAGTAAGCAGTTTCTTTCTGCAAATAGCAGTATTTATTGCTCGCTTCCCTCCCTTCTTTTAATCCTGCAACTACCATTAGATAAAATAATGAACCGAGTTACTTATTCATAAAAGCAGTGTACCTATTTTGTGCTTCACAGTATATTCCAATAAAATATTGTTGTCATGGATTGTTGGCAGTAAGTCATTTTTAGGGCATACCTTTAAGAGGAAACAAAACCATACACATGGAAATATCTTTGATTGTTTTTCACAAAGCATCTCATACTTTCCTTTCGTCATTGATGGTCTGGGATCTGAAGTCGTAATGCTCATATTCTACTGTTTAGTATCTCCTTATTTCATGTCTACTGCAAATGCTTGCTGCTGAGGAATTGCATGCCGTTTCACTGTTGCCCTTCTCCCAGTCTGACTCCTCCTTCTCCCAGTCTGGCCTGGTTCTGGTAACGCCATTTACACATTGACATTAATTGTAACACATTGTAGTGCATGATTCCTGCTCCAGTAGATGGCGGAGCTTTTCCTCAGCCACAGCAATCAGAAACATTACTCCACCTACTTTCTTTGTTATAGAATATGTTTATGAAACAGGCTTTAATAGGTCCTTCAGGGTCTTTTGTGGATGGTTTTTTTGAAGGGATGATAGCACCAGCTTAAAAGAATTGCAAGATCCTGAATAGTTTGAATAATTAAAAACTAATTGAAAATGAGTGGCCATATTCTCCCACGTGCTGATACTTCTTCCTGTGTAAAGCACTAGAAACTGTGTAAATTGCAAACCTATATCATTTCTTTCTTATTCCAAGAATTCTGAACAAATTTGCTTGCAGATATCGCAGGTCTCTTAGATCTTACTCCTCACACTGCCTAGAGGCCTGTGCAAGTTAGGCAGTGCAACACGTACGTGCCAATGCTATCGGAAGGTTGAAACCTGCAAGTTTTCTCTTTCAGTAGTTCACTTTAGGACATTTTGGGATTCAGCAAAGTCTGGATACGCGGCACAAAACCTGAAAAATGAAACATAAACGTTTCTTCATCCTCTCAGCACGTCAGGGTTTGGAATAACGCTCCATGCTGTGTGCTGCAGCTCTAAACTGAACGTATTCATAGAATTGAAACTTGTCCACCTAGCGTTGTGTTTCTAACTGCATTTGAGGCTTCTGGAGCGCAGCGTCCATTGCCTCCTGTAGGAGGTGCTGGGTGGGCTCATGCTCTGGCTCTTTGGTGCAGCCTACCCTTAGGCACCTGGTTTTAAAACCTTGGCCCGGATATGTGAACCCAGAAGAACGAGCTATGGTGATTCATTTCAAATTCCCTGGCTCTTTTGGCTCCCCAGCCATAACATTTATTCATACTAATTGCTCATTGTGGCAGATAAATCTCACCATGTAGCCAATGCAATAACTCTGCACCTGAGCAGCGTTTAGTTTAGTTTTGCTTTGCTTATATTGCCAGCAGTTTGCTTTTCCTCTATATATCACAGCACCTGGCTCTTTTGGCTTTGGGTGAAGACTGTGTTAGAGGGGTGGATAGGGAAATGGGCATGTTTTCGCCCTCGCTTTCATTGCCATTAGCTTTCCTAGTAGCTGTAATTCCTCAATTAGGGGTGGGCAGTTTAATTTTCCTACCAGCTTAAAAGAAATGCAAGGTAGGCAATTACTATGGGAGACAACTTGTTGCGGCAGGCCTGAGAGAGGATTATCCTGTCAGCAGTGTTACCTTTAGTGGTTCTCCTCTACCTTAACAGCAAGGATAGTCAAGTTTCCCATAATGCTGTTTATGATGATGATGAATACTGTGTCCTGTCTGCCATGATTTTTGTCTTTTGATTTGTTTTGCGGTTTCTCTTTTGGGGTTTTTGTCTCTTTAAAAGACCATTGTAAATTTCTCATTGTCTGTACTCAGGTATAGACACAATGAGAAATAGATCGAGGTATGGGTATTGCCAGTAGTTACCTCAGGTTTGTATAGCATAGGCAAATGAATAGTGCTTTTAAACACAGTAACTTAGGCAAGTTATTAACATGTTTTTCAACACTGAGTATAAACAAAGAGCTGTGTTAAAATGGTGTTGACTACTAAGCCAATTTTAAATCTCCTTTTCCTTTTTTGGGGGGGGGAGGGAGGAGGAGAGGGAGGGTGGGGCAGACCAGGTAACTACTGCCTTTGCCTATGTTAGGGATGGATATAATGTCATTTCGCTTCAGCTGTATGAGTTGTGGGCATTTATTCTAACGTAGTCATTTGTAGTCAGAAAGAAGGTGATTCATCTTATCTGAAGCTAAATATCTGAGACGCTTATTATACCGTCGTGGTCTGGAGGCAAAGCTGGTTGACACTGTTTCTGCCCAGCACAGTGGTGCAGCCCACATAGCCACTCTGCACCCCTGCAACCGTTTGTGAGGCCGCGCACAGTGAGCAGGGTGCTGAAATTATCCAGATTAAAAAATAAGCAGGTTGACTTCAGTGATGATTAGTTATATCTGTTCAGTAAGTGGGGCCATACTGTCACAGCAGATGGAAGTAGCTGAAGGCAGGAACATAGGAAACTGGCTCTGTGCAGTGAGCTGCCTCCTAAGATATGTGCCCCTGGGACTCACCGGTTTTATTAGGTGAGGTGAACATACAATAACTGTTTAACTAGGTGTTAAGTAGAACATTGCCACTATTATGACTATAGCGTGCGCCTGTTGATGCTCCGTACCTCTTTATTGGGCTATAAAATCTCTTGAAGTGAGCTTATCCACCTCAGCCCCAGCAGACAGCTGGAAACGTGCACGTTTGTTGCCAAATCCTTCCAATAAGGTCCTTGTTGCTAGTATTGCTGACTGTGCTAGTGGTCTTCTCCAGTTTTAAAATCCTCACAAAGCATGAGGATTATACGTGTACTGATAAATATGCTGTCTGATGAGAAGTGCCGTTTATTATATAACGTGTAATAATCATCCAGGTCCGTACGAGGAAGCGAGCAAAGAGGTCCATGCAAATCATAATATTTTCCTGGGTCTTACGTAAGTCGCAAGAGAGGCTGACTCATACGAACTTCTCTTGAGTGTCTCAGTGGTATTTTTCATTAGACAGGCTAACTAGCTATCAGAGTTGTAATAAGACAGAGGTATAGAAGTATATTTTGAGACATGTTGGAAACGAACCCTACTGACCAGGATCCTTTAGAAGTATCGTCCCGTGGGAGTTAAATCTTACGTACCATGGGAAAGACGTTGTCTTGTGCCTGCAGCCGTGCATCATAGGATCCCTTATCATGTTGATGTAGTGCCGCGTTGCCTTCGTGGTGCGTCCACAGAGTATCGTCATGGTACAGGGTACTTTGGTTTAGATACTAAAGTCAGAGAAATGTGACTGCGACCAATAAAACACCTTTCCATCAAGTAGCAATGGAATAGATTAAAAGAGCTTTACTGAAACAAAGCCAGTAGCAACTGAAAGCAATCAAAATGGCCTTTATAGTAGTACCTTCTTAATGTAAGTTGTCTCTCGAATGTATTTCACCTATTTTATTTTATTTTTATTTTTTTTTATTTTTGTAGGCTGTGGAAACCAACCTTGCTTCAAAGGATAGTCACTGGGTCTATGTAAATGAGGTAAGAAAGCCAAAAGAGGCAAGATAGCTTGGTTCCTTCACTCATCGCCATCTTTTGTTTCCTGTGTTTTGATACACCAAACTTAACCAAACCATTTGATACACCGAACTTACCATCTTTGCTGCTTGAATGGTACAAAATGCAAACTGTGTGGCATCACTGCTCGTTTGTCTCATTTAAGTTGGCATGGGCTGAATACCAAAGGTCAAAGTAAAGCTTCCAGCGTACATGCTAGCAGCTGAGAGACTCTGCTTTTTTCCACTTCACTGTTGACCCTATCCTGTTAGTTGCTTAGTAAGAAGAGAATATCTCAAAAGAGATCTGGAATAAATGCGTGCACATATATGCTGGAATCTCGCCCTTCACTGCTGTGAAAGCCTGCGCTCGGATACTGTTAGTGACAGCAAAGAACACTGAGGCTACTTGTAGGCTTAGCTTGTTAGAAGAGGCGTTTACATGATGCAAGTTTTTTTTAGTGCAGAATTGTGTTGGTGTTTGGGCCAAGATCCAGGTTAGCCTGGATTTAAAATGTGAGATTTCCTTTCTGCAGCAAATGGTATCCTCTCCTGCTATTACTGATTATTTATTTTACCGTAGTACTGAGATGCCCTGTTGGGAATCAGTGCGACTCATATTCAAAGAGCCAGGGAAAGCTTGAAATGTTGTACCATACATAAGGATTTACAAGGCATTTGTTGTTCAGGATGAATTGCACTATTTTGTATAGTTCTATTTTTAATAATGATTTGTTAAAAGATAGTGAAATGTAAATTAAAAAGACCGAACCATATTCACTGTTTCATGTTTATATTTTAAACACACAGCCTCTAATTTAATAACCAATTCATTGCTTTCTTTACACCTAGCTCATCGTGTTGGATAGACTGTTTTTAATAATAACTATAAATTGCATTGTGCGGCATTAGAAAGGCTCTGCAATTAAATAGAAGGGTAGAGAAAGGCAGTGAAATCTCTGCTTATGAAGATTTTATAAGAAAATCCTTTCTGGTCCTTGTTACATTCACGCACCTCCTGATTTGTCAGCTGCAGTAATGGCCCACCGTAAAATACGAGCAGTATGCCCAGAGAGTCAATATTTATAGTCATATAAAGATAATACAGGGCATATTGCCCTAAACATTTATGGAGAAGGACTGTTTGTGGATTTGTTGCTGCTGCTGTTATTGTTCAGATGTTAAAATTCACTTTGTGAAGCCTGAATCTGAAACGTCCCAAATAAAAATCTTCGGTGCTCGTGCACAAACATATTCATACGTACATATACGCATCAGAAAAGGTGTCTAGTTTGCTCTTAAACTTTGAGAAATTTTTTTTCCCCTTTCGCTGTTACTAGAGACCGGGTAGGGAAGCTATGATAACAAAATGTGAACATAAAGTATAAATTAATTCTTCACAAGACAAGAAAAAATTAGATTTTCCATACGACCTCAAAAAGTCTGGGAGACTTGCTACTACAGGTACAACACTCGCATAAATATTCTTTATTGATAAGTATCAATGCACAAACTTAGAAATATCCCCAAAAGCCGTTGAATTCAAATAGACAATTACAAAAACTTTTCGAATTCATGAAATGCCGGAGAAAGACTGTGCAGGCTACAAGAGGAGGAAATGTCTTGATTGTTCGTTTTGATAGGAAAGCCTAGGTCTTGATTTGCTCAGAGATGCCGTGGAAGGATGATTCTTTGAACATCCACGTGGAATTTATCTACAGAATGATAGATTCCTTAGGGCTTGCTTATTATTTAATATTGTGTAGGCACCTGTGCCAGCAGTTAGGCAAACTGGTAATCCTCAGTCCATATGCCTTTTTCCGTTTGGTATCAGTGAGGACTGCACGGGTACGTGACGGAAAATAAGCCGTTCTCTGACTGAGTGTTGATGCGTGGCTACGATTTGCGGAATGGAATTAACTTTTAATAACCTCCTAGCACTGTCATTCTTATTGACAGTCAAGTAAAGGTGCCAAATAGTGAGCCTCTGCTTTTTCTCCTTCCAGGCAGATTGAGAGAGGTTCAGGATCCTTCACTTTCCTGCTCACCATTTGGTCTGTGTGATTTAGCAAGTCCTGTGAAAGGAAGGAGAGAGATAGGGCTAATGGAACCAAAAGGACAGTAGTAAGAAGCAAGTCCCATACTCAGAGCACAGTGGCAGTATTTCCATTTACGCTCTTTGTTTGAAGAGCGTAGGATTGTAGAAACTGTGTTGGCATTTCCCACCTCAAGACTCCGTGTGGGGCCTATATGGGTACAGAATAGACCTGTTCCCCTATATGGATCTATACGCTATGCACCATGCTATTCTCTACCCAGTAGACCACATAAGGCACAGGATATGCCACTGTGCGTGCTGAGCGTGAGCACCCGCTCACAGGCTGCACACCTCTCATCTTCAAGGCAGTGAAGACTTGAGCCTTGCACTTATTTTGCTATAGTAAGAATGAAAATGCAGCACGGTATTATTTCTCCGAGCGGTTTATTATTAAGTCTTACTGGAAATAAGTCTATTTCAATCTCTCTGGAATGATAACTGAATACGTGTCTAGATTTTTGATTTTTTTTCTTTATTGTTTCTCTGTCCCATACTCCAGGATAGAAGTTAAATTTCAGAGTTAGAACTAATGTATCACTTTAAATTTATTAAATAATGAACCCCACCAAGCTTGTGATGAGCCGTCTTAGAACCATACAGCCGGTAAGTTTGCTGTGCTGCTAATAAACAGATGGGGAATCTCAGAAGTGACCCCCAGTTGCTACCGTTAAGATCCTACGTAGGAATGGTTTCCGGTGGCCCGAGTCGCTCTGCTGAGGCATCTAATCAGACTGGATGCCACCGACGACGCAAGGACTCAGTTGTCAGTAGAAGAAGGCTCGTGCCCTGGGAGGTGATCCCTTGGGTGAGGCTGGAACGTTACAGTGGCGAGTTTGTCAGGGTAGGAGAGAATACAGAAGGATGATTCTCAGCAGGCGATAGCATGTTGTCCTGTGTCCTCCCTGAAGTCATGATTTGACTTTCCCCTCATCTTACAATATGTCGTTAAAAAAAAAAACCTCCTAGTGTTTTAAAAAGCATATTTGTAAGGTATGTCTAGTTTTCTCATGTCAGACGTTTTATGTTCTAAACTGGCGAATCTGCCAAAAATAGTGGGATTTGGAGGAGTAAAAAGATAAAACATATATCTATGCACACTCCCCCTTTAATCTTCTACTTCCCTTTTGTTTATCCAGAAATACTAAATCATGGTCCTTGTATTCATTTGGATAGCAGTTTCACCTGAATTTTGAGTTAAATAGGCCAAGTAGGCCAAGCTTTCAAAAGCTGGAATATTTGTGATTTTGTGCTTGCAAAAAAAGCAAACGTCTCCTGAGAACAATGACTACTCCATACCTAGCTTTATCTTAACAATTGCCAAAACCTTGGATTACCATTGACTGTGCTGGAAGTCAGCAAAGATAACCAAATTTGACCCTAAAGAAGATGTGTTAGAATGCATGTGGTGCTCTCTTTATGTCTTTGTCAGTTACGCCTTTAAGTTTTAATGACGCTGCCTACCAACTTTGGGAGATGCGTGCTGTTTCTCCGTGTGGCATCATTCTGCTGCAGTTGTAGATATCCTCCTTTTGTGTGTGTGTGTGTGTATTTCTTTTCTCTTCCTGTTTCCCTTTTCTAGTTTGATTTTTCTCTACTTGCATTTCTCTCCTTTTGGTGTGTGACATCAAGCATCTGTTTGTTCCTCCTGACTTTCTTCATTCTCCTCTTCCCTCTTTTTGCACGTTCACAGAAAATGCTGTGCAGTGCCCAGAGCGTAGATCTATGGGAGAGGCAGAAGAACAGCGCTTGAAACTGTATATAGTTGCACTGTGAGCAATGCTCTAGGAGTTTGTCCGCTTTTTTTTATTACCAGCTGTAGTAGGTCTGGGGCTATAAATAGAATTAGACACTGTTTCTGATTTTTGTGGGAAATGTCATGGTTTTGAAATTTTTTCCATTCCAAATTGAGAGAAAGATAAGGAAGACGTTCTGCAAAAATGGAGTTCTGACTGAAAAAATCATTCAAGTTCAACACAGTATTTTATACTGATACAAAACACATCTGGATTTTGTACTGATGTGCACTGGTATATTTAATTTTAATTCCAAATTTCTAAACTTTCATTGTTTTTATACATAAACCAGTTTAAAAAAAAAATCAACTGTTCTTCACTGAACAATGGAAGGGGTACTGAATTTGATGGGTAAGCGATGTGTTTCACCGTTATCGGACACCCCCTTTCATTTCTTTTTCAACAGCCGTCAGTATTCACAAGCTTAATTGAAATGCATTAGACGTGGTGGGACAAAGCGCAAGACTACTGGTTAGGGGATACCTTTTCATGGAGGACAGTTATGGATGAAGGGAGGACATCTAGTGTTGCTTGTCCAAACTATACATGCTTACTCTGAAGCTGAGGAAAGGTGAGGGGAAGATTTGTGGCCTATCTGTGGGGAAATAGCAAAAGATGGATACTGTGGAGAAGGCTTTTGTGCGTGTGTAGAAGTGCCCAAAGGACAAGAGTTGGTATTCATGGAGAACTGTAATCATCTTAGTAGCTGAAAAAGTCATGATGGGACGTGGACAAGACTTGGCGATTTCCCCTAATTGACAGTGTTATACCTGCATCTTGGAAAAAGTTAAGACAGCAGTCAGTTCAGCTCTGATTATAGCTAAGAAAGAATGGATTAGGAATATGAAGTCAGAAAATAATTTGTGTGAAAGTGACCATGAAATGGTAGCATTCGTTATTTGAAAAAGAGGAAGGAGTAAGAACAGGAGAGCAAGGGTAAGGGACTTATCCAACGTCACAGCTTTAGGAAACTAGTAGGACTTTGGGCAAGATAATAGGGAGAAATAAAGGATGGCAAAAGAACTGACTGTTCCTTGAGGGGGAAAAAGTTTATTTTTAAAGCACGGTAACAAATTATGCCCATGTGAAGAGGAGGCACGAAGCACAGTACGGTATCATTATGGTTGTATAGAGATATCTTTACAGATCTTAAAATCAAAGAGGGATTCAACAAAGAAGTGGGGGAAAGGGGACAGATAATTAGAGAGGACCATAAAGGAAAAACAAAGTGATTATAAAATCAGGCTGAAGTGCAAAATGAGTCATACTAGGTGTCATAAAAAGAGAAGATGAGATCTCGCAGAAGGTGAAGTGTGAGGCCGTTGCCGAATGGAAAGAGCAAGTGAGGTTTTAATGTTTTTACTGACTTATTTGCTTCTGGTGTTATAAAGAGGGTTAACCAGACTGTTCAAAGAATATGGTGCTACTAGTTTGAGATAATTATTTGGTAAGTCTGAGGCAATCCAAAGTCCACCAGGTGAAATTCAATGCAGAGGAGTGCAGGGTAGTTCAGGTGCAGCTACAGAATGAGGAATAGCTGGTGAGCATCTACAGGAGCAACTTAGGTTCATCGTGGATAGCAAAACAGAGTATGAAGCGATACTGATATGCTCTTGCAAGAAAGTCTGCTCCTCGGATACAGTAATGGGAACACCCTTGTAAGATAAGGGCGCAGTTACTTTGCTGTGCTTGACGCCACTGAGGCCTTGTTGGAACAGTTTTATAAGTTTTGGGCAAGCCACTTGAAAGAAAGAGGATGCAGAACAGTCTCTAAATCTAGAGGAGAGCAAATAGTACGATCAGAGTTTAATAAAACATGACCCGTGAGGAAAGGTTGAAAGAACTGGGTTTGTTTCCCCTGAAATAGGGAAGATGAAGCGAGGGTATAGCAGTAGACAAAATAATGCAAAGAAGAATGTGATGACTTCTTCACTCTGGAAAGATGAGGAGAAAGCAATTTAATCTTCAACAGTAAGAACTAGATTAAGTGTCAGGAAATGTTTGATAATCTAAATGTGGTTATGAATAGGAACAGCTTCCTTGGTTACCTTCTTCCATCTCATCATCTCTCTAACTTAACACCTCCTTCTGCTACTGTTTTACTCCCCCTCCCCCATTTCCAGCTTCCTACTTGCGTTATTTAAGTCTGCTAAACGTTTGCAGATCTCCGTTTAGAAAGAGAAATACAATTGTATTACGAATGCCACTCGAGCTGGTGGCATTACTTTTTCTGATCTGCACCTTCTGTTCTAGTTTTTTCATATGTCTCCTCTCAATATGTTTATGACAGTGAAAGTTTTTACAGTATAAACAGCCACTACATATACTTCTGTTCAAATCATTTACTTTATCGAGAAACATGAAGTGTATGCAAACTGCATCTCTTACTTGATTTCCAGTCAGCTTGGAAATCCTTTTCAGTCTACTACTGAGCAAGCGGGAGTGAGTGCATTTGATCAGATGCTGTCAGGCAAATCCCCCTTTGGGGTAGCTCCAGTGATTTGACTTAGCCAGGGATGAATTTCGCATCATATTTCTAGATACCAGCCTTCTGAAATGGAGGAGTATATTGCACTTGTATGTAGTTTTGATAAAGATGCGTAGCAATGAATTGCTGACGCTTTCAGTGCTTTAAAAATAGATTTAATTATAAGATGTAAAAACTAAGTCTGAAAACTAAAGGTTAGAACTTCTACTTGACTACGGTTTTCATTTGTTGCTTTTCCGTTGAACTGATTCTATTTGATCCAGATTAACCCTCATCGAATCGGATACAAAGGGGTCTCTATTATTAGCATACAGTAACCTATCATTACTCTGATTTTTTTTCAGTCCTGGAATTACCACATTCAGTACCACATGCAGGAACAAATGCTGAAATTCAGCCTATTGTTCACTACTAAATTCTCAAACTGGGAACGTGGGGATAGTAGGCAGAACAGGTGGAAGTTTGACATTAGTTCCTTACTTTCTAAATGATCAAGTTATTTAATGGAGCTCCATAGGAAAGGAAGGTGCTGGGTTTGGGGGTGGGGGGAGGGGGGGGGAAATCCTCCTGATAGATAAGCCAGCAAACCCATGTGGGTAATTGTTACCGCGAGACGCTTAAGGAAAGGAGGAGATTGTTCCTTTCTAATAAAGCAAAGCTTTGTTCATTGCAAAACTGTCACTGTGTTTTTCTGTGAGCCACAGTAAAGTTTCCAGAATTAAGCCTCTAAAGGAGGGAGGAATCACATGCTTGATCGTCATGGTAGATGCACTAGCACAATCACCAACACTTGTGCCTGTCTACAGGGACTGCAGAGTGAGTGGCTGTATTTCTGTATTGCACAGTTCCACATGTAGTATAATGCTGTGCAGAGTAGTTTGAGGTTGAATATGGCCTCATTTCTTTAGCACTAAGAAAAACTTGCTCTATTATTTATTCTGTTGAAAAACAAACAACCTGTGCTGGAACATAGTAGGCTGGGTAGCAGAAAGGTAAGTTGTATTCGTAATGGCTGTTGCAAAATCAAAGCTCCCTTTTATTGCTAGTGTTCCAAGGCAGCCCATCTTGTTGTGCAAGGTCAACTTAATAACTAGGGTTTTTTTAAAAATCATAATACCTTTATTTTGCTTATTATGTGCAACGCTAGCCATAAATGCAGGTATTTAAACACCTGGGACCAGTTTGTTACTGATGAAAGCCTGTTTTCAGTAAGAAATCTGAAATACATAGCTTGAGGCTAATAGATGCAGGAATGAAGTATCCTACAGATTCAAAATCTATAGAAAAGCAAAATATTTGGTCCTTAGATGGATGAAACTCTTGTAAGTCTCGATTGCAAAATAAAAGTAAAGGAAAGTAACATCCAGATGGGGCTGCTCTTCGACATTTTCCCTTTCCAGTCCACAGAAAGGATCTTGGAATGGAAAATTTAGAGACAGTAAGCACAGAGGAAACTGCTATAGCAATTGCAGCAGCAGTGTGCTTGGATAACTTCTTGCAGGCTGCGATGATACTAGTCAGAAGAAGCCCTGGCAGTTGTGGAGGAGGGGGAGAAGGGAAAAGCGAAGTAAGAAGAAAACGTCTCGTAATTTCTTGCAGGAGTAGTAACGAAAAGATTTTGTAAATACAGATAGAGTATAAGTTTCATCAGGGCAAGAGGTCTCAGGCAGGAAGTTAGAGTGCCAAGGAAGGGGGGAACTCCAGGCTGTCTTGGGATGATGTTACCCAGCATGGTTGGGTAACCACAGCACTTGAATACGAGTCTAAAATTTTAGACAGCAGTTGACCTGATTCTGCCCTTCTGGAGCAGTGACACATTCTGCGTGCTGCTGGTGGTGCTGCCAGCAGCTGGATTTCGAGGCCTTCAGCGGATTAATAAGGCATTCGCAGATGCAGCCCAGCTGAACAACCAGAGCCAAGTATGAAAAAAAAATTGTGGTTTTGTGATGTTTTCCTTTCTCCTTTCAGCGCGTTCCCTCTGAATGCTTTTCCACTCACCCTTTACCGGACTCTGCCTAGCTCAGTCCTATCACTTCTGCTGTGTTCATAGGTCCTTCGCCACCATCTTGAGTGAAGGGGCTGTTTGTCATATGAGGAATGAGGAAGTGTTGCATTGTCTGTCCCATGTCACGTATTTCTGATTTTCCATTTCTGCTCTTTAGCCCCACCGCTTTATATCTTTCCTTTTATCACGTCAGACATGCCCGGTAAATCCATAGTTACTATCCCCTCGCTTTAAGAATCAAGTGACTTTTCAGTCTTCACCTGGGTACACGCTTTCCTCTATTAAAATATTTTTCAAAAGGTTCAGAAAAATGAGAGAAGAGGATAGCAATTACCAAATAAAGTGAATGCCAGCAAACTACTTTATCCCCCCCCCCCCCGAGGCTAGCATGTAGGTGAGGTGTTAGACAATACATGATGAACAGTGTTTTCACTTGTTGCAGGACTTGTAGGGGAATCTGGAGGGAATTCATGGCTTGGGAAGAAAGATCCCTTAGGAGTGCAGCGTTTGTTCTCTGCTTTTCTTTTTTGCTAGAAATCCTTGTATTACATAGCCTTTGGGTGACCAACAGTGAGGTCTGAAGGCCTGTGCAAGTGGTCATGGCTTTCTTTGTACTTGAAGGGAGCTAGGACTGTCTGATAAGCCAGAATTCTAGTCTTTCTGTATGTGTTCTTAAGTACAAAAAGTTTTTTTTTTTTTTAAATAATCATTCAGAGTAATAATGCATGTATTTCTTCTGAGATCAAGAAGAAAATAAATCTTTTATACTTTACTGTGTCTAGCTTTGCTTGAAAAAAGCAGAGTTTATAAAGATAGTTCACAAATGTAAGTAGGGCACGCATTCTGGGTAATCTTTTCAAATTATAAAAAATACACAGCTTAAAAAAATCAAAAAATGGAATAGAAGTCAAAGAAACGCTCTATGGAAAATTTCTTAAGATTTAGCAAATGACATTTTTCATTGCAGAAGTTAATAATTTGCATGTCTGAATTTATTCCAGTTTGTTTCCAGGTAATCTGTATTTACTACTTGCCTAGAAAAATCTTGCTTCTCACCTTTCAGCTGCTGCCTTTGGCATGGCAGATGTTTTTCCATGAAATGTTTAGTTTCCCCTTTCTTAAATACCCTTGAAAGGTGTGTGTGTGTGTATATATAAAAAATACATGTAGCACGAAACAGTACGGTGTAGGTACCTGCATCCCACTGCAAATAATTCGTAGGGTACAGAATTGACCTAATTCTGTTGCTGTTGAATTACGCGGAAGCAGTCTCTAGTAAGCGAGCGGTGAGGTTAGACCAGCTTTTTGTTGTTGGTTCTCTTAGCAGTGAAATCCATGTTAAAATCAATGGCAATTTACTGTTTTGTTCAGCTTCTGATAGCCACCATTTTGCATGCTTTTCACTTTTTCCAATACAGTTATTTTTTAGTATGAAATAATATTTTGTCAAATGAGAGGATCTTTTACTGTACAGGTGCTCACTATGACCTGAGAAAGACTGCTTGACAGGCAGTGTGGAGTCATTATATTTACCAATATAGCTAATTCAATGAAATTATGCATATATCGCTGTAGGAATTTTTAGGGGTATTGGGTAAAAGGAGAAGTGAGGTGGTATCATATGTGTGGGAGGGCAGTGAAGATGGGAGTTCAGCAGGTGGTCTACATTGCAGACTCGTGTTAAAATGTTGCCTGTGCTGAGAAAAATGGGTTGTCCCCTTGCCTTAAAGGATTAACCTTTATATATATATACATGTGTATCTGTTCATGTGGGGTGTAGGGAGGCCAGCGTAATGTTAAGTTTCAGTAAATCTATCTGCACTGTAAGCTCTTGCGAATGTTTTAAAGCCAGCTTATAGAGGGATGTTTTCTGGATTTTCAACAAGTGAGACTAGTGTCCCTTTATAGATGTGCTAAGTACATTCAGGAGACTTAAAATAACCCAACAAGTAGTATCGATCCTAATGCGGAAATTCCCCGTAAATCTGCAGCTTGTGTCCGTGAGCATCCTGGTGCTCATTGCCATTCGATTTAATCCTCCAATTTTCTCAGGGACGTGCTTTCTGGAAATCTCTTTTGGTTCTTTTAAATTATTAATGTCATTAAAATTTATAATTTTCTATCGTTACCTCTAGGAAAATAGAGATTTTAATGTGAAACATAATTGTCTCATTTTGCAATTTGTATTATGATAGTTGAGCGCAACTAGGGCGGATTTAAATATTCCCCTGAGTAAAATGGCAAGATACTACAAACCAGCTGAAGTTCTCTGTGTGCGGATAAATAAATTGATAAACGAATGCCGCAAATGACCAATACTTGTGTGCAAATAAACAGCTAAATGAACGCCACAAATTTTTCAAAGCTGAACTTCACCGTTGATATGCCACGCACACAGGAAAAAACTATTGTAAAGGAAAACCCTTTCATTCTGGAGTTGGGCAATGAGGACGCTACCAAAAGCTAATGGTCAAAGTTAGCCTTATGTCTGCTTCCCGAAATATTTTTTCAGGAGGCTTCCCCTCTTCCCAGGCGCTCAGTCTGATTTTGCTGCCTGAGGATGCAGCCTAGAGGGTTACGAATTAAAGCTGTCCCATAAAAACGTTTCTCCCTGAGACCCCGGTGGCAGAAGGCTCAACGCGCTGTGTGGTTTTACCGCCACTGAGCCCCAGGGCTGAGAAACCAAAGGCAGCAGCCATCTGGAGGGGTCTGTAGGCTTGCTGGACTGCGGCCGTGGCTCCCCGCAAGGTGACAGGGGCATCCCAGACTTCCCTAATAAGCCTCAAAATCTTTGGCTTCTTCAGGATTATATCTGTGTTCTAATTTTCCGGGTTTTTTCTCTGCAGCAGTTGGTCTATTGTTAACACAAAGGATTTCGTCTTCTGCGGAGTTAAAAAATCCATACCCCTAAAAAGGATGGGAAACTGGCAAAAGGAACTGAATGGAGCCAAAGCTGCAGTACTAGTGGACCGTAGCAAGTAATTATAATAACCCCACAGTCATTTCACTCAGTTTGACAGAGCGAACAGCAAGAAAACAAAATACTTACTTTCTTAAATGTTAAAAATAGGGGCCCACGCTCACTCCCGCTGACAGCACGTCACGAGGTGCCGGTCCCCAGTGATGGACAGGGTAAGGCCACCACTGCAGGCAGCTGTCAGCCTGGGCGTGCCCACCCTGGTGGCGGGTGCAAGAGCTGGGCTGGAGAGCAGCCCCCTGCGGATGGGGCACCCAGGCAGTGAGCGTGGCCGGCAGCGCTGCTCCCATGGCAAGTCCTGGCAGGGAATTGCCATTGCAAGCTGTACCGCTCTTGTGATTTCAGGGGTCAGCTACGCCCCTGATTTCCGAACTCTTTTTCCTACAGTAACAATTTTTCTTCTCCCCCCTCCCCCGTACAGAATACGTGAAGTGTGTAGGTCCCATGGCTTCAGCCACAGTGTAAGGGCAGTAAATGCAGGCTTTGCTCCAGACTGAAACGGGAGGCTGGGACGCGGGAAGGTCGGCAGAGCAGCTCTGAGACGCCAAGCCTGGAAACAGGAGCAGCCTGTCTGTCCTTGGGGCTTCCTTACTTCTCATCCCAAATTAGTCTGTATGAGGAAACTTGCATCCCTAAATGTTTCAGCTCCTTCTGTAGTTTCCCCTCTTGTTGATATCTTTTCCTAATTCAGGGAACGTCAAAGATTTAATTGCGTCATTGTCAGCCTTAGCTTGCAGAAGTGATCTGTTGCTCTTAGGGGAAAGGAAATTTCTTGTAAAGTTGTCCTCAGGCCCCTGTAAGTGTAAGGACCATCTTTCTTAAATACAGTTGTACTTTGCATTTGTGGTTTTGTTCTGGGGATGCAGTGAGGTTCTGTTAAGCCAACTCTCTTTCTGAATAAATGTGGTCTGGACGCCGGCTAAAGGCTCTTGTTCCTTATTTAAAACCTACTGAGACTATCCCTGTACTTTACAATGAGGACCTACCTCCCCAGAGCGTTAGGCTTGCCAAGGTAGATGGGACGGTGTTGAGCTCTTTTCTGTTTGAGATGATGCATAAAAAAAAATACTATCACTGCTATTAAACACAAAATAAGATTGTTTGGCCCAGACTAAATATGCGCGTGTGTAATCTTTTTCTTCCATTGTCTGTTGAGAAACATCTGTCGAATAATGAAAAGGAATATATAAAATGTGTGGATAAGTATATGCTTCTAAAAGACTGTCTCCATTTGCAGGAAATCACTGACAATGAAATATTAGAGTTGGTTCATAGTGCTCTGGGGAGGATGACAGTTATCCGGCAAATTTTCCCTCTCTCAAGGGACAACAATCAGAGGTGCATGAGGAACAACCACCGAATCTCATCGCTGCTGTGTGATCCCCAGGAAGGCTATCTTCAGATGCTGCAGGTCAGTAGCTGTGCCTGGCAGAAAGGTTCTCCTTAGGAATTTGACATGAGGTAGTTTTCTGTCTGGGTAACTTCAGAGGAGATGGAAGAATAAAATGAGTACACTTAGATTTGAACACGTTGCTTTTGGTCAACCTTTTCCTGGCTTAAGTTAATTTTGTTTTATTTCCCAGGACTGATGGCTTTGGATCTGATGTTATGTTTGTAAAGTACTAGCAAGCGGTTGTGCTGATTTTGGCTGATTTCCTCCTGTTAAGAACCTTGGTGGTGTTACTGCTTCTTATTATATTTGTGCCTATTAAACGTCTGATGTGAGAGTTCATCTCTGAGGATAACAGGACTCTGATAGGTACCGGGCTGTGGAGCGTTTCGTATTTAGTTAAATGGCCTGAATCCAGCTGATGTGTTCGGTCTGTCCCATTTCAATAGCCTCGGAAGTCTCTAGCAGCTGGTAATTGTCTGAACGTGTGAAATATGTGCTGCTAGTGCACGTTCCAGATTTTCGTAACAGATTTGACTTTGATGTAGGCAACATCTCGGGGCTTCTTGTGTTTTTCTTAAACTAATTTAAGTTTAAGCTTAATTTCAGGTGCCATTTCCAGGGATGGTACAATAATTGAAGTGTGAAGGCTTTGGACTTTCAGTGGGACTCTATGAGTCTGAGTTGCTTTAGATACTGTTAAGAATCTCATTCCTAGTACTGTGGGAGATGCTGGATAAAACATAAAACTTCGGAGAGCCTGAGATGTAAGCTTGATCAGAACCGTTTTATGGCAAATCAAGTCTTGCTCTTAGGTGGCACGCCTAAGGATGGGATGGCCGAATGTGGGAGGCGCCAGCGTGGGGCGTGGGGTGTGAAGGGCTCGGTCAGGCAGTGGGGAGCAGGCTGGCCGCTGCTGGGCCGCAGCAGCCCAGCGAGGCCGGGCCGGGGAGAGCGTCTTCCCCGGCATTTGCTACCTGTCGGCCTGACAGAGCTGCCGCAGTGCCCAGGGCAATGCTCCCGGCAGCCTGGAGACTGCGCTGAGGGGGGCACTAGCGAGACTCACCAGGAGAGACAGAGGCGGGGAAAGGCTTGCCAAGGAACCTCTGCGGGGATGTTTGGTCGTTGGGTTTTGCCCTACTAACAGGTTGTAGCTACAGAGACGGAAAGAAAGCCTTCAAGGGAGAGGTATGGATATTTCCACCTTGAAGCTCTGGCTGGCTCGCGTTCCCCCGTAGGCAAAGATTGAGAAGCGCTAATCCCGTGCGTTGCAGCTCTGACCACTGCTCTGTCCTTCCTGCACCAGGAGAAAGCCTGGTTTCCTCCTGGCCCAGAAAGAAAATGAGCTTTACTACTTTATTAGCAACTTGGAGGTATGCAGTAAGGAGGAGAAAAGCCGCTCGTTTCAGAGAGTCAAAGCGGTTTCCATCATGTTGAAAAATCTGTCTGTCCTGTACCAACAGATCACTCAAGGGGGAAACAGTCTTACATTATGGCAGGGTTTTGGATATTGCTGTCTATGCTGGCTTGTGCAAAATCGTACTCAGAGACTCGTCTGGAGGACTCTGACAGTCAACCTCTCGGAGCAAGTTGCTGTTTACTAAACCAGTAATTGGTTTGTTAGCATGAATAGCCTCACTCCCTTCTTCTAAACTGACAAGGACCCGTTAGGAACGTAAACACCCTTCCTATTGCTTGACACGTGTGGGCCTTGAGAAGCAAAACATCCTCAGGGTTCAGATTTTTGTCTTCCAGAAATACTATACCACCATAGAAGCTGTCATTAAAAGGATGGAGTAGTCATGTGCTGCTTTGCCCATTAGTTCCTTCTCTCTGAAGGAGCTTCGTTCTCTCTGAACTAAGAGACAAGGAAAAGGTGCAAGGAGGGTGCTCTTTCCTCTCGGGGCGGCAGATAGGTTGCCTTCTGGAAGTCCGTTCCAGGGTTTCCGTGTCCAGCCCCACTGGAGGGAAATATGCTGAAAGGTGAAGGATATCGTGCGCTGTTACCAGTCTCTCAAGTCAGCCCCCTCCAAATGATCCTGAATTACCTTTAGGTTTCTGCGGATTGAATACAGGATGCTCTTAGCATGTGCGGTTGTATCTGAAGTGTTCCGTATCTGCCTCTTTTTTCATAGATGTTGCCAAAACATCTTAAATAACACCTTGTGGGCACACAGCTCATACTTGTTGCTAAATATGACTGATGTGTTATTAGTGGCCCTTCGGTTCCGGTACTTCCAATCTTCTGTTTCCTCTCTTCTGCTTAAAAAAAATAGTTTTGCCCTTTTGCAGTACAGAAGTACATCTCTAAATTACCCTGTTGCCGGAGGCTGCAGTAGCTCCCAGCTCTGTGTCAGCGGCACGAGTCCACCAGCAGCAGTGACCACCTGCTGGGGCTCAGGCCTTGCACCGCTTTGAAGTTGTTTGATTAACACCGGTTTGGAAATCCCTGGCGCGTTTTCCCTCGGGCAATTTCATATTAATGATTCTTTGTTGTCAAGGTTTCTTACCAGCTATTGTTGGTTAATTATTTATTTAACGACTTGGAAGAAGAATAAGCAAATCTCTGTCAGCTTCCGGCTGTGAGGTTTTATAGGGGAGAATTTAGTGTTTTTAACAAGCTGGTAAAGAAAGAAACATTTATGTCATGGGTTATTAACTTTGTTCTGGCTAAATTAATGAAAATCTTTTTGGAACAATTTTGTTCTCAGTATCTTTAGTACCGTATCCTGGAAAGTTGTTTTTCAGTGGGTGATCATTCCCGCTTGGCATGCTGACAAGGCTTTTAAAGATCAGGCTGTTCTGCAAACTCATCCAAAAACTCATCTGTTCTGAATGCTTTGCGGAAATCCAATCTTATTCCATCAACCCACTTGTCAAAATTTTGCTCATGCCCTTATTTCTTGCGCGTATAATGTACCCAGCTGGGTTTCTGCTTCAGCTGGAGAAGAAGCTTTATAAAGTTTCCCATCTTGGTCGTTTTACTTGAAATCAGAGGACTGTAATTATTTCTTGTCTTATTCTTCATATGTGATTTTTCTGTGTCCTTTTCTTCTGCCTTTTCACAAGTGGAAAGGCGGTAATTTAGACCTTGTTCTCTTCTGCTGGCGATGAGCGTCCTGTGGTTGCAGCCGTCAGCGTTGTCAGTACTGGCTCATCTGGAAAGATAATACTTAAGTACCTTTGGATCAGAGAGAGATTCAGTTAGTCATAGGTATTCCTAGTACGTACCCCTGCATGGCATTTTAATGTTGCTCACCAGTGTACAAGAGGATTACTGCTGTTAAGCCATTTAGATCATCTCAGAAATAGTTTTATGTAGTAAATCGAAGAAATTTTAATGCATCATCAGCTTCCTCTCTGCAACACTTCTCCTTTAAATACTGGTTTGAAGCCTGTCTACAGACTTGGATTTGTGATTGAGATCCTCTTCTTTCTCCGGATTCTTTCTGATTAGTTATGAAACCAAGAGCTTTCTACTGGTAATTTTTTTTAAAGAAAGATCCCCCTTTAGAAATGTGGTTGTCTTGCAGTTCTTTGCTTCTCGTGTTTATTATTTATACAGTTAATAGGTTAAATCTGTGTGAGACCACTTTTATTTAAAGCCTGTTACAGGCATCTGATGTGCATAGGGCATCTGGCATTATTTGACGTGAGCCGAAATACATAGTAAGATTAAAAAGGCAAAAAGAAGAAGAAAACCCCAGCAAACTGTGTCACAAATACAAGGAGGTTATTTCCCGTAGGATTCAGAGTCCCGCCTCCCTGCTTTAGAACTGTTCCAAGCGTTACTTGGACATATTTGAAGAGTAGATGTTGAGAAGCGTGGGAGGGTATTCCTTGAAGCAGCTCCTCTTCTCCATGTGAAGACATAATCTCATTCTTCAGGGACTTGACCATCAGCTATCTCTGTAGGCATCTCTTAGCACTTGCTCCTTCAGAGCTGCGTTTTTAACTTAGGAGACGTCTTCTCTTTGGGAAGTACTGCAGTCTAACTACAGTACATGCAGTTATTCATTGCAGATGTGTTTGGTGGCTTAAACATGGTAAGGGCCTGATCCTGCAGTTTTATGCAGCTGAGCAGCCTCACTGTCGTTTGACCTATTTACACTGCTCTTACTAGTCTGCTGTTAAGTGCTACTGGAGGCAGTAAATATTAATTGAGCCCTATTAAAAAATCTCACAGAGGACTGATGAGCCACGCTTTCCTCTTTCCTTTCGTCGCAAACCTGTATTTGCACGTCTCTTTAGCAAAGTCTAATTTGGACATTCAGTCATGATGAAACTGCCTCTGAGCACTGCAAGAATGAAAAGTTGCCTTAAATTGATCTCAGGGCCCATTGCAGGGCAGGATCTCTCCCTGAAACCGTATGTCATGTCCTTCATACAAGGCATGTTAGCAGAAGAGCTTGTAAAAATAATCTCACTGGCCCGGTGAGATTTTGCCAGCAGCCTGGAGGCTAGAACCCAATGGAATGAGCTTTTCCTCCCTACTTGGACTACCTCTTTTGGCCATGTGGCGTTTCTTTATATCGGTTTGCATAATTGGATATTTAATTGAATGTTTGCTCAGTGCTTTATCAAGGAGCAAACAACAGTGGCTAGAAGCAGGTACTTCCAATTTTTTATTTTTAAGGCCTATGAAACCTAGCCTACACCTGTATTTATTTACATGTGGTGTAGTATAAAACAACAACCTTGTTGTAGTCTATTTTGCGATTCCGGTATTATCGGCCATCCTCCGTCCTGACCCTTAGTGGTGCTCCGCTCTCTTGATCAAGTGCCTCCAGCTAGACTTGCCTGGGATGGTCAGTGTTAGCTTGCACCAAATTCTCGAGACGTTTAGTGAGGGAGGCCAGTGCCTGCAGCTGACAGGCTCGAGCATTACGGATCGGCTCAGGCCTTGTAGTGCTGTTAATGTGTTGTTACAAAGCGTATCGAGTAAGAAGCCACTCATAATTACGATAAATACTCAGAAGAGATGAAGGACAGTGGGCGTTCAGAGAATATAGCCTGTAAGGAGGGAAAAGAACGGTATGAGATTCGTAATTCAATACAGAGAGAAAAACTCGACAAGGAAGTAGAAGCTGGTTATCAATTAAAAAAAAAAAAAATGTCTGCGTGCAGTCTTCTGAGGAAATCTTAGGAAGCCCCATTGTGTGCAAGACTTAAAATTAGAATGGACAAAGCACTAAATAATGTGCTAGTAAAATTCCTTACTGTTAGAGAGATTGACTAAATGTACTAGTGAGATCTCTTTCCTGTGGTTTTATGAAAGTTTTATTCAGGCTTTCATTTGCCTCAGTGATAACGAATAGCCCTTTGGAAGTATGAAGCTGACATTTGAGTCTTTAATGAAAGTTTGTTTTTTGACTCTGGTTTCCTCACAAATGCCAGGCTGCTGGCTGTGATTTGGTTCTCCGTGAGCAAAGAAGTATTTATTTAAACCATACCCATCTGCAGAGTCTCACAATGGGATCTACAAACTAATTTAAGAAAATGAAATAGGTCACTTTGTCAGTCTCTTCCCCCAACGATATCCGTGTAAGTTTGTCATGATACCGTAAGTAAACCGTCAGTCTTTGCCGCTCCTCAAAAGATGCGTCCCGTCGTTAGAGACGTAAGTATGTGACTCTGCTTGGCGCTACCTGGACTCTTGAGAGGAGAAAGCAGCGTTTCAAGCAGGCTGCTGCGTGCAGGCGCAAGCACAGTGGTCTCGCCCCGGGGGGTGATGCTGGCAGGGCCGCATCCGGCCCCGGCTCCTCTCCCATCTGCTTCTGCCTGGAGCCGGCTGCTGCGGCTGCTCGTGGCCAGCGCTTGGCAGCAGCGGGGTACGGAGGCCCAGCTTGTCTTCCCAGCTGGTCTTTTCAGTGGCCTCGTCTGGCCAGACTTTGGGCTTTGTCAGCAGCGTAGAAGCCGCCCGTAGGCGTGGCGTGGGGTCAGCCACGGTGCCTCGCCGTCCTTCCCAGAAGAGCGCTTGCCTATGATTAAGGCTTCTGAAGGAAGTAGACGTTACCATCATACATCGCTTTAAAAGTAAAGTTGCGCTGGGAAATTCCCTGAAAGTAACGTGAAAAAACTCTCTATGAAGTGATATTTAATAGTACGCTAAGGAGAGATTTCCATTCTCTCTGAAAATTTCTGCTCTGCCTCTACTAGTGCATGGTGGAGTCTTTCATCATTGCAAAATAAATGTTCCTAATGTCTGAAATAATTGTCAGAATATATACCAGAACATGCCTAAAATTACTCACGTACAGTGAAAACTCATTAACATGCTGGAGAAAGAGTGGTGTTTTCTAACTGATACTTCATAGAATTACAGCTCTTATTGATGGTGATCATTCTTCTAGCAGATGGGTCAAAGAGCACTTCATTACAGTTTTAATACCTCCAGCTCTTACAGCTCTTGGCAATCGAGAGGAACGGAAAATTAGAGTTTCTTCCTCCAAACAGGGCAAAAATGAAGCACTTCTATTTTCTAATCTAGGAGTTTTTGTTATAGGAAAGGGAATCCCTGCAGGCAGATACGTGTCCTCCCCTCCTCTGCTCCCCCTGCGCGTATGTAAACAGGGGCAATGAGAAGTGCAGCGAACGCAAAGGAGGTGATTCTGTTGCCTGATTTTTGCCACCTGCTTTGCTTCCAATTCTGAATGCTGCTTGAGGTCTAATTTCCGATTTTGCTGTTTCCTCTTGCTTCAGACAGCAAGAGTGGAAAGAGGATATAGCTGATCCCTTCAGTGCCTCAAAAATTCACTTTCACGGGTCGTTTTTGTCTGCAACGGGAGTTTGATAGTTGGCTGAAAATAGAAATGTGTTTGTACTTGCAGTAACAAGCGTTTACAGGCCTTATCTGAGGAACCCTTTCTGCTTTCACGGTGTCACTGTTCTGAAGGTTGCAGCAAACTCGTGTTGTTGCAAATACACCCTGGTACCTATGCAGGAGATGCTGGGGGAAGCCGTTTTTCTTCTAAAATACAGTGACTGACGGCACCCTTGACAGAGCTTTAAGTATTCAAGTTAATAGTAGCATGTGCTGTGAGCACGATTGTTCTGACTACCTTGCTTTGATGAAGCAGCACAGGCCTGTGGAATTTTTGATGTATTAAAAGGAATGTCGTAGAAAAGAAAGGAAATAAAGAAAAATATTGCAGCAGTGGACGTACTGTGAGATCAGGCCAGAAGTTCTGTGTCTTGTTGTGAGGAACTTTTTGTCTATGAGAAAATAGACACGTAGGAACAAAGTCAGGCAGAAAGCGCATACGATTTAGCGAAGAGGAATGTATTTGAGGAGTTTAAATACTTTTATTTTTCTGCCCCCAAAAGAAATTTGTGAAAAAAGAGAAGATAAAAATATAACTTGCAATAAACAGTAGTAGAAGACAGCACAGTCCCTTTTTGAAATACTGTTAATTGCTTGTACAGAACAAACAGACTTCCGTTTTTAGCTTTCTTTTCCCTCTCATTTTTGCAGACTGTGGAAGTGACCAAAAAACCCAACTGGTAGGTTTGAAGAGAGGACTTGTTGGGCTGTGCTGACACAACACTACTCAGGCATAAGATCAGACCCAGCACCGTTCTTCTGTTTTCTGTCGTAAAGCTCGTTCCCGTTTGGAGTTAAGCAAAGACATTCCCTCTTACTGTTGATTGTTCAGGGGCTAGATTTCCTTCCGTGTGCTACGTAGGATCCAAAGGATACTATTTTCTAAGTTACCAGGGTGTTTTGGTTTGTTCTTGATTATTTTTTGCGCTTCGAAAAAGGTACTCTTGGCCTAGAAGACTACCAAAGCAATGCTATAATATAAGCATCCTCCCTTCTCTTGTTTTAAATAAACTCTCAGTTTACACACTGAATTTTGATCACTGAACAAAAGCAGATGCTTTATTTTAGGCAGGTGTTTTAAAAGTTCTAGCCTTAGTAGGGCAAGTTTCTCTATTTCTTGTTAAGTGATGACTTAACTAGCAGAATCACCAAACATAATGTTGAGAAAAAGGTTGTTTTTGCAATGTTACAAAGACAGCTTCACTTGTGGAGATTCTGCTGCTGTTTTTTTCCCGGCTGGCACATTTTCTAGTTGAAAAAAGTGTTGATTGTGTGAATAAAATTCAGCTTACTCTTCCGTAGAATATTGACTCTGCAATGTGAATGACACTAAAATGGAGTAATGTATATATACATGTTTGTTTGCTTTTTTACTGGAATAAACACTCAGAGTATGATTATGGGAAGAGAGGCGTTTCGCTAATAAAAATTACCATATAGTCCCTGTTCAGAGGAGGCTTGCGGTATAAAGGAAGGGGAACAGGAGGTCCCAGTGGAGCAGTGCATAGAACAGGGTGCGCGCAACAGTCTGTCCACGGCAAAAAATAACTTGCTGTGTGCTCGTCAGTGTTTTCTGTCTTCATGCACGTCTCCAGATATATGACAGGAGGAAATAGATTGTATGAAACTCCTCTCGTGGGGACTCTTTCTTGCTGTCGCTCAGTTTGTATCTTTGTTTTCCAAGGCAAATAATGAGAGAGAACGGTGCTACAAAATCAGTTATGGTTCAGCTACAACGTACGGACTAGCTTGGTAAACAAACACTTGCTGTGTTTTGCTCTGCAGCATAGGGTAGTTGAGCTGGGTTCGTGCTCACGTAGGCCGAGGTGCTCAATCAGTTCTCTCAAGCATGTGGTCCAATATACACGGAAAACCACGTAAGACTTGTGAGGGTCTTGGAGGTCTTCTCTAGGAGTGCAACGAATAGACAGAGAGGGAAAGCAGTGCACCGAGGAGGAGTGGCATGTACGTCCTACGTTTTGCCCTAGAGCTCTCTATGGGCAAACTAGGAAACCTGTTTTGGGGAGTGAGGCCACAGTTTTCTAGGACATGACTAGATCGGGACCAAATGGAGAAAATACGAAGCGGCTCTGCTCTGTCGCTGCTCCGAGGCAACTTCACGTGAGTTGGCAGTTAGGAGTGGGGATCTGAAACAAACTTGAGTGGCGAGCTGAGAGGGTCTGCCTCTCATTCTGGCACAGAAGAAACTGCATTTTTCCTTATGCATGTAAAATCTGTTTCGAAACAAGCAGGATTTTCCTGTGGAGACTAGCTTAACGTGGAAGAAGAGAAGTGCCCCGTTGAATAATACGGATTCGCTTGATTGCTTTATTTTAAAGTTGTTTGGCAAATATCTCAGAGTAGGGAGACAAAAGCAATTGAGGCAAAGAGACTTAACACAGTCAGAGGCTTAGTTGCTGGGACTCTTCTCATTAACTCTTTTTTAAGTACTTAATTTCTGAAAAAGAGAGGAAATCCAGAAAGTGGCTGCTTTGGAAACTCTTTTAAGAGGATAAGTGTTAGCTGGATAAAATACTGAGTGTGAGAGAGATGTGGCCTGGTTTGTTGAGAGAGGCTGAAGGGGGGGGGGGGGGAAGAGGGAAAGAAGGGCAGTATGAAAAATTAGCAATGAGCATGTGGGAGAGATTCTCAGTGATGGTATCTCACAGGTTTTGCATTGCTGTAGCAGTAAAATCCCTTTCTATGATTAGTCACTTCCAATTCTTGTCAAATAAGTGGGAATCCTCAACCCTGTTTTTGTGTATTTTCTATTTTGTTGCTTTTGCATTGAATTTTTGTTTATGTATTTTTATTAATATTTATTTATACTAGAAGATTTTACAAAGTGACTAAGTTCTAAATTTCTGTTGAGCTCCAGAACAGGAACCTTTTGTTTCTGAAGATTAGGACCTTAAGATGATATCAGAAGTTAACCTGGAGCCAGTGATGGGACAGTGATGAATGTTTAATCTTTTCGCAGCTGAGTGACGTTTTACAGGAGGTTTACAGCTGCATTAAGTCCCAGCGGTAGACCTCTTCTGGTCTCCAGGCACCATCTTGTCCAAAGCCAAAGAGAAATCCAAAGTGTAAATGGCACATGTGTGGATCCCTGTGGCTGAGGCCTTCAGCTAGGAGATTTTTTTTTTTTTTTTTTTTTTTTTTTTGTAAAAAGGCTGTATCTTGCAACTGAACAGAAACTAAGAGGAATGCCTGTAAATTCTTGGAACCCATGGAGAGTATCACATTTTTTTCCAAAGGACTCCTCTCAACCGATTTCCATTGGTTAAGTTTTACCACTTACAGTGGATACCACCACGTGTCAAGAATCTGATGTTTGTAGTCGTAGCCGTGTCTTGGTCTGAAGAATGAAAAACATAGTGGAGTGTTACTAGTGTGTTGTTAGCACTAGAGCCTTTGTCATCAGTTATTGCTCTGGTTATCCCTCATGTAATTTGAAGAATAAGAAAGCTACATTCAGTAGCTCCGTAGAAATAGAACCGAAATCAGTCTCTGTTCTTTATATTTGATGGAGAGAGTCCATGAGACCAAAATAACATTGCCATTTATCCTCCCTCTGTACTAAATACATGCTGTAGCAGTAGTTTTTGGTAAAAATCTCTTTTTTCACCTTTTGCTGTATTTTTATGCCAGAAATTACAAAAACATTGCTAGAATGAGCAAAAAGGGTAAGAGAGTGATTCTATTGCCTCCTTTTCTCCTTACTGAAATGACTGACCAAGTAACAGTCCTTGTCCTATATTGAAGGATGACCGTATTCAAATATAAACTCGCAAGCGAGAAGGAACTGGGCTGTTTTAAGTCTTTCTCGTACTGCATTACAATGGCACAGGTGGTGTACAGGCAATGCAAGCGCACTACCGTCCCTTTGCCGGAAGAACCCAGCTGGCAGGCTGCGTAAAAGAAGACGGGAGCGAGCACTGGTATATATCTTGCTGGTATATTGCCTTGGCTGTTGAACATGTCAAACATGCTAAGCTTTTTGTTTGTATTTGCGTCTTTTTGGTTTTGTTTTGTTTGCTTCCTTATTTTTACAGTTTCTCTGAAAGGGTGCTCAAATAAAGAAAGAGGTTCGTTGTTGTTGTTGTTTGCAGGTTTCCAATCTGTACCTGTACGACAGCGTGCTCATGCTGGCCAACGCTTTCCACAGAAAGCTGGAAGACAGGAAATGGCACAGCATGGCCAGCTTGAACTGCATGCGGAAATCCACCAAACCCTGGAATGGGGGACGATCCATGCTGGAGACTATTAAGAAGGTGAGAATAGACAAACTGAGGTTAGCAATTGAAAGAGTGCTTTCAGTTCTACTTGGGATGAGGTTTTGAGAAGATTTTTGACCTCCATTTAACTTTTCTTTGATTTGTTCCAAGGAAATTATTTACAACTGCTACAAATGACTTACAGTTATGGAACAAGCAAATGATTTATTGCGGTCAAATTACGCACACTGCTTTGTTGCTCCAGTGGTGTGTGTTCTCCTCTTGTTGCTATCGTTGCTACTTTCTGTAGAAGTAATGTGATTAGAAATAGGCATGGAGATTGATATGTGCATGCATCATAATGATTTCCCCGCGAGAAGAACCTTCAGTAGCTTGTGGAGTCAACCAACAATAAAGTTTAAGACTTGTGTTCAAGGTACTGCAGCTCAGCTAGCTTCATAATTTAGCTGAGCATCTGTTTGTGTGTGTACTGCAGCCCAGTAAAAAAAGGCATGTGATTTAGCTAAATTCTCACTGAAAGTTATGCTGGCTTGCAGTGCATTGAATTACTCAAGTATGGACAATACTGTAGCCTTGCAGATGCATGGTAACGTCTTCTGTGAAAGATATTTGATCAGAAATAGGAACAGAAAAACATTCATTTTTTACTATACTAACTTAAGCAATTCTTTAGAAAAAACAACCTCTTTATCATTGCCTATATATTGATGAATGTTTCTGCTCTAGTGAAAAGATGTGATTTGAACAAATGCTCTGTTATGCTCTGACAAGTCCTTATAACACTTCTTTGGTTGCCTGGTTAACTCAATATCTAGTGTTATTCCAAGCTGCTTTGCTGCAACCCCAGAGTCCGACTTGGTGATGCTTTTACAGGGAGGTTTAAAAATGCAAAAAAAAAAAAGATCTTTTCCTCGTGTCTCACTTGATAGCGCACAAGGCATCACTCCTTCTGCTGGACCGGGAGTTCATGCCTTTGTATTCAACTCCAGACCTGCCCTCACCAGCTGTGCTGAAAGGGCTGTTTGCCTCTGGCCCCACCAGGGTCCCTCCTGCTTGTCTTTGGGGTCCAGCTCGGTGAAGGATAAAGACCTGAAGGGTGTTTCGTTTTTTTTGTTTGTTTTTTGTTTTTTACATTAAACAGTGGATGTGTCAGTGGTAAATTAATTTTCTCAGAAAATTAGTTTCTTTTGTCTGAGGCTGTGTTTGAGCTCCTGAAGAATGCAACTGCCAGGTTTAAATTCCCTGTAAACGTTTTCAAAGCGATTTGGCATATCTTCAATAGAACGGAGTGTTTATAACGGCAAATTTGTTCTATTCTAAATTCTATAAAAATTGTTTCCTTAGGGCCATATAACTGGGCTTACTGGCGTTATGGAGTTCATAGAAGATGGCGCCAACCCCTACGTTCAATTTGAGATACTGGGCACTAGCTACAGCGAAACGTTTGGCAAAGATGTGCGGAGGGTAAAGATACGCTATTTCTTTCTCCCTCTTCCCCCCCCCCCCCCCAATAATATACATTCTACTTCACAGGAGGAAATGTTATTCTCTAAGAACGAGTTAGTGCTTTTGCTCACACTACAGAAGTAATTGACTATAAAAAATAATATTTTCTAATTTCTTACGTGCTTTTAAATCTTGAACGCTAATTTTATACTGGTAGGCAGGAGACCCGCAAATTGTTCTCACATGCGCACTGACGTTACAGTGCCATAACAATACTGTGAGCGAACTAGCAAAGACGACAGAATTCTGTGTTGATGTTTTTTCATGTAAATTATGGTATAATTGATAGAACTGACACTTGTCTTACTAAGGAAGTTAACTGAGGCTGTAAATTATCTAAACAAACAGATGTTTCAAAGCAGAGCTACTGTAAGTATTTGGGGGTGGGGGAAGGCCCTAGAGAAAGTAATTTCAGAGGTGGAGGACGTCACGAAGTAAAGGATGACATACCAGTGCGAGCTGGTGGATCAGGACAGCCTGAAATTAGCAGGCAGTTAGAGTGGTTTCATGGGATCGTTAACGTAAACCCGTCGTGTTCTGAAGAGGCTACCTAGGACGTCTTCATACAGAGAAGATGCTCCAAAAAAACATGAAACTGTATTGAACAACTGAGTTTTGGTTGGAACCCCACCTACGAGTGTCCAAGGAAGGATGTGGCTATACTGGGTTGTATGGTTGAAATACTAGCGTTGCCACTATGTGGTTAACGGTACCTGCATTAAGCAGAGTTGAGCAAAGAGACGGAATTCTGAGCAGAACTGAAGTTTATCGAAGTTTTCGTTCCTCGTTTGACCATTTGTTTCTATGTTTCATTTTGAATCACCCAAATTACACCAACCTAAATGTTAAAATGAACAGAGGACTTGTCTGTACATTATCGTCTTAAAAAGTTCAAGCCGAGATTCTTTTAGAGTCTAACTTTTAGGCTGGGCATGAGGATTCTGGACCAAAGGCTTGCAACGGCTATTAGGAATGCAACGGAAGGAAGAGAAGCATTTGAAATGTGTAAAGTTCTAGGTCCTGTAGTTGAAAAGCCTCTCAGGAAAAAATGTCTCTGAAGACTTTAGACTGACCGGGCACTCTCCTGTATTGTAATGATAGGGAAAAGGCTGTTTCTCAGTCCACTTCACTTCATGTCTAGAAATTGTCTCCTGCGAATGAGGAAGTCTCACTTTTGTAGACTAGCTGAATGATGAGAAATCAAGGTCACTTTGGAAACACTGTTGTCTGTGGAGCGTCCTACCATGTGTCCGGCTGACCACTCCAGAAAAGCGTGAGTCTGCTGTCAGTGCTATATTATTCTGGCAGATTCCTGGGATACCGTGGGGCAACTTGACTTCTGTTCCATTTTGATAGAAATTTCCCCAGTGATTTTGAGTAAGTCACATACTCGGTTTGTGCTTTGACTTTTCCCTTTCAGTAAAATTGGTGTAATTACCAGTTAGAAGAGGTTTGAGGCTTCAGAGGGAAATTATGATGTGTGAGTATACGTTATCACTTTTAGTAGAGTGTACATTTCATATCTGGTAACATGTATACAAAAGCTCTCGCTTCAGTGTGTGCGGCACACGCTGACCAAGCTGGGATGTAATCCAGATGTGTGAAGTGGAGCTAACTAAAATATCACTCAAAAGAGACAGCAAGGCAAAGAAATGGGAAAAATGACTAAATGGGAAAAGGACTAAAATGACTGAATGGATACTGTACAGATCATTTTTGATCCCTAGTTTATTAATGTGGGATGAGTTTGTTAATATAGGAAGGCTCTTTGGATGTCAAATGCAGAACCTCATACTGCTCCAAAAATGAAAGGGAGTAAAATTCAGAATGCATAAAAGCTACTAGCTGTGGAATACTCCTCCGAGCTTAAAAGGAAGTTCTGAAAACGATCCTTTTAGCCTAATAGATGGAGGGAGTGAAAGATCAGCAGTGTGCTAGAGCCACATACCCCAGAGTATTGAGAAGAATTTGGAAGAGATGATATTTCTCAGAGCAAAGCTACCATGGAACCGCTGGAATTCAATTATTTTGACAAGCTGACTTTTTATTATTGCAGCAAAGATGTGTTACAGCTCAGGAGTACTTTTAAAAGCTCAGAAAGTCATACTTTTCCTCTTTTATATGACTCGAGTAAGAGATCAGTTCTGTTTTATTATCAGTTGTTTCCATATCGTAATTTCCTCGGATGCAGCTGTGGGGAGGGACGCGTTTTTCCTGAAGAACAGAGGACCTTTCTGCCTGCTTTTCCTTTCCTCTTTATGGAGAGCTTCTGCATTTATTCATCCCTGCCCTGACCCTGCAAAAAGCCTTCAGGGTTAGGATCTGTGACAGGATGAAGCAAAAGAATATAACATTGAGTATTGAGCCTTATGGGGAAGTCAGTCAAAAACTAACGTACCATAAGACTCGACATCTCTTACAAAGTTTCTCGGGGATCATTTCCACCAGAAGACTCCTAGGAGGATGTCCGAGGTAATAACCTCTGTGTGCCGGGAATTCCCAGGGCCTTTTTGTGGCACATCTTGGCACTTCTGAGTTGTCCTGAGTTCTGTTCTTTCTGCAGACAAAATTGTATTTTTCATTCCACAATCGTGTGATAGAGTTTCGAGTGCAAGTAAACACACTTTTCCTTTTTCTGTGTGCCTTCTCCTTCCTTCCCCAATTCTAACGCTATGTTCCTGTGGCAAAGGGTGATAGGGGCTCTTACAGCTTTTGTTTATTCTGTTTTCCATTGTTTGAGCAGACTTTAGTGATGGGGAGACTTCAGAAAGTGATCCAGTGCCTTTCATTTAAACATAAAATCTTCCAATCAAAAACATCTTTTGAGAAGCCAAGCCGTAGTTCCAAAGCACAAGGTAAATCCGTTAGGGTCTATCACCTTGGTTTTCAGAAGACTCGGGTGATTGCCTTCTGTCCACTGTGTGCATGTGGAGGTTGAGAAAGCATGGTATACTCATGCTTTAAAAAAAAAAAAGAGATTAGTGTGGTGGTCTAACAGGGCATTTTGAAGTTGAAGGATAGGGTTTTTAGAGACACTGGAAAGCCTTAAATGCCTAAGAGTTGATGATTTCCGGTATGATTTAAATTCCTAAAGCCTGTGAACACCTTTACAAATATCAATCTGAGCATTTGCATATTTAAAAAAAAAAACTAGAGATGAAGAGATATGGGAGCAGTAAAAAGTCTAAAACAGAGTCTGTTGAAAAGAAAAAAGGAGGAAACTCTAATATCTAATGCCATGCTAATGCTTGAAATAAAAGGAAATTTCAGAGACAAAGAATGAAAGAAATACAGAGGATATATAACTTGGAAAAACAAGATCAAGTGGTACAGAGTGTTGAGGTGAAGCCGAAGGAGCAGCTAGGACGTGGCTAATAGCCTATTATGCTCAAAGTCCTTTTGAGACCTTTGGGGTTTTCATTTGGAGCTGATTTAAAAAAAAAAAAAAAAAAAGTCTTTTCATTTCACCTCTTGCGTCCACCTCCCATGCTAAGGGTGTCTGCATCGAATTCACCAGCAGTCTTAGTTACTGTAATTGCAGGGTTATGCACCGTCCAAGGCTCTTGCTGTGAATTTAAAGAGCTACCATGAAGTCTTTTTTTCTTTTTTATTTGCCCTTTACTCATTTTATTTATTTATTTTTTAACCCACAAGGATAGGAAAAGCTTCTCTATTGTTTGTTATTTTTAATGTCTTCTAGCTTAAGCTTTCTGAGCCTTCGGTTAACTCCCAGCGCTGCCAGTGGCTGGGTGACGGTTAAAAAGTCACTTTGCATTGTTGACTCATTTTCCTATCTGTAGTATGGAGTTGAGGGTACTTGCCTGCCTTGTGAAATGTTTCGAACTGTAAGGGAAAAAAGGGCTGTTGCAAAGGCATTTAGCTGTTATCATCAATGAATTTAATGAATCGTAGTACTGAAGAGCCATGTATTCCCACGTGTAGGAGAGACCACCCCTTCAGAGCTTGTCTGCAGTTGTCAGTGGAGAAATATGTCCCGCTGTCGCAGGACAGGGAACCTGACATGGGAAGGGAAGTCAGGACTGCCATCATGTCCTCCCTAGTGGACAGCTAGGTGATTAATTGTTATTAATGGAAGCCTTGCTGTAGCATTCTGAACATCTGAGGCTGTACATTCTTCTTAGGTTTCTGCACTTGGGTTGAATGCCACACAGAAATGTATTTTAATGAACCTGTAGTGAGAGGAAGGTTAAGGGAGTCAGGACCCCCTAAGGGAGGGTGCTAATCCTAGCAGTCACTAACTCAACGGGGAACTCTTGGACCTATTTCTTCTCATTCACCCATATAAAAAGAGAGTATAATAGCCACTAGCTGCCCTTGCAGGGATGTGATTAGGCTGAGTGAGTTAACGCTTGTAAGGAGCTTGGAGATTATCTTCTCCGTCGCCACCCTTGGCATCGAGATTTTCTGCGAGTGTGAAACGCTGATGTTTTTTTAGCGTGTTTTACGACAGGGATCGTATTTGCTCTTTAAGCCTTCTGCGTTTCTTTCCCAAGCTGGCTGGAAGGAAGGCAGAATTAGCAGTTTACACACATGCTGTGTTTCATAAGAAACATTCTGTTCAAAATGATAACGTTAAGCACTGGTTATTCATTTATGTCGGTTCGTATGTTTTCATTTATTTATTTATTTTAATTGGCTTTTCTTGAAATACCATCTGCTTCATAAACGCTCAATATTTCCTTCAGCACTGTTGAGGCAGATCGCAGAAGTAAGTAGTTTTCTGATACACTTTACGTTTGTTGAAACCTCGTTTCCGAAATCTGATGAAGTGCTTCAAATCTGATTGTGAGCTACAGAAGGGTTTCATCATCGTCATGATAAGAAATCCTTTGCTTTTTATTTGTTAGAAGTGAACTGTATTTTTAGGGGTCTGCAGTATTAAGTGCTTTCACCTGTAACAATATAGCCGAGTTGCAACTTCTTCCGCTAAAAGTTGAGAAGAGAATCATCTCGGTTTTTGTTATATCAGTTTCATGCATGTGGAGAAGTAGCTTACTAACTTGCCTGAGTTTAGCCGTAAAACAGTACTAACTTGCCTGAGTTTAGCCGTAAAACAGATGCCTGCCTCCTGTTTGAGCACTTCGTACACATGCACTTTGGTATGGTAGTTTGGTTTAACGGGTGTTGCCAAGGTCTCTTTCAGCTGAAGAGTAGGCCTGAAGTCTTGACTCCTTGGCGATCGTTAAAGATCCCTGTTACCTTCTAAAGGGAAGGCGTAATAGCCCTCACGTTCTGGGTAAATAACAATTTCTGCGTGTTTACATTTGGTTTAACTTTCCCTTTTCTGCTTAAGTTGATTGAGTGTCATGGTAGAAAAATTTGGAAGAAGAATATTGTGATTCACACCATAAACACCCTATAGACTTTTTTCAGCTTGAGACAATATAGTTTTCTCAAAATAGTAAACCTCCTTTATTTTTAGCTGTAAATTGCTTTATAAAGGTGGATGCAAGGAGTAAACATAAATACGCTCCTTGTAAGTGTCGTAGATGGAATTATTCGTGGTGAAAAGTACCGCTGTACGTATAGGAAATGTCTATGATCAAATTTTAAACCATAGAAGAATACTACAGAAGAAATATGAGCCTGAGTGCTTTTTCTGAAGTGAAGTTTGCCTGAGTTGTGCAAATTGCTTTTTTTGGTATGTGAAATATTTTATATTCGGTATGCTCTAATTTTACAATGGAAGTTAAATTACTACCCTAGCGAAGTGAAATGTAGGTAAGCAAGTTATTTGCAATGGAGAAACATTTCCAATGTAATAAATAGTTATTTTAAAAGCACTTTTTGTTTTGTTTTATGGTTTGGGAAAACGTTGCCAGTGGGACCCATACTTCTGCGTAAACTGTTACTTGTATTTGCAAACAGAAAATGCTGTTTATATTTGCAAACATACTCATGTCAACCCTGAGTCGAAGTAACGTCTCACAGAGTTTAGCTCTTATTCCTCCGAGCGTGAGTTCTTGCTGGTGTTCTCCTTTGCAAGATTGCTCGTCTGTTTATATGACATTTTTTCAACATGAAGCTTGAGGTTAGATTTTAGAAAGCAGCTATTTCCGAGTTATGAGCCAGGCTGGGATACCTACAGCATTTCAGACCCTTTGCTGAGGCTTCTGCAGCCCCCATGCACTGCTGCCTGCCCTTGTAGGCTTGGGAATTCCAGTTAGTCGTAAGTCAAATATTATGTCGTGCCTAACAGGTCACGGTGTGAATCCTGGGTGTATGATGTCTCTCTTAGAACATGTGTGCGATGTTGTATAGAGCTAGCGTGGCACAGGTGTTGAAATCAGCCTTGTAACAGCAGTCACATCTGAAATTACAGCGTTTCCATCCAAGCTCCTATAATTTATTGATGGATCCTAGGAGAGTATTCAGAAAGGGGTGAAGAGAAAACGGCTTTCCATTGCTCAGCCTGTGGGGAATTCTGCGGTAATAAGCTCACGTGCGCACGTTATGAAGGAAAAATTATTTCTATAGGGAAGCAGGGCAACTTCAAGATCTTCTGAGCTTAATACAGAGAAAATACGAAAATATTTGAAAAAAGCCTCAGAAATTGTTTTTATCTTTTTGAAAATGTAGAGACGGAGACTGTTTGCTGTTCCATTTTGCACAGCATCCATCTGGAATAGGGGGGTAATAAGTCTGCTACTCCAGAATAAAGAATGACAGTTTTTCTTGTATTTCCTGCCCTAAGAAATTTCTTTAAATCATGACTGTTTCTTAAAATCACACCAAAGCCAAAAGAATTTTCTGTGGGGCAGCCGAGTTGCTTTTTGCCATAATGTCGTCTTAGCAAAGTCAGTTTGAAATATATTAATGATAATGCCAAAATGCAAGCTTAAGTTATTGTAACTAACAAATCAAATAGACGTTATCTTGGCTTTCTTAAATACATAAACCGGAGGGATTCTAACACCGCTTCACTTTTAGCCTGATTTCAGCGTCAAGGGCAGTTGCAAGGACTGTACATCAAGCTTCCTTTCTGTAGCGTTTGAAATGCATTTGATTGTTCTGTTTGTTGTTACTGTGTTATTTTTATCTGATAAACTGCAAGTATGGGCAGGTGCAAAACACGTTTTATAAAGTAATCTATTACTTCAGCAGTAATTTTCAAATCCAGTTTTACTGTCTTGTCTTTATCTGTGTATTGCTCCGAAATACCCATTCATTGGTTGATATTTAAATGCATGTTTAAGTTATTTGTCTATCCTACAAAATCACAGTTGTTTCAGGAAAAATGGAAAAATGCAAGGTTTTGTTTGTTCTTATTAAACAAAATGAACAGAAATAGGAATTAAATAGAGTTCTAGTTCTATTTTTGCTTGTGTTTGTGCCATTTCGTGCCAGATGATGTTAGCTTTACACCAGTAAACTTTTTCCACACACAGATTTGTCAATGACAAGTTTCATGGCAAGATGTCTTAATGGTCGGCCCTAGTTGTAGAACATGAAAGACGTGTAGGTCACAAAGTGCCATGAACTATCTGAATTGCTGCAGCCTGATTTCTTAACTTCATTATATGTAAAAAAAAAAAGGATAACCTTAATCCCTCAACTTACTGTTGTGGGAAGGTACCTTTTTTTTTTTTTTTTTTAAAAAAAAAAAGTGTCTGACTCCTGATTAAACCTCTTTGTCCGAGTTGGCCAGGTCGCTGAAATCGCAGTACTTGGTAGAGATCGCCTGTCGGTATTTCAGGGAGTTGCTGGCAGAACTGCCTTGAAATTGAGGAGGACTTTGGGCTTTCAGACCACGCAGGAACCAGTCTGACAAGCATTTTAAGCAGGAATAGTCTGTAATCACTGTGAACCTGTGTCAAGCACAGAGTTAGTAAAATATGCCTGATTCAGTGCCACAGTATCTCTGGCAATATGAGTGAACCAGTGTATGTGGGTAACATGCACAGATGTCGCACAGTTAAACGGTTTTTCCCGTTTTAAGACAACGTCTTTTTATTGGAAGGGAGACAGTATCAGGGATAGATAACAACTCTCAAAATGAAAGATGCTTTTTGAGCACGCCATCTCTGCGGCAGTCTATCCTATTGTGGTGTGTCTGTGTTTGCAACAGGTTAGCGAGTGCGATATACCAGCGCGTAAATAGAACTCCCCCACCATATGACCACTTGCAGGAAACATTTTCAAGTTGTATGTTGGCAGCAAAATATTTCTCTTTAATATGTAAAGGTATTGGAGTGTTTTCCAGCATAGAAGAGGTACATGAGCGGAGAACAATAGTAATTGAAAGGGTGAACAGTGTTTTAAGAAGTCAGTTCTCCCTATGTTGCCATAGGCTGAAGTAGCTATTCAGTGGAACAACACAGTTGTATTCCCTTTAAAATTAGACCCAAAGGAGGGGGGAAAAACCCAAATCCCTGAATAGTAAAGTTTGCCCAAATCCGCTTTGGGTGGAGATGATTGGGAACGATTTCTAGAGGTTGAAACTGTCAAATGAATCGCCCTGTTTGCCCTAGGAAGCCATGCTCCAGCTATTTTAAGTGAAAAACGTAATTGGCACTAGCGTGGATGGAAAACGGGGTAGAGGCGATTTCGTAGGTGGTGGGATTCCAGGTCGTGCTGTGCTTGTAAGATCGCTAACAACCTGAAATGACACCTGGCTCTGAAACAGTGACTAGAGCATTGCAGAGAACGGCTGCGCCTTGCTGCCAGTCGCTGGCCGCACGCAGCTGCTGTTTCGTGCCAGCCGGCTCGGAGAGCGTCCTCCTAGCTGAGCCTGGGCCAGACGCGAGTGCCGCAGAGAAGAGCCTGATGCCTGGTATGGTATCCTGAGTAGCCAAACTGCTTTTGCAGTCAAAATTCTCTCTTGAACAACGAAATACCTGTCCTGAAATCAAATCGCGAGCTGCAAAAGCATCTGTTTGCGCCCTCCCTCCCCATCGCGTTCTTATAGACAGAGTTTTGCAAAGCGCAAGGTATGCAGGGTGCCAGTAGAGAGTTCAGCCTATGAATTCAAGATGCTTTGAAGTACCCAGAAAGATGCAAATCTCTTTCCCTATTCATTATTAACTTCTATACACTTTGCTTCGGGATCACTGAATGAGAAATGCTATGTTCACGTAATTCTTCAAATGCCTGAAGTAAATCTCTTTGAAACAGAGTACTTCTTTAACGTAGTAGAATAACTACTTCTTTAATGTACTAAAACAGCTCCAGCCTGCCAACATCTACTTCCCTCGCAGCAATACCTTTTTCTCTACTGCACGTTGCAAAGTCCTCGGCGGTTTACTGAGGAGGTCTGAAGCCCTCCGAGGTGTTGGGCCTTGCTGGGAAGGGAACTCAGCAGGAAAGACGAATCCGGGGAGGAGCTCCTGTTACAGTGGAGGAGTCGAGGAGAAATACGTTGCTGTTCGTTGAGTCGAGCAGGTAGCCAAATACAGGCTTTCCTTTAGGAAAAGAAACTGCATAAGAATACTTAAATCTGTCATCAAAGCTCATTTCTTCCCAAGTATCACAACCATCAAAAAGAAAGAGGCCTTGCTTGCCTGCAGCAGCAGAGTCCTCTCAGCCAGAATAGCCCCTGAAGGGTCCTCTCAAGGGCTTCGCCCAGGGCAGTGCTCGTGCAGGGCCCTCGCTCCAGCTGCCGAGGCGGTTCCTGTGCCCTCTCTTGTCCAGTCCTGCTGCCGTTTCTCCCGCAGCCACAGGACGCTGGGAAAGCAAACGGCGAGGCAGATCCGTTCTCCCACGTGCACTGTTTTCTGGGGCAGTGTGGCTATGCTGAAAACGGTGATTACTCTTCCGTGTTAACCTAGTTCCTAACAGGCTCAGGACGTCTTAACGATGTGTCAGATGAATCTCTGGTTTCAGCAGGTTGACCCTCTCGATCTACTTGTCTTGTCCGTAATAACATCGCAAATTCTTAAGATTTTATCCGTTGATTAAAATCCAGTTACAATGTTGTGAGAGCATTGGGTGTATTCTAAAATTCTTGCGAGGACACCATCTAAAAGTGGTATCTGGCTGATACCAATTCCGGTGTGTGTTACTTGCTTCAAAAAGCAAGGACTGTTATCTGAATGTACGCAAGGTTGACAGAGTGCAAAAATAGGTATTCTTCTGCCAAGCAGGCTAAAGCTTTACAAATATAGCGCTCGGGAAGATAAGTGACTGAACAAACGGCGGCATTTAGTCCCTGGAGCCTTAGCAAACTAAAAAAGTAATACTAGCCAAGTACAAGAATTGGTGATTGCTTACCTAGAGAAAAAGAAGCCAATATGCAGCGTCTAGGAGCGTGGATGGTATTTAATCCTGTGAGAACGTTTCAGTTTGGCTAGGTCTAGCACTATCTGTACTGACCTTAAAGCATTGTGTGCAATTTATTCTGTCATAAGATTAATAATACAGTGAGGCATAAGTCAGATGCTGAGCAAGATTGCTCTGTCTGTCTGTCTGTCTGTCTATTGCTGTGTTGAATGTGAGCTGAGCTCTCTCTCGCCCTCTCTATTCTCATCCAAGATCTCCTTCAGTGCTAATCTCCGAGGCCACTGCAGCTATTTGTATTTCAGTAGTATCCAGAGGCTATGGTTTTGTTATACCGAGAGTTGCACAGATACGTAACTATATTATTATTCTGTAATACGTAAACCACGCAGTTGTGTCACGTTTTCAGAAACCTGCCAGTATAGTTTTGCCATCCTGATAGAGGAATGCTATAAAAAAGCAAATGTCAAGCACGTTCAGTATTGGGGCTCCTACAGGATATTTGCTCAGACAGGGAAGAACCACCTTTATAGATGAGATGCAAGGTATGTTTTTGGGCTTCAAAACGTTCCAGTCTAGGTGTAACAAGCACTGCTGCTAATGTTTTTAAACTCTTGATTAAATTAGTCTGAGGGATGAAGAGGGAGGAGCTCACTACTGGCGTTGAACCTGGGATTTTGTTTGCTTTATTCTTGAGACTATCCAAATTTAAAATGGCTGAATGATAGCACCGTTTCTCCCTTCTTTCCCTCTCTCCTAAGTTTGAAAATAAATAATTGGGAATGGGACATTTCTCGATAGTTTTTCTGAACTTGCTTTGCTCGGAAGGTAATTTCGCAAGAAATTTTAAAGAGAAATGTGTTTGTTACTTCATATTTTTATTGAGGCAAGGAAGGACAAAAGAGAACAGAAAATACTTAGTGTGTGAGCATGCAGGGACTGCACTGAGCTTTTGTAAGTATTTTTCATCAACTCTCGTGGGGTTCTGAATGTTTGGAGGTGGACTTTTCCTTGACAGACTTGCCAAAAAGACATTTAGCGTCTAGAGCTTGTTTTTATTTGAACACAAATGAGAACAGAGTAATCAGTGAAATGGAAAACACAGACTTGCTGGGTGAGCTAACTTAAAACGCAGGAGTGAATCTGAATCTCCCCTGCTGCTCGTGGCATCCGTGCAATCTAAGTCCTTTCTCGAGTGTGGCTCTCATTGCAGGACCTTTCAGTGGCTTTCGTCGTTACAACAAAACGCACGGTCTTCTCGGGATAAATCTCTTACCGTCATCTCGGGGGCTTGTCTCTCTGGGTTTGCCTCCCTGTTTCTCTTGGCATCTCCCCGTTTCATCCTATAGAGTCCTTACTCTGCTCCCCAGGGGCTTCTCGCTGTTGAGGATGGTCAGCCACTCTCAGGGACGCCCCCCATCTCCCCCGCTTCGCCAAGCGCTTTGGTGTGACCTGGTGAGCAGCCTGGATCAGAACGATCGATACCTTCCTCCGTGCTCCCGAGCCGCAGCCTTTTAATAGAACAGAGCGTGTAGTCGTACAGTGAAAAGAGAGATTGAATAGATGCTATCCATTCCACAAGTCAATGTGGCAGAGTGGAATTCAGATCAATATTGGTTTACTCTGCATTTCTCCGTTCTTGAATCTTGATGGAGGATTTGGGCAAAGGCTAATGAAGTGTTCCAGGATCTATAGCTGTGTGATTGTAAGTGTGGTTTGATTTCATAAAAACGTAATGAAAAAATGTAAAGAAATGCCCCATCCTAAATCTGAGAAGTGAGAGAGAAGTTTTCATCTTATGTTTCCCGTATTTATGTAATGTGTTTCTTAAATTTCACCCATGGGTGGTATTACAAGATGTCTGTGCCTTATCGATTTTGCTGTGTCAGCCATACCTTGCCACCTTTATTACACTTTATACAAGGCAACTCCTGTTTGAGTCTTCTTAATTATGCGTATGCCATGATGTTCCTCCATATTCCCCCTCCTACTTCAAAATAATGAAGATGCAGTGCAAAGCAGTCATTTGTGGCAGCCGGTAGAGAAAAAGAAGAAGAAATGGAAAACGCCGATTGGATTGCTTTCTGTTAATATGTTCAGCTTTTGGTGAGGGTCAGGTATCGTGAGGAAAAGAATTTAAATGAGACTACAGAGGCATTTTTCAGCATTAATCAAAATTCTAAGGCATTAAAGAGATCTGACTTGAGAACAAGTATTGCAATTATATTAGTTTTCCAGTATAATTTATTATGATTTTCCAGGATCACAGGAGAGGGCTTACAGCAATGCTAGCACTCTGTTTTAGCAAGCGTGCTCTAGGCGAAATATCTCTGTAGCAGCATCCTTTGTGCTTCAAGGTGGTATGTTATTAAACCAATCGAGGGAATGGGGATGCGCCACATCCCAGCAGATGCTGTGCTTTCTCCACAGCTGACTTGGTGTGAGCTTTCAGGGAAAAGTCAGATTTTGAGACACCACTCTCGGACATCGCAGTTCTCCGTCTCTGCTCTGCTTCTGTCAGTGTTGCGTGATCCAGTCCAAAAAGACCATATCAGGGACTGATGCTGCTCCTGATCAATGAGCCAAGGAAGTGATTGTTTTCTTTCATTTTCTCCTCTGTTAGCCGCTAGTACACCTTAAATGGAGCCCTTCAAGCGTTTGTGTATATGCGTTATTAGGGCCGCTGTTACTGCTTCGGATCGGACTCTTCCCCGTGCTTTCTATCACCAAAAATAAACATTAGCCGTGGATTCCAGGACATAAACTGGGACTTCTGTTAGTCTGATCTGTCTGAGCTCCAGAGTTTCTTTAGTTTCTATAAGCATCTCAAAATGAAATTGCCTGGCAACACGGTGAACGGGGCGTAGACCCAAGGAGCAGAACGGTGCTCTGTGGGGGAGGGAACCAGGAGCGCCGCGGGCAGCTAGTTTGAGTAAGCCCAGAAATCTGTGCATGCAATGACTAATGAGGGAGGGACCTCCGGCTGGCCTGTAGCTTCAGCAAGCTGACAGTCTGTTGAATTAAATACCGGTTTGACTGACCTCAACACTACTGAAGTCCAAATCGGGTCCAGTTCTGTTGCATTCCTGAGGCACGTTTATTCTGAAGTACGGCTGGTCTTGGGTACCTCAGACTTCTTGTATCTCAGTATGCCGGACTGCAAATCCAGATGTTCTCTTCTAGTTTGTTGCTGTAAACCATGAACATCAAAACGCTGAGTCTTTAATTTTAAATCGTAGAAAGCATTATATGAAATATGCAAACTCACACATATGTTTGTAGCTGTACATTTCACTGTGTCTTAATTTCTTCTGTGGCATAGAACAATCTGCTTTTCTCACCAGTCATTGGAACAAAAAAGTCATCAGAAACATTTGTTGTGGGGGCATTTTGGAAGTTTTATGTGGACGTATTTAAAAAACGGAAAAAAAAATAGCAATAAGGTTTCTTATTTTACTTTGGTGTGCTGACTAACTCTGTCAAAAATACTGGCTTTGAGAAACAAAACATGCCCAGTGGAAATGCAGGCATGTGAGAAGCACAGAAAAAAACCTGGCAGATAATAATCCTCAATAAACCTGACAGCTGATATCCGTACTTTCTTCAGCTGAGTACAAGCTGGAAACGTGATTATACTTTCCAGACTATACATTAGGACATACGTTAATGTAGCTGTGAGGAAGAGTCTTGCCCAATTTGTCTACATAATATTTTAAAGACAATCGTGCGATCTGCCTTGTTCGTGCTCCAGGCTAGCCCAGGGTGCCTGGCGGGAGCGCGCGGGGTGCTTGGCTCCTGCCCTCCTTTCTGCAGAGCACGTGGGCACTGGCGCCGTGCCGTGCCATGCCATGGATATGGAGAGAGAGCAAATCTAAATGTAGGGAAAATACAAACTAGATTAGTGCATGAAGAAATAAGGCTTATTTTATTTAGATCAGATGTAATATTTTTCAAAATCATAGACTTTTTTCACCGACTAGGTATTAATTCACAGTGCAGGCCAACAGTTCTGTCTGTTTTTCAGAATGCTGAGAAATATTTTTACTAACCAGTTTAAACAGTTTGGTTGTCAGTTTCCTAGGTTGATTCCTCGGAGAGAGAAATATAAATACCCACCGACCCACACCCACACCCACCCCCCACCCACACACCCCCCCACACACTAGAAGCTGTCATGTAACAGATGAGGAACTCAGAACTATTAAAAAAAAAATTTCAGCAAAGGGCTTGTGTACTGTCATTTGTTTAACATTAGGGTCAAACTGTTCAATCTAGAAAGCCTGACTAAAAGTTACCATAATTGCATAGGTAATAAGCAATTACCCCTTCCGCTGCGAATGGTGGCCGTTGAGTCCAACTTGTGGAAGGAGCAGTCCCATTTGTAGAAAGGATCAAATGTAAGGTGATCTAGCTAAACGTGTAAGTGTCCTCTACCTTGTTTCTCTCTTCCTGCTGCCTCTTTTGGCAGGCATTTTAAAAACCTTGGATTTGGTTGTCTCATCACAACCAGGCATGTACGGGCCTCAGCTGAGAGGTTATTAAAAACACGTATTTTCTATTCATGAACATATTTCAGATTCTAGTTGATAAAGCCTTCTTCATTAAACATTAACTCTCTTTTAAATTATCTGAAGGAGAATGCTCAAAATCATGATTTTTTTTTCCTTTGTAAGACTTAAATATCGATTGCTAACTACCTGGATTATGTTGTTTTTCTTGCTTCTGCTACTGTTGCGTCTTTGTAGAAATAGAATCTCCTTAAACCTACCTTTGAATATGTAAGGGGACCTCAATACACCTGCAGGTCTCTTTTTTTTTTTTTTTTCCTTTGGAGGAGATAAGCCTGCCTCGGAAATGGATTTTGATTGGATCTTTTCATCTCTGGTGTAGATCAGTTGGTTCGCAATGACAAGAATATTTAATGATAAGTATTGTATACATAGTTTTCCAAAGCTATTATGCTCTGTTGTGTACAGCACGTGCAGTAGGGACTCTACAGTATTCTTTGCAGCCGTTCACAGCTTTGACTGAAAGGATACATGTTGGAAATTGTTAGCAGGGATATCCTGAACTGCTGGAGAATAGCCTTCCTGGGCCAGCAGTGTTACTGCCTCTGTGCAGGATTAAGATTCGAGGCAAGGATTGGCATCAAAGTTAGCTGAGTAGGGTATTCTTCATGATACGAATGCAGTTACTGAGCCGGTTACTCAGCTGTGGCGAGGTATCAGCTATCTTACGTACTGAGGGTGCTGCTGCTAGTGATTGACTGGCGGCTGCAGGAAAGCAATAAACAGTTCTTTTAAATTATTCAAACATAATTCATTAATAATGCCAAGAGATTCATTTTCTGAACTAGCCTTGTATCTAGAGTAAGTATGAATTTTTCTGTCTGAAGACCAGATGGAGAGCAAGGTGTGTAGTCACACTTACCTAAGACCAGATGGAGAGCAAGGTGTGTCGTCACACTTACCTCCGGTGTGCTTCAAGACCAAAAACCATACCGCTTCAGCCACGTCCAAACGGGAGTGGGTATTTGGTATCATTGCAGTCTGTATCAAGTTCTTACTTGGAAAAAAATGTTTTCTCTTACCATTTTATATTAGTATGTTAATAAACTCCAGTTCTGTGCAATTACGGTAGATTCATAGTGTGCCCCAACTCCTTTTAGCTAGATTGTTTCTTCCTCTCTCAATGTATAACTTCATAAAAATGCTGTATACATTTTATTTAAATTATGAATTAAATATGGGGGAGCAAGATACAAGTGCACAGAAGCTGCCTTAGTTATCAAAACGCTCCTAACCAGTGTCGGTAGTGCCTCTTGGTTTCATATGGCTCTGTTTTTAGGCATGTACTTGGGAGGTGCGTGGTAGAGGGCAGGGCGTTCAAGAAGAGCGGCTGTCGGGCTTCTTGTGAAAATAAGGTGCCTTCCAGGTGATTCCTGTGGACCCAGTCACAGCAAGGTTGACCCTGTGGATCAGGTTGTTTTATGCCGAGTCCTGACGTGTGCCATCAGAGGACAGTGACAAGTTGCTGCTATGTCAAAATACTGGGCATCTTCCTTGGCGAGGGGTCACTCCGCTGTGCTGTGTGCACAGACTGAGGCGTGGCAGTGTCCTTTCAGCTCTGGCCTGCCTTGACCCGGCCTGCCTTTCCTTGCGTACGTAATAATATTGGCTGTAATGTTTTGCTTAACTTAATTGCTTGTATTGTGTGAATTAGACCATTCGTGCCTAGCTGATTTCTGCTAAGCTTTATTTCCAGCAGTGCTTTTTCTCTGTCTTCAGAGCAGATTCTTAGGTATGTTAATGTATCAAGCGAGTTTGCCTCTGTTCAGATAAATATAAGCTGCCCGTGTCTGTTCCTCTGAAAACTCCCCTGACTTCCCCCTGAGTCCTAGACTCTTGTGTCCTTTGAACTACGTTACCTAGTGTGTCTTAAACTGTTGACATTACGAACACGGCTGTTACATTTCACCCCAGGACCGATTGAATAAACGTGCAAAAAGATTTTAAGGCCCGTTAGGGTGAAAATCACTATACCACAATGGTTATCCTGACTGATGAAATTCTGACCTGCGTGTGGTTCTTTTTTCTTCTAAACAAGGAAAAAATAAAAACCATAAAAGCGTTTCGACATGTTATGCATTTCAGATGTGTTGGGTTTTTTTGGAAATAAAATAGCAGACGTCTACCTCAATAAGGTTTTGAACAGTCTTTCAACTTTAGGACTTTGTTACATTTTGTCCTCAGGAACCTATTCTTACTGTAATTATGATCCTAGGGATATATTCTTGTACGGTAGCACTTTACTATGGTAATAGCACAGTGGATGTTATACTGAATTGATGTTTGTTTAAAAGCTTTTTGTCAGTATGAGGTAAAGTGGTCCAACGTCTTTGAAACAAGATACTAACTTTGGGTTGAATCAAGAACTGTGATAAGGGAGAAGCCTGTTCTTAGGAAATGTATTGAAAATTAGTAGGTTGAAGATGAAAAGATGGAGATTATTTTAGAGTTTTTCTGTCACTGCACAAGAATAGTTGCCGTTCATGCTGCTGGAAGTTGTGTGGCTAAAATTAAAGGATCTGTTCTCTCATCGCTGTTGTGCTGTCACCTTTTACGTTAATGACAGTGAGGAATGTCATAAGGTCAGTTTTATAGCTAATAAACGCATAGGTTTTTTGTTAACATTCAGGGCAGTTCGATGAACGTCATCTGTGCCACACGTGCACCAAGTATTCTGTATTCTAGAACTTGCATTGCAGGCCGTGGGTTTTTTTAATTTTTATTTTTTATTTCCGTTGCCTCTGGTTTGCCTTCTTTGGAATTCTTAGTTTTCCTCTGAGAGTCAGGTTCGAATCTGGCAATATAAGGAATACCGATAATCTCCGAATACAAAACAGTACATTCGTTGATCTGGAATTTTTGGCCTTATTAGTAAGAAGCTGTGTTTAAAAGATAAACGTTGTTCGTACTAATGAGAGTTGAAAACTCACAGCGGACAAATTTCCGAGGGAGAATACTTGGCTCGAAAATTCAGCTAGAGATTGGGTTCAGTAGAAACGATGTTTAAATTTGTGTTTTTAATTGAGAACTTTGGAGTCATGTCGCTTTTTTTCTTTTCGTTATGATGGAGCCATCTAAAATGTAAGAGCGACAGTGCATAGTATCTGTACGTAAACTTTGAAAGCAAAATGAGAGTTTGCCAAAAAATCTTACCTCTCAGCTTTGATATATAGCTAATTCCACGTTTTGGAATGTATTTGTAATTTTGAAGTACAATTTCTACATGAACTTAGGTATCCATTATCCTGGTAGCTAGGCAACTATTCTAGATTTTGAGAGACCTACACTGAGAAATAATATCCTGTCCTCCTCCTCTTCCCTCCCTGTGCAGTGAAATCTAGGAAAAAATACCTCCTGCATGCTCAGCTGCTGTGGCAGCTCCTAGAAACAGGGGAAGGTGACTAGACAACTAATAAAAGCCTGAGGTAGAGCACAGAAGCAGGGCAGACCTTCAAAGCGTGGTCCTAATTGCCACTGTCTACTGTTGGCTGTTTTGCTGGAGTGTGTTCTGCTGGTCATGTCTAACTATGCCAGCTTCTGGGCAGCCTTATGATGAATTAAAAGAAAACACAAGTCCTCGATCACGTTTTCTCTGGGCCACTGCGGTACGTACCCAGATCTCAGAAGCAAAAAGCTAGTGTATTACCTAGGTGGTATTTAAGATCCTCTTTCAGAATGTTGCATTGCCATGTGTTTTTGCAACCGCAGTCATTTTTTATGGCCTGTATCTTCTCTGAATATCTTGCTTTCTAAGGATAGATGAGCAGATCAGGTACTTACATGCATAGCGATAGGCTGTGTGTATGTAATTGTTAAAAAAGTCAACTTTTTTGATTAGAGGGGCACAGCAGAAGCTGGGTTTAAATACGGAGTAAATCGCCGCCCAATAAATTAATTTGGGGAATAACGACAGTACTGTGTGGAGAAGGATGCAGAAGTCACTGAGAAGGGTGAGCAGAGATGGGAACAACTGGAAGTTAGGAAAGAAGGGAGAAGCAGTGAATGATTGTGTTTTCATATCAAAGCATGGACATTGATTGTTCAATGAAGCACTAGCTGAGAAAAAAAGAAAAAAAGCCAGACACAGCTGTAGTAATTACTGGAGTATTGCTTTGATAGATGGGTCTAAAATTAAAGTTTCTCCTTTATTTGGGCTGTAATAGGATGTTTGTCCCATGTCTGTTATAAGAGATTAGGAGACGTTATTGACTCTCCTTCCGCTAGCAAACTGATAGCGGCAATAGCCTGCTAGAAGTTAGACGCCTTTAAATCAGATGATTAACCTTGTCGTATCTCTGCTGGTATAGCGGATAACACTGTCAGATGTTTTTGAAGCCTTTCCGTACTCAACATGTTTTAATTAATTGAGAAGAGAAAGGTGATCAGTGGAGAACGGAAGGGGGAGAAGACAACTAGATTGTTCACGTTTTCTAGTGAGCCTACAGCATGTCTTGAGCAATGTACAGAGCTGAGTAAATACTGCATTTAAGACCATATTTATAAGAATTCTTCCCTTTATTTTTACTTGTAAGTCTCTGGAAAGCCTTTAAGTTTTGTAAAACAAAAGTTAATTTTATCTTACAGTACGTTTCTGTCCAAAGTGTAGTTTGCCTATAAATAGAAAGGCATGCTGGCCACTTTACTACCTTAGAACAATTTAAGACTTTTACCGTACTTGAGGAGAGGTAAAGAGGTTGATTTGCCATTCGCTTTTATTAATGGTAAATTAAAATTTACCAAAGGAAGCCCATAAAGAAATAACGTTGGCAAAAATAAATTAAAAAGTGGTAGATAAGGTAGTTCAGCTCCAAGATGTTATTTCAGCAGCGATTTCTCTGCGATGGTTTTATGGTGTATGTGTGGTCTCCGATTTGGATGACCACAAGTTTGTAGAGTAAAAAGCAACAATTTAAGAGGAAGTGTGCTGGGAGTGTGCGTTCCTGAAATGTTCCTGTTAATGCAGACAGAAAATCACTGGGAGCAGTTAGAGAGGAGACCACTAGAAAAGAGGTGGCTGGAACCTCGGTTGACGTGTAGTGGCGTAAGTGCAGTAGGGTCAGGGGGTCTTGATCAGATAATGCCAATTAAATATCTCGTTTGGAGTATTTTTCTAGTAGGATGACAGCATCTGTTGGCTCTGCTAGCAGTGTAATAACTGCAGTTCGTCTAAACATATTAAAGCTAGCTTTAAATTAGCTAATTGAAGTATTGCTAGTTTTATTTCCTCAGCATCCTGGAATTCATACACAGACTGCAAATCCTGCTTATGTTTATTTTAAAGGTCTTTGCAAGTATCATCCCATGGATACAGTAATAGCAATTCAAATTACTGTAAACAGGACTGTTGTGTTAACTACATTATGGTCGTGGCTACGCACACAAATTACACGTTACTTTTGGCATTATGTTAATGAACGTGAGGAGAAGTAGGATAACGTCAGTGTCCTGCTAAGAGCCTTCGTTGTCCTACGCATATTATGTTTCCTTTGGAAAACTTGTTTCTTAACAAGCGGTTTCTGTGTCTGGATCCATCCTGTCTTGAAATGCCGCTGATGTCAGAAACTGGATCAGTTCGGATATCCTGCGGCTTCCTTTTGATGTGCTTGAGCAGAGCATCTGAATGGAGTACACTGATGCTAGATAGATTACACAGGCCTTGTTCTGATCTGAGATCAAGAATAAACTGGAATTAAACTGGTGTAAAAAAGACTGGTCTGATGTCCTGCCCCTTCTCTCGTGAAGACCTTAATTCTGTACTGTACTAGAGCCCAGCTCTGTCTGAAAACTTGTCTTCTAGACCGAGCAGCTGGTGCTGTGGATTGAGGTCCTCTGGGAATAGAGTGGGGTTCAGGACCAGAATCTTCATCTGACGTGACCAGGTGCAAAAGCGGATTCATGATCCTCAGGTAACGGATGCTCTTGCAGCCTGTCCTGAAGGGAACGTTTTTGAAACATCTGCAGTGCCTTTGCCTTTAGCTCAGCATTTGCATGCAGCCCTGTGAGCCTCACGTGGGTGGGAAGTGCTGCTGCTGGAGCGACGTGCAGCCACGCGGGTGCTGCCTCTGTGTAGCCTCGTGGCCGTCAGCAGGTCGTGGATGGGGGGATGCACATATCTTGCACCTCTTACCTGGCAAATTCAAACCTGCAGGGCTTTGAGGATTAGAGGATTCTGATCCAGTGTTATTTTAGGCCTCTTACGCTCGTATTTTACTGTAGTCATTGTCTGTCACCGGTAGAAAGCAGTGACATACCAGGTTCAAAGCCTGCATTTATTTTTTTCACATAATTTTATATTCCTCCCAAGACGCTGACTACCTGAAAGGAGTTTTATTTTGTGGTGTTTGTTCCTGTCGGATTTCTCTAAGCACTGGCGGAATTACCTAGACAGTTCATGAGAGAGGCTGCTACTCGTATTTATTTGTTACGATGCTTTGAACTTCGAGGGACGGGTCCTGGTGTAGCAAGGCCTTTAACCTGAGTCTAACCCAAAATTGAGTGCGTCTGTTGGCATGTTTAAATACTTTGCTGAATTGAGGCCGAAACTTTGCCCGTTGATAGCGTGTGCAGCAGACCTTGTTGACTGCGGAGCGCGCCTCCTCCTTGCGTCCAAGAGCAGGTTGTCTGGCAGTGTATAAATCCCAGCCCGTAGAAGAAATCTGGAGCAAGTATTATGAGTGTGTCACTGTACAATGCTGTAATTATCTTGCGAGCTCCCTTGATCACGTATTGGCATCTCTTGAAATGAAAAGGTCATACTGTTTATGTATGACATGAGAGAATTTACTGCAGTTGTTTATTGTACCACGGATTAAACTACAATGTCAGTGCTACTGTTCTGGTTAATAAGTTAGACATACTCAAAACTGTCTAAAATCTAAGAATTCTAAAAAATTAAGGAAAGGCAGAAAATGAGCAGAAGTAGCACAACCATAACACATCTGCCTTTTTCCGTTAAACATCTATTCTGCAATACGAAACGTGAGATTTCATAATGTAAATCATGAGCATGCTTGCAGATGTTAATGTTTGGTATTTTATCATTTGAAGTTCTGTTTACTCTGCTATGGAGAAATGTTTATGTTAAAGTACATCATTTTTACAAAGTGATTTTAGATTAGTCGCATTATGATACCTGCAGAATGCTGGAAGAGGGCTTGAGGAGATCTTTATTAGATAATTCATCAGAGAGACAATAATATTTCGACACGAGATCTGAGGGTGTTTTGGAAGGAACAAACGAATACGCCTCTCTTCTTAAAGTATGTTATTTGGCTAATAGGCTGATCAGCCTGTCAGGTGCAAGTGATGCTTCTGGTGGATGCAAGGAAGGAAAAAGAGCTGCATGCCTCGGCTTCTTGGCCATCTCGTCTGCGCTGTGACGTTCTTTCTACACAGTCTTCAGCACCCTTCCTGTTCTCTGCCTCTGTCCACCTTCCTCCCACCTCCTGCCCTTCCCTTTCGTGTTTCTCTGGGCACCGGACCTTCTCTCCGCATCCTCCCTCTACCCTCCGTCTCCTTGCTCTTGGACATTTAAACTATGCCCGTGCAAAGGCGCGTAGTCTCTCTTTTAGGCCCATCACCTCAGTAGTAGAGTACCTTCTACATAATATCAGCAGGTATGTCAATTCCCTGCAGAACTCTTGTCACCTTTTTCTCCTGGCTGGTTTTGTTTCAAAAGTTGTATTATTTTCCGCTGTTGTTACTAGGGTTTTCCTTAGTAAGTTGCTGTTAGGATCGGCAATGTCCTTTTCAAATAAATAATTTTTGCTTTATTTTCAAAGTACGGTTACGTTTTGGGTTGCACTCCTCTCCCGGGACGTTTGTGTTATAGCCGAATTCCCTTGATAAAGACTGCTCGATCTGCACTTTTGGGAAGTGTCCCTGGTTTTGTGATCTGCGTTGTCTTAGAAGAAGGTCTCTGTTGTGTTGGTTCATAGATCAAAATAGAGTTGAAATCTTACCTGTTGGTTGATTTGAATGTGAAGGCTGAGGCTTTGGAATTATCATGGAAACCTGACAGGGACCCAGCAGGAGGAAGTCGTATAACGTACAATTGAGTTTTAGCCTGAAGAGTAGATGGCTTTTGTAGTAGCTGAAGTTTTCGTATGTTCTTCTCAGTGTTAGGTCTTGTGTACGGGAGTTCTTTCTAATGTATGGATGGCTGTCCATGGGAAAGTTGAATGAAGAGGTTTTAAACAATGATACTGCCTTGTTATTCAAGCTCCGCAAGAAGGCAACCCCACAGCTTTGGCAGCTGACGCATCCCACTTCAGCATTCCCGTCTCATAGCTTCTTCTTGTTCTTCTCTTTAGAGGTTGTTTTTCTTATTGACAGTGTTTCTTCCCTATACTCTTTCTTCCTCTGCCACTTTGTTCATTCCTTACACTTTACGTTTTTTCCGTTCTATCCCCACTTCTTCCCATCAAGTTGATAAGGCGATGCACTGGTGTCTGGAGCACTAAGTCAGCTACCATCAGGCACTTCTCTCTCTTCCTCCTGATTTTACTCTCTGTGGGCTTTCTCTTCTTCGCTCCCTGCTCTTTGGCATAAATTGTAGTCTTTACATTTGCTGTGTTTTGTGAAAGACTAAGGCTATATGTATATTAGACACTGTAAGTTCTGTGCTGTAATAATAGAAAGGTGGCTGGCTCCAGTCTTGCTGTTCTGCACTTCTGAGGTTGGTGTCTAAGCTTAAACCCCATGGGTTGAAGCAGAAAACTGAAGTAACTGGAAAAGGACCGGGAAAGCTGCTGTTCTGAGGGAACTGCAGTCACTCTGTGTGCAGTGTTTGTGGGCTTCAGAAACAAGGGCCTGTGGCGGAAAGATCCTTTTCTTCTTTTCTGTGTCATATACTTTACCTTAGAGAAAAGCTGAACTCTGAAAAAACCTTGTTTTGCGTGCTGTTACTTAAAGCATTCTTTTCCTCCCAGCAGAAATATTTGATACCTCTCATATTTTGCAACAGGTGTTCCCTTTTATAGTTCTGTGTTGAAAGAGAGATAGGACTATTCTTTGTGTTTTGTTTATGTTGTTTTAATTTGTCCAGGTGTGAGTCCGTTTCAATTTTATATTATCAGGCTTTTTTCTTTGACGGCTAGACGCTTGTTTTTAAAATTAAAGATGTGAGGCTCTTACAGTCATATGACGCCCGCTTCTGGAGGCTTTAAAGCTGTTAATCAGACTTGCTGGCAACGTTGCAGTTAATATTCACAACGTAATGCATAAACCAGCTGACCTTTTACATGATGTATGAGCGGAATGACTGCCCGCGCTTGCAACTAAATCGGCGGTCCTCGGCTTTGTGTTGCCATGTTACTTTGGCCAATAAAAAAGAGCCGCGATGCTTTTGGAACAAATTCGTGTTCTACCTGTTAGGTGGCAGGCAGGTGAAATATGCAGATTTTCTCAGACTTTACCCAAAATATGTTCTGCTGTGACTTTTGACTCACTTTGTATATCAGCCGTTATTAAGGGTTAATCATCCTAACAATTAAGTTTCCTTGGAATCTTACCATTAGAAGCTTAATGGTCAGTATTCTCAATTGCATGGATGAACATTAAAAAGAACGGAGCTTGGATAGCTTAGAGAAGCAAATTAATCATGCAGATGGAATGAAAGCTTTTTAATATAGTATTTATAAAAATTACGGCAATAAAAATCATCTGTAGCAGTAGCTGGCTGGCAGTTTTTCATTGGAATGATTTTTCCAAGGAAAAAAGGAAAAAAAAATTACTTTAATTTTAGAAATTACACTGAAATTTGGAATTTTTTTAGCTGGCTGAAGGGTTTAATTTTTACAGTTAATACATAAAGCCCCAAATGTTAAACTGTTTTTCTTATCACCTGTCTTCTATTTCGGGTCAGGTTCTCTCATGCATTTCCTGTACACGATGTTCCTGAGTGACTGGAGTGCAATTATAGGAGTTTATGCAGTGGGATATATAATATCCTTCAGCAACTGGCCCACAGGAAGAAACTGGGGGCTAGAATTGCAGTGGGTAGACAACAGTAGGGAAAAGTGTTTTAATACTGGAGAGGGCGAGATTTGCAAAGGATTTTTTCAGGGATTCCATGATGTCAAAACATTTTATTTGATTTGGAAACGTCTAAACAAAATGTTTTGACGCTGCACAACTTGGATTTGTCAGAGTTTCTCTCTGTGGAAAATCTCAGCTCTACGTCCCTCTTCAGGGGGAAATCAAACAGCCCGATTTCTCCTGTGATAGCAGTTTCAGGTTTTGCTGGAGCCTGATCATCACGCCTCCTTCAAATACCTGTCTAAATTAGCGTGACGTTTCAGATGAAAGGAGTTTTTGGGCCCCTTTGTGAAGAGTAGGCGGTCTGAGCAAAGCAAGATGGCATTTCAGTAGCAGAATCGGTTTGGAAACGGTTTTGCAGCGTCCGTGTTTTTGGAGGAGAGGCAGAAAGTGAAGGCGTGGAAAGTAGGTCCTGCGTGCGTGTTTAGTTTCTGTTTCAATTCACGTGGTCCAGTGCAGCATAGGTAGCTCATTATCCCAGAAGTATTCTAATTCAGGAACGTTTCACTAGTGAGCCACTGTAACAAAGAAAGGCTGTATTATAAAGAGTGCATTAGGGATTTTAGTTATTATAAATTACATTCTTTGAAATCTCATTTAGAACCAGGAACTAAAATGATGTTGGAAAGCTCAGAGGATTAATTCTTCCTAAACAGTAGACTGTCACTGATCACTCTGTAAAGTAATTATGCCAAATTTAATTATGATACAAGCACATTGTATGATAGTCACAGTGTGCCCAAAAGAGAGTTTGAAAAGGTGCCTCACGATCATATGGACCAGCTCTGGGAGCACAGTGGCAAGTTGCACGTGTTGTAATTGAGTACAACTTAATATCAGGCTTCGTTAATTAAAGGTTTGGGATTGTGTGGGGTCAAGTCTGGTTGGCACACTTTGCTTTTCAGTATCATCAGCTTAATGGAACAAGCGGTTCTCTCCCCGTTTTACAGATTCTCTCCCCATTTTACAGATTCTGCAAAAACTCTTATGGCTTCCGGTAGCCTTAATGGGTTCCATCAACTCCGGTATCTCTGTACTGGTAAAATCACGAGTAACCAAATTGTTTCAAGGATGGTTAAAAAAAAAAAAAAAAAAAAAAAAAACCTGTCCCATCCTTCAGGTACTCAGCTGCAGGGATTGCACTATCATAGGTTGCTGATCTTTCAGTACGACCCATCCTTGCAGTGTTTTCTCCCCTGCAAGCCTGAGGTTCCTCATTCAACCATTTCAGTATTCTCTCAGTAGATTTTTCAGCAGTCTTCATGTCAGGTTTGGACTAGTTAGGGAGATATCATGGACTCTTAAACGAGACACTCAAGTACTGATCTGGTTTAGCGTTCCAGCGCTGTGGCAGCTTGGCACTTATTGCACTCCCTAAGCAGAGGATGCTAGTCCAAATTTAGAATAGCGTTAAGATGCTATTAGCCAGAACCTTTTCTGGGTAAAAATGAAAGTTATGTGAAACATACATTAAAAAAAAAAAAAATGAATACAAGTAATGAAAAAAGATGCGTATTGGGGAAATCGTTGCACAGCCAGAACGACACGCTGCAGTGAGCCTGAATTGAAGCTTATAGCACATTTGTGCTTACGTTACATCAGGGCAAAAACGTAGGGCGAAAGCTAACAAGATTTAGAGGATGGGTGTCAGGAAGAAAGAAGCATGGAGGAATGGTGGCAGTGAGACCTATATGTCTTTCATTGCCTGTATGCAATAAAAATGGTTAGGATCAGTTTCAGAACTAGCAAAATTTGTGCAGTTCATAGCGGTTAATAGGTTTGTACTCAGAGCAGGGCTGAATTTGCCCTTGCATCTCAATGGAGAACGTTAGAAATAGAAAATGTAGGAAGAGCAGGAAAGCCGGTCTGTTCTAATACATGCCTTTATCTTTCCTTCTTGTACCTTAGCTCTTGTAAGTTGTTGTATATGCAACCACTTCATTACATAGGAAATCTGGTCAAAATATGAGTCTGTGATTTTCCAGATCTACTGGTCAGTCTTCTAGCATCAGGTAGAGAGGCTGCCAGTGCCCTGAGTTGCAGAAACAGCCATACTTCAGTTCTAGTGTATGTAGGGGTTGGTGGCAGCACTGACTCTGAGCTTTGCTTTCCCCGTTCCTTCCTGCCCGAGAATGCCCCAGTTGAAAATTGTTGTTCCATAGAACAGCTAGTGAAACTGTTTCAGCAAAACGTAAGCGACAGATGTTTTCTCTGCTTTGCTCTGATGTGGCACATTTTATTTTCCAGGTCATCGTTACAGCAGCGTGATATTTTCAAGAGAAGTTTGGAAAAAGGGTGTTGAAAAACATGCCGAAACCCCTCTGTGTTGTAAACCCCTCTGTGTTGTTTTGCTTCACAACATATTATAAATATTCACCTGAAAGATATTTATAGCCAGCTTTCTGTAGTAATTTGCCTTATCATTGATAAGATTATCGATCCTAATTTGTATCTGCAGTAGATGGAGAAGAGAATCGATTTATTCTGTTTATTTTTTATTTTTATCGAAGAATACTGAATGTGGAATCTGTCATGGATTGTAATATTAACAATTTGCAGAGCCTCCACTAGGTGACATTTAATAGGTCCGTGCAGAAATGTGTGTTGATGTGGTGGGCTGTTGTGAGGATAGGAATGACATGTTGGTGAATAGCGTTGTGTTTGATGCGATTGCTCGTCTTCTAGTTTTGTGAGGCTGCTTAACCAAAAGTTTATGACACGTTCATATGCAGTTCATTATAGAAATAAGCTTAGTTCTCTTTGAGAATTTCTGTGTATACGTGTCTTTTTAGCAGCCTCTGCAGTGTTGCCAGTTTGAGGCAGACGGAAGTCATGATGAAACTCATTGGCGTCAGATCTATTCATGCTAAGAGCAGTCTCCTATTGAGACATCCAGTATTCTTTCCCCCAACTAACATGGTACCATTTCAAGCCCAGGAGAATTCGGTGTAAGGAAAAAGTCGATAGAAGTGTACCGTAGGAAGGACAAGTAGATAGATTAAAAAAAAAAAAAAAGAAACATGAAAATTAGTCCAGAATATGAGGACTTTTTTTTTTTCTTTTCCTTTCTTTAAGTTTCTTTAAGTTGTAGTTCTCCAGAGTGACTGACTGTGATGTTTAATGGCTGGGATGCAATTTAAACTTAACCACATTCTTACTAGTGGTAACTGCATAGACTTACTTATGTATTTATATCTATGCATATAAATATATATGTGTATAGGTATTCACACACACACACACACACACACACACACACACACACACGGAGACATATAAATATACACACACACACACCGTGTGAGCTGCATATTCCTAAAGCAGAGATGAATGTATGCCATTGTATATTGACAGCACTAGGTGAATGTGGGGAGGGATATATTTTTAAAGGAGACCATTTTAACTGATTCACCTACGATCTTAGATGATTAAGTTGAGGTCATTCAGCAGGGTGCCGGCAAAGTCCTCCCCTGGAGGAGCTCTCTCTTGAATGACCGCCTGAGGAGTTGCACCTTGTCACTTTGGGGATGCAGGGCCTGTGACATGGGTACCAAATCCACCTAAGTGGCCAGACTGTTTAATATGTTTTGGATGAGAAGCAGCTGAACCTTTTTCTCTTTGTGCGCTTGAAAAGTACATCAGGGTTTGTGCTGGTACCGGGCTGACAGCTCTCGGTACAGGAGCCGCCCTTCTGCCTATGCGCAGGGCGCCAAGCGTAGCTTTCACGGTCTGAGCTCTCCATGTCGCAGGGCCCGGGGGGCGACTGTCTCCTCCTTCCTTGACCATGTCCGTTCCGTATCCCTCGGAGCATCTGTGTTCCGACTTAGTGCTTGCTGCCAGCATTGTAGTAGCATCACTTGGGCTGTGATTAACCCCAGCCTGGTTCAAAGCAGCTGGGGGTATTGTACCATGGAGGGATGGCGAAACAACCCATGGTGATTAACTCACTGTTAATTTTGTTTCGTTTAGTTTCACTTTATTCGTGAAAAAGGACTGTATCCTTCAGATATTTTTATGAATTAAAAAATCCATGCTGCATGTGATGTGCTTCCATTCTTTAATGTGCAGACAGAAAAGCACAAAGTCTACCGAAATGCTGGAAGTTTAGCAATTGCTGCAAGTTCCCCTTAGCTTTAAGGAGAGATGCAGCCAGCCCCGTACCAACAATTTATTTTCCTCGGAGAGTGGTGAGAGGCAGGAAACGACTGTGAGCTCGTACTTTTCTACTTCACGCGTGGCACCGTTTGGTTATGCAGAGGAAGGGTTTAGGAGAAGTTCCCAGCTAATGTAAAGGATGGTTTTATCACTTTTTTCCTACTGAAGGAAAGTTTCTTTTTCCGAGAAGCATTGAATAATTCTACAAGTTACTCTGCCTACGGACGTAAGCATTTATTTTCCATTTTCTAAGTATATCTTATCAAAACATTTTCAATTCCTATCGGCAAGTGACGTTTGCTTTCTTCTTTCTGTGTACAATTGTGTCTGCGTTTTAGTGCCGAAATGCAGCATTGAAGAAAAAGTAGATTTCTGGGGCAACTCTGCTGAGTTTTAAAATAAAGGTTTAATACTGTATCAGAAAACGTTCCGAGGCCAATTTTCCATGGGCTGCTTTTGGCCACTCGGTTATTTGCTCAGCTTTTTTTAGGGTCGTCTTCTGAAAAATACTGGGAAGAGCTGTAGGTGATACAGAGGAGGAAGCAGGGTGATGGGAGGCACCAAACCGCTGCAGTATGAGCAGGCTCTAGAGAATATGATTCTTTAGCTCAGGAAATGGCCAAAAGACGGGAATGTGGCGAGGTGTTTATCAAACAAAGAGACAAAAAGATGAAGTGGGAACAATTATTTGCTTTTTCTCATAACAAAAACCTGGAGGAGACTTAATAAAATGAACAGGTAGCCAGCTTGCAACTAATAAAAGAAAGTACATTTTCGCAGCCTATATACTTATATTTTGGAATTCATTGCCACACAAACGCGTGGAAGAGAAGTTTAAATGGACTCCGAAGACCTTAGGAAAATGAATGCCTGACAGGTCCATTGAGGAAATAGTCTATATCGCGTCTTTAAGGCGAGATTTCTCATACTTAGAATTTCATGAGAGGGAATGCTGATTTTTTTTTTTTCTTTAAATGTATAAATAGCTGGATAATGATCCCCATAGCAACCGAAAGAATGTGAGGTCAGAGCTGTAAGGAAGAGATTTAACGAATGTAACGCGTGTGGGGTTGGGTTTTGTTTTCCGGTCTCGCGCGGCGGCGCGTCCGTTACGCGGTGGGAAGGAGCCTCCCGACGGCCGCCTCGGCGGGGCCGGGCCGTTTAAACCTGTCTGAAGCTCCTTCCCGCCATCCCTGCTGCGTGCCGCCCGGGCGCTGGCTGTCCTGGGGTAAGATTCCGGACCTCCAGCGTTTTTTGAAACTCTAAAAATTTTTAGTCACCCCAGCATCAGTCTGACTGTGGGGGGAGCTTTTTGAGTAATAACATGGAAAAGCATGTTCCCTATTTTCTTTCTGAAGAGTAATGGAAGGTTAGCAACGTGTTTTGTTGTATTCCGCGTGAATACTTAACAATGGCTATGTAGCTTACATGACTTGCAGTATCTGTGGCTCTGATGCTTCTATATTCCCTGCTCATGGAACAGCATGGCAATAATTGGCTTTGTGAGTAAGCTGGTTTTATTTGCTTTACAAAACCTGCTCTACGTATGTAGCAAAACCAAGGGGATAAATATATTTTTGGAAATCTTATCAAAGTAGCTCATTTGTTAATTAAAATCATTAGATGTACGTCATTATACAGAAGAAAATGGATGCTTTCTTTAAGAATACTCTCTACGTTCCTTGTATTTCTTGATGTTTGATAATGTGATGGATCCATTACCAAAGACCAAGTTGCATCTGTTTTCTGAGTGCTTGAGGGAAAAAATGTCGAGAAAGTTTTGAAGCCCTTCCATGTTATAATTCGTAAGTAACAAGAAAAAAAGAGATGGAGCCGTGTTTCCAAGGTCAGAATGAGGGAAGTATAATTAAATGTGAAAACTGAACTTTTAAATTTAGTACAGGAATTTCCAGGATTGCGTAGGTATGAGTCTGGGGGCTCCAAAGCCTACCTTGACAAGGGATGTCAAGGAATGGGCTGAACTTTTCTTTCAACTCTAGGTGACTCAGTGCTATCAGCTGGAGTCAGAAGTGAATTGCTGATGGCCAAACCTCAGCGGTCTGAAGCTGGTGCCATCACATCATGGTCTCTTCCTCGGAGGAGAGCAGAACGTGCCAGGCATCGAGCCATTCACTTGTTGTTAAAAATGCAGGTGCATTTTTAAAAATGCAGGTGCAGACAGCATAGGAGTTTCTCGAAAGCATAGTGAGAAGTCAGAGGCATGCAGCTCAGATGTTATCCAGGAAATCCGGTAACAAATTGCCCAAAACAGCAGATGTTTTGGCATAACCAATTATAGGGTTTCAGGTAATGGCATAAAGTGCAGAGCTCACATGTGGAATGACTAGAAAAGATACCAGGTTCTGACAGTTTTCCAGTTACACGGTCCCCTGTTGCTTTTCCTCCTCAGTTAAACTCATAATACATCGCTACAGGGAGATACTCGGAGGTTAGGCTGTAAAGAACAGGATAAGAACCTATACAAAATAACCATGAATTTGTATTTATTGTTAGATCCAACTTTTCAATGCATTTCTTGTTTATAAAACAGTCTGAGTTCACTGTTGCATAGGTAGCAGGAGTAGTTCTGCTCTCAAAGCTAATAATTACCCACCAAAAAGCGTGTGGAAGCTTTGGCAAGAACCTGTTCTCTGTGTGAACTCGATCTGTTTCCTCATTACCCATAAATAATTAGTAATAGCAGAGGGAATAGATTGAGTTTTGTCCACAGCGGACTCCTGGTGAACACACTTGACTTTCTCCTTCCTGTGTTTGACGGCAGCATTCGGAGTCCCCTCGGACTCAGCGCCACCATCTCTCAGGGGACCGCAATTTTGTTTGCCTTCAGAGCCGCAGGAGGAGGATGAGGGGTTGGTTTGCCTTGCAAATAGTTAGCCTAGCAAGGGCTAGGAGCAAGGAGCTTATGCTGTATTGTCTTTCAGCCGGTCACTTATGGCAGCCAGTGTGGACTTTATGAGATCTAACCTTTATGTTTCTCTATGAGTTTTAATGTTATGCTTAGAGGCATGGTGGTTTTTATCAATTGACATTTTGCAATGGCCCTGGGAAGTGCATGATCCCAGAGTGTTTTAGGCGTTCACAAACTTGCTTATTCAACCCTTAGAAGAACTGCACGTATATCTTGTGCTATGGCAACTCAGCCATCTGATTGAACAGCAGTGCTGCTACAGCATGGAAAGCTGTTCCTGTCTTAAAAGTTGCAAGAAGTGGGAAGAGGGCAAATGGGCAGGGGTGGGAGTTATCTTCCTGTTTTACAAGAGAAAAGCCTGCCGGATCCTGGGAGAAGACAGTTCCAATTTATCCTGGACACTGCTTTCCTTGCCTTTTAATTCTATGTTGTGGAAATAAAATGCAAAAGTTTGGGGACGGAATAATGCTTGCCAGCACTTTATAGAGAAATCAGTAGAGTGTAATATTTTTTTTCGTATTATTTTCATCACTCCTGTGATTGTTTCATTTGCTACTATGTCTTTTCCAGTTCTGCGTAACTGCAGTATCCCCCCAAAATGTCTTCTGTTTACTATCGTCAGTGTGTTGCTGTCAGTGCTCCCTCAAAGAGTAGTATTAATTGAAACAATTTATTCTGCTGGAGCTGGAGATGGCCTATTTATGCTTGAATATAACGAACATTAACAGGTTACGTTTATCTTGTCACGTCCTGCCAGCTCCTTTTCTGCCTCACCCAGATTTGCTGCCCCATACAAGTTTTGCTCCGGCTTGCCTCAGTGGAATATAGGTGTTTCTCTGTGTTAGGCGACAGATCCAAGATCATCAACAGCTATTACAGCACGGAAAGAGAAACGATCCTGAATTGGTATCATGTGCTCCTTTACTGACTGGATGGCACAGTCACGTCTCATCTTGCCTATTAATGGAGCAGTAATCTTATTTGAGCCAAAAGATAATATTAAAAATCTATGCCCTTCAACATAATATAAAATATAATATATACCTAACATAAAACGCAAAGTATACGGATACTGTTACGTTCCCAACCGGCGCGTGAAGAAGTCTTAACGCTGCCTCAGTAAAAGCTGTAAGGGTTACAGAAAGCTGTTACTTTAGTTCTGTGTGAAGTTCCTTAGTCACAGCACTGCGGATAGCTACTGTATACACAAAGGCATGTATTTGGCTTCTTTAACCTTAGTAGTAAGGCCTAGTAAGGCCTAATATTTCTGTTCTTACTTTATGGCAGAGAGCTCTATTATATGCAAAATAGTTGCCTTTTGAGAACATGACCATTACATGTAATTGAACTGAGCTTTTGCTAATGAAAAGCATAAAGAAAATCACTGCATCTCCCTTCAAAATACTTGATACTCTCTACAGGGAAGAACTATAAATGCCGTGGGGCAAGATACTGCTGTGTAATGCTAGGTGAGGTCAGAATTGCTGGTTGCAATGGAACTACTGAATTGGCAGAGCACGAGCTGAACAAGTAGTTCTAGACAGGCTTCTAGAGGGTGAAGAATATTAAAGCTGAAATACATCCACCAAAGTCTCTGTTTGAAGACATCCTCTCTTCTCCTGAACTTCCCTCAAAGTTCTGGGGTAGGTGCTGTAGGCTTTCCGTCTCTATTATGTATGAATTATTGTAAATGTCATGGAGAGACAGACTCTACTCCCTGGACTCCTGACTGTTCTCTGGATGATAGTGGTTTAATGCTGTAATTGATCTTGCATGTCAAAATCATGCTTCTGATGCTAACCCACATTTTCTTTTGATTTAAATTTTACCGCTTTTCGTTGGGTTTAAGCCCTTTGAATTATCTTGAAATGTACATTCCAATCTGTGTGGATTTTCAGCTTATTATTCTGCAGCTTCTCCCTGAAGTACGTTTTGTTCCCAGAACTTGAGGAGACTTGTATTTTCTTAAGTGTTAAATAAGAATTCCACAGGATTATCCACGCGATGGTGATTCAGTTAATGGTGCTCTCCCCTCTTAATTGTGAACGAATTCCCTTACATGGTTTGGAGGGCATTATGCTGCTGCAAGGCCAGTCTTTATGAGGCATCTTAATCCTAGGCATTTGCCTTTTATCTCGCCCTGCTTCTCAGAAGAGCAGTGGTACATAGCTGTTTCTGAACTGAGTGTCAGTTCAGGTCAATTGTTCTTTCCCACTCAAATCCCTCCTTCAGTGTTTCTGAACTTTCTTTATTTACTGTGCTAGGTCTGTGCTCAATTAAATGTATCTAAAGAGTAACTGTCAGGCTTTGCTGGTGTTATGTACGTGTGCTGAGCTGCAGCCCATCTGTAAGTGATAGTTGGCTGGGTCCTTAAATGGCTCCCGTGTGCTTTTTGCAGGGTTGCTCCCTGGCTCTGTTCTAGAACCGGCTTCATTTCAGCACCCGTGAATGGATTTTTCTGTTGGTGATGAAAATATTTTAGATGTTCAGTTTCAGGAATTAGGCCGTTCTTCAGAAAGACTGTGTCAGTACCTTTGACCTTTGTGAATGATAATATGGCCAAGCTAGCCTTCAAGATGGTGTTCGGGGGACTCACCTGGGGATGCGGAAAAGCACTGAGATCCCGATGTAAACCCTGCACTGTGGGACTTGAATCAAGTTGCTCTACGTTTGTAGAGAGCGTTCTATAGTCACCTTTGGCTGGGATCTCAGAAACCCGGAATCATGCAAAGCACAGGTTCGGACTCTGATGGTCTTGCATCTCTGGTAATTGTAGGAATCACCAGGCTGTCAGGCTGTTCTTCGATTTCCTTTACACGAGCGCTTACTTCCTGGATTTTTCCATGAAAAATCTTGTTGAAAAATACCCGGGCAAGTTTTCCTCTTTTATCCGTTTCTCATTTCACAGTCTGCATTGAAAATGAATGAATGTTTCCAGGAAATGCTTTGGATGTCTTTTGAAAGAATCTCTGTAGACTATTAGCAGTCAGCAGCAGCCGTTCTGGGTTTTTTATATCTAGTTTTGTATCTAATTTTCCAATTTCCTAATCATTCCTAGCTTAGATAATCAGTTACCGTTTACTCTTGTCCGAACTGACTCCTCCAGCCCAGTAGTAGTTGTCCTGCTCTCCCTTGCCTCTCTTCCAGCACGCCTAAAACTTGTTCAGACTGATGCTGAACGTTATTAAGAACGTCTGCTCTTCACGGCTGGGTTGTGACTACTCTCTATGCGGCCTAGTACATGAGAGCGCTGGATGTATGTGGAGTCCGTAATCACACTGGCATTTTTGCCACTGTGCTGTATTACATGCTCCTCGCCCGTTGGCAGCCTGCCTTCAGCATACACAATTTTTTCACGTTAGTTTCCTTGTTTCTTTCTTTCTTCCACTGACCTATCTCTGTTTCTCACATCTTTCTTTGCCAGAAGTGTTTGCTTCTATTTATGCAAGATGCATGTTGTTACTTTATGTCTGTTTTTACCATTCCTATTTAATTTTTCTCGCTGTTCTAGTCTGATTCACGTTTGCAGTGTTTCCCAATTTTGAGATATAGTTACATTTTAGGTATTTTGATTTTAGTAATTTGTATCTATTCCCTATTCCAAATCATTAATAAAGCTATAAAAGAAATAAGATCTTAATCCTGATTTGCCTCAAGCTACCTTAAGATTTCCCTCTTCATCTTTATGCATCACTCTTCTTTGTTGCTTAGGAGATAGTTCATATATTGTGTAATATTGTCCTTTTTCAGGAAATTAATGCAAATTGTCCTAGGGTGAGGCTTCACAAGACTCTGTATGAAACACAAAACTGAAATCCAGATAACAGTATATTGTCATCTTCATTTCTGTTTCCTATTAATTTTGCAGTGCTATTGAAAAAGCAGTCGAGTTTGTCCAGAATGACTGGTTCGTTGTAAAGTCATGCTGCGTAATGGTCACCCTCCTGTTATTCTCTGGAGGTGTTTTATTATCATTTGTATAGCACCGTAAATTTGCAAAATACTAAAACCAGAATAATGTGCATTCTTCTGCCTGAAGACCCCACATCTGTAAAGGCCCGTTTAGGCAGCAGCAGTCATGTCAGTGGGCTTCACTATGCTGCACAAGAAAGCAGGGTCCTCTGGGACATACAACAGAGTCATGGTAGCCCCAGGAGAGCCAGCCCTCTCCTAATTCTCCCTTTCTTCCTACTCTCTGTTGGCGAGCCACTGCCTTTAAAAGGCTTACTGTCTCTGGAGGTGAAGGATGCCATTAGCTGAAGTGCTGGGAGTACGAAAGAGCAGTTTTTCATGATCTCTCTTCCTTGCGCTGAAGTTTTACAAAGCAGCTGCAGGCCTTGCGTGGCCTGTCATGACACACTCAGGGTTCTGAGTGTTAAGTGGGATGTGATGAAATTTTCATCCAAATGATGGAGAGTTTCTGTCCCCCTTCTGACTTGGCTCACAATCTTCTGCTTCCTAGTTTTGATACGTTTTCAGATTCTCGGTAGCTCTACCGCTATGTGTTGGTATGTATTCTCAGGGTACCGAGGTGCTTTCAAGCAACAGGATGCCTTTCTGCAGCTGTGATGTAACTTACTGGTGAGAGATGATATCTTAGAATTAAACTGGAAAGGTTGAGTTAGTTTTTAGGTGTCCACCGATACAGATATGTGTCTAGAAAGGCTCCGAAGGGGACAAAGTGACGTAAGTAGCTTTTCAAGAGGCCTAGCCTGCTTAGACATTTTGAAGTACCCTTTATGTGTATCTGCCCTTCAGAATATTTAAATGCTTTATTAAATCTCACAGTAAAACCGAAAATGTGTGTTTTAAGTGCTTGAACTAAAATAGAAGTATGTGTAACTGATGAGTGGAATCAGTTCACCTTCTCCAGTGTGGTACCCCAAAGGGTGTAAAACACAGTGGCCGCAGGGATAGATTACGTTTTAAAATAATTACTCATTATCCTCACTACTGCTGACATGTTAACCGTTCTGGTTTTCTCAGCTGTCTTTTGTGACTGGATTTTCTGTTTTTCTAACTCACCACTCACTGTCTAAGAGTTGCTTTACTTTCTCTTTCCTGAGTTTGGGCACTCAAGGTTCCTTACGTACCGTGATTCTTCTCTACCCAAAGATCACAAAAGCTGACCCAAGAATTTAGCTCTTACTCCCTTCCCGATAAGTCTCGTTAATGTGTAGCAAATGGAAGCCGTGGGCTCAGTTCAGTTGCCTGTGAATGTGTGCACCTCATGTGATATAAAAGGCCTTGTGGCATTAGGGCATCCTGTCCTCCAGCTGCTGGTCCCAGAAGGATGTGAGTCTTCTGTAAGATCTTTTGTTATATCTGCTGGTCCCGTGTCCCAGCCCCCTAACCCACCTCAGGTGGCACAAAGGGGGCTACATTTAGGCGACTGAATCAAACCCTCTGTTTCTGCATTACTTCCAGGTGACATACCAAAGCGTATTGCCTTCATGATTATATTACGTTGCATAGATCACATATTCCTGTTTCCCACCTCTCTTTTCCTTATTACAGAACTTGCCCCAGACCGATTATACTTAGCCAAATATACTGATGTTCCAGTTATAAGAATTCCAATCCCACTGTGGATGTTTGGGTGCAGGCCACATCTTAAATACAAATGAATGCAGAATGTCACAGTGGAATAAAAATCACTTGCAGGTCTTTCACTGCAAACAAAGTAGGGTTATGCTGGAACACAGACTGCTAACTGAAACCACTTCAGCTGGTGGTCTTGCCCAGTATCTTGCCTGTAGTAATGGCTGTAAGGTGTACATGTTCCAGAGTAGAGATCTGAGAATGTTGCTACTAATCATGCAGCTGTAACAGAAGAAAATCATACCAATCAGTGTTTGGATCGCTGCTGAATGGGGCGGGTGCCCTGTGATAACAAAGGATATAGAGAAGGCAGAATTATTGAATGCCGCCTTTGCTTCAGGCTTCACTGCTAAGGCCAGCCCTCAGGGATTCCAGACCCTGGGGACAAGAGAGGAAGGCTGGAGAAAGGAAGACTCTCGACTTGGTCGAGGAGGGTCGGGTTAGAGATCTGTTGTCCAAACTTGACATCCATAAATCCATGGGCCCCGATGGGATGCGTCCACGAGTGCTGAGGGAGCTGGCGGAAGGTATCGCTAGGCCGCTCTCCATCATCTTGGAAAGGTCCTGGAGATCAGGAGAGGTGCCTGAGGACTGGAAGAAAGCCAACGTGATATATAGCACATAACAACATATGTATACGTGGTACGAGGACATCATATTTGCTATACGTTACATTGACTTAAAGTTCAAAACACAAGCGGTCATTGAAGTTTAATCCATTTCAGTTCAATTTTAATCTAAAAGCATTGCCAGATGGATTGTGAGTGGCGTAGATTGATTTGACTCGTACACAGAAGAGCTTTTCACGTTCACGGGAAATATCCTTTGGGTTGGTGGCGGTGTCCCTGTCTCACACCATGAGAACTGGGCTGCCGCACTCTCTCTGTCAGAAGTTCTCCAGATTTCAAGGCAGAGGTTCCCAAATTTGTTTTATTTGGATAGTGTTAATCGTAGCTCCAAAGGGTCACCAAGCAAAAGTTCCCAGTTTTTGGTAAGGTAGAAGCAGCATGATCTGGACTGATCGTAGCCCTTTCAAACATTACTATATGTCTGCTAAAATATTGTCCTGTTTTATTACCTAAGGGAACCACGTTTTCCCTGAAAATTAGATCATGTTTAAGATGATGCCTTACATAAAACTGAGTTAGATAGCAGTGGCATACGTTATTTTGACAGTTACTGCTCCATCATAAACTTAAATATTGTAGATATAAATATTCGTTGTTGTGGTGTAAACGTGAAATATTCACTCTTTATGCTAATGTCAGCTTGCAGCTATAATTACTGTACGTTTGGGATAATTTTCACCCTAATTTGTTTGGGCCGTAGACAGACCATTCATGTCGTTCAGTGGGGTTAGCGTTCACAGGGGAGACAGGAGAACTAAATACGCGTTCCTGATTCAAGGAATGTGTAATAATTGTGCGACACGAACACTCGTGGTTGGGAGATAAGCAGGTGTGTAATAAATATATGTGGGTTCGTGAAGACCTCTCGGTGCGATCTCCCCTGAGGAGTGAATAGCTTCAGTGAAGCGTGGGGCAGCAAGGAGTCGCATCAGTTACAAAGTCATGAAACCCTGCTGTCGAATTTGGATTCTGAGTTGCTGATGGGAGCTCCGAGACCCCAAAGTTGCACCGGCCTCAAGTTTTCTTTGGCGGTCCTGATGGATTTCAGCTTGGGCGTTTTTGGGGAGAGGAAATCACAGCAGGTGACATCAGGCATCCCAGATGGGTAAGGCGTTCCCAGATTGGATAGCCATGCAGTTGTTTCACTTGTGTGTTGAGTATGTGTGTTTGGAGCTAGATATTGCGTGTAGAGGTTGTGAACGGTGTTGAAATTGTCGCTTTTTGTCTCCCAAGTTTTTTTCTTGCTGTTTCTGGTTGAAAAATGCAGTAAATATTGATAAAGATCAGAAGCATATCCTGAGCCAGAATTTTCTAAGGAGTTACCTTTTTGTCTGGATTTCACAGTTGTTTCCTCTGGTTTAACTGTAGAGGATGATGGAGCGTCTGTTTTATGGCTAGAACTATAGGTTTGCCCGTGGAACAGCTGTTTCAGAAAGAGGAGCTAGGTAGGTTTAAGCTGAAAAAGCTTTATTAAAGTAGCTTTTTTCGAAACCTGAACTCCCGTAACCCCATAACTTGAGAATAAAGAAAAAACATAGACTGACATAAAAAACATATTTTCTGGGGACCATGATTTATGAAAGATATCCTGCAAGTGCTGATCCTGCAAGTAGTTGTTTGCCGTAATCAGATTTAAAAGCCCTACCTCTCCCATCAGCTGATGATTGTTGTATAACCTTTGGCCTCACGGTTCTGGTAGGAATGTGGAACGTATTTCTGCAAAGAATGACACTCTTAACAGTCTTACCCCATAACAGCAGCACTTGTTTTGTTTAACAGTGCTGGAAATTAGTTTCTCACGCACCGATCTTGACAGGTCAGCTGTCACAAATTGGTATACGTATCTGTAAATGCATCAGTCCTATACACCAAATTCTGCCTGCAAGAAGTGGAAGTCAGGATTGGCATGCTTCTGAACAAATGAAATGTCCTGAAGCACAGAGATTCAAAGGAAACATCCCTTTTGGAAAAGGCTCTCCGCGTGTTCCATTTGCCCACTTTACCTGCATCGTTTGCATTTTAGAGACTGAAAAAATTAATGTCTCCATACAGAACGCTGTGGAAGTCGGTGCTGAAGTCAAATACGCTCCCTCCTTCTCCTCCTTGCACCTAGCCCTCCTGCATATAAAGGGAGTCTTTATTTTTCTCTTTTTGAACAAAATTTTCAGCTCCTTTAAGGGATTGCCATTGTTGACCTGAAAGGCAAAATGTAAGTTATTCAAAAGTTTAATGTCTTGATACAAAATGAGATAGAGTTGTTGAAGGGAAAAGGAGCGGGATGAGAAAGGGAAATGTCAGTCCAGAGGTGACAAAGGAATAAACGGATGTGTTTCATTTCCTGTTTTTGAATAAAGATTTAATCATCTTCTGTAGCTAGTGTAAGCCATTCTGGCCAAAACTGTGCACGTATCTTTATCATACACTTGACTGCATTTTCAACTGGAAGAGCTGAAAGAAGCTTAGACAGTTCTTCAGCGCTTCCAGACACAATATATACCACGCACGCCTATACAGTCTTTGAAGTCTGTTGAATCACGTTGATTTACGTCGTCTGAAGAGTTGGTCAGTTTTTTTTTTTTTTTTTAAGCAACAGCAAAACCTGAGAAAAACTTGGACCTGTTCAGACCAGGCATCTGAGTTTGAATTTAAAAAAATAACCCCTGGTTGTACGTACCTACCTGATACTGCTGCAAACAGGTTTATGTACAGAAGGTTGTTTGCCACTCCAAATTCGTCTCACAGGGTGAGAGTTTTCAGTCTTTATATCTGGATATACTTCTGCTTTTAGGAGTGTCATTAGAAAGCTTAATACTACTCTGTCATTCACCGCTTCTGTCTTCCAGGTCAGCTGGATAAAGGCCGATGTAGCTTAATTGTCTCCTTACCTGCATCTCAGCTTTGAAGGTTTTCAGTGACTGTAGAATGATTTTCATCGGTTTTATCTCTGTGATAGTTGTCGTGTCTGAATGTTCAATGATTTTTCCTGTTCTAATTCCCTGTTTATTGGTTTAGTGCAACAAAACAAAAATAAAACTACGCAGATCTTTCCCATCACGTTTTAGTTGTTGTTTTGACTTTTGAGGCTTTAGGAGAAAACCGAAGTCATCGAAGTAAATTATGTAGGACATTTAGCCATAGGCATTTTCAGTGAAATAAGTTCTTTCCAAGAAGGTTTTGGCTCGTTACGTAGAAATTAGCTTCTGGCAGGAAGAAGCCACGTTTCACAGATCTTGGACTATGTTTGATTTCTCAGGGGCATGCCTTCAGCTAACAGCGCTGCCTCCACAGATGTGAGCGTAGTATTGGTGTTTTAAGAGTAGAGCTGGAAAAAAAGAAGAAACAGTTTTTACTCCTTGCTATTTATGTCTCTTCAGAAAAAATGACCCCATGGATTCTGTTTGAAGGCAAAAGCAGTGTCCGACTGCTGCTGCTGAAGAGCATGTCTAGTTTGAATAATCCAGAGATCACTTGAAATTGACTTTTTGGTTGAACTTCCTTTAAGAAGATGTAGTAAAATTGATTTGGAAGTGCTACGTTTAGTTGACAAACAAAATCTTTATGCATAATGTTTCATGGAGGTATTATGAAAATACATACCAGGCTGCGACTAGCAGATGTGTATAGCGCTGCCAGAGGTGCTATGAGATATTTGATCATCAGGAGCCTTGAAACGCGAGAGGAAGGGCTGTTGTCGTTTTACTGATGAGGTAGAAGTAGGCCAAGCAGAGAGAAAATAGGGCTTAAGATCGGATCTGAAGAAAGTCCAAGATAGAAGAGGAGACGGTTTGGCACCACAGGATCTGTGTCAAGGGTTTATAACTATCAGGAGCCAAGAACGTTGTGCAACGGGAGAAAAGGTTGGTCTTTGATAAGCAGTAAGGAATGATGTGAAAAGTAGAAGGGGCTCAGACAGGGTAATACGGGGTAGTGAGACCGCGGATAATCCTGAGGACTGTCAGGCGGTATTAAACTTACCAGAGAGAAAAGTCATATCCAAGTGATCTACGTGAAATAATATGACAAATACTACAGATAAGAGAGCAGATATGTGACGGGCACTGACGAAAATTCATTCAGGCAAAGTGCTTGTTTATGTCTGTCCCCTGAATCTCTCTGATTCTGTGTTTAAAAAAGCACTTCTCATCCTCTCTGTGTAAATACTGGATTCAGTCAAGCTACTGTTAAAATGTTTATGTAAATATTAAAGGATTTCTGCCTAACAGTCCTTCAGACGCACTGCGCTTTCTGTTCTAGTTGGCAACGTGGGACTCTGAAAAAGGACTGAACGGCAGCCTACAAGAACGACGCCTGGGCAGCGACTTACAAGGATTGACGCTGAAAGTGGTGACTGTCTTGGTATGATCCTGTTTGAGTTCAGGAAACAAAATGCTCAAAATAAAAAAGGATGTGACTGAATGGTTGGGCACTTTCCTCAGTATTTTTCCCTGTCATTTTCAATTCTGTATTTCTGGGTGATCAGTTACATAAGCAAGGAAGATAGATAATAGCCTTTTATTAGTTTATGTGGCTCTGTGGACAGTCAGAGATGTAGAGCCCGTGTGCATTTGTTTCTGCTTTTCTCCTTCATCAAAATTCATACTGAGCATCAAACCAGCACAGGGCACACGAGTGGGACAAATTTCAGATACAGCACTCTCAGATACGCACTTTCCAGTGTTTCATGGATTTTAAGATCAGATGGGCCAATTATGATAATCTAATCTTGGCTCTTGTATACTGCAGGCTGTAAAATGTAATTCAGTGTTTCCTCCATCAAGCTCATGATTTCCAGTTAAGATAAACTATGTCTTCTAGAAAGACACAGTCTTTCCCAAAAAATGGTTATACTGTTGGGACTGCTGTCTGTTGCTCTCCTAGGTGGTAACAGAGTTCCTGTCAGCTAAATGATAAAGTGGGAATAAATTAAGGTTTGACTGCATTTCTGCCTGAACTGTAGTAGAGTTTGCAGATTACAGGCTGTAGGGTCTGTCTTTGGTGGTTTTTTCTCCCTCTTTTACTGGATGCAAGTTCAAATAGGAAGTACTGTATGAGCTCGTTAAGGGCCTGCTCTGCTCTTCCTCAGGTTTTCTTCCTTCAGTCTGGTAACAGGTGAGGTTATGCCCTAGCTTATATGGGAGGTGAGCAGAGCCATTCTAAGAGAATGACGGTACCACGTTGCGAATGTGGCCAATTACAGTGGCTGTGAAAGTAGCAGCCCTGGCATTCCCTGGCAGGATAGTAGGAATCCCCTGTTTAGACAGAAAGCCTGCCCTAAAATGCTGTATTTCCTTGCTCCCAAAATGTACCTTTAGAAAACACTCCAAGAACCAGTGCCCCTAAGGACTGTTCTTTCAATTTCAAAATGAAATAATCGCAAAGTGCCACATTGTTGGCTCTTATTTCGGTATGTATCCTGGATAAAAGATCAGTCGTTATCCGTAAAAGATGACTTTCTGAACCTCTCATGTTCTGAGATGCACGGTAGTGCTGTTCCTATCTACGACTCACTTGCCTAACTTGCATATCTGTATTCTAGAGAGTTAGGATGCTAAGGTAGGTGCCCGTGCCCTCTTTATCGTCCATGAGAAGAGGCAGATGTTTCCAGAGGACAGTTCCGCCTGCAGACAGTGGGCAGCTGCCGTGGAGGAATTAATTGTCCTCTGGAGGGTCTGCCTCTTCTCATGAACTGTGGAGCTGAACTTGAGCTGCTGAAGCTGCTGAAGTCTGGTGGCGTTTGGAATGCCGTGTGATATCCGGCCTGGCCCACAGGTGTTGCTTCAGGAGCGTTGCAGCTTTCTCCGAAGTCTGCCCTAAGCTGTCCAGAGTTAGCTCAAGAAACATCACTTTTACTAGGCAAACACACTGACACATGTGCTTCAGGTGTCAGCTTCAATATTGTTTTGTTCTCAGGAAGAACCTTTTGTAATGGTGGCGGAGAACATACTTGGGCAACCGAAACGGTATAAAGGATTTTCCATTGACGTCCTGGATGCACTTGCCAAAAATCTGGGCTTCAAGTATGAGATATATCAAGCGCCTGATGGGAAGTACGGGCAGCAGCTCCAAAACAGCTCCTGGAACGGCATGATTGGCGAACTCATTAACAAGGTACACAGAGGAGAAGCTGCATTAAAAAAAGGCTCTTGAAACAGAGCAGGGCATCAAAGGTTTTAAGGGGGCTGTTGAAATTCTCCCTCCCTTCCAAATTCCAAGAGATGGAATTAAAGATCAGCGCTTCAGTTCAAAACACTTCTGAGCTACGGGTGGTTTGAGTGTGGTCTAAACTATGCACTTTAAGACCCTCTATATGGGATGAGGGCTACAGAGTCTGTTGTTCTGTCTGTTTACTCCTGGTTGTTATCAGCATACATTACGAGTGCAAGTCTGTATGTGTATATATAGCGGCAAGTATAAGAACGGAGGGCACGTGTGTGTCTTTGAGTGAATGAGTGCAGAATGCAGAGAAAGAAATACGTATTCTTCCAATTTTCCTTGCTATTGTTATTTTTTGCCTTTTTATGTCTTTGCCACTTTGTAGGTATGACTGTCTTTGGGTCACCTTCTTTGTGGCAAGTGTGTTTTATAAGGAGCAGCTGTTTGACTCCAAAACAGGAAATGTGTTCCTAGTAATACGCTCTACGGAAGTGTTTTGAAGGACCACAATTTAAATTGCTTTCAGGAGTGTTTATTCATTTGAAACAGAGAGGAACAGATTTCTTCACTTAATTACAGTCTTACAAATCAGGAGTGAGTGAACTGAACGCCACTGAAGTAAATGGGAGAGTCCATAGCTTAGAATCCCCAGCAGAGTGAAACTGGAATGTGTTTTGTTTATGTTCTCAGTATCTGACATGGGACAAATCTTAATCAAAGAAGGACAATCAAAGGAATTAATATTTCATGGTGTGGCCCTTTGTAGAAAAGGCTACTCTTCTGCAGTGGAGTTACTACTGAAAGTAAAAGCTTTCTCATTACCTAGTAGGGAGGCGTTTCAGTATCTGGTGAGTAGATGCTTAGGAAGAAATGAAAGCAATTAAAGCAATAGCAAACGTTGCATGTGGTAATGCATAGGGACGTTGTCAGTTGCTGCTAGGAAGCATAAAGGGTATTGTATTTATTTTACATTGACATAAGCTTTTTGAATTTCATTGTTTTGAAAATCTGGTAAGAAATCCTGTGAAATTTCTTTGGAAGTTGCTTTCTTGGAAGTAACGAAGTATTTATAATGGTATTTTTGCTACTAGTCCTTCCACTGATTCCAAAGGATTTCAAAGCAGACCTCATTCACCTAACACTGGTCCTACTTCCCCAACAAAAGGTAGAGATACGAAACAAAAATACATTTTTAAGAGAACTGTTTTTATTAAGATAGAAAAACATTCAAAATTGAATTGCAGCTCTCCAAAAGATTTGGGAATCTTATATTGTAAACGTGATTTTATCTTTCACTAAGTTTGCATTTTCTTAAAGGATCTTCTCAGTGTAAAACCTGCTTACTTTAAATGTGGAGGTCAAAGCAGTTTGCAGAGCTGAGTTGCCTTCGGTGCGTTGTTCCAGTTACCAGTTTTTGCAAGCAGGTTATTCGTTACAAAAAAACAAATAAAATCTTCTCCCCGTTGACACACGAAATCCTTTCATGGATATGGGAAGTCGGCAACCTCCCAGGTAGAGCTGCAAACGCCAGCTGTACGCAAGTTGCTACTGAGTAGACAAGCTAAATGAAGTTTGCGTGGAAAAGGAATGCGGCTATTTTTTAAAGTAATCTTGGAATAATAACAGAGTGAAGGAAGCGTTGATACAACTATAATAAATACAGATGGTGTTTCTTTCTTATTCCTTGCACTACACCAGTAAATGTGGGTTGGAGTTTCAGGCACTCTTTCGAAAACAAGTGAGGCCTGAAGATTAGATAAACTGTAGGCAGTCTGGTCTGGAGTCAGTGTGACTCTTTTTGTTGTACAGTACTTCCACAAGTTATATTCCACTGTTCTGCTTAGAACTGGCGCAATAGTTAATGTCTGAATGATGAAACCGATTCTGCTTTAATTTTAGTTTGTCTAAACATGTTAGACTAGAGAAAGAAATGTGTGGAACCCCTTGCTTAACAAAAAAAAAAAAAAAAAAAAAAAAACTCCTTAAGGCTCACACTGGCAGAATCATCGTGAAAGGAAGAAATCTGACCTGTTGCATTTCTCTCGCAGAGAGCCGACCTAGCAATCTCAGCCATCACAATAACACCCGAACGAGAGAGCGTTGTGGACTTCAGCAAGCGTTACATGGATTATTCTGTGGGGATCTTAATCAAAAAGCCCGAAGAAAAAATCAACATCTTCTCTCTCTTTGCTCCTTTTGACTTTGCGGTGTGGGCTTGCATTGCTGCAGCCATCCCTATAGTTGGTGTCTTGATATTTGTCTTGAACCGGATCCAGGCCGTCAGGGCTCAAAACTCTTCCCAGCCAGGCCCTTCAGCTTCCTCCACTCTTCACAGTGCCATTTGGGTGGTGTATGGCGCCTTTGTTCAGCAAGGTACCTGGTCTGTTTTAAATATCACGTTCAGAATTTGTCTGTCTTGGATAAAGCTGTTTAGGACATGCTAGGCTTGGCGAGAATGCTCACGAGATGAAAGAGAAATGAGGCTCCTACAGGGAAGGTAGTATGTTTTATTAGCTTAGCTGGTGAAAAGTGGTAAGAAGTAGGTAAGTTCTGAAAGGTTACGTTCTATTTTTCTGTCTCTGTCAGCAAGTCTAGTAAAATAACACTGCTTCCTATAAACATTTCTACCTTGTGGAAAAGGTCACCTGATTAAGTTAAGCTACAGAGCGGTTTGGAACAGCACCCTCTAACTCAAAAACTAGCACCTTTTCCAATAATTTAAGTTTAATTTTAGGAAAGTACATGGTTTTGAATTAATATGAGACATTTTATCCCAAATAGGAAAGTCATTCATAGCCATGTAACTAACTGTACGCTCAGGTGTCTGTAGACATAGGACTAATCCTATTGAAATTCGTGTGTGATGACACAACCGTTGACACAGTTACTTTTCTGCATAATGTTTTGCAAAGTCTGCCCCTATATTTTTCACTCCATAGCTGTAATAGTATTCTTCAAAGGCAGTTTTGTTGACTGCTAACACAAGGGGCATTTGTTAACTTTTTTCCACCTTTTTTATTTATTGCACGTTGTGGTTTGGAAGCTTCTGAAGCTTCGACTGGAAACTCCAAATTGCAATACTACTGCTAAAAAAACTTGATCCTTCCTCACATTGCGATGGCGTTCCTGGACGGGTTTAAATAAAATCAAGTAAATCAGAATTACTGTAAACTTACTCTGAAGTAACTAGCACCAGCTGTAAAGTTTGGTCTCTAACAAAGTCCAAGCTTAACTGTGTTTGAAGCTTGCTCAAAAGAGGAATCTCAATGTTGTTTGAAAGGTAGGACAGAGTAACAAATAATGGCACTAATGCTGCAGCATTTGTATGTGTAAATACAGCACAGACAACACACAAGCCGCTGAACAGTTTTGAGTGTTATTCAACGTTTGAAATATCCATTGAAACTGGAACATTAACTGAATTCTGAACACTGCAATGATTTTTGACTCCTGCACAGTAGTACTGCTTTGCCATTAAACTCTCTTTGTTTAGAATATTATTCACATTCTGAAAAATTGGTCCTGAGTAACGATTTAGAGGCATTCTTTTGAAAGTTGTTTTTCTAGAACAGTATGCAGGGCAAGAGGTTGATTGGAGAAAATTTTCTGTGAAATAGCAGTCTTAATAGAAGTAGTGCTTTGCTCACAGTGACGAGGTAGTCTCTTCCTGACGGCTGAAAGGGAAACGGAAAGGCAGAGGGGTTATTCCAACAAAGCTTAACATAGCACGGCACGCAAGGGGTGGTCGAAAAGGGACATTCCTGAGACCTGTGTTTCCTCTGTTTATTTGCAGGGAGTGAATCTACTGTCAATTCTGTGGCAATGCGCATTGTAATGGGCAGTTGGTGGCTCTTCACCCTTATCGTGTGCTCATCCTACACAGCTAACTTAGCAGCTTTTCTCACAGTATCGAGGATGGATAATCCTATAAGGTAAGAGTCTCTTCTTAACATGAAGCTGGAAAGCTGGATTTCACAGAAATGTATTATCCATTTGAACGCGCATTCTTGTGAGGAGGAGATAACTCTCTAATAAAATACTCTGCTTATTTTCAGGGGCTGCTTTTCTATTCTCCCCCCACTTCCTTTCACTCTTAAAACCCCCAACCAGTTTTGACAGGTGAATGGAGGGGGCAACGACACTTTTAATTGTGCCTTTTTCAAGAAGAGATGTCTCTCTCTCTCATGTTTATCTGTATGTTGCTTAACTAGAGCTCTCCCTGCTTCAGCTACACGCGTTCTTTGTTGAACATTGGTAGGAGCTGCTACCTCTAGGGAAATGTATAACGTTTCACTTCTCACCTTCAATGTGTAATTTTATGTTCTCAATATTTTGATCTGCATTGTTGTTTATACTATTATTTGCATGTAAGATAATGCAGGCAGTCTTTTAAAATACAAGTGGCCAGATTCAGTGGGATTATTTGCAGCAAAAGGTTCTGCTCAAAGAGGAAAAGATAACCCAATTTGACTCCAGGATAATAGATGTAATATAGCAGTTGTTTTATTAAATTTATATATAACTCTCTACGGTTGTGCTGGCAATATCGTGGTGATAAATTACAGCTCCTGTAACAAACCCAATTTATCTCGGACCTTTGACTTCTTTCACCTGCTGTCTGCTTGCTAATCTATGTCCCATGAGAATATTTTCAATAAGCCTCGCTTCTGAGCAGCTCCAGAGAGCTGCTGTTTGTTTGGTGTTCACATTATTTCCAGCTTAACTTGTCATTGCGTACTTGCAGTAATGCTTTGATGTACATACGTTGCATAAAGCTTTGAATGGTATAATAATATATAATATGGTATAGTAATATGGTATAATAATAATAATAGTAGTGAAAAATGCATTTTTAAATCAATGATCTGTTAGTTTGGCCAGGTTTTGACGGTAGGAGAAGTACAAACTCCAAGTAATTTCTGGAAATAAGATAAGAAACTCAACAGACTAAAACTACCGCAGAACATCTGAGAGTTCTGGCTGTGAAGCCTCGTGCCGTATTATCAGAATAAGGTTAAGCTCAATGAATACATTGATGTTGAAATCTGAGTCAGAAATGGTTCTCTGGAAAGCCTGACCAAATGACCTTCTCGACCAGTTCTGAAAGTTCTTGTTCTTTCGTGGTAGAAAAAATTGACTGTTTGGTCTACCAAGCACCTTCCAGAACTCGGTGAAGTTCAGAGGTGGACAAAAGTGGAATGAAGTGCAGTGAAGAATCTCCAAAAAAAGAGACAGATTCAAGAACCGAACTCTGGGTTATTAGATGAGGCCTTTAAAGCTGAGATAATAAAGCATGTGCAAGGGGTTTTCATTACCGTTCTTTCTAAATTGAAAGTACTTGACTAAGAATCTTGTGAGGGGAAAGAAATCTCAAGCCACTCACTTGGGAAATGGAGCTGTGGGACGTTGTCCGGTGACTTCAGAACACAGTCTGCCCTCTAATTTTAGAGATGGCGCTTGATGAATTTTAACTGTAGGCCTTTCTATAGCTGACGGCAGTGCCAGTTTCCAGGTTCCAAGTGTTACATTCCCCTTGTACAAGGTAAGAATACAGAAGGCAGAAAGCACTCTAAAGTGATCGGCAAACACCAGTAAGGTAGTTCAGGTGCCAAAACAGAAATGTCTGATGTCATGTAAATTGCCATAAGGTACGCTGTCTGGAGCCTGGCTGCTTGGCCAAATGGGCAGGGGTGTCTCAGAGGTTCCGTCAGCCACAGTGGGGTTGATTCGTGTTGTCGTGGGTGTCTGAAGCGGTCTTGGATGCTTTGGCAGCCAAATCATTCCTCCGGTAATTTGCAGGGGCAACTGTCAGAAAACTCTTGTTTCAACAGCCGGTTGGTATGACTGAGCTAGTTAAGGGATTGGCTGGTCTTGGCTTGTTTATGGCTGTTTTACAAAGTCAGCAGAATCTCCCTTAGATCCTCCTCCTCTAAGAGATGCTTCTGTTCTGAACCCTCCCATCCAAAGCTGCCAGGTGCTCAGGAAGGACCAGGAGCTGGCGGGAAAGAGGTTATCCCAATCCTTTATTGAGCCGCCTTCCATTTCTAAGCTGTGGTGAAGATGTTTTCATATTCCCACTCTTGAGGAGAAACTTCTTCTAAACTATCATAGCGTCGCGTTTGCAGCAAGTATTTTTCCGAGACAGTAAATTCTCGTCTTGCGTGAAAGCGTCACGCCCTGGTCTCTCAGCTTCCAGTCCTGTTTGGTTTCAGTGTGGTATGATAAGGAGTGACGATTTTTGCCTTTCCAAATTTGCCACTGAGCTTGCCTACATTATTATCTTTCGTGGACCCAGGAGAAACACTTACTTGAAATCGATGTTCCCACCCAAAGAGGCACAATGAGTTATAGCTGAAAATTTGCTCACCATCTGAGAACTACCAAATCCATCTGTGTACGCTTCCATTGTTAAGAAACCAACCTTTGTCCTTTCAGTAAACGTGTGCCGTTATCTCTCCCTCCCTTGAAAAGTCTTCTGGTGGTCAGTATTGATGCCGCTGAACTGCCAGCAGGGGAGAAACTAGTATTACGGTGCTGCAGTAGCTGCAACATAGTTAAGGCTTTCCTTACATGCCTGATTTTCTTCCCAAGCTCCCTCTAAAACGCCTAATAAAAGTTGTTTCAGCTTCAAATTTGGCATGTGTGGTCTGAGACTAGCAGAACAGAAGTATGGTGATTGAATAATGAGGGGTCAGTCAACCTGGTAATACTTACCTCCACAATTTGACTGCAAAACCAGTGTGCCGTAGAAATCGTAAGTGATATTTATTAGAAGGTGCTTGGTGAGACATTCGCTGAGGCAAAGTTGAGCTGTTGGAAGGCAGATGTTTAAAATCAGCAAGTCAGATAGATGAAAGGCTGCTGGTAAAGGAACAATTTTTTTGGAATTCTGGTGTTGGCGATTCCTACAAGATTTTTCCATCCCGCTGTGAGTTGCAGGGTCTGCCTGTGGTTCACACAACGGTGAAATAGAGTAGGAAGCACGGCAGAGAGCACCTTGGATAAGCTTACTGTCTTTCTAAATTTCCTGAAAGAAACTTCCTAAATCCCCAAAGGGTTCGGCAGTGCTGTGCTGTGAAGGTGCCTGGATGCCTTGTAAGAAATGTGCCTCTCTCAGAAAGAACAAGGTTTTCCTTAGACTTTCCAACCCTTCCTTTCCTCCTACTCAGGGATTTTCTGCTGGGGCAGTGCACTGGGGAACCTCAGCGTGCAGAATCCGAGACATGCTAAAACCTGCGGCTTAAAGAGATCAAGGATAGCAGCAAAGCAGTGTGAGCCTGTCCAGGCTATCCTCCGTTTTCCTGGCGCTAGTGAGTGGTACTTCTGCACCCCTTTGCTCTTTTTGTACTGCTTCTCTGAGGCCTCTGTCCAAATTCCTGCTCTTCTAAATTTTTGTCTCTGCTTTGTGTGCACGTTCCCCGCCTCACAACGGGAGGCAGGGGGAGAGGAAGGAAGGAAAGCCGATAAAGTGATGGCCCATTCAGGACTCTCTAAAGATTTCTGCTTTCAGGGAGATTCACAAAAAGGGCAGTGCTCCCTTAAGCAGATTTCCAGGCTGGGCATGGAGAGAGGAGCAAGATGTTGCAGAAGTGGCAGGACGTAACTTCTAACCTTGTAAATGAACAATTCTCAATTTTTGTTTTCAAATAAAAATCGGGCAAATGTTTAGAGCCTGTGACAGTCCTTTACAAACTTGTTTAAACCCAAATGATTTGCATTTAGTATTCCATCATTTGCCTTCAGAACTGTATGCAAAGGAGAAGTCTTCTAATGGGACAGTCTGCCAAATGAGGGCGGAATTATTACATGGGAGTTTGTCCTTCCTTTTGTCTGTCGCATTTTCAAACAGCCTTGGGATCTGCTGTCTGACCTTCCGTTTGTAATGAGGAGTGTAATTAGCAGTGACTTAACTTCCGTCTTCATTTCTTGTTAACAAGCAGACTACATGCAGTTGAGTAGCTACAGAGATATTCTGAAGCTCAAGGTTAGGAGAGCGTGTCTGATAAGAAGCAGGAAAAAAAACCCAGGACATTAGAAAAGTAGACTGTTTGCAAATTCAGGTGACTTTAAGTTTTCATCAAATCGATCCTTAACTTTCGCAAATGCTACGGGTGTTTTAAGGGCCTCTGTATACAGGCGCTCTGTAAACACATCAGTACTCATGGCTCGCGTAGGAAAGTGTGTTATATCTACTTTTATGTTCTCATCTGTTGTTTCATGATTTGGAATTGCTTTATTTGCATTTTAATCCCCAAATTTTCTGTGGTTCTGGTGACAGCTGAAGGCTTTACTGCAGCTTAGTCAGGGTGGTAGTCCGGCACTTGGGAGGCTTGGGTCCGAATTCTTTTTCTACTGCAGGCTTTATTTGATCTTGGCAAGCTTAGTCTCCTGTCTGTCTCCGTTCCCTCTCTGTATAACAGAGTAACAATTTTTTCTCTCTTGTATGGCATATTGTCAGCTTAGCTGTTGTAAAGATGATGGCCAGAAACCACCATATTACGATAGATCTGCAGGTGTCGGTTTTCTGAGTTGCATACCAAACAGAAACAATCTAATACTATTTTAAGAGAAAATGAGGCAAGTATTTTGAAGATGCCAGCGAGAGGGAGATGAACAAAGGTTTCATCTGCTATAGTTAAGTGGATTTGATAAGCTTGGTAGCAAGAAACTCACAGGAGTTTCTCTGTATTTGCAGTGATTTTTGCCTTGAAATTTGTTGCGTTTGAAAGAAGCCTTTCTCTTGTTAATACCACACGTGGCTTTCTAAATATTTAATTTGATTTTTTTATTGTTCATTTTGTTATGTTTAAGTTGCACAATGTTCTGTAGTCTTTGTGCAGCACCTCGGGCACTTTGGCAGGCGGCATGTATGAGGGAGCATGATAAAAAATAATTATCATGATTATTATTGAAGGCCTGTGAGCAAAAACTTCAATCGTTAAATAACTAAATTAAGTTCACCCATAAAAACAAAGGGTTGCAAAGAGTGTAAGATGCAAGTTGAATGAGCGGGGACGAAAACTGCAAGCATTTTCTTTTTGCAGAATATCCCCTTTTTAAAGCACACAGAAGAAGTGACGTGGCAAGTGCTCTGCAACCTGTGTGGCCATTGCCAGCCTTTTCACCGTAACGCACTGTTCAGGAGAAGCCACTGCAGTCTTGCCAGCACTAGATTCCCCCATCCACCTTTCCATTTCGTTGTTCATTGGTGCTGTGGCCCAGTGGGTGCTCTGGGAAACCCAGGTTTCACGAAGTCTGGAGCCTTTTAGAGAGCACACTGAATCCTGGCATATGTCATTCAACTGCAGCTTAAAATGGATCCTAATTACTCCTGTAACTGAGCAACCGTGTAAGCGCAAATATTTCCCAAGGCTGTTTTTCTGAAGGGAAAATGGGAAAGCACAGCTGAAAATTAAGACTGCATTTCACCTCTCCAGTTGCTGTTGTAAAAAGGCGGCGTATACTGGAGATAGGTGGAAAACCGAGAGACTTGTGATTCCATACTCTCCTCAGCTCTACTTTTACAATGCCTGTGGTAAAGTATATCTTCGTTTATTCTTCTTATTGGGAAGTTCTGTGACCGAAATGGGTTGAGGCGTTAACGTTCGGATACACATAGAGTTTAGCGAAGTAAATGATATGAATGTGAGGTTAGCAAAACGTACCGTCTGTGCAGGTAATAATATGATTTTCTTGCTTTAGAAGGGTGAAAATCCAGCAAAAGCAGCAACTGTCATGACAGCTCATCAAAATTTACGTGGAGTTGTTCAAATTTGAAAATTTGATGATCTCCTTTTTTTTTTTTTTTAAATCTCAGATTGAGTCACCTTTAAAAGTCATATTTTCCCTTGTTAATATGTTATTCGCTAGCTATTCATTAAGTAGAGTAGCTGTATGTATTCTGCATGCGTTAAAATCCCATTGGCCCCTGACTTCAGCCTTATTTGTTGAAGTGTATGTTTTTTTCGTATTATGCTAGTATCTATGGCTTTTTTTGCTTTTCCTATCTGACTCTTAAGGGATAAACAATGCAAAATAAAATAATGCAGTGGTTTTGCCCAGTAGGATATTTCTTTTTCTATTGCTTTGCCCTAAAGATACTGATATATGGCTTTTAGGAACTGATAATGAAATATAATATAACAGGATATTGAAAAGTCAAAATAAGGATTACTACAAGTCAGAGAGACATGGCCTTAAAGCGTCAAACGTTCCCTAACTGTAAAGGCTACCTGACTCCATCGTTTTTAAGGGCAAAAACATGCTTCTACTGCATACATCTTCATCAGAAGATCTGTAAGCAAAGACCTTCAAAGTGAGGGGTCAGATACAACCTGGAAAAAATACCAGTATTTTCATGACATTCAGTACTGAAACAACGGCCCAGAAAAAGAAAAGAAGAAGATAATTACCGTGAAATAACTTGAATTTTATACCGTTTGTCTTTGTTGTTCAGAGTCATTATAACAGGGGGCCCTATTACGAAAGTCGTCCATGCCCTTCTGTCATGGGGTGGTATAGTACGTATTTTTGCATGGGATTCCAAATCATTAGGAGTAAAAAGGTTTCTCTGAAAATTTCCCTGCAACCGCAACCAATAAGTGAATTGGATTTACAGAAGTGCCAATAATTAATAAGCCTTTTATCACAGCAAGGTACTTCCTGTACCCTGTCGCCTACAATATAATGGCATAAAGCTGAAACTAGGAGCACCTACTTAAAGAAGGTGAAGTCTTATCTATTTTCTTACTTGCTGTCAATTCGGGCAGGACACCTGTGAACTTCGTACTCTGATAGTCTGTTAGGTATTTTGGAAAACACTTCTTGTTTCTGCCAAAAAAACCCCAGTTGTCTCGTCTTGCACGCTTCTTCACAGACATCTCCGCTTGAGCAGTGGTTCTCTCATTGTCATACCACTGTCTTTCAGCACCGGAATTTCTCACCCATCTGACAGCCAAGTATTTTTATCACCTTCTCTTTGTTACTGTGTATTCAACAGCAGTAGGGCTGACTATGGGCATAAGAACTTAGGCTGAATTCGTTCTGTCTTTAGATTATTTTGAACGGATGGAAGACAAGGGAAAGAAGGGACGTTTATAGCGGTGGTGCTGTAAGAGGAAGAAGGCTTGCCCGGCTACTCCCCCAGAGTAGCAGTGTAGCAATTAACATTGATTGGCGTTACAGCGCTATCGCCAATGCTGTGCTCTGGTTAGATGATCTGTCTGTCACGTGGCAAGCTTTGAATGAATACCCTGCAATACAAGTTAAGTAGTGATTGGACCTTCTGTAGCCTAAAAGGTCAGTTCATACAGTCAGTCGGAAAGCTGGTCTCGTGAAGCCAAGGTCAGCAGCCATTCTTTCAGAGATTAAAGATAGAGCACTGGGACCTCACTGGGGGCAGGGAAGCCTTTCAGAGGAGCACGGTGCTGCAGACTGACAGCAGTGCGGTGATCCCGTCTTACCTTTCTGCGTGGCAGTAGCTCACAGCTCTGAGTCCAGAGCGCCACAGGAGGCCAGGGCTGGGAGGTGCTTTCTCCTGCAGGTGCTTTGCGTGGAACACCTGGCCACCGCCTCTGCATCAGGAGTGGTGTGTTGCCGTTTGTGCTTTCCCCGTGCAGCAGTTTTGCTGCCTGCGTCGAAGGTTGTGCAGTTAGAGTTTGAGTTTTGGTGGGCTCAGTGCCATGTCTTGTATTTCATGTTCTGCTGATGGAATCAGCCATAAATCAAGAAATCAGACTTTGCATGGAAATGGCTGGGGTACAGGTGTGTGTCTTTTTGCCGGCTCTGTGAGGGAAACAGTAACTTGAGATGAAGCAGACATTCTTTGTGCTGTAAAATCCTAAGAGCTAGGTTCATTAGTGTTGTATGGGGGATTTATTTTTGACTTTCTGATTTTTCTCCCATGCGTTTGCACTACTCTGTTGTATTCACATGTAGTCAAATGGATGTACTACTCCTTGGTAGATAGACTTGGAAAAAAATGCTCTTGTGATTCTTTTGGGTTTCCAGGCTTTGAAAGCGCTCTTGCTGACGTCGTAACAGTCTGTTATCGTTTCTTCTTATACTTCCCTCACATTTAGGTAGTTGGCATCTTTGTCTTTGAGGTGGTCTCTTTCAGGAATCACCAGCTCTCCTGGAGTCTTTTATCCTTTAAATCATTGTCCCGAGAGACCTCACCCTCTAGTTCCCTAAGTCTACTGAAGTTTGGTCTTTTGAAACCCATTGTTCTGTTACTTTGGTTCTTTCTTTTCACCAGGATAGTGACGTCCCTCCTCTTGCAAACGTTTTTAATCTGATTACTTACCTCTTTAGCCTTTTCAGTCACCTCTAAAATAGCCATTCCCCTTATAAATGTCTCTAGAAGAACATTGTTTCTCACACCTTTAACCCGTATCACCTTAAATAATATACAGGGTAGGTGTTTCATCTTCTGAAATGAAACTTGTTCCACTACTTTCTGAAGTGTTTATAGACTATGCTGCCATGATGCTGTAACCTCTAAACTTGCTATTTAAAGAAAGAGGCTTTAAAAGTTGAGTCTCCTTTTAAGCAGTCTTAGAAAAGAGTTCCTGAGGGATATAGAAAAAAGCAGATTTTCAGTAGATGCAGAATATGGGTGCTTAGGGAAAAAGGAGTTGGGGGGAGGGGGGGCTAATTTCCCTGGAACCTAAGATGCTGCCATTTATCACCATGAGTGCTTTCCTGTTAGTTACTGTGTTACAAAAGATTTTCTAGAAAGAAAGAAAACTTTTCTGGGAAGAACAGTCTGTTACCAAGGGAAGGACTGCGTATGTTCTTTCCACTTCCCAGGCTTATTTGCCTTACTGAGCAATGTTCTCTTTTGCTGCATGCATGCCCCTGTATAATATAATAGAGGACTGTTTCCAGGCTCATCTGGAGATGAGGGAGAGAATGGTGCCGCCTTAGAAAACCTATTTTGATACAGCTGCCAGAGTTCCATTAAAAGAAATAGAATCACATGCGCTAACGTTGTTTGCCTTCTAAAGCATTAAAGTCAGCCTAGGAGAATAAGCCACTGATTTTATTTAATTGTTTTACGGCTAGTTGCGTCTGCCTAAATAAGAAGAGAGAGCCATCAGTCCAAATAGGGTGGATGTTAACTACTCTGTTTCTTTTGTATAGAGATGATGCAGTTCACAAGCTAATATTTCAAGGCGTGCAATTAGGCTACCAAACAAACTAGTTCATCTCAACATAAGGAACAGCCCACTGGTTTTGATGTAGTGCTGTCAGTGTTTCTAGTATGAAGTTCAGTGTTCAGGTGAGACTGGTGTTCAGGGCGAGGAGAGAGAGGCAGAATTGTAAGTCCTCTTTTCTGCTGACTTCACTGTCCATGAGGTAAGGTGGGAAGTATGCCACATACCAAGCGCTTGCCTTTTGGGTCCCCAGAGGAACAGGCAAGTGGGCCTCCAGACTTTGAAATATGCTCATGTAATGCATTCACTTTAGACATCAGTAATAACTGAGGAAAACTATACGTGCTTTCCGTGTTGATGAAGAGCCCTTATGGTTTGATTTCTCAAGAGTACCTAGCGCATGTTCTAGCAATCAACATGCCTCTTCAGTGCCCTTCCCTTTTCTTCTTTCTGTCAACGTTGTTGGCTTCTGCTGTATTCCCTCTAGCAAGAAAGGGTGTGAAGCTGTTTTCCAGCATCACTTTCTACCTCTGACAGATCTGTGTGAATCTGTCCCGGTCCGTCCATCCTGGCTATGAGAGAGCTGTCACTAACACCGGCAGCACTCCAGAGTGTTTCACGCTGGGATCCTTTCCTTTCAGTGGGCGTATTCTGCAGCTCCTGCTAAATGGAAAATTAACAGAGAGCTGGGTAGGACCTTTCTTTGCGCTGGGATTTCATGGACTTTAATGGAACTACTCACAGTATAACGATATCCTAGCAGTCATGCTATAAAGCACCACTTGCCATGTGTAAGAGCTTTATAATCCAGCACCAGGATGCCAAGCTTACCTGTTCTCCACTCTGTTTAATTAAAAAGCTACTCTTTGTTGTCTGAGTGCAAAACAGAATGGCAGTAGCATTAGTACTTACAATACCAGTTGAGAAGGAAGAAAGCAATTTCTTCCCTCTTGATCTTAATCATTAATCTTCATTAGGATTTTTAGCTTCCGAATGAGAGTGGTGGAAGACATCAGTGTTGCAAACAATTTAAAGTGCATCTGCATAGATAATAGAGGTAGTTTGTTATTTGCATTATAGGTAAAAGCGTGTGTCAGTCGCCAGATGTGTTTGATTCAGACAATATGATTTTCATGCCAACTTTATGATATGTTTGATTTAGGTGAAGTGACTAAAACCTGCTGTTGGGACGGAGTTGTTGTTAAACACCAGCTGCAGTTTTTATTGTAATTAATATTGTAAGGAGCAGAATACCTTAGTTCGATTAATGTGCTAACCCTTCAGGGTGTGCCAAAGAAAGGTTACAGTGGCACAGTGGTTTAAAAATAAATCAGAAAAATATTCTAAGGTAGCCCAAAGAACTGCATTTGTTCCCTGAAATACGCTACACGCTCTAGAGATGTTTTCACCTTTTGTTCTTGCTGCATTGTTTGCATTTCAAGTTCCTCCTCACCCGCCAAGTGGAGGATGCAATGTGGGTGAAAGACCCAGGCCAACCTAGATTTTTCAGTTGGAGCAGGTCTTCCAGATTTGGAGGGTGAGCAGCAGCTATTCGTAGCTGCTGGCCGCACTTGGATGGATAGTATCTCAAGGGTATTAATTTGTTAGAACTACCCTGGAAAAATAGGGTGGTGAAGAGAAGTCCTGTAAATGTTCATTGTAAATACAAAGGAAAGGTCACTTCCTCAATTAGAGAGCAGGTATTCTCACATGGGATCATAAACGCCCAGCCATGAGGGTAACTTAATTCAGAGACCAGAGACTATTAGGCAGCAGTGGATCCAGCTCTCAGCTACAAGTCCTCAGACACTAGGTTTCACTGCTACCACTGTTCAGGGAGCTATCTGTTTTGCTATGGTTTGATTGTTTTTAAAAACATTTTCAAGAAAAGTAGTCATACCTTATACTGTATGGAACATCATAGTTCCTTTCCCATAGGATGACTAGGACGCTAGACAATATGGGAGGTCATCCAGAAAGAAAAGATTCATTACAAATCAACAACAACAACAACAACAACAACAGGAAAGTGAATAGAACAATCAGCAAAATCTTAAGTGACGTGCAAGTCTTTTGCTGTTACTGCCTGGAAGACATAAGAGGATAAGAGGAGAGCTGGAAGCATAATTAAAAACATTGGTCTGGCAATCATGAGGTGTTTAGCTTATTCCTAGCACTGTAGCAGGTTTCTCTGTGCGCCGTGCTGGAGCAGAGCCAGAGTCTCAGCTCTGAGCAAAACGAAGGTCTAAGATCCGGTGACAAGTCAAGTTACGCTCCCACAGATCGTTACAGATGACTGGGCTTGCTGAGGTGTTCCTAAGGGCGTCTTTTAGAAAAAGCAACGGGTAGGAATAACCAGGGGCCTAATTTTGCTTACAGATGAACCTGTTTCACTGATGATGATGAGAATCCACTTTGATTTTTGGATCCCAGATTGACTCTTAACCAGAAGAATTTAAATTTTTATTTTTTATTTTTTTGAAAATGAGCATATTTCCTGACTAAACCCTTGGAAGATGTTAACAGGTTCTGTGAGCAACAGGACACAAGCTAGTTTTATGGATTTTTGTCCTACATTCCCCGTACTCCCAATCCTTAGACAGTCTCCCAGAACCTGCCCCCCTCATTGCATTGCTCTTACTCCACACACTCAGTGGCTCACCACCATTATCATTGTGGCAGTCCTGTGTCTTCCTTAAGTAACCTGGGGTTTTCTTCCTTTCTCCTCTCATGATCTTTGCTCCCCTTCCCCAGCTACCCTGAACTAAACCCCTGCTTGACTCACCGTGTCCCACAGACCTCTTCATGGTATTGTCACATGCAAAATTTTCTCTTTTCCCTGTATTCTCACTGCCTCCTCAGCTTCCTCTCCCTCCCATGCCCCTTTTATTTGCTCAGGAAGAAGCAACTGGTTTTGGGAGTGCTTGACTGGCCAGCCGGAGGCTAAACAGACCTGGAAAACCTCATAGTGGACCCTGCTCCTCAGTGGCAGCCTCTGATCTACACTGCCATCGTTTTTCATGGCTCTCGTAGGGTTTTAATAGCTTTGTGTCCCCTATCTCACTTGGGGATGTGGCTGAAACCTGCTGTTACCAAAGTTATTGGGATGGGACTCAGAGAAAGATGACAGGCAGATGAACATTCAGCACTGTTGTAGGAACCCTTTTCCTTAAAGAGAGCAGGCTGAAAATGAAACCTTACAAACCCATTTTGACGGCGCCACTTTCCATGGCAGGTTGGCTTTTCCGTGGAAAAGCGCAAATTGGAACAGTGGGATTCTGCTCTGTCAGAACATTGTAGAGTTGCTTTTCACAAGGAACTTCCAAGTATGGAAGAAAATGTCTGAGTCTGCTCTGTGAGTATCTGAGAACCTCCCTTTCTGATATTCTGTAGCTTCCATTCCTACAAAATCTAGCTGTGCAAGCCCATGAAGTAGCAGATGCTAAAGTCATAGTATGTTGAGTATACAATATGTCAGTGATGCAGAATTAAATTTTGGCCATGGAAGTCCTAGTTCACACAGCTTTAGTTTTGATACGATCTCAAAAATTTTTAAGTATTTTGATTTTTAACAAATGACTGGAGTTAATGCTGTGATTTGGCCTGTAAGGTGTGCTCTGAGAAAAGTAGCTGAGTGTGTAGTCCGCGGGGCAGTTAAGAGCACAAACTCTATATTTATTAAGGCCCTAAATTCAAAAAAGTATTGAGGTAGTTAATCCGTAATGTGGTCCGTAATAACTTTCATGGTGTTAGTACATAGTGAGCGTGTGTGGAAATGTTTAAATTGCCAGTCCCCTTCTTTCTTTATGTTTTACCAAGAACGCGACTAACTTAAGGTGCTTACAGCATTTTTGGACGTTGGGTTTCATCTGAGCTTTTTTTCGGGGACACAAAGCTTGGGTCATCTTTGAGCTAAATGTCTACCCTTATATCATTACTAGTGGATAAAATATGATAGCTTGCCCTTTGTTTTTATCACCTCTTTCTCACTGGCACCTGCACTGGTGCTTTTAGCAGTAAGGTGCTGCTGCCCACAACGGGTGCAAAGTTGGACCGGTGGCTTCGCTTCACTTCTCTTCTGAAGTGGCTTCACTCTCAGGTATCAGGCCGGTCTAATTTGGGAGTTTCCAATCTGTGATATGAGAAGTAGGCAAACAAGCTCAGTCTCAGGTGTAAGAACTCTTCCGGTGGCGTGTGACTGCTTGTCCCAGAGCAGGGAGCTGCCGTTGGTACCAAGTGCTGCCGCTGCTGCCTCTGCTGGCACCGGGGCGAGCTGAGATACCCTGCAGCAGGCTCTGCACCTGCAGCCTGTGGGCGCTCTTTTGATCCTAAAACTCTTTGGAGCATGGGACAACCTCATTGCAGCCTTCGGGTGCCATCACAGTAAGATGCTGTTAAGTGATAATGTAATGAGACCTGTCCATAACGCTGGGTGCCCATGAGGTCTCGGGGAAGAGCATGGGCTTCGGTGAGCTCATGTTCCTGGGTGCTAAAGCCAAGCCTGTTGACCTGACTTTTTAAGAAATAACAGTCCATCCCCAGACCTAGCATTCTTCCCCCAGAACGACGGGTGCTGGAGCACTGTGTGGTCAGTCGTGCTCGCTTTCAGTGTGCTGGAAGCAAGCTTAGTCTGTGGCGCAAAAGCTGCTGCTTCTGACACAAGAAGGAAAATCTGAGGATTGTTTTGTTTGTCTTCAGCAGAAATGTTGCACTGAGATTTGTGACGCGCAAGTGAGATTTCTTATGATGATGTAGAGCAGGTTTCTGCTTCATCTTAGGCTCTTGAAAAGTACGTAAAGCCTACAAATGTTTTGCTGATACAGTGTGTGTAGCTAGTAGCTAGTAATTAACTACTAGTAAAATCACAAATATGAGATTATCCTTTATTAATTGTTTGACTGCAGTTTGTGCATCAGTGGCTCTGCAGACGGTTTGTGGTTCTTTTCTTTTAGGACTTAATCCAGCAGTTGCTCTGCAGAAGTAGAGTCCCAGTGAAATCACTCAATTTGCATTTAATTCATTGCTGTACTGAGAATGTACAAGGGAGCTTAGTTTCATTTATTTTTTTCATCTTTCCTGTTGAATTTAGGAGCTGAGGGTGGTGGAGGCTGTTTCAAACAAATGAAATAATTGCAGACGCTAGGAAAGTGATGTGCTTTTGGTACATTGTGCACCTATTATTTGGCTATTCTGTTCTTTCTCTTTGTTTTGTTCTTTTGTCTATGATCCTGCAAACTGTGGCGTGTGTACCTTGGTGAGCATGAGTAGTTTCACTGAACTCAGTGGGACTGGTCTGCTTGTCAGATATGTGCCACTCTGGGACAGCAGTAGGGAGACAATCCCAATCCTGTGGCAGAAGGGCCGCAGAGCCGCCGCCATCACGTGTGGCACAGGGCGTGCAGCAACCCCCTCCTCCTGTGGTAGAAATAAAGCCGGCTTTGGTTTCTTTCCCTCAGTAAAACCACAGCTGATTATATTTTGCTTTTTGTTGTGCCTGATGCTGGGCAGTGAGTCCCAGTCTGGACTGAGGCACAGAAGCCACCGCACTGGCAGCGAGGGCCATTGTCATCCCAAAAGCAGCTCCCGTGATAAGCAGCTGCTGCAGTGCCACTACCTGCTGAGGGGTTCAGTTAGTATTTGTTTTCACCATAGTGCAAGTATGTGGTTGACATGGCAACGTGTTCTGTGACACATGCCAATTGATTTTTTTATTTCAGTGGAGGCAGGTCCCTGCTTCTCTGAAATCATATCTAGCGGCTCTTTCTGTTCTGCTAACGACAAACGTGCCTAGCCACAGCTGCCTGCGTGCTTTGTCGTCTTTGGTGTTCGGGAAACGTTTAGTCCTGGTGTGAAGGGCTGCAGCTCCATTCATTCAGTATAGTTTAATCTGTCAGCGCTTATGGCTTCCCTTGTAGAAGCTCCCATGGGGCCTTTTCGGTTAAGGCTTGTGATTGTTGTCTAGAGTAAGGTGGACGGTATTTTTCAGATGGACAGCTGATGAAAAGGAGTTTTATATGAAATGCAGCATGATAGAGTTGCTGGTGACGGACGTGACCCTGCAAAGTATATACTAAGCATGCAGGTAGTACTGCTGATTTCTACTGGACTACTGCTACATCAGTAAAGTTGAGATTTTGCCTAGCGTGTTTGCTGGAAAAGCCCATTGCTCTGCACGTTACGGGACAGAGGCAGAATTAAGAGCAGGTAAAAGGGACTTTTGATTTGCAGTGCAATGGAACAATGCCGGATTTGATCATGTCACTGTAGAGAAGTCAGCAGTCTAATGACTGATTTAGGAGCTCAGCTTGATTAATCATAATTTCAAATAAAGTCAAAGTGATGCACAAGTTAAAACTGCGGACCTCATTCTTCAGAAGTCTGAGGTTATTTGATGTGGAGTTAAACTTGCTTTCGTTTACGTATTCTGTGTACTAACACTACTGCCATTCCGTCAAAACTTGGAACAATTGTATTGGTCTCACTTAGAAATAATCTTTAAAATTGCTTATGTCGTAATTTATGTACCTCACATCCAATTTTACAGATGTTAATAACATTCCTATATGTGTATGGAACACGTGGGAAGTTCACACGAACTGAAATATGTCATACTACATTTTTATTTGGCAGGTATTTGCTTTTCAAACTCACAAGCGCTGAAGATATGTCAGTTCTAACGTTACCTTGTTATTCAGCTAATACATACCTTTACTCTGACTAACTGAGTGCTTATTAAGTGTTGATGACACTAATGTTTAGAGGACTAACTGTTACTCTTTCATTCATTTATAAGTGGGTTCGTGCTTTTGTAACTCAGATTTAGTAGGACAGTGAAAGCTTGCACCTACGTGTTGGAGTCAATGAGGCTGTCATCACCTAGTGGCAGTTTATAACAGATGCAACAATTTTTTTCGTGGTTTTCAACCAGCTAAACTATCTAACTTGACTATAATACCTCTGGAGAATGTTTTTTACGTGGAAATTTGAACTCAGTTTCAAATACTTCAAGACATACTTCACCCACGCTTGAATGTTGCATAAAACTGGAGATTCACTGACCAGAGATTGGTCATCTGAGAAGAATGGACTGAGGCCGAGAGCCCTCGTCTTGCTTCTCCGCAAATGGGTGTAAAAAGAAACAGGACTCAACGTCCTGAAGTAAAGAATCTTAATTTAAGAGCAATTCTTGACAAATTATCAGTGCCACCACCCATACCACTGTGTTGATTCAGCTTCGCTCCCAAAGATTTTCCACAGTTTTGCAGATTGCTCTACTCTGCATGTCGCCTCACCTCAAAGGGGAGATCTTTTCTCATTAGCTCCATGTACAAATGAGAAGTTGACACTGCAACGCTTGCCTGCTTCCAGGTCCATCTTGGAACGAGTGGGCTGGTGTGGTCACCAACAACAAACACCAATTTGTCCTTTGTTCTCATTTTATTAACAAATAAATCCCTTGAGGGTGCGATTCTGAGTAATTTTGTGTCTCAAAGTGTGAACGCTTTTGCCGTTCACGGTGGGCAGAAACCTGTTTCAGCCCTTGTTTTTCTGCTGGTGATAACCTTATCTAATAAATGTCTTTTCGGATAGGAATTTATATGCTAGGTTTCAGCTCATAGGTGTTTCTTCAGCTTTTATTGTTGGTGTAAGGATGTCAAATCAGTTGAGCTAAGTTTAGGAGGTTTACTTTTCCCTCTCCCATAAACGCTATTGAGAAAACAGTTGTAGCTAGGAACCGCAGCTTGTTTCTGTAGATGTTACGAAAGCCTCGCTTCTTTGGAGAAAAGGTTGAAAAAGAAAATTTAGTAATTTCAAGGTATTTAAAAATAGAAATTTAGAGCTTGTGGTGTACATTTTCTATATATATTTTTAAGGCTTCGTTTAGGTAGCAGCATAAAACTCATTCTCTCAGTGTTGCTTTGTCTTCATGGCACCTGTCACCTGAATTCTGGTGTGCTGCTCTGAGCAACAATCTTAGGGTACGGGCTTCTTTAGGTAAGAGAAGAATTTAGCAGTTTCCCTGCCCAGTACGGAAAAGCAGTAAATGTGTTTTACCATCTCTAGATGATTTAGAGATTCGTATTAATTAAGAAAATAAGTTAATTTTAAGTGATAGGAAGTATTTGTACTGTGTTGTTTGACAAAACATACTTACTGATATGAAGGGAGATGTTACGCTGAAGTGTACTAACAACGTGGAAGAACGAGGGTAGAGTGCTGACTGCTAGTTGTATGTCTAACCTGAAGTTTTACTCTTCCTTACGGTGTATGTGCAGATGAACAAACAGGAACCACAACATTGCATCATTTTAAATAATACTGTGGATGCAGCAACTGCTGAAATACTAATTTTACGTAAATAATAGCAAAGGGAAAAATCCTCAGTTTCACAGTGTCAGAGCAGTGGCAACTGTGAATGATAATGAGAGACTTAACTCTAAATTAAGGGGCTGTGTCAGTGTTCCCATTATGATTTCTCTAAGGCTGAAGCCAAGATAAAATGCTACATTTATTACTGTGGTATGAAATCCTGTTACTTCCTGACAGCATGCTGCTAGCTGATTGACTTGTTTACAGTCCTGGAATTTACGCGCAAGAATCCAGATGTGCAGCTTTGTAAAAAAACATGAGCAGTAAGGATGGGAAAAAACTCAGCCAAGAAATATCTTTCCCCCTTTTGGCCTCTTTCCTTTGTTTAAAGACCTTTTTATTTAATTAAAATTAAAACATTTAAGTGTCTATGGAAAAAGAAGAATCTTCATTTATTTATTCATTTATTTTTAGAAATACCAGGAGCCTGTTTCTGGATGTTTTTTTGAAGTGCTTTGATCACATCTGGTGATCCTGAGTGGCAGTCTCACCTGAAACAGACCACGGCCTGCAACTGAGGCTGTAGCTTTACAAGCTGAGTTAATTGATCAGCAGGTGCTTCAAAGCACCTACTGACAGGTTTAGTCTAGACAAGGTTTGTTGATATGATTTAACTGGAAAGTTTTTGCTTATAGCAGTTCAAAATAGAATAAACCTACGTTGGCAGAGTGTTTTTACTGTCTATAGTTCAGCTGCACAGTCCCTTGCTAGTAAGAAAGCATCTCCAAAAATTTTAACTTGACCAGTATTGTTATTTTGGCAATTATTTCTGGTGATCTAGGCACGACTGCTAGAACAGATACTGCCTGAATGTTTGTTCTGCAGCATACGGTTCACATCAGTACGTTTCTACAAAAAACAGTCCCTAAATCTGATTTTCAGTTAACTGCACATGAGGTAACTGCAGCTCCGTTGGAAATGAGGTGTCGGTTGTTGAATTTATCTAGCAGGCGTAACTACAAGAGTTAAATATTTTAGCTGGTAATGTAGTTCTAAAATACACCATTTTGGTTGTGACCAACCACAGATACATTTCCTTAAATCAATTGGTTTACATGTACTTGCCTATTATAACAATCGCACGGTGGATGTATTTATCTACAAGGCGAAGTTTAGCTCCTGTAACTGTAAATGAGGAACATTGGCTTTTTCTGCTTTACTAGCTTTATCTTTAATCACACTTACGGAGAGTCCGTAATGGGTTGTGAGATCCAGTAATGGAGGTGGTAAGGTTAATGGGGCATCCTGTTACGCTACAGATTTTTGTTGCAAATAATTTTAGGTATTAAATGCATGAAACCTTTGCCGTAGGAAGGTGAGCCAAGAGTTTGAGTACCTAAAGAAGGTGGGTTCAGCTAACTGCTGTTTGCAAAACAAAATAAAGTCTGAGAATGATGAGCGCGGCTGATTTTAGAGAAGGACACAATCCTAAGATACTGCCGGAATCTGAAATTCAGGAGTGAATCATCTTCTCTAATGACGGAAGATGGGAGAGGTGTAAAATAACAGCATTTGTGATGATCTTTTTTCAGTCTGTAAAAGACAGCAGCAGATACCATGCCCAGAGCTTCTGGTCACTTACTTCTTCAACCAAGGAGCTGCAAGTTGTCACTCCAGTGTGAATAAAGAAATATCATATAGACAAATCTTCTGTACAGGAGCTACAGTATCTTGGATAATTCTCTAGACCGTTCCCCATTGAGATAACTTTTGAGGTAGTTTTTGCTTAGCGATGCATTGGATTTACGGAATAAGGTTATTTTCTCACTCTTACAGTCGCTGTCCTTTTTCTGAACTTACGTTACAGGAACTGCTTGCAAGCTTGGTGACCTGCTGTGACCCTGGCCCGTGTCCCTTAGTGATCACCTGGCTCTGTCCCGAGAAATTTCCAGTGGTGCTGTAGTATAGAGAATCTCCCTCTATCAGCGGCTGTTCTTACAATACATCAAATAGGGCATTGCAGGAATGATGCTTCTAATGCTGGGATGCACGGCATCCCACGTTCTCTCTCCTAGGAAAACTCTGCAAGCTAAAATAGGGATGATGTGTGAACCTATTTCAAATGAAACTACTGGGTTTTGTAGGTGGAAGAGGGGAAAAAAGGAAAACTGTTCTTGCCCGCATCGCAACGGTAATAGAAATTGGAAGAGAAAAGATTGTTCTGCAAAAGAAGTATGGACAGACTTTCTCTGATTTCCATTGGGATTGTTTCCCATCTCATATTTTAGCAGTGATCCCAATCATTTTTTTGAGATCTAAACAAGTATCACAAGGTTGCCATTGAGTTCAGCTGAGAGTTGCGATTTTATACTAACACTCTAGAGGCTGTTGGGGGGGACTTGTTGACAGCTTTGGCCATGTTTTATTTCTAAATATAAACTGATGTAATCTCTAGGTAATTTTATGGTTTGCGTTTAATGACTGTGTTTTAGAGCAGCATCCAGCTCCTTTATACAGACCAGACTAATATCTGTATAGACTGTAGTATTTGTTCTCTGTCAAGGAGAACAATACGTAAGCAGTTCTGTGCCAAACGAGGGTGAAGAAAGGCTAGATAAAGTTGCACAGCGTTGTGGAATGGCGTTAAGGGAGAACTTTAGGCATCTCCAGAGCATGATTAAAAGGTAAGAAGGAAATTGAATGTGGCTTGAAACTCCGGTTTCGCACCCAAGGAACATAGTTCACAAGCTGCATCCCAAGCTGTCGCTTTGTTTGACATTTATGGTTTCTTAGAACAAAATTTGGTATTTTTAATTGGAAAAAGCAGGAAAGCAGGAACACTGCCAGGGATGGTAGTTATCTTATTCGCAACACCCAGGCGTACTTAAATATTAGTAGGAATTCCTTCATTGCTACCAGGACTGATTATTTGTTCAAGCCTGTGGTCCAGCAAAGCATGTAATTTAAACCCAGAGTTTGCTCACTGTGCACTGGAACGTTGAGAGAATTGAAGAGCATGCGCTGTCCAAAATGTAAGATGTACTCTGCTTTCGTAGAGTACTGCTTATCGATAAAATATAATTTGGCTAAAAGAAAAGGCGTAGTTCTTACAAAAAGCTGCCAAATTTTAAGATCTTTCCGCAGTCATAGAGCCAGTAAAAGTGATCCGAAAGTACCAGCGTTATTAAAACCATGGGGTTTTATTTCTTTTAATGTCCAAACTCTCATTCTCAATTTTTCAAGCGAACGGAATGTCTTTATGAATAGTAGGCGTTTGTAATCAGCTCAGCGTTGTGTTAAAGAACGTGTTTCTACTGGTATGCTTCTGAAGGGTATGCACTCATACCTACACTGAAATCTGCGCACCAGACTTTGTGTGAAAAGGTTGCAGCAGAAATGCTCTGGTGCGTATTGGGTTCCTTTCTTAGACGTTTATACATCTAATAGGAAGAAATGTGTCTGCTGAAAATCAGAGCATCCATCCCTAGAATGCAACTAATTCCATGTGATAGGATAAAGCTTTTTTTTTTTTTTTTTTTTTTTTTTTTTTGGTTAAGGCACTGAGTGTGGCATGTAATCATTTAGATCAAGATTGGGAGAAAAAAATGGCCTTGTACAATGAAATGTCTAGGAAACGTTTAGGAGACGAAAATGTGACTTTCAGGGTTGTGAGAGAGAGAGGAGACTGACACAGATTCTCTCATTTTTCATTAGAATTTCTAAAGTCCAGCAACTTCAGGGCACTCATATGGTATTTTACCAGAGTGGCATATATATATATAGCCACAGAAATAAGAGGAAGCTTGAGTTTTGATGTAACTCCCGTAGTTAGCCCAAATCCACACGTGTGCAATTAATATAGAGGAAAACTGTTCATTCAGTCTTACTTAAAGCTGCTTAACAGCTTTAAATGATTGAAAGTCCTTAAAACAATTTAAGAACTTAAACCACTTAAAATGTTAGAAGCAGCCTTAGAGCATGAAGACTTTTGGTGGGGAAGAAGAGGGGGTCCCTCCTGAGCTGCAGCTCTGGGGCCAGAGCTGGTAGACTGATCCAGGTATAGGGGTGCGTAAGGAGGTGCACTTGAAGACCCGGACGTGACCTGATGGAGAAGATGCAGGCCTTTTCTGAATGTGTTTATGTAGCATTGTGTACGTGCTCAGATTGCTCTGCTTCAAGTAGTGGGGTATGGGCTCTCCCAGCGATGTAAGGTGCAAATAGTGGGAGCCTCGCAGTGCAGTAGAGAGGAGAGAGGCAGGAGAATGTTTTCTGTCATAAGTCTTCAGCTGTGGAAAACAAGTTCAGGTGGTGGGCCAAAAGAAGGCTCTTTAGGAGGATTTTGGGGAAGTTGCTCATCTTCTGTGAGAGCTGAAAGACAGAATGTTTTACTTGGGTGGTTGAAGGACTTGGAGGTGGCATGAGTGGGGCAAGTTCTGCTTTTCACATGTTTTGAGGAGGCTCCTTTTTCTGAAAGGTTGTTTTTGGGATAAAGGAGCCTTTAGTGGGGGAGGGAGGGTTGCTGTAGTCTGACTGGTCTCAGCCGGTCTTAGCTGGCTGATCAGAAGCATCTGAAGAAGTCGTGGTTACTATGTGAGGTTACACATTTACAAAGCGTGAAGTAAATCGTTGTTTATGAGATTCAGCGTAGTTCCTGCTACCGCAGGTGGTGTTAATAACTTGTGTATGTGTGTTGGAGTGTATATATGCATAGGTAAAAAAAAAATTGTGCAGCTACACAAAAGTGATACTTCAGGACAAAGGAAGGGGGTGCAGGAATAGAAATGAATGACTGAAGGTGGAAAATTGAAAGGATGCTTCTTTTTGATAGCAGTGATACCACCTTAAATGTTTTGAAACTTGGCCTAGTTTTCAGTGACACAAGCAGTGATTTACACCTTTCTGTGCAGAAAAGGCTGTAAAACAGGAGTGAATTACATTCTGTACAATTTGAAAATAAATGGCGCGTTCACAGTCACTCACGATGAGGCCCATTTACACTTCCAGAGTGGTATGATGAGTAAATGAAAGTTATGTCTCTGTGTGAATGAAAAATGTCTGTTTTACCAGAGGCTGTGAAAAGAGAGAGAAAGAGGGAGGGAGGGAGAGAGAGAGACTTAGTGAAAATTGGAACTACGGTGTTTTTTTTATTTATTTAAGACATTCCTATTGATTGGAGTCAAATAGAACAGTCACGTTACTGCAAACTAATTCCACTGAATTCTGTGAGATGTTTTTGGTGATTGGTGATTGTGGTTAGGAGTTTACACATTTATAATCTTAGTTTTTCCCATGCTTCGATAAGCCTTTATCATGCTACGTTCCCGTGTAAATCTGCCATCCTGGTATTTAATATGAATGTTATCTGTTCAAAAAAGTCTTCACTGGGGGGGGGGGAAAAGCTCAAGTATAATGAAATTTGCGTGATTTCAATACAACTAAATTACTCTTCGGTTTTCTTTTATGGTAAAGGAAAGAGATATGCAAATACGACTTTGTTGAGGGTAAGTGCTTTCTTTCTGTCTAAAGACAGAGGTAGAAAGAAATCATGTAATGAATGAAAAGTCACTAACGTACCGCCTAACGCTAACGTGTCAATATCACTTGAATTTCAGAACGTTTCAGGATCTGTCCAAACAAATGGATATATCTTATGGTACAGTCAGGGACTCAGCAGTGTATGAATACTTTAAAGCGAAAGGGACAAACCCTTTGGAGCAGGATAACACATTTGCTGAACTGTGGAGGACAATCAGTAAGAATAATGGGGCAGACAATTGTGTATCGAACCCTTCTGAAGGCATCAGGAAGGTAAGACTGGATTATAGGGTTTTACATTTAATTTTTGTGCTTTCACTGTTGTTTGCCTGAATTGAATGAATGAATGTTAAGTTACATGAAAGCAATTACATAGTAATTTTCAACCAAAATGTACCTCTCTAAAGTTTCTTTTAGTAACTAGATAGCAGCTGAGCAGCCTGTTTTGAGGTCATGGTTTGGAATGAGCGTCGCTCTGCCTAAATCACCAGTATATCCTTTTTGGATCTGGCCGTTAGGTTTCTGGGATTCTTGAGAGCTCTAGTAATACCATCTTGAATCTCATTCTTTACGTTATCCAGGTACTGAATCTTGTCCTTTGCTCATTCCTGTGTTTTTTGCCGAGTCAGTGGATTAAGCAGTGTTGACGAGACAGGTAGGAGTCCGGGGATTCACTGAAAGCGTACCCATTTCTCTTGGAACAGAATTTTCTTGTAAGATTTTCTTTGTTTATTCCAATCGTAAAACATGCACGTGCTCTTTAGCGTGTCACCGTGTTTCACCTAACTTTTATTTCTGTCCCATGCGACCACACATTTTTCCTGATGAAACTGAGCGTTGATGTGGGATTCGAGGCCTTGCTATAAGGTGGCTGGGGATCCTACATCCCTGTGCTGAGTTCTGTGATGAACATCCCTGGTTCAGATTACGCACATTCCTCGTTCTTCCTCGGCCACTCTTCCTTCTTCTCTGCTTCTCATATAGTAGCTCAGCAAAACCAGTCAAAATAACATCAGACGCATGTGTCCAGGAGTACTTTATGCCAGAAGAGATGCAGAAATAGTCGGGGAAAAGTTTAATGTGTTGCTCTTTTGGAGAAAAATGTTCCCTGTATTTATCAGTTCATTTTTTCACAAAACAAGCAAATGGCTGTTGTTACAGTAGTGAGCGTTCGATCAGAATTATTCTATTGACAATAAAACAGTGATTCTGAATAAATATATTACAGGTTCTTTATGCTTGCTTAAGTGGGAAATCAGAAGATGTTTGGGGTTGGGTTTTTTCCTTCTCTTTGAATCTTTGAAACCTTTTCTAAATGGTCCGAGGGAACGTGTTCAAAATTTACTGTTTTCTTTACAGTGCCATATGTGGGCTGACCACAGCGATACAGGGCCATCCCAGTTCCCAAATCAAAATAATTTAACGTAAGATTTCCAGTGGCTTGTGTGGCTCTTGCATAAAGTCCTTACACAAACACTTCTCTCCCCCCCCCTTTCTCTCCCCCTCTTTGTCTTTTTCTTTCTCTCTCTCTCTCTCTCTCTCTCTCTCTCTCTCTCTCTCTTTC